>NC_073224.2:108077500-108702500 GCF_029281585.2 Gorilla gorilla gorilla
TGGCACCATCTCAGCTCATTGCAACCTCCACCTCCCGGGTTCAAGTCATTCTACTGCCTCAGCTACTCTCCTGAGTGAAAGGTGACCAAGAGAGCCATTGAAAATAGTGAGAGTGGCCGAGTGCTGTCCCAGGACTTTGGGAGGCTGAGATGGGTGGATCATGAGGTCAGACGTTCGAGACCAACCTGGCTGAGAGGGTGAAACCCCGTCTCTACTAAAAATACAAAAATTAGCCAGGCGTGGTGGTGTGCCCCTGTAATACCAGCTTCTCTGGAGGCTGAGGCAGGAGAATCACTTGAATCTGGGAGGTGGAGGTTGAAGTGAGCCCAGATCATGCCACTGCACTCTAGCCTGGGTGACAGAGCAATATTCTGTCTCAAAAAAATAAAAAAAATAAAAAAAAAGAAAAGAAAAAGAAAATGGTGAGAGCACCATGTTTGAAAAGTGGTCCAGGCACTGGGGTAAGGGGTGAGTGTAAGCCAAGTCATCAGCTATCAGAACAGGAATCCATCAGGTAATATATCAAGTTGATATATTGAGAAGGAGCAGGATCTACCTATTATATAATATAGAGATAAGCATTCAGATATATAGATTAGAAATAGTTTAGAAAATTTAAACATTTGATTATTCAGGAAGTAGACCTGGGAGCATTGGAGAAACAGGGTTGGGGAGTAGACTGCATGGAAAACTCTTTCTCAGTTTGTGATTTTTCAATTATGCACATAGGTTTCTTACATAACATGGAAAATTCAATTAAAAAGAAACAACATTGTGTTCTGAGGTCCCAAATATTAGAAAGACTCAGAAAACTGAGTGAAGCTGTTATACTCATAGTTTATTACAACAAAAAGACACAGATTAAAATCAGCAGCAGAAAAAGGTGCATAGGACAGAGTCCAGGAGAGACCAAGCACAAGCTTCCAGTTGTCCTCTCCCAGTGACATCGTGTGGACTGTGCTTAATTCACCCAGCGATATGTGGCAAAAAGTACAGAATATACTCCCCAACAAAAAGCTTACCTGAGCCTTGGTGTTGAGCATTTTACTGGAGGTTGGTCACATGGACAAGAGCAGCCATTTGGATGACCTTAGTTTCTCTGTCTCCACCCTTCCCAAGATCAAGCTGACACTGCATGGTCCAAGGTCCCCATAATAAATCACGTTGGTAACTCCCAGATAGGCAGGAGATTCCAAGGACTTAGAGGTTATTTCCCAGGAGCTAGGATAGAGTCAAACCTTTCTTTGGAGTATGCCAGGTTTGGGCAATTCAGGCCTACTAAGTTTCCTTGACTGCACACAAGTGATAGTATATAGGAAATGAGTAGTCACATATATTGCTGGTGAAAGTACAGTGTTATATAACCATTTGGAAAGAAATCAAGTGTGTAGCATATAAACATTATATTTAGTTTGTTTTTGTTTTTGTCTGAGACAGGGTCTCACTCTGTCACCCACAATGGGGTGCAGTGGCATGATCGCAACTCACTGCAGCCTCGACCTCCCAGGCTCCAGCTATCCTCCCACCTCAGTCTCCTGAGTAGCTGGGAGCACAGGCACCTGCAAGTACACCCAGCTAATTTTTGTGTTTTTTGTATAGATAGGGTTTCACCTTGTTGCCCAGGCTGATTTCAAACTCCTGGGTTCAAACAATCCCCTACCTCAGCTCCCCAAAGTGCTAGGATTACAAGAGTGAGCCACTGCACCCAACCTATATTTGTATATACATTAAATTGTATATGTTAGGCCAGGCACGGTGACTCATGCCTGTAATTCCAGCATTTTGGGAGGCCAAGGTGGGCAGATCACTTGAGGTCAGGAGTTTGAGAGCAGCCTGGCCAACATGGTGAAAATCCATCTCGACTAAAAAAGCAAAGTTAGCTGGACATGGTGGCAGGTGCCTGTATTCCCAGCTACTCAGGAGGCTGAGGCAGGAGAATCACTGGAACCAAGCAGTGGAAGTTGCAGTGAGCCAAGATCACGCCACCACACTCCAGCCTGGATGAGAGAGCAAAACTCCATCTCAAAAAACAAACAAAAAATTGTATATGTTAATGTATGTATGTGTATATATTAAGTTGTATATACACATGTTAAATATATATACATATATTACACTTTATACACATACACTTGTTTCCTCATGCAATTTGTTTCAGCAGAAGTAAAAATTAATAAAGAAATAAGTAAAAGAATATTTACAGAAGCACTATTTTTGGTGGCAAAAGTACTTTAATATCTTAAATGCTCATATAATGAAAGATACTTTAACTCTTACAAAGAATGAGTTAGCTTTTTATCTACTATAAAGGTATCCTAATATCTTTATACCTAAAGTGATATATGTGGCAAATTGTTATATTAAAAAAGGAGAATGCTTTATAATTAAAGAAAAAAGAAAGAAACGTTATATAGTAGCCCTCCCTTATCTGCAGGAGACGTGCTCTAAGACCTGCAGTGGATGCCTGAAACTTGGGTAGCATTGACCCAATTGCTGTCAATCAGAACACATTTCTGTTTATGATTTCCACGCACAAATTTAATGCCTTTTTCATCTTAACTAAGCACTTATCACACACGTGACTGTACTTTTTAGAGCTTGGGGTGCAACAAACAAGACTAACAGAAATTTATTTTTCCTTCTTACATTTTCACCGCTAGAGGATTTGTTCTTACCATCGATCTTAGCAACCTGAGCACATGACTTCTCTCCTTTTCTTTCTTCCTTTTTCTTTCTTTCTTTCTTTCTTTCTTTCTTTCTTTCTTTCTTTCTTTCTTTCTTTCTTTCGTCTGTCTGTCTTTCTTCTTTCTTTCTTCTTTCTTTTTTTCTCTTTATTTTATGTATTTACTTATTTATTGAGATGGAATCTCAGTCTGTCAAACAGTTTGGAGTGCAGTAATGCGATATTGGCTCACTGCAACCTTGTTCTCCCGGGTTCAAGAGATTCTCGTGCCTCTGCCTCACAAGTAGCTGGGATTAAGGTGTTCGCCACCACGCCCAAATAATTTTTGTATTTTTTGTAGCGATGGGGTTTCACCACGTTGGCCAGGTTAGTCTCGAACTCCTAACCTCAAAAGATCCACCCGCTTCAGTCTCCCAAAGTGCTGGGATTACAGGCATGAGCCACCATGCCTGACCTGTATATTCTGTTGTTTGCTGGCCAATACTTATATGAATTTTAGAGAACATCATGGAAAGATGCTCATCATCTTGTTAACTGGTTATTTCAAGAGTGGAACTGGAGGAGGAACACTGCCTTTCCTGTGTATTTATTTGTAATGTTTCATTTTCATTATGAACATGTATTTAGTTTGTTTAAATATTAATAAAGGCAGGTAAATATATGTAATTTTAATTCAAGTTGAAATCCTCAAGGCAATCACATATAATTTAATAAGTGGAGGAAAGAAAACATTTAAAATCCCTGAAGGAAAAGGAGGGAAGTCCGGGCAAGGAGGCTCATGCCTATGTCAGCACTTTAGGAGGCCAAGGCAGGCAGATCTCTTGGGGTCAGAAGTTGGAGACCAGTTTAGCCAATATGGTGAAACCCTGTCTCTACTGAAAATACAAAAATTAGCCAGGCGTGATGGCATGTGCCTGTAATCCCAGCTACTTGGAAGGTTGAGGCGGGAGAATTGCTTGAATCTGGGAGGCAGAGGTTGCAATGAACTGAGATTGTGCCACTGCAGTTCAGCCTGGGTGACACAGCGAGACTGTGTCAATCAATCGATAAAAGGAGGGGGAAAAACACAAGTAAAAAATAAGTGATTCAAAAGTAGCAATGTACCATAATGCCTAAATTTGTGGGACTGGCGGGTTGTGATGGCTCCCGCCTGTAATCCCAGCACTTTGAGAGGCCAAGGTGGGTCGATCACCTGGTCAGGAGTTCGAGACCAGCCTGACCAACATTGTGAAACCCTGTCTTTACTAAAAATAAAAAAATTTAGCAAGTTGTGGTGGCAGACACCTGTAGTCCCAGCTACTAGGGAGGCTGAAGCAGGAGAATCACTTGAACCTGGGAATCAGAGGTTGCAGTGAGCTGAGATTGCCCCACTGCACTCCAGCCTGGGGTGACAGAGCGAGACTCCCTCCAAATAAATAAATAAATAAATAAATAAATAAATAACACTTTGTGGAACCAATTCCAGTCTAGTCCAGGGGCGCACACACTGGCGACCAACATCCCCCCTCAGGTCCCTTCAGGGTCAAGAGAGTGCATCTGGAACAAACTTGGAATCTCCAGCAGGCAAAGTAAGGTGCCAGGAATAGACACCACCTGACACATTCTCCATGTTCCCTCCACCCACCCCTCTTCCCACCAGGCTTCCATCGGGTTCCAATTCTGCACTCTCCCCAAGAACCTCAGATTGAAATATTGCAAGGAAGACACCGATACTCAAAGTCACAGGCTTAGGAATCTGAGCTACAAAGAAAAATGAGCCCCTGCTCCCCCAACTGCCCAGTACTCCCCTCAGCACAGCTGCCCTGCAACTGCTCTCCTCCATAATTTGAACTGTCCTCACAGAAGCTGAAGAGATGGCCTGGCTGTCAGGAAAGAGGACCAGCATGTGGCAAACGCCTGGGGTATGTAGGACCAGATGGTGAGTTTAGCACAGGGATGTAAGAAACAAGTGGCTCTCAGACCAAAGAAGACTCTGCGGGAGATGGCACATTAAGCCTTCATAGGGGCGTCTGCTGGACAAGAGCTCCCCAGTTACCGAAATAATTATCTGAGAAAGGCTCTGATCTGACCCGAAACGACCTTGGATCCCATGGCAACGCCTCAGCGTCTGGCAGTAACAGGCTTCTGTGCCCAGAATCTCTGGGTCTGGAGGTCCCGCCTTCACCAGACTCTCACAGCCCAGAGGTACCTCCCATTGGCGCCTGATGGCTTAGGCTGTTCTTCCAGCTGTGACAGATCCAGCCTAGGAGCGCTCCTGGGTTTTCTTAGTTGTTTCTTCCCGCACATCTGCCACTCAAAGCCACAACCCACTTGCACGCCACCTTGAGGACACCTTAAAATGACCACCTAGATCTGAACCCGCTGAGGGAATGGTCAGCTTTACTCCCATTAGATGGCTTGGCCCAAAGGACGTAGAGACCACCCAGACAAAAATTTCTTCCTAAAAGCTGCATGTGTCTGTGGTCTCTAAGAGGCAAAACTAAACCCTAAAGAAAAAGTCAACCCACCCCCACCTCCACCACAAAACAAAAACAAAAACTAAACGCACTGCCAACCCACCTTTCATGTGAGGAGTCCTTGAGAAGGGCCTCTCCAGCCAGGACCAGTCAAGGGAATCTGTGCACTTGGCCAGACTCAGAACACACAGTGTCAGGGACCTGACTGTCACACTCTGACCCCATAGAATTTCCACCATGGACATACAGATCAGGATGTGTCAGCCTGAGAGATGACACCACAAATCTGACTTTCAAAGATTGATTCCACACACATCCCATCACTGACACCAGATTCCCTCATCACTGACCTTACATACCCACAAGAATTGATTCCATGGACCTCATCACTATCCCAAAGACCACCCATCACTAATCTACAGATTGTCATCTCTCACCCCAGGGACCCCACAGATTCCCCATCCCTGATTCCAGGATCTACAGAACCTCATCTCTTACCCCCACAGACCTATTAATAAAAGGATACATTCATAGGAGACCGTGTTGACCATTTTACACACCCAATGCTTGTGTGTGTGTGTGTGCTGATTAATGGACTTAGGTAAACTTTAGTGTTTTGGTAGGCAATGCAATTTTTCAGGGCCATTTCTTTCTTTTTCTTGTACATCTTTAAAGGCCTTACACCAGTAAGTGTGCATGGCAGTTTATTAATTCTTATCCCTTATTGAGTCCTCGTCATGCATATTTGTTATTAATCATAATTCACAATTCTTAAAATTCAGAGACACCAGAGATTCACATAAGAAGAATGGCTTTGGGTTTTTATTTATTTATTTATTTGTTTTGGTTTCTGTAGATTATAAAATTCATCCATTTGTATCAAGTCACTAAGTGTATACTTTGTTTTCTAAAAAAAAAATTCCAATTAATTTTTTTTTAAGACAGGGTATCACTCTGTCACCCAGGCTGGAGTGCAGTGGTATAATCATGACCACTGTAGCCTCAACCTCCTGAGCTCAAGTGATCCTCCCTCCTCAGCCTACATAGTAGCTGAGACCACAGGAATGCACCAATATGCCCACTTAATTAAAACATTTTTTGTGGATATGTGTGTCTCACTATGTTGCAGAGACTGGTCTTGAACTCCTGGGCTCAACTGATCCTCACCACTTGGCCTCCCAAAGTATTGAGATTACAGGTTTGAGCCACTGTACTCATCTGATAAAATCTTAAAAATAGTAAAATACTTTGCGACCCAATGTAAAATTTCCACTGAGATGATGGGTCAGAAATTAAGGTAGAATAAGATGGCCCTAGGGCATCAAAACAACGGAAACTAAATATTGGGCTGGGTGCGGTGGCTCAAGCCTGTAATCCCAGCAATTTTGGAGACCAAGGTGGGGGACTCACTTGAGGTCAGAAGTTTGAGACTAGTCTAGCCACCATGGTGAAACACTGTCTCTACTAAAAATACAAAAATTAGCCTGGAGGTTACACTGAGCCAAGATTGTGCCAATGCACTCCAGTCTGGGCAACAGAGGGAGATTCTGTCTCAAAAAAAAAAAAAGAAGAAGAAGAGAAACAAAATCTTAATTTCTTTATGAAATGTAAAAAATATGGACTGGATTCTGGAGGATTAATACATAAAGAGACACATAGGCACTATTTTTTGAAGTTTTATTGAGAAATATTGATAACATTCCACAGAAGCCACTGATTTAAAGTGTAAAATTCAATGGTTTTCAGTATATTTACACTGATATGCAAACATCACCACAATAAATTTTAGATCATATTCACTACCCTGAAGCAAACCCCATATCCCTCCATTTTCCCCCAACTCCCCTAACCCTGGGCCACCACTAATCTACTTTCTGTTTCTATGTATTTGTCTATTTTGGACATTTTATTTAAATGGAATTACATAACATGTGGTCCTTTGTGACTGGTTTCTTTCACTTAGAATTATATTTTCAAGGTTTATTCAATCTTGCATGTGCAGACGGAGCACTTTACATAAGCATAAACCTGGGGTGGGGGGTGCTTACTGATTGATTTTGAAACTTCCCTCCAAAATTGTAAAGGGAAATGATTGGTTTCAAATAGAGGAAAAAACTATTCAGGCTAAAATCCTGTTTTCAGCAGTTTGTAATGTGGGGTCTTATTGCAAAGAATGGCAAGATTTTTAGGCTTATTTTCTGCAAATTCTCCCTGTGTTTGGGTAACAGTCACAGAATGTGGAGGAATGGGCTCCTAGGCTCTGTGGCTGGAGATTCGCGTCCAGGAGAACTCAGGTTCCAGGGCAGGCAGAGAAAAACAGTGTAAGAGTGCCAACAGAATGCTTTGAAATGGAAAATTTAAAATATTCCCTCCAAGAGGAGTCCCAGATAACCACACAAAAGAGGACTTTGCTGGGCAGGTCCATCGCAATTGTTGAATAATAAGATACAGACAGACTGGGAAAGAAGGAAGTTTATTTCTGCAGCCACTTACAGGGAGAAGCCCCAGGTAACCACCAGATCAACTCAAAGTTACAAGTTTTTTTTTTTTTTTTTTTTTCTAGTGCTTATATAGAGCTTAAGCTCCATGTGGGATTTCACCTACAAGCAGGAGTGTTTCATTCAATGAACATCTAATCTTTAACTCGGGTCTAGCGTCTGGAAAGATTTCTCTAGAGTCTTGGAAGGTTTCTGAATCTTAAGACAGGCCGAGGTGAATGTGTACGAATGCTATCATTATTCAATCAGACTTTAGGGTCTGAGAAAACCCAGGCGGGGTCTCAATGGGTTTGTTTTCACATTCCATCCCTGATACTCAGGCACCAGTTTCTCCATTTCTTTAACGTTAACTTATGCATTCATCAAAATCATAGTAAAGGGTTAGTAGAAACTGTTCTGGTTGCTATTGGAAACCTGGCCTGCCACAGGCACTGAAGCCCACTACAGAACATTGAAAGTGCCTGCAAACACTGACTTTACAGACCAGTCAATTAAATTGAAGAAAAGCAAGCTAAGGCTGCCTCCCTGATCTGTCCTCCAGAATTGCTAGTTAGAAACGTGCACATTGTCCTAGGTTCAGTTTTGCAAATATGGAGCCTGGCAGTGAAAGCATTTGTTTGACTTCATGCATTAAGGTTTGCTTTGTCTATTTCTTTTATATTTATTTATTTGTTTTTTTTTTTTTTTTTTTTTTTTTTTTTTTGAGACGGAGTTTCAATCCTCTTGCCCAAGCTGGAGTGCAATGTGGCGGTCTCGGCTCACTGCAACTTCCGCCTCCTGGGTTGAAACGGTTCTCCTGCCTCAGCCTCCCAAGTAGCTAGAATTACAGGCATGCGCCGCCATGCCTGGCTAATTTTTGCATTTTTAGTAGAGATGGGGTTTCACCATGTAGGCCAGGATGGTCTTGAACTCCTGAGCTCAGGCAATCCACCCGCCTTGGCGTCCAAAGTGCTGTGATTACAGGTATGAGCACCCTCGGCCGGCCTATTTTATTTTAAGATGGAGTCTCGCTCTGTCGCCCAGGCTGGAGCGCAGTGGCACGAGCTCGGCTCACTGCAACCTCTGTCTCCGGGATTCAAGCGATTCTTGTGCCTCCGCCTCACAAATAGCTGGGATTACAGGCACCCGCCACCATGCCTGGCTAATTGTTTATTTTTAATAGAGACGGGGTTTCACCATGTTGGCCAGACTGGTCTCGAAATTCTGACCTCCAGTGATCCGTCCGCCTCGGTCACCAAAAGTGCTGGAATTACAGGCGTGAGCCACCATGCCCGGCCCCATTTCCTTTATTTTATTTATTATTTCGAGAAGGAGTTCCGCTCTTGCCATCCAGGCTGGAGTGCTGTGGCGCGATCTCTGCTCGCTGCAACCTTCACCTCCTGGGTTCAAGCGATTCTGCTGCATCAGCCTCCAGAGTAGCTGGGATTACAGGCGCACGCCACCACGCCCAGCTACATTTCCTTTATTTTGTTTTTTATAATTTACTAGCCTGTTTGTTGATAACAAGACTGGTGGTGCACAAGGTTGGGTCTCGGTGCTCACCGGGAGGTAGGCATGGACCAGGTGGGAGGGTCTCCAGCGCCTGGTACAAATCTGCAAGAAAGTGCAGGAAATGGCACTAAGGGTAGGCGTTCCAGTGCAGAAAGGCGCAGGAAAGGTTTTGTTGTGCTTGTAGGGAGGTCATCCCCAAGCGCTTCTTATTGGCTTGCAGTGAGACGAGATCGCGCCACTGCACTCCAGCCCAGGCTACAGAGTGAGACTCTGTATCCAAAAAAACAAACAAACAAACAAACAAACAAAAAATAGTGAATGAATATCCATTGATGCATGAAATGGCTGCATTAAAGGAAAACTAGCCAAGAAAACACAAGGCAAAAAAAGTCAAGGATCAGTATGAAAAATAAATATATTTTAAAAGATTTGTTTTTAAAGCAACAACACGGGTTTAAATTTTAAATTTAAAGAAGTAGCTCCAAGATAGAGGAAACAGGATGGCTTCTGAAGAAGGGAACGTTATTCTTTGAAATGGAAAGAAATTACGACAAGAGGGTAGCTCAGACTGAAGAGGTGGAGGTAAAATGGGGTTCTTGGCCAGACACAGTGGCTCACGCCTGTAATACGAGCACTCTCAGAGGCCAAGGCAGGTGGATCACCTGAGGTCAGGAGTTCGAGGCCAGCCTAGCCAACATGGTGAAACGCCTTCTCTACTAAAAATACAAAAAGTAGCTGGGCATGGTGGCAGGTGCCTATAATGCCAGTTCCTTTAGAGGCTGAGGCAGGAGAATCGCTTCAACCCGGGGGCGGAGGTTGCAGGTTGCAGTGAGCCAAGATTGCATCACTGTTTTCCAGCCTGGGTGACTGAGCAAGAGTCTCTCTCAAATTAAAAAAAAATAAAAAAAATGTGTGTGGTGGGGGTATCTTGACTTTTCTCCATGTGTCTTAGGCCACAAGTCTTACATAGGACCTTGCCGAAGAGATTCCTCAACCAATACCTTTACGGTATTGCCTCCCTGATGGGCTGGGTTCTAAACAACAGTGCCTTCCCCATCTGCTCAGTCCTTACTCACCTGGGCACCATCCTCCCGGTACATCCCTTGAAACCATCCAGGTCTCTTTCCCTTGCTCCAGTAAGGAAATCACATCAGGCTTTGGGATACAGAGACCTGTTTATAAGAAAAGAAGTAAGATGGCCAGGCATAGTGGCTCAATCCTGTAATCCCAGCACTTTGGGAGGCCAAAACAGGTGGATTGCTTGAGGTCAGGAGTTCAAGACCAGACTGACGGACATGGTGAAACCCCATCTCTACTAAAAACACAAAAATTGGCCAGGGGTGGTGGCCGGTGTCTGTAATCACAGCTACTCAGGAGGTTGAGACATGAGAATCGCTTGAACCCGAGATGAAGGTTGGAGTGAACCAAGATCAAGCCATTGCACCCCAGCCTGGGTGATAGAGTGAGACTCCATCTCAAAAAAAAAAAAAAAAAAAAAAAAAGAAAGAAAGAAAGAGAAAAGAAGTAAGACATAATTGTGCTGTTCCTGAATTCAAAGTTAGTCCCTTAGTACTCACGAAGGACTAGAGGAAGGTATAAAGGTCTGAAGCATGGAGAAGGTGGAGGGACCCCAAAGAGCTGCCCATCTATTAACCTACAAAACACAAAACAATTCCCTAGGCAGCAGGTGAAAAGTCACCCAGACAAGTGAAAGCTACACCCAAGATTCATGAGTTATTTGGGGATAGACATCCTTACCTAGTGAGACCAGGCTGCTATAGTTCTCCATCATTACATCTCTGTATAAGTCCTTCTGAGCAGTGTCCAGTCACTCCCATTCCTCCTGAGAGAAGTCTATAGACAGATCCTGGAGCATGCCCAACCCCTGAAATTACAAACCCAGGCAGCACTGTTGAAATTAAAGGAAAGGTTTTTAAGATGAAAGGAATAGATGGAAGGGTGCTGAAGGATGGAGAGAATATAGTGAGCAGACTGGCTAGGCTGAGAGTGGGGAAGAGTAAAAAAATTAGTGCAACTTCAACAAAGACCTCCATGTTCATGAATATTCCTGTTGTGGCCAGCAAACCTCCTTCATAGAATGGGACTTTCCCAGTATTCCATGGTTAGAGCTGGGAATGAATAAAGTACATTGATATATTATTTCCCAAATAAATGAAATAGAGTTGAAAAGCACACAGCTAGCTGTAGGCCTGGCAAAGCTTCAAGAATATTACAGTAAACATCTGATATGCAAGTTACTATTTACAACAAAAGCTTAATAAATAAGCTCTTCCCCCTTACCATTTTCTTTCTTGTTTTTTTTTTCTTTTAACTTGTTTCATTTTTTTTTTTGTTTTCACTTTGAGACAGGGTCTCATTCTGTTGCCCAGGCTGGAGTGCAGTGGCACAATCACAGCTCACTGCAGTCTCAACCTCCCAGGCTCAGATGATCCTCCCACCTCAGCCTCTGTATTAGCTTTGACTATAGGCATGTGCCACCATGCGCAGCTAATTTTTTTTTTTTTTTTTTGTATTTTTAGTAGAAACGAGGTTTTGCCATTTGGCCAGGCTACTCTCAAACTCCTGAGCTCAAGCAATCCATCTGATTTGGCCTCCCAAAGTGCTGGGATTACAGGCATGAGCCACCACACCCAGCCTTGTCTCTTTTCTTAAAGGAAGACAGGATCTTTCAAAAATATCTACAAAAAGTTTAAAAACCTCTATTGGCCGGGCACAGTGGCTCACACCTGTAAACCCAGCACTTTGGGAGGCCAAGATGGATGGATCGCCTGAGATCAGGAGTTCGAGACCAGCCTGACCAACATGGAGAGACCATTTTAGTCTCTACTAAAAATATAAAATTAGCTGGGTGTGGTGGCACATGTCTGTAATCCCAGCTACTTGGGAGGCTGAGGCAGGAGAATCACTTGAACCTGGGAGGTGGAGGTTGCAGCGAGCCAAGATCGCACCACTGCACTCCAGCCTGGGCAATAAGAGTGAAACTCTGTCTCAAAAGAAAAACAACAACAACAACAACAAAACCTCTACTGCACTTTGATAATTCGTACTTCCAAAAAATAGTATAGATAGTACTTTGATAATTAAATGTACATTGGCTGGGTGTGGTAACCCACACTTGTAATCACAGTACTTTAGGAGGCAAAGGCAGGTGAATTGCTTGAGCTCAGGAGTTCAAGATCAACCTGGGCAACATGGCAAAACTCTATCTCTACAAAAATAGATATCATATACAAATTATCCAGATGTAATGGGACATGACTCTAGTCCCAGCTACTTGGGAGGCTGAGGTGGGAGGATTGCTTGAGACTAGGAGGTCAAGGCTGCAGTGAGCTGTGATCCTGCCACTGCACTCCAGCCTAGGCACCAGAGCAAGATCCTGTCCCCCCCCCACAAAAAAATAAAGGCCAGGCGCGGTGGCTCACGCCTGTAATCCTAGAACTTTGGGAGGCTGAGTAGGGCAGATCATGAGGTCAAGGGATCAAAACCTTCCTGGCCAACATGGTGAAACTCTGACTCTACTAAAAATACAAAAATTAGCTGGGCATGGTGGTGCACGTGTGTAGTCCCAGCTACTCGGGAGGCTGAGGCAGGAGAATTTCTTGAATCCAGATGGTAGAGTTTGCAGTGAGCCAATGTCGTGCCACTACACTCCAGCCTGGTAACAGATCGAGACTGCGTCTCAAAAAAAAAAAAAAAAAAAAAAGAGTGGGCGTCATGGTAGGAACAAACTGCACACACGTCAAACAAAAGTTGCAAGGGCATCTGCCAGTATAAACAAGTTTCCTGTGAGACACCTGGCCATGGGTCAGATACTTGAGCATTAGGCTGTGGTCCAGGAAAAAGAAATTTCTGGTGAAAGGCTACTCTAAAGACCCATGGGCCCCTCACCTACAGCCCCATTAGAGTGAGATAGAGTTTATAGCCATTCTCCTGAGAGACCTCAAGACCCAGTTAGAAGAAAACTATAACATTTGTTATATAGAAGGCATTTTCCAAAGAGTAGTTCAAAGATAAAAGATATAGTCTTCCTTTGGATATAAAACAAAATCTCAAGATACACCAAAACTGTTTTGCTTTTACTGAATAATTTTTGTGCATATGTGTTTACCTGCAAGTGGCTAACAAGCTGTGATTTTCTTTCCTTTCCTTTCCCTTTTTTTTTTCTTGAAACAGTCTTGCTCTGTCACCCAGGCTGAAGTGCAGTGGCCTGATCTTGGCTCACTGCAACCTCAGCCTCCCACAGCTGGGATTACAGGTGCCTGCCACCACACCCAGCTAATTTTTGTATTTTTAGTAGAGATGGGGTTTCACTGTGTTGCTGAAGCTGTTCTTAAACTCATGGCCTCAAGTGATCCACCCACGTTGGCTCCCAAAGTACCAGGATTACAGGCCTGAGCCACCATGCCTGGCCAACTCTGATTATCTAACTTGCCTCAAGTATTATGTTCATACTGGGAAAAAAACAGGTCAGAGCCATTGGAGCCACGTATAGAGATGTGCAGTAGCTCTGCTAGCAACACTGCTGCTTGCTTCAGTTCTTAAGACAGATGAGTTCAGCGTGTGTCTGCCCTTGCTCTAGCTGTCTCTGATTCCCCCCAACAGACGCACAATCATGTCACTCCTTTAGATTCACTTTGGATATCCCATCATTAGATTAAAACCAGCAGGCCAAAAAGATAACTTGAGGAAATGCTTTCACATCCACAGTGTTCTCATAGGGCCAGTATCATTTAGACCTGTCAGGACCGTGGTTGCAGGGGACAGAATAAAGTGTCATCCTTAACTGGCCATCCATTGTCATCAGCATGAACAGGAGGACTTTATAGGATATTATCTGATGTTTTCTGAATATTACCTTACAAATGCTGCTTTATTTATATCTTAAGAATAGGGACCCTGTCTTTTAAAGCTTTATACATCCTCAAGTAAAGGTTTTTCATATTAAATCCATTAATAATATCTAAAGGTCGACCTGGAAATTTCATTTCTAAGCATTTATCCAAAGTAAACAATTTTTTTCCTTTTTTTGAGACGGAGTTTTGCTCTTGTTGCCCAGGCTGGAGTGCAGTGGTGTGATCTCGGCTCACTGCAACCTCTGCCTCCTGGGTTCAAGCTATTCTTCTGCCTCGTCCTCCTGTGTAGCTGGGATTACAGGCGTGCACTACCACGCCCAGCTAATTTTGTATTTTTAGGAGAGACGGAGTTTCTCCATGTTAGTCAGGCTGGTCTCAAACTCCTGACCTCAGGTGATCCACCCATGTTGGCCTCCCAAAGTCCTGGGATTACAGGTGTGAGCCACCACGTCCTGCCAAGAATTTTTTTTTTTTTTTGAGACAAGTCTCAATCTGTTACCCAGGCTACAGTGCAGTGAGGTGATCACAGCTCACAGCAACCTCTGCCTCCTGGGTTCAAGTGATTTTTGTGACTCAGCCATCAAAGTAGCTTGGAATACAGGCACACACCACCATACCTGGCTAATTTTTTTTTTTTTTTTTTTTTTGTATTTTTGGTAGAGAGCAGCTTTCACCATGTGGGCCAGGCTGGTCTCAAACTCCTGGCCTCAACAAGGCCACTTTGGGAGGCCAAGGTGGGCAGATCACCTGAGGTCAGGAGTTCAAGACCAGCCTGGCCAACATGGTGAAACATTGTCTCTAATTAAACTACTAAAGGTAGCCAGGCATGGTGGCAGGTGTCTGTAATACCAGCTACTCAGGAGGCAGAGGCAGGAGAATCACTTCAGCCTGGGAGGTGGAGGTTGCAGTGAGCCTAGACTGTGCCACTGCACTCCAGCCTGGGCAACAGAGCGAGACTGTCTATCAAAATATAAATAAATATAAAAATACAAAAAAGCTGGGCACAGTGGCTCATGCCTGTAATCCCAGCACTTCGAGAGGCCGAGGCAGGTGAATCACTTGACATCAGGAGTTTCAGATCAACCTGGCCAACATGGCAAAACCGTGTCTCTACTGAAAATACAAAAAAGAGTTGGGTGTGTTGGCTCACTCTCTAATCCCTGCTACTTGGGAGGCTGAGGCAGGAGAATCTCTTGAACTTGGGAGACAGAAGTTGCAGTGAGCAGAGTTCATGCCATTGCACTCCAGGCTGGGCAACAAGAGCAAAACTCCATCTCAAAAAAAAAAAAAAGAAAAGAAAAAAGAATACAAAAAATTAGCGGGGTGTAGTGGCACATGCCTGTAATCTAGGCTACTCAGGAGGCTGAGGCAGGAGAATTGTCTGAACCTGGAAGGTGAAGATTACAGTGACCTGAGACTGCACCACTGCACTCCAGCCTGGGTCACAAGAGCCAAGATCGAGAATCCACCTAAAAAAAAAAAAAAAAGAATTTCTATTTGGGGTACAAAATAAAAGAAATGGAGTGAAAGGGATGTAAGGAAATTGAAAGTCAACTGGCTAATAATGCCAATAAATAATGATGGAGCAAAGAAATCAGTATTGGCCAAATAAAACCAACATGTTTTTAAATATTTTTTCAAAATTTAGACAAAGTTTTCCAGTACACTGAGACACTTCTACTATCAAGACTATAATATTGGCTGAGCACAGTAGCTTATGCCTATAATCCCAGCACTTTGGGATGCCAAGGCAGGAGGATTGCTTGAGCCCAGAAGTTCAAGTCAAGCCTGGGAAATACAGGGAGACGCCGTCTCTGCAAAAATAACAAAAAATAATAAAATAAAATAAAATTAAATTAAATTAAATTAAATTAAAAGCCAGGGATGGTGATATATATCTGCGAGCTGTGACCACCATGCTGCACTCTAGGCTGGGTAACCTAGCAAGACCCTGTCTCAACAAAAAAACTAGAATATAGAATAAATTACATTTGGGTAAGTGGAATATTAGGTGTTCAATAAACATAGGTTATTCCCTCCCTATCTCCATAGAATCATCAATTATTTTAAAAGAGAAGTTTTGATTAGAATCTAAAAATATCAACACTTCTCTTTCCAAAAAAGGAGGGAGGATTTAAATATAACAATTTCTTGGTTATTTCTATTTATTTTCATTGTTGCTTAATATTAGTAATGAAAATGCAATTGCTCTCTTTCAAACATAGTTTTAATTAGTTGCACAAAATGCCACCTTATAGTCTCATGTACTTCAAATTTCCCTATCTATGAATGCTAAATTTGGATATTATCATCTCAAGGATATTATAATTTCTGTCTTTTAATCTATCTAGGGTTCTACCTTTTCTGTAAGCCTTAGTGAATCTCACTATAGTCCTCCTTCCCTTTAAAAGTGCAGTGACAGGCCGGGTGCAGTGGCTCTTCCCTGTAATCCTAGCACTTTGTGAGGCTCAGGTGGGAAGATTGCTGGAGCTTAGGAGTTCAAGACCAGACTGGGCAACATGGCAAAACCTCGTCTGTGCAAAAATTACAAATATTAGCCCGGCATGGTGCCATATGCCTATAATCCAGCTACTTGGGAGTCTGAGGAAGGAGGATCCCTTCAGTCCCGGAGGTCAAGGCTGTAGTATGCCCTGATCCTGCCACTGCACTTTTGGAGGCTGAGGCAGGTGGATCACCTGAGATCAAGAGTTCTTTACCAGCCTGGCCAATATGGTGAAACCCTGTCTCTACTAAAAATACAAAAATTGGTCGGGTGTGGTGGCAGGTACCTGTAATCCCAACTATTCAGGAGGCTAAGACAGGAGAATCACTTGAACCCGGGAGGCGGAGGCTGCAGTGAGCCGAGATTGCACCACTGCAGTTCAGCCTGGGCAAGGCCGAGTGAGACTCTGTCAAAACAAAAAAAAAGAAACAAAGAAAGAAAGACAGAAAGAAAGAAAGAAAGAAAGAAAGAAAGAAAGAAAGAAAGAAAGAAAGAAAGAAAGAAAGAAAAAAGAAAAAGAAAGAAAAAGAAAATCAGTGATAGGTGAGGCAGCTCATGCCTGTAATCATAGCACTTTGGAGGCAGAGGGGGAGGATCACTTGAACTCAGGATTTCAAGACCAGCCCAGACAACATAGTGAGTCTTCTTCTCTACTGAAAATTATTTTTAATTATGCCACAGTGCTAGTGTGTGCCTCTGGTTTCAGCTTATTTGGCAGGCTGAGGTAGAAGGATCGCTTGAGCACAGGAGATCAAGGCTGCAATGAGCTGAGATCATGCCACTGCACTCCAGCCTGGGAGACAGAGTGAGACTCTACCTTAAAAATGAAAATAAATACACAAATAAAAATTTAGCGATGGAGTTGATTGATTTGAGATTGAGGACCCCCAATGTGAATCCGTTTGGAAAAAACTCAACCTGTGTTCTTCCTCTGCTTCACACCAAAACCACAACAATCAACCTAGAAGACTTCTGTGGCCTCAAAATATGAGGAGATTTCTCCCTATCAGCAAGCAAGGAATCAGTTCTGCAGCAGACACCAGCTGGGTGTCCACCAATTCGATTCTGACACTACCTACCATGAGATAGTGTCACCCCACAGATTGAGGGCTCAGCCCCCAAAACTGCCCCCCATTCAGACACCAATCACAAGTCCCAGCCTCTGGAACTTCTGACTGATGGGTTTAATTTGGGGTTCCTACGACCCCCTCCTTGGGTTTGATTAATTTGATAGAATAAAATGGCTCACAAACCTCAGGGAAACACATTTACTGTTTGATTATAAGGATATTCCAAAGGATATAGATGAAGAGAGGCCTAACACGAGGTATGGGGGAAGGGGCCCAGAGCTTCCATCCCTTCCCTGGGCACGACTCTCCAGGAACCTCCATGTGTTCAGCTCTCTGGAAGCTCTCCAAATCCACTCCTTTTGGCTTTGTAAGGAGGCTTCATTACATAGGCATGATTGATTAAACCATTGGCCACTTACCATCAACTTAATCCTCAGTCCCCTTCACTCCCCAGGGGTGGGAGGGTAGGGGCTGAAAGTCCCAACCCTCTAATCTTGCCTTGGCCTTTCTGATGACCAGCCCGCATCCTGAGGCTATCGGTCAATCACTAACATATAAAAAACCAAAGCCTGGGTGCGGTGGCTCATGCCTGTAATCCCAACACTTTGGGAGCCCGAGGCAGGCAGATCTCTTGAGGTCAGGAGTTTGAGACCAGACTGGCCAATATGGTGAAATCCCGTCTCTACTAAAAAAGAAAACAAAGACAAAAATTAGCCGGGCAAGGTGGCACATGCCTGTAGTCTACTCGGGAGGCTGAGGCAGAAGAATTGCTTGAACCCGGGAGGCAGAGGTTGCAATGAGTGGAGATTGCACCACTGCACTTCAGTCTGGTTACAGAGCAAGACTCCATTTCAAAAAAAAAAAAAAAAAAAAAAAAAGAAAAGAAAAAAAAAAAAAACAAGCCCTTAGGGCATTCCAAGGATTTTAGGAGTTGTATGCCAGGAAATAGGGACAAAGACCAAATCTGTATTTGACAAAATCACAGAACCACCGTATGAGTATTTAATTCAATACAGACATGGAAACTGACCCAAGCATTTACTCACAGATGACTGGGCAAATCCCTGGTCCTATGGGTACAAACTATTGATCAAACCCCCAATCTCATTCCTACCCCTAAAATATAGCAAAGTGAAAGATCTTATTACCTATTTGGACTGAGATTAACACCATCCCTTAAACTGCATGGCTTTCAATCCCAGGGCTATGGCATGTGATGCCACATAGAACATGCACGAATCTTCTCTCCAGCAATTGAGTTGTTAGGATAAAGGCTCTTGTCTTTGCCTTCTTTCTCTCACAGCCAAGAATATTAAGGAACGTGGACACAAAGGATGAGGTTGGAACAGAAGTTTAATAAGCAAAAGAAGAAAGCTCTCCCCAGCGGAGAGGGGACCCGAAAGAGGGTTGCCAACTAGGAGGCTGAATCTGGGGGTTTCGTGAACTGGGAAGGGGAAGAATGTACTCACTGGTCTGTGAGCTGTCTTGGAGAAAGCACTACTTCGCTTGGCCTGGGACCTTAGCCTGTGATGAACCAGAGGCTGAAGTGAAATTTTGGCCCAAGACCAATCAGGGGCTGAAGTGAAAGTTTGGCCCAGGACCAATCAGGGGCTGAAGTGATGATTCACAGAGGCTTGGCTCACAGTCCAAAGCATGTCCAGAAAAGGAAAGTGGCAACCGGAGCCTGTTAGAACAAGCTGCACCGATTTGTAAGCTCCCACCATTTCACAGACCCTGGTCAGAGGGAAACATTCCACTAGGGTTTGGGCTGCGAGAAACATCCTCCCCAACCGCCTGACTTCCTTATCACATCCTGCTGGGGAAAGGCCCAAGAAACATCCTTATCAACATTCTCCCAAGCAACAAGCCATACTGCCCAGATCCCTCCTGCCCAGGCCTATAATTACTCCAGCCTGTAAGCGGCAGTGGGCTCTGGTATTTAGTTTGTCCCCTCCATAGAGCAGCCAACTCTCTCTCTTTCTTTAACCTTTACCTTCCTTTCAAAATCTAACAGAGTCCACCGTATACATGCCCACAAAAAAAGCCACTATTTGCTGGAAGCCGGCTGGTCACACACAGGACAAAGGCATTTCTATGTTGGGCCTCGGTCCCTTATCAATGCAGCTGACGAATGTCTTTAGGACAACACACTTTGCTAATTTTCCTTCTCTGTGCCTGCAGCCTGATTTTTCAGGCTGTTTCTCTGTTTAAAGGAGTTTTACCAAGGACCTGCCCTAACTCCCTAAAGGCTTTTTTCTCTCAAGGGGACACACAAAGTTCCAATAGCACACAGGCCTCCCTATATCCACTTACCCTCTGCCTCACAGCCAATCACACTCTCCTCTCTCACACAGACCACGGGGCCACACAAGATGCACCTGCACAGCCACATACCTGCAACTCACGCACACACAGTACTGCACACACACGCAAAGTCACACACCCACCGTGGGACACGCAGGCCCAACCACACAGTCACCGGTTGTCCACATCCGCACACACAACGGGGCTCGTCCAGGACACACACATCCACTCCGAGTGTGCACAGTCACAAGCGCCCACCTGATCACACAGAGTCAGCACCACACAGCCCCAGTCACAGACCACGAAGACCCACGGCAACCATCGCAATCACACACGCAAACTCCTCTCCTCAGCCCTCCAGACACAAAAGGACCGGAGCCGGATTCCTCATCCTCAGCTTTCTCTAGTTCCGCTCGGGGCCACCCTGGCCAAATTACTCCGGACTCCAAGGCATGGCAGCAGCTAATTGCGCACAGCGAAAGATTCTGCCACCTGGCTAAGAGGAAGCCGAAATCTCGCGAGACGTGATATTGGCCTGCAGAAACCTCTGGGAAATGTAGTCCAGAGCCCGACTGCTCCCCTACTAAAAATACAAAAATTAGCTGGGCCTGGTGGGCGCCTGTAATCTCAGCTTCTTGGAAGGCTGGGGCAGCAGAATCGCTTGAACCTGGGAGGTGGAGGCTGCAGTGAGCCGGGATTGCGCCGTTGTTGCACTCCAGCCTGGGTGACAGAGGGAGACTCCGTCTCAAAAAAAAAAGTAAGCAGACATGTCTGCTGCCCACATGAGGTTTACATTCTAGTCTGGAGGAAAAAAAAGATTTTAAATTAAAAGGGGAAAATGAAGTAATTTTATATTGTGATAAATACTATGAAATAAATCAATAGGTGGTATAAGCAGTAACTTGAGGGATACTTCCCCTAGCATTGATAGGACTGGTGTCTGAGAGATAACCCTCGAGCTTTGGTGGTGAGGAGCCAGCAGTGTGGAAGGGTATTCCAAACAGAGGCACAGTTACACTGAAGACCCTGAAAAATCAGAGAGCCCTTGGAGCATTCCGGAAACAGAAAGCAGCCTGGTGTGACTGAAGCTTAGCAAGTGAGTGGGGAATTAGTTTAGATTTAGGATGCAGAGGTCGGCATTTTCCGATTCATATGAAAAAATGATAGTGCTGAAATTACAGGCGTGAGCCACTGCACCCAGCTCCAAACTAAGTTTTTATAGCAGCAAGAATAGATGTTCTGGTAGGGTCAGCGTCTAAAGATTTTACAAACAATATCTCTTCTTCTAGTTTGCAGTCATTATTGAAATAACAAACATGTCCTATTGTCAGATCTTACTCTCAGTAACTGATTTCATTGATCTGAATAGGAAACTTACTTGATTAATCAGCTACTCTTTGGTATTACCTGACATCTCATTAATGCATCTTTGAATTGAATTATTGCTCAATAGGAGTGATTGTGAAATAGTGGCAATGTGTTACATCACTATTGAAGTAACCCTCTCTAATGTGAGTCCTATGACAGTTTCAGCAAGTATAAAGCACTATGGGGTTTTACAATGATTTCTGTAATCTTTTCTTTTTTTTTTTTTTTCTTTTTTTTTTTTTGAGACAGCGTCTCGCTCTGTTAGCCAGGCTTGAGTGCAGTGGCATGATCTCAACTCACTGCAAGCTCCGTCTCCGGGGCTCAAGTGATTCTCCTGCCTCAGCCTCCCGAGTAGCTGGGATTACAGGCTTGTGCCACCACGCCCGGCTAACTTTGTATTTTTAGTAGAGACGAGGTTTCACCATGTTGGCCAGACTGGTCTCAAACTCCCGACCTCTGGTGATGCGCCTGCCTCGGCCTCCCAAATTGCTGGGATTACAGGCGTGAGTCACCACGCCTGGCCTATTTCTGCAATTTTATAAGGCAATTATGTCATCATAATTTGTTTGCTTATTCTTTTTTTTTTTTTTTTTGAGACCGTGTGTTGCTCTATAGTCCAGGCTTGAGCATGGTGCTGCAATCTCGGCTCACTGCATCCTCCACCCCTCAGGTTGAAGCGAGTCTCCTACCTCAGCCTCCCAAGTACCTCGAATTGCAGGTGCACACACCATGCCCAGCTAGTTTTTTTGTTTTTAGTAGAGACAAGTTTTCACCATATTACCCAGGCTGGTCTCCAACTCCTGGGCTCACGTGATACACCCACCTCGGCCTCTCAAAGTGTTGGGATTACAGGTGTGAGCCACCTCACCCCGTGGCTTGTCCTTCTTAAATAAGAAGTAATAGTGTTACAGTTCAAAATTCTATTTTAAACGTTTTAAATATTCTGTTTCTCGACTTTATCAGGATGTTTCTTTTTTTGATGATCCACAAATCTTGATGATTTCATAGCCGTTTGTAGAAACAAACATAAAACAAACAAAAACTATTACTCATAAGGAGCAAGCTGTTTTGAGTTAAATGGGGTTTTCAGTAAAACCGTAAGCTAGGCTGGGCGCGGTGGCTCACGCCCGTAATCCTAGCATTTTGGGAGGCTGAGGTGGGTGGATTGCCTGAACTCAGGATTTCGAGACCAGCCTGGGCAACCGGGTGAAACCTCGTCTTTACTAAAATACAAAAAATTGGCTGGGTGTGGCGGCATGTACCTGTAGTCCCTGCTACACAGGAGGCTGAGACAGGAGACTTGCTAGAACCCAGGAGGTGGAGGTTGCAGTGAGCCAAGATCATGCCACTGCATTCCTGCCTGGGCAACAGAGTGAGTCTCCATCTCTAAAAACAAAAACAAACAAACAAACAAAAAAAACAAAACCAGTTGGCCAGATATTCATTCATTCAGATGTAGTCAACACTTTTCATTTTCAACACTTAACACAATTAAAGCTAGGTTGAATTACTTTCATAATATAAACTATTTTACATAATTCCCAAAGCACTGAGGATCAATCATAAATACTATCCACAAGGCAGCCAAAAGACACACACAGACCACCTCTCATATAACTTTGGGATAGAGCATTCTATCAAGAAAAAGTCTTCCAGGTATAGCCATCAATTTGCCATCATTCTGTAGCACTGATCTTGCAAAGATTTTTTTTTTTTTGAGGTGGAGGCTCACTCTGTCACCCAGGATGAAGGGAGGTGGCACGATCCACTCACTGCACCCTCTGCCTCCTGGGTTCAAGCGATTTTCCTGCTTCAGCCTCCCATGTAGCTGGGATTACAGGCAGGTGCCACCTCTTCTGGGTAATTTTTTGTATTTTTAGTTGACACAGTGTTTTACTATGTTGGCCAGGCTGGTCTTGAACTCCTGAATTTCAGTGATCCACCTTCCTTGGCCTCCCAAAGTGCTGAGATTACAGGTGTGAGCCACTGTGCATGACCTGATCTTGCATGGATTTTTTATCTTCCATAAAATGATTAATGCTGCCCATAATATTTGAGAGAAATTAAATACCAAGCAGTAAAATTTTGTGCAATAGGCCAGGCACGGTGGCTCATACTTGTAATCCCAGCACTTTGGGAGGCCGAGGCAGGCAGATCACTTGAGATCAGTAGTTCTAGACCAGCCTGGCCAACATGGTGAAACTCTGTCTCTACAAAAAGTATAAAAATTAGCTGAGCGTGGTGCTGTATGCCAGTAATCCCAGCTACTTGGGAGACTGAGGCAGGAGAATCACTTGAAGGATTCTCCTCTCCACAGGAGGTGGAGGTTGCAGTGAGCAGAGCTTGCACCACCGCACTCCAGCCTGGGCGACAGAGCGAGCCTCCATCTCCAAAAAAAAAAAAAAAAAAATTTTGGAAGGCCACAAACCATTGCAACAACTATAATTCATTTTACCTTCAATAACCAATGTTCACCCTCTTAGGGGCAATATCACTCCCATTAAGAATGTTTGGCCAGGCACAGAGGTGCACGCCTGTAATTCCAGCACTTTGGGAGGCCAAGGGGGGCAGATCTGCTGAGATCAGGAGTTCCAGACCAGCCTGGCCAACATGGTGAAACCCTGTCTCAACTAAAAACACAAAAATTAGCCAGGCAGGGTGGCATGCACCTGTAATCCCAACTACTCAGGAGGTTGAAGCAGGAGAATCACTTGAACCTGGGAGGTGGAGGTTGCATTGAGCTGAGATTATGCCACTGCTCTCCAGCCTAGGTGACAGAGTGAGACCCTGTCTCAAAAAAAAAAAAAAAAAAGAATGCTTCCAGTAAGGCTAAATAAATATACAAATTAGGCATTTGTCATGTGTGTTAGTATATGTACAATATATTTCCTAGTTCTGCCCACTAAGAGGGCCTAGAAGCAATGACACACCCGTAGCAATGAGCACACATGTCACCCCGATCTTGGCGATTTTGTTTTTGTTTGGATTTAAAAAATAGAGATGGGGGTCTCACTGCATTGCCCAAGCTTGTCTCAAACTCTTGGCCTCAAGGGATCCTCCTGCCTCAGCCTCCCAAACTGTTGAGATTACAGACCTGAGCCACCTCACCCAGACCAAGATTTTGGTGCTTTGTAAATAATACTTTTCAATAAAAGAAACAAAGGATCTTTAAATAAATGGTTTATTCCACGTCTGGGTCAGGGAAAATACCAGATGAATCAAAACACTTTATGGTGCCAGAAAGTTGGGAATTAGTCCCACACCCCAACCCCCTGATAAAGGCATGCTATAAATAGAACACAGGAGCCAACCTAAAGAAACACCCAAGGCCAATTTTGTTTGTTTGTTTGTTTGTTTTTTCTTGATGCAGTTTCACTCTTGTCACCCAAGCTGGAAGGCAGTGGTGTGATCTTGGCTCACTGCAACCTCCACCTCCTGGGTTCAAGCGATTCTCCTGCCTCAGCCTCCCAAGTAGGTGGAATTACAGGTGCCTGCCACCACGCCCAGCTGATTTTTTGTACTTTTAGTAGACACGGGGTTTCAGCAGGTTGGCCAGGCTGGTCTCAAACTCCTGACCTCAGGTGATCTCCATGCCTCGGCCTCCCAAAGTGATAAGGCTACAGGCATCAGCCATTGTGCCTGGCCTATGTTCGTATTGTTTTCAGTATCACAACCACATACATGTTCAATTGCACATATACTATGTTCTCTACAAATGTGCAGTTTGGACCTGACTCATCTTGGTACTCTACAACAAGAGCATTGCATTGTCACACATGTAGACAATGAATTGACTCAGAATCACAAATAACTTGTACTGGGGACCCACAGGGAGAAGTCAAGCCCTAGGAAGAGTACCAGGCCATCATCTGGGAAAGGAAATGTTAGGAGTATTTGGGGTGTGAATAGTACTGTATTGAATTCCAATTCATTTCAAAATATATTTCACAGATTATCACAAACCAGGAAATAAGTGGTGTGTATTTTTCTTTGTTTTGTTTTGTTTGTTTATTTGTTTTTTTAGACAGAGTTTTACTCCTGTTGCCCAGGCTGTAGTGCAATGCCACGATCTTGGCTCACCTCAACCTCCACCTCCCCAAAACCTCTGCCTCCCAGGTTCAAGCGATTCTCTTGCCTCAGCCTCCCAAGTAGCTGGGATTACAGGCATGTGCCACCATGCCTGGCTAACTTTGTATTTTTAGTAGAGATGGAGTTTCTCCATTTTTCTTTTTTTTTTTTGAGACAGATTCTCACTCTATTGCCCAGGCTGGAGTGCGGTGGTGAGATCTCAGCTTGCTGCAACCTCTGCCTCCTGGGTTCAAGCGATTCTCCCACCTCAGCCTCCCCAGTAGCTAGGATCACAGGTGCCTGCCACCGCGACTGGCTAATTTTTGTATTTTTTAGTAGAGTTGGGGATTCGCCATCTTGGCCAGGCTGGTGTTGAATTCTTGACCTCGTGATCCACTTGCCTCAGCCTCCCAAAGTGCTGGGATTGCAGGCGTTAGCGACTGAGCCTGACCAGTTTGGGTTTTTTGACACAGTCTTACTCTGTCATCCAGTCTGGAGTGCAGTGGAATGATCTCAGCTCACTGGAACCTCTGCCTCCCAGATTCAGGTGATTCTCCTGCCTCAGCCTCCTGAGTAGCTAGGATTATAGGCACATGCCACCAATCACGGCTAATTTTTTTGTATTTTTGGTAGAGATGGGGTTAACTGTGTTGGCCAGGATGGCCTCGATCTCCTGACCTCGTGATCTACCTGCCTTGGCCTCTCAAAATGGTGGGATTACAGGCATGAGCAAGTATGCCCAGTGAACTGTGACCATTTTCAAAGCCGTGGTTTATGGGAATAGCAGTTCTTTCTCTTTGTGTAAATAAACAGTGGCCATGAAAATAAGAACAAAGAGAGGCTTATGCATACAGAACTTGCTACAGAGTAAGGGTTCCATTTGTTTAAGTTGTCTATAGATTCTGGATATTATTAGGCCTTTGTTGGTTACATCATTTGTGAGTATCTTCTCCCATTCTGTAGTTTGTTTACTCTGTTGAGAGTTTGTCTTCTTGTGTTTATGCTTTTATTTTGCTTTAATTTTTTTTTGAGGCAGTCTCACTCTGTCACCCAGGCTGCAGTGCAGTGGTGCAATCTCGGCTCACTGCAAAGTCCACCTCCTAGGTTCAAGCAATTCTCCTGCCTCAGCTTCCTGAATAGCTGGGATTACAGGTGTGTGCCACCACCACCTAATTTTTGTATTTTTATTAGAGACAGGGTTTCACCATGTTGGTCAGGCTGGTCTCAAACTCCTGACCTTGTGATCTGCCTAACCTGGCCTCCCACCTTCTGGTTTAATTAGGTACCACTTGTCTATTTGTTTTTGCTGCAATTGCTTTTTTGGAATCTTAGCCAAAAATTATTTGCCAAGGCCGATGTTGAGAAGAGTGTTTCCTAGGTTGTCTTCCAGGATTTTTATAGTTTGAGGTCTTACATTTAAATCTTTAATCCATTTGGAGTTAATGTTTGTATATGGTGAAATGTAGAGGGCCCAGACTCAGTCTTCTGCATGTGGGTAGCCAATTATCCCAGAATCATTTGTTGAATAGGGAGTCCTTTCCTCATTGCTCGCTTTTGTTGACTTTGTCAAAGATCACATGGTTGTAGGTGTGTGAATTTATTTCTGGGTTCTCTAACCTATTCCGTTAGTCTATGTGTCTGTATTTGTACCACTACTATGCTATTTTGGTTACTGTAGCCTAGTAGTATAGTTTGAAGTGGCATATATGATGCCCATCAGCAGTGGATTAGATAACAAAAATGTGGTAATAATACACCATGGAATACTACATAGCAGTAGAAAAAGAAACCCATGTCCCTTGAAGCAACATGGATGCAGCTGGAGGTCATTACCCTAAACTAATTAATGCAGCATCAGGTAACCAAATACCCCATGGTCTCACTTATAAGTGGGAGCTAAACATTGAGTACACATGGACACAGAGATGGGATCAATAGACACTGGGGCCTGCTTGAGTTGGGAGGGTGGCATGAGGCTATGGGTCAAAAAACTATTGGGTTACTGTGGTTACTACCTGGGTGACAATATCATTTGTACACCAAACCCCAGTGACATGCAATTTACCCATGTAACAAGCCTGCACCTGTATCCCTTAAACCTAAAAACAGAAAAAATTAAAAATGAATAAATGAGGTATAAGTCTAATTGTTGAATGTTGTGAATGGTAACCAACAGAGTCATTGAAAATAGTGAGAGTGGCTGGGTCAGTGGCTCACGCCTGTAATCCCAACACTTTCGGAGGCCAAGGTGGGTGGATCACAAGATCAGGAGTTTGAGACCAGCCTGGCCAAGATGGTGAAACCCTGCTTCTACTAAAAATACAAAAATTAGCTGGACATGGTGGCTCGTGCCTGTAATCCCAGCTACTCATGAGGCTGAGGCAGGAGAATCACTTGAACCTGGGAGGCGGAGGTTGCAGTGAGCTGAGATTGCACCACTGCACTCTAGCCTGGGCAATAGATCAAGACTCTGTCTCAAAAAAAAAAAAAAAAAAAAAGAAAAGAAAAGAAAAAGAAAATAGTGAGAGCACCATATAAAGAAAGTGGTTCAGGCACTGTGGTAAGGGGTGAGTGTCAGCCAAGTCATCAGCTATCAGAACACGAAGCCATCAGGTAATATATCAAGTTGATATATTAAGAAGGAGGGGCCGGGCAAGGTGGCTCATGCCTGTAATCCCAGCACTTTGGGAGGCCAAGGCAGGTGGATCACGAGGTGAGGAGATCAAGACCTTCCTGGCTAACACGGTGAAACCCCGTCTCTACTAAAAATACAAAAAAATTAGCCAGGCGTGGCGGCAGATGCCTGTAGTCTCAGCTGCTGGGGAGGCTGAGGCAGCAGAATGGAGTGAACCCGGGAGGTGGAGCTTGCAGAGAGCCAAGATCATCTCACTGCACTCCAGCCTGAGTGACATAGCAAGACTCTGTCTCAGAAAAAAAAAAAACACAAAAAACAAAAAACAAACGAACAAAAAAAAAAAAACAGAAGGACGAGGATCTACTTATTACATAACAGAGATAAGCACTCATATATATAGATTATAAATAGTTTAGGAAATTTAAATATTTGATTATTCAGAAAGTAGACTTGGGAGCATTGGGGAAGCAGGGTGGGGAGTACATTGCATGGAAAGCTCTTTCTTAGTGTGGGATTTTCAATTATGCACATAGGTTTCTTACATAACATGGAAAATTCAATTAAGAAACAACATTGTGTTTTGGGGTCCCAAAAGTTCAGTGATTGATTAGAAGGACTCACAAAACTGAGTCAAGCTGTTATACTCATAGTTATAGTTTATTACAACAAAAGGATACAGATTAAAATCAGCAGCAGAAAAAGGTGCATAGGGCAGAGTCCAGGAGAAACCAAGCACAAGCTTCCAGTTGTCCTCTCCCAGTGGCATCATGTGAACAGTGCTTAATTCACCCAGCGATATGTGGCAGAAAGTACAGAAAATACTCCCCAACAAGAAGCTTCCCAGAGCCTTGGGGTTGAGGGTTTTACTGGAGGTTGGTCTCATGGACAAGAGCAGCCATTTGGATGACCTTAGTTTCTCTGTCTCCACCCTTCCCAAGATCAAGCTGACACTGCATGGTCCAAGGTCCCCACAGTAAATCACATTGTTAACTCCCAGATAGGCAGGAGATTCCAAGGACTTAGAGGTTATTTCCCAGGAGCTTGGCTAGAGTCACACTATTCTTTGGAGTATGCCAGGTTTGGGCAATTCAGGCCTACTAAGTTTCCTTGACTGCACACAAGTGATAGTGAGTATGTAGGAAATGAGTAGTCACGTATATTGCTGGTAAAAGTACAGTGTTATATAACCATTTGGAAAGAAATCAAGTGTGTAGTGCATAAACATTATACTTGGTTTGATTTGTTTTTGTCTAAGACAGGGTCTCACTCTGTCACCCACAATGGGGTGCAGTGGCATGATCACAACTCACTGTAGCCTCAACCACCTGGGCTCAAGCTATCCTCCCACCTCAGTCTCCTGAGTAGCTGGGAGCACAGGCACGTGCCACCACACCCAACTAATTTTTGTGTTTTTTGTACAGACAGGGTTTCACCATGATGCCCAGGCTGGTTTCAAACTCCTGAGTTCAAACAATCCCCTACCTCAGCTCCCCAATGTGCTAGGATTACAGGAGTGAGCCACTGTACCCAACCTATATTTGTATATACATTAAATTGTATATGTTAGTCCGGGCGTGGTGGCTCACATGTGTAATTCCAGCACCTTGGGAGGGCAAGGTCGGTGGACCACTTGAGGTCAGGAGTTCGAGAGCAGGCTGGCCAACATGGTGAAAATCCATCTCCACTGAAAAGACAAAGATAGCTGGACTTAGTGGCAGATGCCTGTATTCCCAGCTACTCAGAAGGCTGAGGCAGGAGAATCACTTGAATCCAAGATGTGGAGGTTGCAATGAGCTGAGATCACACCACTGCACTCCAACCTGGGTGACAGAGCAAAACTCCATCTCAAAAAAAACCAAAAAATTGGGTATGTTATATATTGGGTATCTTGTGTATATATTAAGTTGTATATACACATATTAAATATATATACATATATTACATTTTATACACATACATTTGTTTCCTCATGCAATTTGTTTCAGCAGAAGTAAAAATTAATAAAGGTATAAGTAAAAGAATACTTACAGAAGAACTATTTTTGTTGGC
Organism: Gorilla gorilla gorilla; assembly: GCF_029281585.2. NCBI lineage: Eukaryota > Metazoa > Chordata > Mammalia > Primates > Hominidae > Gorilla > Gorilla gorilla. The sequence continues at coordinate 108,107,500 of NC_073224.2, forward strand.
AAAAGTACTTTAGCATTTTAAATGCTCATATAATGGAAGATACTTTAACTCTTACAAATAATGTGTTAGCTATTTATCTACTATAAAGATATCCTAATATCTTTATACCTAAAGTGATATCAATGGCAAATTGTTATATAAAAAAGTAGAATGCTTTATAATCAAAGAAAAAAAGAAAGAAAAGTTATATAGTAGCCCTCCCTTATCTGCAGGAGATGTGATCTAAGACCGGCAGTGGATGCCTGAACTTTGGATAGCATTGACCCAATTGCGTCAATCAGAGCGCATTTCTGTTTATGATTTCCACGCACAAATTTAATGCCTTTTTCATCTTAACTAAGTACTTATCACATATGTGGCTGTACTTTTTAGAGCTTGGGGTACAACAAACAAGACTAACAGAAATTTCTTTTTCCTTCTTACATTTTCACTGCTAGAGGATTTGTTCTTAACATCGATCTTAGCAACCTGAGTACACAACTTCTTTTTCTTTCTCTTTTTTTTCTTTCTTTCTTTCTTTCTTTCTTTCTTTCTTTCTTTCTTTCTTTCTTTCTTTCTTTCTTTCTTGGTTGCTTGCTTGCTTGCTTGCTTTCTTGCTTCCTTTCTCTGGCTCTTTCTCTCTCTCTTTCTTCCTTTTTTATTTCCTCTTTCTTTTTTTCTTTCTTTCTTTCTTATTTATTTACTTATTTATTGAGATGGAATCTCCCTCTGTCGCCCAGGTGGGAGTGAAGTAATGCGATATCGGCTCCCTGTAACCTTCATCTCCCAGATTCAAGCGATTCTCGTGCCTCCACCTCCCAAGTAGCTGGGAATACAGGCGCTTGCCACCACGCCCAAATAATTTTTGTGTTTTTTGTAGCGATGGGGTTTCACTCTGTTGGCCAGGCTAGTCTTGAACTCCTGACCTCAAATGATGCACCCGGTTCAGTCTCCCAAAGTGCCGGGATTACATGCGTGAGCCACCGCACCTGAGCTGTATATGCCATTGTATGATTGCAAATAATTATATGAATCTTGGAGAACATCATGGAAAGATGTTCATCATCTGTTAACTGGTTATTTTAAGAGTGGAACTGGAAGGGGAATACTAGCTTTCCTGTGTATTTATTTGTAATGTTTCATTTTCATTATGAACATGTATTATTTTAATGTTTAAATATTAGTAAACACAGGCAAAAATATGTAATTTTAATTCAAGCTGAAATCATCAGGCAATCATACATAACAGATGGAGGAAATAAAACATTTAAAATGAATGAAAAGGAGGGGAGGCCAGGCACGTTGGCTCATGCCTATAATCCCAGCACTTTGGGAGGCTGAGGCAGGCAGATCACTTGGGGTCAGAAGTTTGAGACTGCCTTGGCCAATCGAGACCCCTGGACTCGATTGGAATTTGTCCCACAAACTTTTTGTTTTTGAGGGAGTCTCGCACTGTCACCCATGGTGGAGTGCAATGGGGCAATCTTGGCTCACTGCAACCTCTGCCTCCTGGGTTCGAGCGATTCTCCTGCCTCAGCCCCCCTAGTAGCTCGGACCTCAGGCGTCCGCCACAACACCTGGCTAATTTTTTTCTATTTTTAGTAGGGACAAGGTTTCACAATGTTGGTCAGGCTGGTCTCAAACTCCTGACTTCAGATGATCCACTGGCCTTGGCCTCTCAAAGTGCTGGGATTACAGGTGGGAGCCATCACTCCCCACCAACCCCACAAATTTAGGCATTATGATACATGGGAGCCACCATGCCCCACCAATTACACATATTTAGGCATTATGATATATTGCTACTTTTAGAATCACTTGGTTTTCATATTGTGTTTTTTCCTTCCATTTGTTTGTTTATTTATTTGCTTACTTATTTATTGAGACCGAGTCTCGCTGTGTCACCCAGCCTGGAGTGCAGTGGTGAGATCTCGGCTCACTGCAACCTCCACCTCCCAGCACTCCATCTCCACCACACTGGCAACTAACATGCCTCCTCAGGCCCCCTCAGGATCTAGAGAGTGCATCTAGAACAGACTGGGAAACTCCAGTAGGCAATGTAAGGTGCCAGGAATAAAGACACCGCGTGAAACATTCTCCATGTTCCCTCCACCCACTACTCTCCCAACCACTCTTCCACCTGGCTCCAACTCTGCCCTCTCCCCAAGAGCCTCAGATTGAAACGTTGCAAGGAAGACAAAGATTCTCAAAGTCACAGGCTTGGGAACCTGAGCTACAAAGAAAAATGAGCCCCTGCTCCCCCAGCTCCCCCATACTCCCCTGGGCACTGCTGCCCTGCACCCGCCCCCTCCTCCATAATTTGAACTGTCCTCCCAGAAGCTGGAGAGAGATTGCCCACCTGTCAGGAAAGAAAGGACCAGCATGCGGCAAATGCCTGGGCTACGTAGGAGCAGAAGGCGAGATTAGCGCAGGGATTTAGGAAACAAGTGTCTCTCAGACCAAAGAAGACTGCCCAAGATGGCACACTAAGCATTCATAGGGGCGTGCGTTGGACAGGAGCTTGCCAGTTACCCAAAGAATTGTCTGAGAAAGGCCCTGATCTGACCTGAAAGGCCCTTGGTTCCCACGGCAACTCCTCAGCATCTAGCAGTAATAGGCTTCTGTGCCCAGACTTTCTGGTTCTGGAAGTCCCCCTCCGCCAGCCTCTTGCAGCCCAGAGGCACCTCCCATTGGCGCCTGATGGGTTAAGGAGGCTGTTCTTCTAGCTGTGACAGATCATGCCTGAGGACCTCTGGTGTGTTTCTTAGTTGTTCTTCCCGCCCACACGCCACTCAAAGCTACAACCCACTTGCCTGCCCCCGAGTGGACCCCTTAAAGCGACCATCTAGATCTGAACTGCGCTGAGGGAATGGTCAGCTTCATTCGCATTAGATGGCTTGGCCAAAAGGACGTAGCTATCGCCCAGACAAAAATGTCTTCCTAAAAGTTGGATGTGTCTGTGGTCTCTAAGAGACAAAACCAAACCCAAAAGAAAAAGCCAACCCACCCACCCCTATCACAAAACAAAACAAAAACAAAAACCGCCAACAACCCACCTTTCACATGAGGAGTCCGTGAGAAGGGCCTCTTCAGCCAGGATCAGGTAAGGGAATCTGTGCCCTTGGCTGGACCCAGAACACCCAGTGGCAGGGACCTGACTGTCACACTCTGACCCCATAGAATTTCTGCCACTGACACAGATCAGGTTGTGTCAGCCTGAGAGATGACACCACAAATCTGGCCTTCACAGATTGATTCCACACTCTCTCATTGATTCCATACACATCCCATCACTGACAACAGATTCCCTCATCACTGATCCTATATACCCACAAGAATTGATTCCATGGATCTCATCACTATTCAAAAGACCACCCATCACTGATCTACAGAGCCTAATCTCTCACCCCAGGGACCCCACAGATTCCCCATCCCTGATTCCAGGATCTATAGAACCTCGTCTCTTACCCCCACAAACCTATTTATAAGAGGATACGTTCATGGAATACCGTGTTGACCATTTTACACATCCATTGCGTGTGTGTGTGTGTGTGTGCACTGATTAATGGACTTAGGTAAACTTCAGCATTTTGGTAGCCAATGCAGTTTTTCAATGCCTTTTCTTTTTCTTTCTTTTTCTTGTACAACTTTAAAGACCTTACTCCAGTAAGTGTGATTTGCAATTTATCAATACCTATCTCTTATTGGGTCCTTGTCGTGCATATTTGTTATTAATCATAATTCACGATTCTTACAACTCAGAGACACCAGAGACTCACACAAGAAGAATGGCTGGGGGTTTTTATTGTTTTTTTTTTTTTTTTTTTTTTTTGGTTTCTGTAGATTATGAAAGTCATTCATTTGTATCAAGTCAGTAAGTGTATATTTTGTTTTCTTAAAAAATGTAATTAAAAATATTTTTGCTGGAATGCAGTCATAAAATCATGGCCACTGCAGCCTCGACCTCCTGGGCTCAAGTGATCCTCCCACCTCAACCTACCTACTGGCTGAGACCACAGGCATGCAACAATATACCCACCTAATTAAACATCTATCTCAAAAAAATTTTTTTTTTTTTTGTAGAGATAGGTGTCTCACTATGTTGCAGAGATTGGTCTTCAATTCCTGGGTTCAACTGATCCTCCCACCTTGGCCTCCCAAAGTGTTGCAGTTAGAGGTGTGAGCCACTGCACTCAGCTGATAAAATCTTAAAAAGAGTAAAATACTTTGGGAAGTAATGTAAAATTTCCACTGAGATGATGCATCAGAAATTAAAGTAGAATAAAATGGTCCTAGGGCATCTGAAACAATGGAAACTAAATCTTGAGCCAGGCGTGGTGGCTCACACCTGCAATCCCAGCACTTTGGGAGGCCAAGGTGGTGGACTCATTTGCGGTCAGAAGTTCGAGACCAGCTTAGCCAACACGGTGAAACACCATCTCTACAAGGAATACAAAAATTAGCTGGGAGGTTGCAGTGAGCTGAAATCGTGGCACTGCACTCCATCCTGGGCAACAGAGGGACTGTCTCAAAACATAAAATAAATAAAATAAAAATAAAGAAGAAGAAGAAACAATATCTTGATTTCTTCATCAAGTGTAAAAATGGGGACTCTGGAGGCACACAGGTACTCTTTTTCTTTGAAGTTTTATTGAGAAATATTAACATGTCACAGAAGCCACCCATTTAAAGTGTAAAATCCAATGATTTCAGTATATTTGCACAGTTGTGCAAACATCACCACAATAAATTTTAGATCATTTTCATTGCCCCAAAGTAAACCCCATATCCCTCCATTTCCCCCAACCCTGGGCCACCACTAATCTACTTTCTGTCTCTATGCATTCATGTATGTTGGACATTTTATTTAAATGGAATTACATTACATGTGATATTTCATGACTGGCTTCTTCCACTTAGCATAATATTTTCAAGGTTCACTTAATCCTGCATGTGCAAAGGGGGGCATATGGATAAACCTGGTAGGTGGTGCTTACTGATTGATTTTGAAACTTCGCTCCAAAATTGTGTGTGCATATATATAATGTCTTTTTTTTTTTTTTTTTTTTTTTTTAAGACAGAGTCTGGCTGTGTTGCCAGGCTGGAGTACAGTGGTGCGATCTCGGCTCACTGCAACCTCTGCCTCCCTGGTTCAAATGATTATCCTTCCTCAGCCTACTGAGTAGTTGGGATTACAGGCATGTGCCACCACACCTGGCTACTTCTGTATTTTTAGTCGAAACAGTGCTCTTCCATGTTGGTCAGGCTGGTCCTGACCACCACCATGCCCAGTTAATTTTTTTTTTTAAGACAGGGTCTCACTCTGTTACCCAGGCTGGAGTGCAGTGGCACAATGTTGGCTCACTGCAGCCTCGGCCTCCAGAGTTCAAATGATCCTCCCACTTCAGCCGCCCAGGTAGTTGTGACCACAGACATGTGTCACCACATCTGACTAATTTTTGTATTTTTTAAATACAAAAAAACCTGTTAAGACAGGGTTTCAGCATGTTGTCCAGGCTGGTCTCGAACTCCAGAGCTCAAGTGATCCACCTACCTTGGCCTCCCAAAGTGCTGGGATTATAGGTGTGAGCAACTGCACTTGGCCTAATTTTTTTTTTTTTTTTTCTGAAGAGATGAGGTCTTGCTGTGTTGCTCAGACTGGTCTCAAACTCCTGGCTCAAGCAATCCTCCCGACTTGGCCTTCCAAAATGCTGGAATTACAGGTGTGAGCCACCACACTGGCCCATTCTTTCTTTTATACTGAGTATTCAGAAATTTTTTAAAATGTGTTTTCCACTTACAGCATTTCTCAGGTTGGACTAGCCATCTTTCAAGTGTTCAGCAGCCTTATTGGACAGCACAGCTCTGGAGGGTGATTTTATGTACATTCCCACTGCTCTCTCTGCCTCCTTGATTCCCGTCTACCCCAAACCCCTGCAGTCTGTGACTATCGTGTCTCTCTCTCCTCTCTTTCTGTTTCTTGTATTCCTTTAATATGGAGAATTATTTCCAATTCCTTAACATCCTGCCGTGATTTTTTTCTGTCTTATATTCAAGGGTCACAGTTCTCCTCTCACCATCATTACAGTCTTTTCCCATAACATGCGACATGCCTTTTTGTCTTGGTTTAGTATTTATTTGCAATACATGAATGGTTGTTTTCTTTGATACATTAGTGACTTACATGATTTTTTTTTTTTTTTTCTGAGATGGAGTCTTGCTCTGTCACCCAGGCTGGAGTGCAGTGGCACGATCTCAGCTCACTACAACCTCTTCCTTCCAGGTTCAAATGATTCTCCTGCCTCAGCCTCCTGAGAAGCTGAGATTACAGATGTGCACCACCATGCCCGGCTAATTTTTGTTCTCTTAGTAGAGACAGAGTTTTGCCATTTTGGTTAGGCTGGTCTTGAGCTCCTGACCTCAGGAGATCCACCCCCCCTCGGCCTCCCAAAGTGCTGGGATTATAGGTGTGAGTCACCTCACTTTTCCATTCTGCACTATTCCTTAGTGTCAGACAATTTGAGGCAAACAATGTCTTTCTCATTCAGATGTGACCTTCAGGGTCTAATTTTTGTATTTTTAGTATAGACAAGCTTTCTTTTCTTTCTTTCTTTTTTTTTTTGTTGCTGTTTTTGAGACAGAGTTTCACTCTTGTCGCCCAGGCTGGAGTGCAGTGGCATGATCTCAGCTCACTGTAACCTCTGCATCCTGGGTTCAAGCGATTCTCCAGCCTCAGCTTCCTGGGTAGCTGGGATTACAGGTGCCTGCCACCACACCCGGCTAATTTTTTGTATTTTTAGTAGAAACAGGTTTTGCCATGTTGGGCAGACTGGTCTCGAATTCCTGACCTTAGGTGATCTGCCAACCTCAGCCTCCCAAAGTGTGGGGTTACAGGCATGAGCCAGCGCCTGGCCTCTCCTGGCTAATTCTTTGTATTTTTGAAGAGATGAGGTTTAACCGTGTTGGCCAGGATGGTCTTGATCTCCTGATCTTGTGAACCACTGGCCTCAGCCTCCCAAAGACCTGGGATTAGAGGTGTGAGCCACTATGCCCAGCCTCAATGTGGTTTTTTATCAAAGTATTTATGTAGGAAAAATCAATCAAAGGGCACAAGCGTTTCAATACTTAGGTTATTTAAGATGAAATTTGTGACCAGAAGAGTGCCAGACACACATGAAATGTTTTGTGCATGAAGGAACCACAAATTAGATAAACAAATTTGAAGGAACTAAGTAACAAATAATTTTCTGTTGTTTGTTTTGGTATGTTATTTTGGTAATGTGATTAATCACGTATGTCGACGGCATTGGGAAGAATTTCCAGGTTCTCTGATATGCATGATATCTTAATCATATGAAATAAAGCAAGGCTATCTTAGGAAATTAAGTATCACTGCCAAGGACCTTTACATGAGAAGATAAATTAAAATTACTATTAAATTTGTAACAATCAGATGGGCTGGCAGGCAAGTTGTCATTTATTCTCAGCATTTTTTGTTTTCCTTGATTCAATAAAACAAACCAAAATGCCAGCTATCTGCAGAACCCTCACTAGACTATGTTTAGTGATATATGAAACACAGCCTGCACACTCACAGATCCTTGCCAAGTCCCCTTCCCATCCTCTCAAAACCTGTGTTACCCTGTGGCTAGATTTCTTAAGAAGATGAAAGAGAGAGACGAATGAGAACCATCTTTTTTGAGGTCACTCTACACAGCTCCTGCAGGTAGACAATGACCTCTCCGGTGAGGCTTTTATTGTTGGCTCGGGGGTGGAAGCCTTAATCCTGGAAAAGAGGCCTCTCAGTGTGGGGAAGTGATTTAAATCCTTATGAGATAGACGCAGCTCCCCACCTCATCCAGACCTTCACAAACCCAAACTGGAACCACCGGAAAAACGACTGACAACTGGCCACAAGACCCAGGCAGAGACGCGGGGAGAGGGTGACCAGAAGAAAGGCCGACTTACAAGATACTGCCCTCTGGCACACAGGGCACATGTGTCCCAACACACACACGCACACACGGATGGGCACTAGAGCGAAAGAGCGAGAAAGGAGAGAGAGAGAAATAAGAGAGAGACTTACGCACACACACAAATGCACAAAGACATAGGGCAGTGGCAAGGTAACACCCACCCCCAGGCAGCCCCTGCAGCTGCCGTGTTCTGCTCTCCGCAACTACGACCCACCGGTGAGAGAGCAGCTCATGGGCACGCAAGCAAACCTCTCCTTTTTTGAAGAGACTCACTGGCACACCGTCCATGCAGACCTGAGGCTGGGATCCCGCCCTGCTTCTTCGGCCCTCCGCCCGCGGTTTCTTCCTCTTGGAAGACCCTCCGTGAATCCCGGCCTCCAGAGATCATCCTGTTGATGTCCTGGCCAGGACTGGTCTTAGCCTCGACTCTGATTAATCCCTCTAATCCCAGGTACTCGTGAGGCAGAGGCAAGAGAATCATTTGAACTCAGGCGGCAGAGTTTTGCAGTGAGCTGAGATCCTGCCACTGCACTCCAGACTGGGTGACAGAGTGAGACTCCGACTATTAAAAAAAATAGTAAAATAAATGATGGCAGAGCGGCAGCTGCGGGGACTGGGGCGGTGGCTGGTGAAGTGAAGATTGGGAGAGGGGCCTCATCGACCCTCTGCAAATCCTGGCCTGAGGCTGGGATCTCACACTGCCTCCCCTGCGATCTGACTGAGGTTTCTTGCTCCTGAGGTTTCTTCCTGGTTTTCGACCCTCCGAGAATACCGGTCTCCAGAGACCATCCTGTTAACACCCTGGCCAGGACTGCTCTCAGCCTCGACTCTGACGCACTATCACACAAGGCTCCTACTTTGCCAAGTCTCAGGGACCTATTTCTGGGCAGCAGTGTAGGACACTGCTACCAAAGCCATGGCTCGGACCTCGCGCATGCGCACTGGCGAGGCCGACTCCGCCCTTCCTCCGGAGAGTCAGGTTGCGGACCCTTTAAAAAATGGCTGCAACACAGCTGACTGCGGGGACTGGAGCGGCGGTACAGCCCGAGGTGGCGGGTGGGAAGGGTACTAGGAGGGGGCCTGCAGGAGACCCAGGGTTGGACCCATAGGAATCCTGTCGTCAGGACCTTCTGGATCCGTCTTCTGCTTCAGTTCCTGGTGGAGGAGGAGCTTCAGGGTGCCGCTGGGCTCTCCGGACTCCTCTTCGGATCTGATTATGGATCCGAACGTGTGATCAGGAATGGGGTTACAATGTAGCGAGGCGGGAAAGGTCTCGCTGGGGCACAGAAAGATCCCAAGGGCCGTAAGGCGTACTGTAGGCTGAAAATGCACTGACCCATGAGCCCACTGCCTCCCTCCTTCCTGGGTGGAGCAGTGGCCTGCCTTTATCTCCAAGACCCGGGGCTCTGGCATCCCGAAACTGCTTTCCACCGCATGTGCAAAGAGAGACAGAGGCGAGTCCGAGATGGAGCCAATGTGACCACACGTGGCACTGACGTCACCCAAGAGCAGACGGAATGAGCGTGTGTCTCTGAGGCCATATGGGGCGACGCCGAGACAGACAGTGACGTCCAGGTGTGTGTCCGTGGGCCACTGGGACCTCCCACACAAAGCTGAGGAAAAGCCAAGCACACCTAAAAACCTGCGAGACAAGGCCTGTGCCCGAGTCCAAGCCACATTCAGGGATGCCTGCCAGAGGGGCCCAGAGGTTTCGACAAAGTACATCCGACCCCAATCCTGCCAGCGGGTAGGTACCTCTGAAGCCAACTCCCCTGCACCCAGCAAAACCCAGTCCTCTCAGTTCCCTGACATCCGTGGCAGTCAAAAATTCAGTGCTTGAAGGCACTCTCCCCAGGAGCAGAGCAACCGATGCCCCTCAGGAATGAAAGAGGAAGTACAGGTGGGATGCAACACAGCCTTTCCTAGAAAACAAAGGTCAGCCACGGTCGGGTCGCCTCCCGCTCTTCCTGGACCCACTACGCAGCCATCACTTTGGACATGGAGACCAAGGGAGCTTCGCTGTCCAAGACAGGTATGGAAGCCCAGAGCTCCAGGATCATCACACCTGCCCAATCATCCAGAAATAGGTTTGGAGAGGGAAGCAATCATGAAACGGACCCCAAAGACATTTCTCCCTGATGGACTGGGAAGTGTTCTTTGTTGAAGACGTTGAGCCAGACTAAGAAGCCTTTAGGATTCCCAGAACCTGGGCAGACAGAGCAAGAGGGAGGACAGACTAGAGGCCAGCGCCCAGGCAGGATATGGCACAATGCCACCATCACGGGCATCTGGGAAAAAGTGTCAAGCGGGTGACTTGGCCAGGAAGGCCAGCGTTTGGGTGGCAGAAATGCTTGCCGCATCCCGCTGCCGGCTTCCTTTTCCATCGCTGTGTTGAACTGTTCCTGGATTTCTGAATGAGGGCAAAGTTCAAGAGGAGTGAAAACCATCTTCCTGAAGGTCTGTGGGCACCCTCCTGGGGGTGGACATTGAGCATCTGTGAGGCCTTTGTCCTTGGCTGGGTTGTGGTCATCTTGATCCTAGCAAAGAGGCAGCTGAGGATGGGAAGGGTATTAAAACCCTTGCGAGTCAGGCTGGAGGCTCAGAGCCCCAACAACGAAGCAGGGCCACAGAGAACTCCTGCTTTGCCAAGCCTCAGGGACTGGATTCTAAGACAAACATGGAAATCAATGTGATGGGAGAATCAGCTAGAGCCTCGCGGATAGGCATTTGCTGGGCCGACTCGTGTTGCGCTCCTGGAAGACAGGCTGTGGCCCCTTTAAACAATGGCGACAGCACAGTGGCAGGGGGAATCCTGCTGCAGCCGCCACGATGGAGGGATGTAGGTTCCAGTAGGGGGCGGCAGGGGAGAGAGGGCCGCGGGGGTTCCACGGCCAAATCCCGAGGAGTCCTGTCTTAAAGACTTCCTTGAGCTGACTTCCACCGGTGAAGGGAGAGCTTCAGGGCACCTGCTGGCATCTCAAGACCCCTCTTAAGATCTGATTTTGGACCCCTCCGGGTGAAGAAGGAAGGGCTCACCACATTTGCTGAGAAAGGAAGGGCCTCGTTGCAGGGCAGAATGATCACATGGGCTTCAAGTTGTGTTGTCAGCAGAAAAATCACTGACCCATGAGCCCTCTGCCTCCCTCCTCCTTTGAAAGAGCAGTCGCCTGCCCCACTTGTAAAAGCTCTGGGGCGCTTGCAAGCTGATACCTCTTTCCAGGACACATGCAAACAGGGACAAGGGCAATTCCAAAGTGGAGTCAATTCCAACATGCATGGCACTGGCGTATCCCAGAGCAGATGATGTGAATGTGTGTCACCGAAGGCATATGGGGTGATGGTGAAACACAAGATAGTGTCCATGCATGTGCCAGGTGGAAGGGGGGCACAAGTGACCTTTCCGTCAATGCCAAGGAAAATCAAAGAACACCTGGATCCAGGAGGGGGCCAAAAGATTCAGGGAGTCAGTCCACCCAGTAGCAGAGGAGAGAATGTTTCTCAATAATGAGACTGGAAGTGCAGATGAAATGTGACACTGCCTGTCTTAGAATATTAGGCTGGTCACAGTGGCCTACCACTCATTCTAGGCATTCCACTAACCGATGAGGTGAAACATGGAGACCAAGGTAGCTTGTCTGTCTGAGACACCTATAGAATTCAAGCTCTTCAGGGTCATCCAACCAGCCCAATCAAGCAGAAACAGGTTGGGAGAGAGAAAAAATCGTGATGTGCATGTCCACCAATTGTCTCCCTGATGGACTGGAATGTGATCTTTGTTGAAGACATTCAGCCAGACCTAGATGCATCTAGGCCCCTCAGAAACAGGGGAGACAGAGCAAGAGGGAGGACAGAACAGGGGCCAGAGCCCAGGTAGAATACAGCACTTTGCCACCTCCACGGGCACAAGGGGAGGGGTGCCGAATGGGTGGCCTGTCCAGAGAGGCCAGCGTTCCCGTGACAGGGATTGTTACCATCTCCCATTCCTGGCTTCCTCTTCAAGACCGTATCATGGTGTGGCTTCATTTCTCAGAGAAGAGCCATGAAAAGAAACAATCATCTTCTTGGACTTGGGTCTGCTCCTCTCCTGCAGGACAGTGAGCTCCTGTGGGGCTTTTGTCCTTGGGTGGAGTGTGGTCATCTTGACCCTAGAAAAGAGGCCACTCAGGATGGGGATGATAGTTCAATTGCTCCGGGACCAAAGCGTCTCCTCACGTGGTCGAGGCCTTCACAAACCCAAAGTGGAATGGCCGGGAAAACGACTGACAGCTGGCCACATGAACTAGGCAGATATGCAGAAAGAGGCTCACCAAAGACCGGCCGACATGCAAGAAATCACTTTCTGGCTCACAGGCACATACATCCAAACACACAAACACACACCACGGCACACACACACAAACACACACACACACACCGACAGAGAGAGGGAAAGAAACAGAGAGACATCGAGAGAGGAGAGAATGGGAGACACACACATACACACACACACACACACACACACCCCGTCACAAGGCAGTGGCATGGAAACACACCCTCCTCAGCCCGAATGCCACCCCTGAGGCTGGGGGGTTCTGCTCTCGACGAGAACGACCCTCCGGTGACAGAGCAGCCCAAGGGCACGCAGGCAGGCCTGTCCTAGAGATCACGGAGGCACGACTTTTGGGGAGACTCACCCGAACACCGTCTAGGCAGGCCTGAGGCTAGGCTGCCGTGGTGCTTCCCACGGAGTCCGCTGGGGGTTTCTTCATCCTGGTCGGCCCCTAGCAACTCTTGGCATCCAGAGACGTTCCTGTTGACCCCGTACAGAGGTCAGGCCTTAGCCTTGGAGCCCCGACGCCCAAGTACTGCCACGGAGGGCTCCTGCTTTGCCAAGCCTCCTGGACTGGTTTCCAAGACAACCGTGGGAATCACTGTGATGGGAGAAGCGGCTCGTGCCTCGTGCATGCGCATTGGCTGGGCGGACTCGCGCTCCACTCCTGGCAGTCAGGCGGAGTCCCCTGGAAACAATGGCAGCTGCGCTGTGGCAGGGGGGCTCCTGCTGCAGCCTCCGCAGTGGCTGGATCCAGGACCCAGTAGGGGGCGGCTTGGGAGAGAGGTCCGCGGGCGACCTAAGGCCAAACCCTCAGGAGTCCTGTCTTCAGGACCTGCTTGAGCCGACTTCCACCGATGGAGGGAGAGCTCGAGGGCGCCTGCTGGGGTCTCAGTACTCCTCTTTGAATCACATCTTGGACCCCTCCGTGTGAGAAAGGATGGGATCACCACATCCGCTAAGGCAGGCAGGGCCTCACTGCAACGCAGAATGTTCCCACGGGCCTCAAAGCATGGTGTCAGCTGAAAATTCACTGACCCATGAGCTGTCTGTCTCCCTCCTCCATTGAAAGAGCAGTGGCCCGCCCCGCTTCTGAAAGCCCTGGGGCTCCTGCAAGCTGATACCGCTTTCCAGGACAAGTGCAAACAGGGACAGAGGTGATTCCCAGGTGGAGCCAAGGCGACCACATATGGCACTGGCGTATACCAGAGCAGATGGTATGGATGTGTGTCACCGAGGGCATATGGGGCGATGGCGAAACAGGCAATGGTGTCCAGGCATGTGACCGGCTGAAGAGGGGCACAAGTGACCTTTCCATCAATGCCAACCAAAATCAAAGAACACCCGGGATCCAGGAGGGGGCCAAAAGATTCGGGGAGTCAGTCCACTCAGGAGCAGAGGAGAGGATGTCCCTCAAGAATGAGACAGGAGATGCAGAGGACATGCGACACCGTGCCTGTCCTAGAAGAGAAGGCCAATCATGGTGGCTTACCGTTGCTTCTAGACAATCCACCTACACATGAGGTGAAAAATGGAGATGAGGGTAGCTTCCCTGTCTGAGACACGCATGGAAGCCAAGAGATCCAGGGCCATCAAACCTGCCCAATCAAGCAGAAACAGGTTTGGAGAGAGAAACAATCATGACTCGGATCTCCAGGAAGCATCTCCCTGACAGACTGGGAAATGATCTTTGTTGAAGACATTCAGCCAGAGCGAGAGGCATCTAGGCGCTTGAGAAACAGGGGCGACAGAGTGAGAGGGAAGGCAGGGCAGAGGCCAGAGCTCAGGCAGGATACAGCACCGTGCCACCTCCACGAGCATAAGGGGAGGGAGGCCAGAAGTGCAGCTTGTCCAGAGAGGCCAGCGTTCCAGTGACAGGGATTGTTGCCAACTTCCATTCCTGGATTCCTCTTCAAGACTCTATCGTGATGTGGCTTCATTGCTGACAGAAGAGCCTGGAAAAGATACAACCTCATTTCTGACGTGGGTCCACTCCTCTCCTGCAGTACAATGAGCTCCTGTGGGGCTCTTGTCCTTGGCTGCAGTGTGGTCATCTTGATCCTAAAAAAGAGGCCGCTCAAGATGGGGATGAGATTTCAATTGCTCCGGGACCGACGCATCTCCTCACGCGGTCGAAGCCTTCACACAGCCAAAGTGGTACCCGGGCGAAAACGATTGACAGCCGGCCACAGGACCCAGGCAGAGAGGCAAAAAGAGGCTCACCAAAGACAGGCCGCCATGCGAGAAATCGCTTTGTGGTGCACAGGGCACATTCGTCCAAAGACACACTCACATACGGGCACACACAGACAAACCGACAGAGAGAGGGAAAGAAACACACAGAGACTGAGAGACAGAGAAAGAAGACAGAATGGGAGAAACACACAAACACACACACACACACACACACACACACACAGAGTCATACAGCAGTGGCACAGAAACACACAACCCCGGGCAACCCCTGAGGCTGCCGGGTTCCGCTCTGGATGAGAACGACCCTGGATGAGAGAGCAGCCCAGGGGCACGCAGGCCGACCTGTCCTTGAGATCCCGGGGGCACGACTTTTGGGGAGACTCACCCGAACACCGTCCAGGCAGGCCGGAGGCTGGGATGCCTTGCTGCTTCCCCTGGACTCCGCCAGTGGTCTCCTCATCCTGGTTGGCGCTTTGCGACTCCTGGCATCTGGAGACGTTCCTGTCGACCCCGTGGAGAGGTCAGGCCGGAACATAGGAGTCCCAACACCCAAGCGCTGCCAAGGAGTACTCCTGCTTTGCCAAGCCTCAGGGACTGGTTTCTAAGACAACCGTGGGAAGCACTGTGATGGGAGAATCCGCTCGCGCCTCGCGCATGCGCATTGGCTGGGCCGAGTAGTGATCTGCTCCTGGCACTGGGGCTGAGTCCCCTTTAAATAAGGCCGCGGCTGTGCGGCAGCACGGGGGCTCCTCCTGCAGACTTGGCAGTGGCTGGATATGGGATCCAGTTTGGGGCCGCGTGCGAGAAGGGGCCGCTGGTGTCCTGGCCCATGGCCAAACCTCCAGGACCTCCTTGAGCTGACTTCCACCGATGGACGGGGAGCTTCAGGGCGCCTGCTAGGTTCTCAGGACTCCCCTTCAGATCCGATTTTGGAACCCTCCGAGTGAGATAGGATGGGTTCACCACATCTGGTGAGGCAGGCAAGGCCTCCCTGCAGCACAGAATGATCCCATGGGCCTCAACGCATGGTGTCAGCTGAAAATTCACTGATCCCTGAGCCCTCTGCCTCCCTCTCCCTTTGAAAGAGCAGTGGCCTGCCCCACTTCTAAAAGCCCTGGGGCCCCTCCAAGCCAACACTGCTTTCCAGGACACGTGCAAACAAAGACAGGGACGATTCCCGAGGTGAGGCCCATGCGACCAAGCGTGGCACTGGCACATCCCAGTGCAGATGGTGTGAATGTGTGTCACCGGAGGCATATGGGGCGATGGCGAAACCAACAATGGTGTCCAGGCATGTGTCTGGTGGAAGGGCGGATCAAATGACCTTTCCATCTATGCCAAAGAAAATCAAAGAACACCTGGGAACCAGGAGGGGGCCTGTGCCTGAGTCCAAGCCACATTTTGGAATGCCTGCTAGAGGATTAAAGAGGTTTCTGAAAAATTCACCCCACCCCCAAACCTCCACATCCCAGGTAGCCCTGACCCAACCTCCCCTGCAACCAGCCCCAGCCCCAGCCCCAGCCCCAGCCCAGTCCCTTTGGTTCCTTTCCCCGACATTCATTACGGTCAAAAGATCCAGGGAGTCAGTCCACCCAGGAGCAGAGGAGAGATGTCTCTCATGAATGAGACATGAAGTGCAGAGGAAATGCAACACCACCTGTCCTAGAAGACAAGGACTGTCACGGTCGCCTAGTGCTCATTACAGGCAATCCACCCACCAATGAGGTGAAACACGGAGAGGAAGGAAGCTTCCCTGTCTGAGACAAGTATGGAAGCCAAGAGCTCCAAGGTTTTCAATCCTGCCCTATCAAGCAGAAACAGGTTGAAAGAGAGAAACAATCACGACGGGGATCTCCAGGAAGTGTCTTCCTGACAGACTGGGATGTGATCATTGATGAAGATATTCAGCCAGAGCGAGAGGCATCTAGGCCCCTCAGAAACAGGGGAGACAGAGCAAGAGAAAGGACAAAGCAGAGGCCAAAGCCCAGGCAGGATACATCACTGTGCCACTGCCACGCGCATGAGGGGAGGGGTGCCAAAAAGGTGGCTTTTCCAGAAAGGCCAGCGTTCCAGTGACTATCTGTGAACATGCTTTGTGATGCGTGGGTTATCCCTCAGATTTAAACATTTGTTTTGACTTAGCAGTTTGGAAACACTCTTTTTTAAGAATCAATGAAGGGATATTTTGAAGCCCATGGATGAGTATATTGATAAACTAAATATCCCACCATAGAAACTAGCAACAAATTATTAGTGAAAATGCTCTGTGATGTGTGGATTCATCTCACAGAGTTAAACTTTTGTTTTCATTCTGCAGGTTTCAAACACTCTTTTGTAGAATCTACAAAGGAACATTTCAGAGCCCACTGAAGCCTATAGTGAAAACTGAATATCTTGTGATAAAAGCTAGAAACGAGCTATCTGTGAAAATGTTTGTGATGTGTGGATTTATCTCATAGAGTTATACCTATGTTTATATACAGCAGTTTGGAAACACTCTTTTAGTAGAATCTAAAATATGAAATTTCTGAGTCCTTGAGGCCTATGATAAAAAAATATATATATCCCTGATAAAAACTGACAACAAATTATCTGTGAAAATGCTTGGAGATGTGTGGATTTATCTGGCAGAGTTAAACCCTTGTTTTGATTCAGAAGGTTGAAAACACTCTTTTTGTAATATCTATGAAGGGACATTTTGGAGCCCATAGAGGCCTATACTAAAAACCAAATATCCCAGCATAAAAACTAGAAACAAGCTATGTGTAAAAATGTTTTGCAATGTGTAGAATCATCTCACAGAGTTAAACCTTGTTTTGATTGTGCAGGTTGGAAACATTCTTTTTGTAGAATAAAGGAAGGGACATTTTGGAGCTCATTGAGGCCTATAGTGAAAAACCATATATGCCATGATAAAAACTAGAGCAAGCTATCTGTAAAAATGTTTTGCAATGTGTGGTTTCATCTCACAGAGTTTAACCTTTATTTTGACTTAGCAGGTTGGAAACACTATTTTTCTAGAATCTGCAAGGGGACATTTCAAACCCAATGAGGCCTGTAGTAAAAAACTGAATATCCCACGATGAAAACTAGAAACTAGCTATCTGTGAAAATGCTTTGTGATGTGTGGATTCATCTAACAGAGTTGAATGTTAGTTTTGATTCAGCAGGTTGGAAACTTAGCAGGTTGGAAACATTCATTTTGTAGAATCAAAGAGGGGACTTTTCTTAGCCCCCTGAGGCCTATAGTGAAAAACCAAATATCCCGTGATAAAAACTAGAAACAAGTTTTCTGTAAAAATGCTTTGCAATTTGTGGATTTGTCTCACAATGTTAAACCTTTGTTTTGAGTCAGCAGGTTGGACACTCTCTTTTTGTACAATTGATGAGGAGATATTTCAAAGCCCATTGATTGAGGCTTATAGTGAAAAACCTAAAATCCTAATAAAAACTATAAAGAAGTTATCTCTGAAAATGCTTTGAGATGTGTGATTTCATCTCATAGAGTTAAATCTTTCTTTTGATTCAGCAGGTTGGAAACATTCTTATTGTAGAATATATAACAGGACATTTCAGAGCAAATTGAGGCCTGTAGTGAAAAACAGAACATACTGTGATAAAAGCTAGAAACAAGGTATCTGTAAAAATGCTTTGTGATGTGTAGATTTATCATATGAAGTTAAACTTTTGTATTCATCAGCAGGTTGGAAACTCTGTGCTTGTAGAATCTATGAGAGGTCAATTTGGAGCTCATTTTGGCAGGTAGTGAAAAACAAATATCCCATGATAAAAACTAGAAAAAAGCTATCTGTGAAAATGCTTTCTGATGTCTGGATTCATCACACAGAGTTAAATCTTTGTTTTGATTCAGGAGGTTGAAAACACTGTTTCTGGAAAATCTATGGAAGGCAGGTTAGAAACACTTCTTTTTTGTAGAACCTATGAAGAGACACTTTGGAGCCCACTGAGGCCTGTAGTAAAAATACAAATGTCCCATGATGAAAACTAGAGAAAGTTTTATGCGAAAATGCTTTGCAATGAGTGGATTCATCTCACAAGGTTAAAGCTTTGTTTTGATTTAGCAGATTGGAAGCACTATTTATGGAGTATCTACGAAGGGACATTTTGGAGCTCACTGAGGCCTCTTTTAAAAAATCAAATGTCCCACAATGAAAACTAGAAATAAGCTATCTGTGAAAATGCTTTGTGATGTATGGATGCATCTCCCAGAGATAAACCTTTGTTTTTATTCAGCAGGTTGCAGACAGTCTAATTCTGCAATGTGTTAAAAGATATTTCAGGGCCCATTGAGAACTATAATAAAAAACCAAATATTCCTTGATAAAAACTAGAAAAATCTATCAGTGAAAATCCTTTGTGTTGTGTGGATTCAACTGAGAGTTAAAATTGTTTTGATTCAGCAGGTTGGAAAAATTCTTTTTTAGAATCTATGAAGTGACATTTCACAGCCTATAGAGGCCTATAGTTGTAAAACCTAATATTCTGCTATAAAAACAGGAAACAATCTATCTGTGAAAATACTTTCCAATGTGTGGATTTATCTCACAAAGTTAAACCTTTGTTTTGTTACAGCAAGTCGAAAACACTTTTTTTGAAGAACATTCAAAGGAATATTTTGAAGTCAATTGAGGCCTGCAGTGGAAAACCAAATATCTTATCATAAAAACTTGAAACAAGTTATCTGTGAAAGTGCTTTGTGATGTGTTCATTTGTCTGACAGAGATAAACCTTTATTTTGATTCAGCAGGTTGGAAACACTCTTTTTGTAGAATCTAGGAAGGAACATTTTGGAGCCCATTGAGGCCTATAGAGAAAACCCTAATACCCTGTGATAAAAACTAGAAACAAAATATCTGTGAAAACGATTTTTGACGTGTGAATTCATCTATCAGAGATAAAACTTTTTTTTGATTCAGCAGGTTGGAAAAACTCTTTGTAGAATCTATAAAGGGATATTTCAGAGACCATTGAGGCCTACTGTGGAAAACTGAATATGCTGCAGTAAAAACTATAAACAAGCTATTTGTGTAAATGCTTTGCCATGTGTGGGTTCATCTTACGGAGTTAAACCTTTGTTTGGATTCAGCAGGTTGAAAACATTATTTTAATAGAATCTACAAAGGGACGTTTCAAAGTACATTGAAGGCTATACTGAAACACCTAATACCAGTGATTAAAACTAGCAGCAAGCTATCTGTGAAAATGCTTTCCGATATATGGATTTGTCTCACAAACTTAAACCTTTGTTTTGATTCAGCAGGTTGGCAACACTCTTTTTGTACAACCTATGAAGGGACATTTTGGATCTCACTGAGGCCTATAGTGAAAAAATGAATATTTCAAGATAAAAACTAGAAACAAGTAATATTTGAAAATGCTTGGCGGTGGGTGGATTTATCTCACAGAGGCAAACCTTTATATTGATTCAGCACGTTGGAGACACTTTTTTTAAAGAATCTACAAAAGGACATTTTGGAGCCCACTGACAAGTATATTGAAAAACTGAATATGCCATGATACATACTAGCAACAACCTATTAGTGAAAATGCTTTGTGATGTGAGGATTCATCTCACAAAGTTAAACCTTTATTATCATTCAGTAGGTTGACAAAACTCTTTATGTAGCATATACAAAAAAAAGACATTTTTGTGAACATTGAGGACTAAAGTAAAATACCAAATATTTCATGGTAAAAACTGTCTATCTGTGAAAATGCTTTGTGAAGAATGGATTTATCTCACAGAGTTAAACTTTTGTTTTGATTCAACAGGAGGAAAACACCTTTTTTGTAAAATCTATGGAGGGACATTTCGGAGCCTATTGTGGACTATACTGAAAAACGTAATATCCCGGCATAAAAACCAGAAAGAAGCTATCTTTGCAAATAATTTGTGATGTGTGGATTCATCTTACAGAGATAAACCTTTTTGTATCAGTTAAACCTTTTTTTTTATTCCCCGCAAGTTGGAGTCTTCCCATCTGACCATGGGGCCATGTTGTGGACACCTTGTGCAATGAAGGGAATGCAAGGACGGAGTTGGAAGCACTTCCTGTGTCATCTGTCTGCACCTTTTTTTGCAGATGAAGGTGCAGGACCCCATCCACACCTCAGCAGACTGTATGCTCACCTGTATCTGACCTTATTGCTGCTCACACTCCTGGTTCTGGAATGAAATCCCAAGATGTTGGAGGAGTGCTCCCTTCATGACGTGAAGCCCCTGCTCGGCTGCAAACTGAATTCGAATTGGATTCAAGTGGCCTGTGGACAGGACTGCTAGGGTCCCGCCCTAGGGTGGCCACAGGACAATGAGGCCCTGACAGGTGTCTGCTCCTGAGAGTGGTGTGCTCCTCTTCTTTCTAGAAGAGTGGCTCCTTTTTATGGGGAGGTGATTTGTACACCTGTGAGCCTCAACCATCCCCCCAATTCACCATGGACTCAGGAACCATGGAAAAACAAAGAACATGCAGCCCCATATGCCAAGCACAGCCACACAGACAGGTGCACCAGAAGGTGAAGGGACTCGGAAAAAAAAGTGCTGCAGTTCATTAAACACATTCCTTTTAGCAGATGCCCCTCACACATACACACAGACACACACAAACACACTCACATACAGCCACACACACACACGCAGACATTCAAACACTCGCAACACTCCCACAGAAACACACAGCCTGGCAGCTCCTGAGTCTGCACGGTTCTGCAGAAAGCCCCTTCTGAGAGAGAGCAGCCCTGGAAAACAGAGGCGGGCTGTACCTAGAAATCACAGGGAGGGAAGTTTAAAAAAGACTCACTCTCACACCGTCTAGGCAGGCCTGACTCATAGTGGGTATCCTTTCCGATCCTTAGGGATTTCGTGGTTTATTCCTGGGGCTCCACTTGATGTTTCTTCAGTCTGGCTCACCACTGCCTTCTCCTAGGATTGTGGGAATATCCCACAGAGCCCTCAGAGTAGACAGGTGAGAGTTCAATGCTGACACACATCCACAGAGGACTCCTTCTCCGCCAAGATGAAGGGACTTGTCACGAGGCAATGGTGGCTTCATTGTGACGTGAGCCGCTGCTCACCACTGGTGCCTGGTGGCCTGACTGTCACATGCGCATTCACCAAGCAGGCTCAGGCACCTGGCTGTCAGGGCTTAAGCCTGGCAAAGCTCAGGAAAATGTTACAGCTAGTGCTGGCCTAGTCTCCAGAAAAAGGCTGCCTGCAGCAACCCACTGCAGCACGCTAATAGTCTCGAACATAAGGCCTTCATGAGCCATCTCCGTGTTAGGGTCCCACAGGAGAAGGAGGAGTTTGAAGACTGTGAGGTGGGCTCTGGAGACTGCTCTTCTGACTCCATTCCCAAAAGAGGCTGTGTGCATGAATTGGGTCTCCTGGGGATGGGAATAAAGTCTGATGAGTTGTTAAGAGGTCTCTGGATGATGGAATAATATCTGAGATCCAAGAGGCAGGTGTCAGTGGAAGATGGCCAGACCCTTGAACCCCCTGCCTTCCTTCATCCCGGGCCTCACAGGGCCTCCTGCTTCTCAGCACGGCTCTCTGGGAAAGACAGGAACCATGACAAAGGCAAGTCCAAGGTGGAGCAGTGTTCTCACACCTAAAACAGGTCACTCACAGGTGCACATGAGGTTGAGAGAGTGTCTCAGAGGTTGTCTGGGGCAATTTGAAACCTGAAAATAATGTCCAGTAGAGCTGTTGATGGGCACTGTGGACCCCCCATTAAAGCAAAGAAAAATCAAGGCTCTCCTGGGGGAATGAGCAGACTTGTGCAGGAGTCCAAGCCATGTTCAAGGATTCCTGCCAGAGGACTTAAAAGCCTCCAGCAAAGTGCAAATAATGTCAGCCACCACTATGAGACCGCTACCCACAACCTGGTGTGCAGCCAGCCTACCAAAAATACCTTTTGCTCTCTGATATTCCTGACAACCAAAATATCCACAATGAAATTCATTCCCACCCACCAACAGCCCAATGAAATACCCCATCCACAATGAGAAAGGAAGTGCAGATGACATGAAACAGAGCCTAGATTGCCAGGTAAAAGCCAGACAAAGCTGCCTGTTTCTCATCCTACAGGAGTCATGCAGCTGTCCTTTAGAAGTGGGAGAAAAAGAGTTACCTTGATGGTGGATATAATCGAAATTTATGATTCCGAAAGTATCACAACTGCCCAGTCATTAAAATGTGACAGTGTTTATAAGAAAACACTCATGCAATGGATTCCCATGAGAATCGTCCTCCATGAACTGGGAAACTTTTAGTGTGGAAGACTTTGAGCCAGACCCAGAAAAACCCCAGGTTCATGAGGAACATGGAAGTCAGACTGAGCCAGACCTAGGAAACTCTAGGTCCACAAGGAACATGGAAGTCAGGAAAAAAGGAGACCAGTGTGGAGGCCACATCCAACCCAGCATCAATCCATCTCACTCCAATGTGGCTCTGGGAATGAAAGCTCAATTCTGGAGCTGGCCAGAAGGGCCCCAGTTTGCAATCCAACATTTCCCTGCACGATTGAGTCATCCCACCTGGGCAGCAGGCCATGCTGTTGACTGTGCAATGAAGGGAATGAGGGGATGAAGTTGGAAGCAATTTCTGTGTCATCTGTCTGCACCTTTTTTGCAGGTGAAGGTGCGAGATCCCATCCACACCTCAACAGACTGTATCCTCACCCTTATCTGACCTTATTGTTGCTCACACTCTGTGTCCCAGAATAAAATTCCAAGACAATGGAGGAGTGCCTCCCTGATGACCTGAAGCACTTGCTCAGCTACAAACAAAAATCAAGGTAAATTCAAGAAGCCCTGTGACAGGACTGCTGGGTTCTGGCCTTGGGTTGGCCACAGAATAATAAAGCACGGGGAGTTGTCTGTTTTGGGGTGTGGTGTGCTTCTCTTCTTTGTAGAAATGTGGCTTTTTGGCAAGGGGAGGTGATTTTAACCCCGGCGGTTGTCAGCCATTCTTCCAATTCACTGTGGATTCAGGAGCCATGGAAAAATGAATAACATGGAGACCCTCAGCCCAAGCAGAGCCACAGAGACAGGCCACCGGAAGGTGCGGTGACAAAAAACGTTGCTGCAGTGTATTAGCCAAATTTCTTTCAGCAGACTCCACTTACCCCCACACACAGACACACACACACACACACACACACTCACATGACCACACTCACACGCAGATATCCACAACTTGAAACACTCCCACAGAAACACACATCCCAGCAGCTTCAGAGGCTGTCTGTTTCTGCAGGAAGCTCCTCTTGGGAGAGGGCAGCCTGGGGAACACAGGCGGGCTGTACCTAGACATCACGGAGGGGGGCAAATTTCAAAAAGACTCACCCCCACACCCTCTAGGCAGGCCCCTTCAGCCGTCTTCATGGTCAGGTCCTGCTGGAGGGGGAGGCACTTGGAGACTGTGATGTGGGCGCTGGAAACTGTTCCTCTGATTCCATTCCCCAAAGAGGCTGTGTGCAAGAATTGGGTCCCATGGGGGAAGGGAATACAGTCTGCTGAGATGTTAAGGGGTATCCAGGTGATGAAATCATACCTGAGACCCCAGAGGCAGACATCAGCAGAAAATGGCAGGGCCTTTGAGCTCACTGCTTCCCTTCATCCTGGGCCTCACAGGGGCTCCTGTTTATTGACATGGCTCTCTGGGAAAGGCAGGAACCATGACAAAGGCAAGTTCAAGGTGAAGCAGAGTCTCACACTTCGAACTGACCTCACGGGTGCAGATGCAGTTCAGAGAGTGTCTCAGTGGCCGTCTGAGGCAATTGCAAGCCAAAAAAGTGTGTTTAGGAGCGCTGATGAAGAGTACTATGGACTCCTCATGAAAGCAATGGAAAAATCAATGCTTGCCTTGGAGAATGAGAGGGCCTGTGCTAGAGTCCAAGCCATGTTCAAGGATTCCTGCCAGAGGACCCAAAAGCCTCCTGCAAACACCCCAATCCCCCACAGTGAGACTACTACTCACAACCTGGAGTGCAGCCAGCCTACCCGAAGTAATTTTTGCTCCCTGAAATCCCTGGCAGCCAAAAGATCTGTAGAGAGAGGCAGTCCCCTCTAGCAGCAGAGCAATAAAAGATCCCCTCCACAATGAAAAAGAACATGCAGATGATTGTAACAGAGCCTAGATGACCAGGAAAATCCAGACACCACTGCCTGCTTCTCATCCTATAGGAATCATGCAGCCCTCTGATAAAAGTGGGAGAAATAGAGTTTCCTTGTTGGCAGATATGGTAAAAATGCTTTAGTATGTGTGGATTTTCTTTTCACAGTTAAAACTTTGTTTTGATTCAGAAGGATAAAGGCATTTTTATTGTGTCCCTATGAGGGAAAATTTCAAAATCCATTGAGGCCTATAGTGAAACACCAAATATCCCACAATTAAAAACTACAAAGAAGCTATGTCTGAAAATGCTTTCCAATGTGTGATTTTATCTCACAGAGTTAAACATTTCTTGTGATTCAGTAGGCTGCAAACTCTCCTTTTCTGGAATCTAAGAGGGGATATTACAGAGCAAATTGAGGCCTATAGTAAGAAACTGACTATCCTCTGATAAAAAATAGAAACAAACTATCAGTGAAATGCTTTGCAATGTCTGGATTTATCTCACAAAGCTAAATCTTCGTTTTAATTTAGCAGTTTAGAAACACTTTCACTGTAGAATCTACAAAGGGACATTTTGGAGCCCACTGATGCCGATAGAGAAAAATGGAATATCCCGCAATGAAAACTTGATGCAAGCTATCTGTCAAAACGCTTTGCGAGGCACGGAATTATCTCACAGAGCCAATTTTTTGTTTTGATTCAGCACGTTGGAAACATGTTTTTTGTAGAATCTAAGACGAGACATTTTGAAGCACATCGAGGCCTGGAGTTTAAAACCAAATATACTGCGATAAAAACTACAAACAAGCTATCTGTGAAAATTCTTTGTGATCTGTGAAATAATGTCACACAGTTAAACCTTTGTTTTAATTCAGCAATTTGGAAACACTCTTTTTGTGGAATCTACAAGGGGACATTTCGGAGCCCATGGAGGTCTATAGTGAAAAACAGAATATCTCACGATAAAAACTAGAAGTAAGATATTTGTGAAAATGCTTTAGGATGTGTGGGCTCATCTCAAAGAGTTATACCTTTCTTTTGATTCATCAGGTTGAAAACAGTCTTTTTGTGGTATCTACCAATAAACATTTCAGAGCCCATTGAGGCCTACAGTGAAAAACAGAATATCCTGCAGAAAAAAACTAGAAGCTTGCTATCTGTGAATATGCTTTGTGATATGCGGATTCATCCTACAAATTTAAACCTTTCTTTTGATTCCATAAGTTGGAAACACTCTTTTTGTTGAATCTAAAAAGAAAAAATGTCAGAGCTCATTGGGGCCTACAGTAAAAAAAAAAAAAAAAAAAAAAAAAAAAAAAAAAAAAAAAAAAAAAAAAAAAAATTACACGATGAAAACTAAAAACAAGCTATCAGTGAAAATGGTTTGTGATGTGTGGATTCTTCTCACAGAGTTAAACTTTTTTTTTATTTAGCATGTTGGAAACACTCTTTTTGTAGAATCTATGAAGGGTCATTTCGGAGCCCTTTGGGGCATATAGTGAAAAACTGAATATCCCGCGATAGAAACTAGAAATAAACTATTAGTGAAAATGGTTTGTGATGTGTTTGTTGATTCATCTCCTAGAGTTAAACCTTTGATTCAACACGTCGAAAACACTTTTACTGTAGAATCTATGAAGAGCATTTTCAAAGACCTTTGAGGCCCATAATGAAAAATCAATTATCCTGCAATAAAAACTAGAAAGATGATATCTGTCCAAATGCTTTGTAACGTTTGGATTCATCTCACAGAGTTAAACCTCTGTTTTAATTCAGCAATTTGGAAACACTCTTTTTGTTGAATCTACGAATGGGAATTTCTGAGACCTTTAAGGCATATTGTAAAAAAGCGAATATCCCACACACACACAACTAGAAAACAGCTATCTGTGAAAACGACTGGCAGTGTCTGGATTCATCTCACAGAGTTAAACATTTGTTATCATTCAGCAGGCTAGAAACACGTTTTTCGTAAATCTAAGGAAAGACATTTCGAACCACTGAGGCCTATAGTGAGAAGCAGAATATCCCGTGATAAAAACTACAAACAAGTTATCTGTGAAAATGCTTTGCGATATGTGAAATAATGTCACGTATTTAAACCTTTGTTTTAATTCCACAGTTTGGAAACACTCTTTTTGTAGATTCTACATAAAAGCATTTCAGAGCCCATTGAGGCCTATAGTGAAAAACCAAATATGCCATGAAAGAAACTAGAAGCAAGCTATCTGTGAAAAAGCTTTGCAATGTGTGGATCCAACTCACAGAGTTAAACTTTCTTCTGATTCGGCAGAATCAGAACACTCAATTCAATCAGAATTGAAGCACTCTTTTTCTAGAACGTACGAAGAAACATTCCAGAGCCCATTGAAACCTATAGTGAAAACCCTAATAACTCATGATAAAAAATGGAAACAACCTATCTGTAAAAACGCTTTGGGATGTGTGGATTCATCTCAAAGAATTAAACATTGTTTTCATTCAGCAGGTTGTATACACTCTCTTTTTACAATCTACACAAGGACATTTCAAAGCCCATTGAAGGCTGTAGTGAAAAACTTAATGTCCTGTGATAAAAACTACAAAAAAGCTGTGTCTGAAAGTTATATGTGATGTGTGATTTCATCTCACAGAGTTAAATCTTTCTTGTGATTCAGCAGGTTGAGGAAAAACCGATTATCCCACGATAACATCCAGAAACAAGCTATCCGTAAAAATTCTTTGTGATGTGTGGATTCATCTCAGAGAGTTAATCATTTTTTTGATTAAGCAGATTGGAAACACTCTTTGTGTAGAAGCTACAAAGGGACAGTTTGAAGCCCATTGAGGCCCATAGTGAAATACCAAATGTCTCATGATAAAAGTAGAAACAAGCTGTCTTTGAAAATGCTTTGCAATGTGTGGGTGCATCTCACAGATTTAAACTTTTGCATTTATTCAGCAGGTTGAAAGCACTACTTTATAGAATACATGAAGGGATATTTCACACCCATTGGTGCCTATAGTAAAAAACAGAATATTACAAAATAAAAACAATAAAAGTCTATGTCTGAAAATGCTTTGTGATGTGTGGATTCATCTTCCAGAGTTAAATATTTATTTTGATTCAACAGGTTGGAAACACTCTTTGTGTAGAATCTATGAAGAGCCATTTCAGAGCCTTTTGAGACCTACAGTGAAAGACCAAATATCCCACAGAAAAAAAAAAAAAGAAAAGAAAAAAGCTATCTGTGAAAATGCTTTGCCATTGTGGATTCATGCAACAGAGTTAAACTGGTGTTTTAAATATGCAGGTTGGAAAAACTCTTTTTGCAGAATCTACAAAGAAATATTTCAAAGCCCATTGAAGCCTATAGTGAAAAAACAAATATGTGGAGAAAAAAACTACAAACAAACTATCTGTGAAAATGCTTTCCAATGTGTGGATTCATATCATGGAGTTAAAGCTTTCTTTTGATTAAGCAGGTTGAAAGCAGTCTGTTTTTAGAATCTATGAGAAGACATTTTAGTGCCCATTGAAGCCTATGGTGAAAAACTGAATATCCTGTGATAAAAATGAGAAACAGGCTCTCTGTGAAAATGCTTTGCAATGTTTAGATTTAACTCACAGAGTTAAACCTTTGTTTTGATTTAGCTAGTTGGAAACACTGTTTTTGTGGAATCTACGAAGGGACAATATGGAGCCCCTGGAGAAGTATTTGGAAAAAGCGAGTATCCTACAATGAAATGTAGAAACAAGATATCTGTGAAAATGTTTTGCAATGTGTGGATCTGTCTCACAGAGATAAGCCTTTGTTTTGATTCAGCAGGCTGGAAACCCTCTTTTTGCAGATTATACAAAAGGACATTACAAATCTCATTGAGAAGTATAGTGAAAAGTTAAATATCCCACAGTGAAAACTAGAAACAAGCTATCTGTGAAAAGTTCTTGTGATTTGAGGAATCATCTCTCAGAGTTAAACATATGTTATTTTTTCAGCAGGTTGAAAACACTATTTTTGTAGAATATATGAAGGGACATTTTGGAGCCCATGGACAAGTACATTAAAACATTGAATATCCTGCAATAAAAACTACAAACAAGCTATCTGTGAAAATGCTTTGCACTGTGTGGATTCCTTTCCCAGAGTTAAGCATTTGTATTGATTCAGCAGCTTGGAAACACTCTTTTTGTAGAATCTACTAAGGGCCATTTCAGAGTCCATTGAGGACTACTACAGTGAGAGACCGAATATCCCATGATAAAAACTAGAAACAAACTATCTGTGAAAATGCTTTGCAGTGTGTGGAATCATCTCAAAGAGTTAAACATCCGTTTTAATTTGGCAGATTTGAAAAACTCTTTTTGCACTATCTACAAAGAAACATTTCAAAGCCCATTGAAACCTACAGTGAAAAACAAAATACGAGGAGATATAAACTAGAAACAAACTATCTGTAAAAATCCTTTGGGATGTGTGTATTCATATCACAGAGTTAAACTTTTGTTTTGATTAAGCAAGTTGGAAACAGTCAGTTTGTAGAATCTAGGAGAAGACATTTTGGTGCCCATTGAGGTCTATAGTGAAAAACGAAATATCCCACGATAAAAACAAACAAACAAACAAACAA
Organism: Gorilla gorilla gorilla; assembly: GCF_029281585.2. NCBI lineage: Eukaryota > Metazoa > Chordata > Mammalia > Primates > Hominidae > Gorilla > Gorilla gorilla. The sequence goes on from NC_073224.2 coordinate 108,136,706, forward strand.
ACAAACAAACAAAACCAAGCTATCTGTGAAAATATTTTGCAATGTGTGGATTCACCTCACTGAGTTAAATCTTTATTTTGATTCAGCACTTTGAAAACCCTCTTTTTGTACAATCTATGAGAGTCATTTGGGAGCCTATTGAGGTCTATAGTGAAAAACCAAGTATCTCATGATAAAAGCTAGAAATTAGCAATCTGTGAAAGTGCTTTGCAATGTATGGATATATCTCACAGATTTAAACACTTGTTTTGATTCAGTAGGTTAGAAACACTCTTTTTGTAAAATCTACGTAGGGACATTTCAGAGTACATGAAAGCCATTAGCGAAAAACTGAAAATCCCATGACAAAAACTAGTAAAAAGCTACCTGTGAAAATACTCTGTGATGTGTCAGTTCATATCAGAGAGTTAAACCTTGTTTTAATTCAGCAGGTTGAAACACTCTTTTCATAGAAACTAAAATGGCACATTTCAGAGAACATTAAGGTCTAAAGTTAAAAACGTTATATCTCAAGAAAAAACTAGAAACAAGCTATATATGAGAATGCTTTGCAATGTCTGGATTCAACTCACAGAGTTAAACCTTTGTTTTTATTCAGCAGGTTGTAAATGCTCTCTTTGTAGAGTCTATGAAGGGACATTTCAGAGCCTATCAAGAAGTATATGAAAAAACTGAACATCCTGCAATGAAAGCCAGACATAAGCTATCTGTGAAAATTCCTTCCTATGTGTGGATTCCTCTCACAGTATAAAACCTTTGTTTTTATTCAGTGGGCCAAAATCACTGTTTTTGTAGAATGTACAAAGAGATATTTTGGAGCCCATTGTGCCCTGTCATGAAAAACTGAGTACTGCGTGATAAAAACTAGAAACAAGCCAACTGTGAAAATGTTTTATGATTTGTTATTTTATGTCAGAGAGTTAAAATTTTGTTTTTATTCAGCAGGTTGAAAACACTCTTTTTGTAGACTCTATGAGGGGACATTTCAGAGCCTATTGAGGTCTATGGTGAAAAATCAAATATCCCATGATAAAAAACAGAAACAAGTTATCTGTGAAAATGTTTTGAGATGTGTAGATGTATACATTTATCTCACAGAATTAAATGTTTGATTTATCAGGTTGCAACAACTCTATTTGTAGAATCTACAAGGGGACATTTCAGAGACCATTGAGGCCTACACTGAAAAAACTGAATATCTCATGATAAAAATTAGAAACAAGCTATTGGTAAGAATGCTTTGCAATGTGTGGACTTATCTCACAAAGTTAAACCATTGTCTTGATTTATCAGGTGAGAAACACTCTTTGTAGAATCTAAGAAGGCACATTTCAGAGACCATTGAGTCTAAAGTAAAAAAACCAAATATCCAACAATAAAAACTAGAAACAAGCTATATTGGAAAATGATTTGTGATGTGTGGATTCATTTCAGAGAATTAAACCTTTACGTTGATTGAGCAGGATTGAAGCACTCTTTTTGTACAATCTACGAAGGGACATTTTGAAGCCCATTGAGGTCTATAGTCAAAAACAAATTATCCCATAATAAAAACTAGAAACAAGCTAACAGTGAAAATTCTTTGTGATGTGTGGATTTCTTGCACAGAGTTATACTTTTGTTTTGATTCAGTCAGTTGGATACAGTCTTTTCATAGAATCTATGAAGGGAAATTTCAGAGCCCATGGAGGAATATATTGAAAAACTGAATATCTCGTGACAAAAAGTAAAAACAAGCTACTCGTGAAAATGCTTTGTGACATGTCGATTCATCTCACAATGTTAAGCCTTCATTTTTATACAGCATTTTGGAAACACACTTTTAGTAGAATCTAAGAGGGGACAATTCTGATCCCATTGAGGCTTACAGTAAAATATCCAATATTCCGTGATCAAAACTAGAAACAAGCTATCTGTGAAAATGTTTGCAATGTGGTATTTAAGAAAGAAATGGATTGGAGGAGCCAAGATGGCCAAATAGGACAGCTCCGATCTACAGCTCCCAGCTTGAGCGACGCAGAAGACAGGTGATTTCTGCATTTCCATCTGAGGTACTGGGTTCATCTCACTAGGGAGTGCCAGACAGTGGGTGCAGGCCAGTGGGTGCACGCACCTTGCGTGAGCCAAAGCAGGGCGAGGCATTGCCTCCCCTGGGAAGTGCAAGGGGTCAGGGAGTTCTCTTTCTGAGTCAAAGAAAGGGGTGACGGACACACCTGGAAAATCGGGTCACTCCCACCCGAATATCACGCTTTTCAGACCGGCTTAAAAAATGGCGCACCACGAGACTATATCCCACACCTGGCTCGGAGGGTCCTACACCCACGGAATCTCGCTGATTGCTAGCACAGCAGTCTGAGATCAAACTGCTAGGAGGCAGTGAGGCTGGGGGAGGGTCGCCCACCATTGCCCAGGCTAGCTTAGGTAAAGAAAGCAGCAGGGCACCTCAAACTGGGCAGAGCCCACCACAGCTCAAGGAGGCCCATCTACCTCTGCAGGCTCCACCTCTGGGGGCAGGGCACAGACAAACAAAAAGACAGCAGTAACCCCCACAGACTTAAATGTCCCTGTCTGACAGTTTTGAAGAGAGCAGTGGTTCTCCCAGTATGCAGCTGGAGATCTGAGAACGGGCAGACTGCCTCCTCATGTGGGTCCATGACCCCTGACCCCCGAGCAGCCTAACTGGGAGGCACCCCCCAGCAGGGGCACACTGACACCTCACATGGCAGGGTACTCCAACAGACTTGCAGCCAAGGGTCCTGTCTGTTAGAAGGAAAACTAACAAACAGAAAGGACATCCACACTGAAAACCCATCTGTACATCATCATCATCAAAGACCAAAAGTAGATAAAACCACAAAGATGGGGAAAAAACAGAACAGAAAAACTGGAAACTCTAAAACGCAGAGCATCTCTCCTCCTCCAAAGGAACGTAGGTCCTCACCAGCAATGGAACAAAGCTGGATGGAGAATGATTTTGACTAGCTGAGAGCAGAAGTCTTCAGACAATCAAATTACTCTGAGCTACGGGAGGGCATTCAAACCAAAGGCAAAGAAGTTGAAAACTTTGAAAAAAATTTAGAAGAATGTATAACTAGAATAACCAATACAGAGAAGTGCTTAAAGGAGCTGATGGAGCTGAAAACCAAGGCTCGAGAACTACGTGAAGAATGCAGAAGCCTCAGGAGCCGATGCGATCAACTGGAAGAAAGGGTATCAGCCATGGAAGATGAAATGAATGAAATGAAGCGAGAAGGGAAGTTTAGAGAAAAAAGAATAAAAAGAAATGAGCAAAGCCTCCAAGAAATATGGGACTATGTGAAAAGACCAAATCTACGTCTGATTGGTGTACCTGAAAGTGATGCGGAGAATGGAACCAAGTTGGAAAACACTCTGCAGGATATTATCCAGGAGAACTTCCCCAATCTAGCAAGGCAAGCCAACATTCAGATTCAGGAAATACAGAGAACGCCACAAAGATACTCCTCGAGAAGAGCAACTCCAAGACACATAATTGTCAGATTCACCAAAGTTGAAATGAAGGAAAAAATGTTAAGGGCAGCCAGAGAGAAAGGTTGGGTTAGCCTCAAAGGGAAGCCCATCAGACTAACAGCAGATCTCTCAGCAGAAACTCTACAAGCCGGAAGAGAGTGGGGGCCAATATTGAACATTCTTAAAGAAAAGAATTTTCAACCCAGGATTTCATATCCAGCCAAACTGAGCTTCATAAGTGAAGGAGAAATAAAATACTTTACAGACAAGCAAATGCTGAGAGACTTTGTCACCACCAGGCCTGCCCTAAAAGAGCTCCTGAAGGAAGCGCTAAACATGGAAAGGAACAACCAGTACCAGCCGCTGCCAAATCATGCCAAAATGTAAAGACCATCGAAACTAGGAAGAAATTGCATCAACTAATGAGCAAAATCACCAGCTAACATCATAATGACAGGATCAAATTCACACATAACAATATTAACTTTAAATGTAAATGGACTAAATTCTCCAATTAAAAGACACAGACTGGCAAGTTGGATAAAGAGTCAAGACCCATCAGTGTGCTGTATTCAGGAAACCCATCTCACGTACAGAGACACACATAGGCTCAAAATAAAAGGATGGAGGAAGATCTACCAAGCAAATGGAAAACAAAAAAAAGGCACAGGTTGCAATCCTAGTCTCTGATAAAACAGACATTAAACCAACAAAGATCAAAAGAGACAAAGAAGGCCATTACATAATGGTAAAGGGATCAATGCAACAAGAGGAGCTAACTATCCTAAATATATATGCACCCAATACAGGAGCACCCAGATTCATAAAGCAAGTCCTGAGTGACCTACAAAGAGACTTAGACTCCCACACATTAATAATGGGAGACATTAACACCACACTGTCAGCATTAGACAGATCAACGAGACAGAAAGTCAACAAGGATACCCAGGAATTGAACTCAGCTCTGCACCAAGCAGACCTAATAGACATCTGCAGAACTCTCCACCCCAAATCAGAAATAACTAAAATCAGAGCAGAACTGAAGGAAATAGAGACACAAAAAACCCTTCAAAAAATCAGTGAATCCAGGAGCTGGTTTTTTGAAAGGATCAACAAAATTGATAGACTGCTAGCAAGACTAATAAAGAAAAAAGAGAGAAGAAACAAATAGACACAATAAAAAATGATAAAGGGGATATCACCACCGATCCCACAGAAATACAAACTACCATCAGAGAATACTACAAACACCTCTATGCAAATAAACTAGAAAATCTAGAAGAAATGGATAAATTCCTCGACACGTACACTCTCCCAAGACTAAACCAGGAAGAAGTTGAATCTCTGAATAGACCAATAACAGGAGCTGAAATTGTGGCAATAATCAATAGTTTACCAACCAAAAAGAGTCCAGGACCAGATGGATTCACAGCCGAATTCTACCAGAGGTACAAGGAGGAACTGGTACCATTCCTTCTGAAACTATTCCAATCAATAGAAAAAGAGGGAATCCTCCCTAACTCATTTTATGAGGCCAGCATCATTCTGATACCAAAGCCGGGCAGAGACACAACCAAAAAAGAGAATTTTAGACCAATATCCTTCATGAACATTGATGCAAAAATCCTCAATAAAATACTGGCAAACCGAATCCAGCAGCACATCAAAAAGCTTATCCACCATGATCAAGTGGGCTTCATCCCTGGGATGGAAGGCTGGGTCAATATACGCAAATCAATAAATGTAATCCAGCATATAAACAGAGCCAAAGACAAAAACCACATGATTATCTCAATAGATGCAGAAAAAGCCCTTGACAAAATTCAACAACACTTCATGCTAAAAACTCTCAATAAATTAGGTATTGATGGGACGTATTTCAAAATAATAAGAGCTATCTATGACAAACCCACAGCCAATATCATACTGAATGGGCAAAAACTGGAAGCATTCCCTTTGAAAACTGGCACAAGACAGGGATGCCCTCTCTCACCACTCCTATTCAACATCGTGTTGGAAGTTCTGGCCAGGACAATCAGGCAGGAGAGGGAAATAAAGGGTATTCAATTAGGAAAAGAGGAAGTCAAATTGTCCCTGTTTGCAGACGACATGATTGTTTATCTAGAAAACCCCATCATCTCAGCCCAAAATCTCCTTAAGCTGATAAGCAACTTCAGCAAAGTCTCAGGATACAAAATCAATGTACAAAAATCACAAGCATTCTTATACACCAACAACAGACAAACAGAGAGCCAAATCATGAGTGAACTCCCATTCACAATTGCTTCAAAGAGAATAAAATACCTAGGAATCCAACTTACAAGGGATGTGAAGGACCTCTTCGAGGAGAACTACAAACCACTGCTCAAGGAAATAAAAGAGGATACAAACAAATGGAACAACATTCCATGCTCATGGGTAGGAAGCATCAATATCGTGAAAATGGCCATACTGCCCAAGGTAATTTACAGATTCAATGCCATCCCCATCAAGCTACCAATGACTTTCTTCACAGAATTGGAAAAAACTACTTTAAAGTTCATATGGAACCAAAAAAGAGCCCACATCACCAAGTCAATCCTAAGCCAAAAGAAGAAAGCTGGAGGCATCACACTACCTGACTTCAAACTATACTACAAGGCTACAGTAACCAAAACAGCATGGTACTGGTACCAAAACAGAGATATAGATCAATGGAACAGAACAGAGCCCTGAGAAATAACGCCACATATCTACAACTGTCTGATCTTTGACAAACCTGAGAAAAACAAGCAATGGGGAAAGGATTCCCTATTTAATAAATGGTGCTGGGAAAACTGGCTAGCCATATGTAGAAAGCTGAAACAGGATCCCTTCCTTACACCTTATACAAAAATCAATTCAAGATGGATTAAAGATGTAAACGTTAGACCTAAAACCATAAAAACCCTAGAAGAAAACCTAGGCATTACCATTCAGGACATAGACGTGGGCAAGGACTTCATGCCCAAAACACCAAAAGCAATGGCAACAAAAGACAAAATTGACAAATGGGATCTAATTAAACTAAAGAGCTTCTGCACAGCAAAAGAAACTACCATCAGAGTGAACAGGCAACCTACAACATGGGAGAAAATTTTCGCAACCTACTCATCTGACAAAGGGCTAATATCCAGAATCTACAATGAACTCAAACAAATTTACAAGAAAAAAACAAACAACCCCATCAAAATTGGGTGAAGGATATGAACAGACACTTCTCAAAAGAAGACATTTATGCATCCAAAAACCACATGAAAAAATGCTCACCATCACTGGCCATCAGGGAAATGCAAATCAAAACCACTATGAGATACCATCTCACACCAGTTAGAATGGCAATCATTAAAAAGTCAGGAAACGACAGGTGCTGGAGAGGATGTGGAGAAATAGGAACACTTTTACACTGTTGGTGGGACTGTAAACTAGTTCAACCATTGTGGAAGTCAGTGTGGCGATTCCTCAGGGATCTAGAACTAGAAATACCATTTGACCCAGCCATCCCATTACTGGGTATATACCCAAAGGACTATAAATCATGCTGCTATAAAGACACATGCACACGTATGTTTATTGCGGCATTATTCACAATAGCAAAGACTTGGAACCAACCCAAATGTCCAACAATGATAGACTGGATTAAGAAAATGTGGCACATATACACCATGGAATACTATGCAGCCATAAAAAATGATGAGTTCATGTCCTTTGTAGGGACATGGATGAAATTGGAAACCATCATTCTCAGTAAACTATCACAAGAACAAAAAACCAAACACCGCATATTCTCACTCATAGGTGGGAATTGAACAAGGAGATCACATGGACACAGGAAGGGGAATATCACACTCTGGGGACTGTTGTGGGGTGGGGGGAGGGGGGAGGGATAGCACTGGGAGATATACCTAATGCTAGATGACGAGTTAGTGGGTGCAGCGCACCAGCATGGCACATGTATACATATGTAACTAACCTGCACAATGTGCACATGTACCTTAAAACTTAAAGTATAATAAAAAAAAAAAGAAAAAAAAGAAAATGTTTGCAATGTGTGGGTTCACCTCAAAGAGTTAAAGTTTTGTTTTGGTTCAGCAGGTTAGAAACATTCTTTTTGTAGAATCTACAAAGGGCATTTCTGAGCCCACTGAAGACTATAGTGAAAAACCAAATATTCCGTGATAAAAACTAGAAAAAAAATCTGTGAAAATGCTTTGTGATATTTGAATTTATCTCACAACATTAAATATTTGTTTTGATTCAACAGGTTGGAAACTCCTTTTCTGTGTGTGTGTGTACAATTTATCAGGAGGCATTTCAAACCCCATTGAGGCTTGTAGTGAAAAACCGAATATTCTGAGATAGAAACTATATGAAGCTGCCTCTGAAAATGATTTACGATGGGTGATTTCATCTCACAGAGTTAAACCATTCTTTTGATTCAGCAGGATGGAAACACTCTTTTGGTAAAGTCTTCAATGGGACATTTCAGAGCAAATTCATGCCTACAGTGAAAAACTGAATATCCAGCAATAATGTGCAGATTCATCTTACAAAGTTAAACCTTTATTTTGCTTCAGATGCTTGAAAACTCACTGTTTGTAGAATCCATGAGGGGACAATTTGAAGCCAATATCAGCCTGTACTGAAAAACCAATATCTCACAATAAAAGTAAAAATAGCTATTGTCCAGGTGCGGTGGCTCACGTCTGTAGTCCCAGCACTTTGGGAGGCTGAGGCGGGTGCATCACGAGGTCAGGAGATCGAGACCATCCTGGCTAACACGGTGAAACCCCGTCTCTACTAAAAACACAAAAAAATTAGCCTGGCTTGGTGGCGGGCGCCTGTAGTCCCAGCTACTTGGGAGGCTGAGGCAGGAGAATGGCATCAAACCAGGAAGCCGAGATCGCGCCACTGCACTCCAGCCTGGGGGACTGAGTGAGACTCCATCTAAAAAAAAAAAAAAAAAAAACCTATATGTGAAAATACTTTGTAATGTGTGGATTTATCTCAAAAAGTTAAACGTTGTTTTTATTCAGCAGGTTAAAACACTCTTTTTGTAGAATCTACAGAGGAATCTTTCAAAGCCCATTGAAGCCTATAGTGAAAAATCAATATCCAGAGATAAAAACTAGAAACAAGCTATCGGGGAAAATGCTTTATAATGTGAAGATTTACCTCACAGAGGGAAACCTTTATTTACATACAGCAGGTTGGGGGACACTCTTTTTGTAGAATTGAGTTACAATTAAGACTCCATTGAAGCCTATGGTGAAAAACCCAATATCCAGTGATGAACCCTAGAAACAAGCTATCTGTGAAAATTCTTTGTGATACGTGATTTCATATCAAAGAGTTAAACCTTTATTTTTGTTCAGAAAAATGAAAAACTTTTTTTTGTAGAATCTGCAAAGAGACATTTCTGAGCCCATTGAGGCCAATAGTAAAAAATCAAATGTCTCATCATAAAAGCTAGAAACAAGCTATTTGTGTGCTTTCCAATGTGTAGATTCATTTCACAGAGTTAAACCTTTGCTTTTATACAGGGAGTTGGGAACACACTTTTATAGAACCTATGAATGGACATTTCAGAGTTCACTGAGGCCTATGCTGAAAAACCGAATATCCTGCAATAAAAAATAGGAAAAAACTATCTGTGAAAATGTTTTGCGAGGATTGGAGCTATCTCGCAGATTTAAACTGTTGTTTTGATTCAGCAGGTAGGAAACACTATTTTTGTAAAATCTACTATGAGATATTTCTGAGCCCGATGAGGCATATAGTGAAAAACCGAATATCATGCTTTAAAAACTAGAAACAAGGGATCTGAAAATATGCTTTGTGATGTGTGGATTCCTCTCAAAGAGTTACACGTTTGTTTTGATTTGGCAGTTTTAAAACACTCTTGTTATAGAATCTACAAAGGGACATTTCGGAGTGCTTGAGGCCTTTAGTGAAAAAACGAATATCCCACAATAAAAATTAGAAACAAGCCATCTGTGAAGATGCTTTGTGATGCGTGGATTAATCTCACAGAGTTAAACCTTCCTTTTTATTCCATAGGTTGGAAACACTCATTTTGTACAATCTACAAAGGGACATTTCAGAGCTCGTCGAGGCTAATATTGGAAAATCTAATATCCTGCGATAAATACTGTAAAGAAGCTATTTCTGAAAATACTTTGTGATGTGTGATTTCATCTCAAGAGTTGAACTTTTCTTTTGATTCATCAGTTTGGAAACTTTTTTTGTAGAATCTCCAAGGGGAGATTTCATAACCCATTGAAGCATAAAGTGAAAAATCAAATATCTCTTGATAAAAACTCAAAGCAACCTATCTGTAAAAATGCCTTGCAATGTGCAGATTCATCTTACAAAGTTAAACCTGTGTTTTGCTTCAGCAGCTTGGAAACTCTTTGGTTGTGCAATCTACAAGGCAACAATTCATATTCCATTGAGGCATTTAGTGAAAAACCAATAAACCATGGTAAAAATTAGAAACAAGCTATGGGTGAAAATGCTTTGCGATGTGTGGGTTCATCTCGCAAAGTTAAAACTTTGTTTTGATTCAACAGGTTGGAAACACTCTTTTTGTAGAATCTGCAAAGGGACATTTCAGAGCCCATTGATGCTTATAGTGAAAAACCAAATACCCCAGGATAAAAACTAGAAACAAGATATCTGTGAAAAAGCTTTGCATATCATCTCACAGAATTGAACATTTGTTTTGATTCAGCAGGTTGGAAATATTCTTTTTGTAAAATCTACAAGGGGAAATTTTGGAGCAAATTGAGGCCTACAACATGAAATCAAATATTCTGCAATAAAAACTAGAGAAAATCTATCTATAAAAATGCTTTGTGATGTGTGGGTTCATCTCACAAAGTTAAATCTTTGCTTTCATTCAGCATGTTGGAAACACCTTTTTGTAGAACCTATGAGGGGACATTTCATAGCCCGTGGAGGCCTATAGTGAAAAACTAAATATTATATGATAGAAACTATGGAAGCTATATGTGAAAATGCTTTGCAATTTGCGGTTTCATCACATACAGTTTAAACTTTCTTTTGATTCAGCTAAGTTGGAAACACTCTTTTTGTAGAATGTATGAAGGGACATTTCAGAGCCCATTGAGGCCTATAGTGAAAAGCCGAATAATTCGTGATAAAAACTAGAAGCAAGCTATCTGTGAAATAGCTTTGCAATGTGGGGATTTATTTCACATAGTTAAACTTTTGTTTCTACACAGTAGGTTCAAAACTCTCTTTTAGTAGAAGCTAAAAGGGGACAATTTAGAGCCCTTTGAGGCTTATAGTGAAAAATTCAAAGTTTTGTGATTAAAAACTAGATACAAACTATCTGTAAAAATGTTTGGTGATGTGAAAATTTATCTCACAGTGTTAAACATTTGTTTTGATTCAGTACGTTGTCAAAAATTTTTGTAGACTGTACAAAGGGACATTTTGGAGCCCATTGAGACCAATATTGAAAAAATGAACATCCTGCTATAAAACTAGAAAAGTTCTTGGTGAAAATGCTTTCTGATGTGTGAATTCATCTCACAGATGTAAACCTTTGTTTTCATTCCGCCAGTTGGAAATACGCTTTTTATAGAGTTCAGGAGGGGATACTTCAGAGCCCATTGAAGCCTCTAGTTGAATACTGAATATTCCTAGTGACATATGGTGTTGAGCATCTTTTCAGAGGTCTAAGAAATGTGCCAGGTATGGTGGCACACCCTTGTGTTCCCAGCTACGCAGGAAGCTGAGGTGGGAGGGTTACTTGAGCCCTGGAGGTTGGGGCTTCATTGAGCTATGATTTCACCACTGCACTCCAGCCTGAGTGACAGAGCTAAACCCTGTCTCAAAAAGATAAATAAGACCTGGTGCAATGGCTCATGCCAGTAATCCAAGCACTTTGGGAGGGCAAGATGGGTGGATCACGAGGTAAGCAGATTAAGACCATCCTGGCTAACACGGTGAAACCCCGTCTCTACTAAAAATACAAAAAATTAGCCAGGCATGGTGGCGGGTGCCTGTAATTCCAGCTACTTGTAAGGCTGAGGCAGCAGAATCGCTTGAACCCGGGAGGCAGAGGTTGCAGTAAGCCAAGATGGTGCTGTTGCACTTCAGCCTGGGCAACAGAGTGAGACTTCATCTCGAAAAATAAATTAAAAAATAGTAATTAACAAATAAATAATTGACTTAATTTTTAGAACAGTTGTAGGTGTACAGAAAAATAGAGCAGAAGGCATATTGAGCTCTAATATCTGCCTCACACCACAGTACACACACTTCCTCTATTATCATCTTGTTAGTGTGGAACATGTGTTATGCTTGATGAGCCAATATTGATATTATTAAGTTCATGACTTACATTAAGATTCACTGTGTGTGTTCTACCATTTATGGGCCTTGACTAATGCTTAAGCACACATATCCACCATTATAGGGTCACACAGAAAAGTTTCACTGCCCTAAAAATCTTCTGTGTTCCACCTATTCATCCTTCTCTCTGCTCTAGCCCCTGGGAACCACTGAACTTTTTATAATACCATCTGCCTAGTTTTGCCTTTTCTAGTATTCCATATAATTGGAATTCTAGACTATGTTGCCTTTTTGCATTGGCTTCTTTCACTTAGAAATACATGTTTAAGATTCCTCCATGTCTTGTCATGCCTTGGTAGTTCACTTCTTTTTATTCCTGAAGAATATACCATTGTATGAATGTTTCAGTTAGTTTACCCATTTCCCTATTGTAGGATGCCTTGGTTACTTCCAATCTTTGTTGGTTATGTATAAGCTGCTATAAACATTCATGTGCAGAATTTGAGTGGATATAAGTTTTCAGGTCATTTGAGTATATACCAAAGAATGCAATTGCCAGATCATATGGTAAGCGTATGTTTAGTTTTGCAGGAATTTGCAAAACTGCCTTCCACAGTGGCTTTACCCTTTTGCATTCCCAGCAGCAATCAATGAGAGTTCCTTTTGCTCCATATCCTCATCAGCACTTGGTGGTGTCAGTGTTTGGATTTGAGCCAGCCTAATAGATGTGTAGTGGTATCTCATCGTTGTTTTAATTTGAACTCCCTAGTGACATATGGTGTTGAGCATCTTTTCAGATGCGTAATTTTTGCTATCTATATAGCAAAGGGCAGATACAGATGGTGGACTGCAGGGAAAGAGCTTGCTATGATGATAGGAAGCTGCAGGCAGAGATGATCTCAGGGTTAACTGGGCATCGACTGTGCCTTCTCCTGTCACATAAAATGTGATCTACCTGAGTTTTGACTGGAAACACAGAATATCTGGTTGTCCATAAATATTTCTTACTGAGGCTTGAGGTTTATGTATGTTATGATCAAAAGGTGATATCACCCCACTATATAAGCAGGTTGGGGTACAACAGGGAATGACTGTCAGAGATGTTGAGAGTCTACATTGAATGGATGGTGTCACTGGCTGCCCATATACTTCTCATTATGGATTTTAACTTTTCATTTGCCACATGAAAGGCCACTGAGATAAGCTAAATCACATTTTTCTCTTGGGGATCTCTGTTACTGAGAAATTTTTGCATTCTGGGCTATACTGGGTTCATAATCTGACTATATATATATATCGTGTATATGTTTGTTCCTTCCCTAAAATGCTCAGTTCAGCTGCAGTTCTAGAGGCAAGTACTACTAGGTTTCCATTTTAGAGAGTTGAAGATCTTAGGTCTGGAGAAGTTAGTGTTAGAAAGTTATATTTAACAAGTGGCAAGACCATGTGGCCAGGTCAGATAAGCTGCCTTCAGATTTTACTCTTGAACTTCTACTGGATAATGTCTTTTTGTTATAGAAAAGAAAAGAGTGAACTTAGATTTTTTTTTCAAAATCATGGACTGTAAGAGCTCTTTCAAGAAATGATGAAAAGCAATAATTGTCTCATTTTACATTACCTATAATTATTGCTCACCAGGAATTGATTATTGATGCAGCAAGCTTTTACATTGCTCTCTGCTTTACTATGCATGAGGGGGCTTCGCTGTAAATAAGAGGTCCAAGATTCAGAAATATCTTTAACTTGCAATGCTTGGTCACATGTATCCATCTGAAAAATATTTTGCTCATTAGCCATATGGACTCATATGGCAAACTACAGCCAGAGACACAAAATGTGGAAGGAAGAAAGGGCTATCAGAAGTCCCGTGTCTCCTTACATTTTGTATTTCTATTCATATGCATCTAGAATCATAAGGAATTTGAGCAAATGGGAAATGCAAAGCCCTAATCAAAGCATACCCCCATTTCAGTTATCTGCATTATTGCACATTTAAATTTATAATTCATACATAGGATACAATTCAACAGGTATAAAAATGTTAAGTAACCTTTTCTCTCATGCACCCCAGTCACTTAGTAGCTCACTTTAGAGTCAACATTTTAATTTTGTTGTGCATACTTTCATAAATTCTCTCTCTCTCTCTCTATATATATATATATACATATATATATATATATATATATACATATATATATATATATATATATATATATATATATTTATTTATTTTTGAGGTGGAGTCTCAGCCTGTCACCCAGGCTGGAGTGTAATGGTGAGCTCTCATCTCACTGCAACATCTGCCTCCTATGTTCAAGCAATTCAACTGCCTGAGTAGCTAAGATTACAGGTGTGTGCCACCATACCTGGCTAATTTTGTGTGTGTGTGTTTAGTGGAGACGGGGTTTCACCATGTTGGCCAGGCTGCTCTCAAACTCCTGACCTCATGATCCGCCCGCCTTGGCCTCCCAAAGTTTTGGGATTACCAGTGTGATCTACCACACCTGGCCATTTTTTTCTCTTTAAAATAAATTTTATTGTGTATATTTAAGGTACACATATGATGATATAGAATACATATACATAGTAAAAAGGTTACTATAGTGAAGCAAATTACCATATCTATCTCAGATACCCACATTTTTTGGTGTGGCAAAGGAAGGTAAAATCTTATTTAGCATGAATCCCATATACAGTACAATTTTATTACCTATAGTCCTCATGTTGTATATAGATGTATAGGATTGTTCATTCTACATATCTGCTACTGTGTATCTCTGACCCACATGTCCTTATTTCCTCCGTTCCTCTCTACCTGATAACCACTCTGTTGTTCTTTATTATTTTTTAGGCAGAGTCTCACTCTGTTACCTCCCAAAAGTGCTGAGATTATAGGCGTGAGCCACCACACTTGGCTGGTTTCACCATTTCAGACTGAACTTGGAGAAGAACCTGAGGAAAAACAGGACTTTAAAATTTTGATGAATGGAGAAATCTTTTTCCATTCACCTTCCTTTCCTCTATTTCATTCTTATTGTGAAATATGCAAAGAAACATATGGATACATCAGTTATTAAATAAACATCTGTGTGATACCTATCCAGGTGAAGAAATAGAGCACTATCACCACCAAGAAGTCCTCTGTATGCCGCTAACTGATCCTAAAGTCTTCCTTCCCATATTAGTAACATATATAACAGATACCCACATTACCTGTGGATATCTGCATTTCTCTCCTTGGTTCTCTTTATAATTTTATTATGTATTTTTTCCTTTCTTTCTTTCTTTTTTTTTTAGAGATGAAGCCTTGCTCTGTCGCCCAGGTTGGAGTGTAGTGGCATGATCTTGACTCATTGCAACCTCCGACTCCCGGATTCAAGTGATTCTCATGCCTCAACCTCCCAAATAGCTGGTATTACAGGCATGGGCTATGTGCCGCCACACCTGGCTAATTTTTGTATTTTTAGTAGAGATGGGGATTTACATGTTGGTCAGGCTAGTCTCGAACTCCTGACCTCAGTGTCTGGCCTTATTATGCATTTTTTAAAAGCCTAAAGTAAAGTCTGGTTTTGCCTGGTTTTTCCCTTATATAATTGGAGTAAAAGTCTGTATCCTGCTGCATCTGGCTCCTTTTTCTCAATATTAAGTATTTAATATTCACAATTAGTATTGTTTCTGATCGAGCCAAGATGGCTGAATAGGAACAGCTCCAGTCTACAGCTCCCAGTGTGAACGACACAGAAGAGAGGTGATTTCTGCATTTCCATCTGAGGTACTGGGTTCATCTCACTAGGGAGTGCCAGACAGTGGGCTCAGGTCAGTGGGTGCATGCACGGTGCGCATGAGCCAAAGCAGGGTGAGGCATTGCCTTACTCGGGAAGCACAAGGGGTCAGGGAGTTGCCTTTCCTAGTCAAAGAAAGGGGTGACGGATGGCACCTGGAAAATCGGGTCACTCCCATCTGAATACTGCACTTTTCAGATGGGCTTAAAAAATGGCGCACCACGAGATTATATCCCGCACCTGGCTCGGAGAGTCCTATGCCCAGGGAGTCTCATTGATTGCTAGCACAGCAGTCTGAGCTCAAACTGCTAGGAGGCAGTGAGGCTGGGGGAGGGTCGCCCACCATTGCCCAGGCTAGCTTAGGTAAAGAAAGCAGCAGGGCACCTCAAACTGGGCAGAGCCCACCACAGCTCAAGGAGGCCCATCTACCTCTGCAGGCTCCACCTCTGGGGGCAGGGCACAGACAAACAAAAAGACAGCAGTAACCCCCACAGACTTAAATGTCCCTGTCTGACAGTTTTGAAGAGAGCAGTGGTTCTCCCAGTATGCAGCTGGAGATCTGAGAACGGGCAGACTGCCTCCTCATGTGGGTCCATGACCCCTGACCCCCGAGCAGCCTAACTGGGAGGCACCCCCCAGCAGGGGCACACTGACACCTCACATGGCAGGGTACTCCAACAGACTTGCAGCCAAGGGTCCTGTCTGTTAGAAGGAAAACTAACAAACAGAAAGGACATCCACACCGAAAACCCATCTGTACATCATCATCATCAAAGACCAAAAGTAGATAAAACCACAAAGATGGGGAAAAAACAGAACAGAAAAACTGGAAACTCTAAAAAGCAGATTGCCTCTCCTCCTCCAAAGGAATGCAGTTCCTCACCAGCAATGGAACAAAGCTGGACTGAGAATGACTTTGACGAGCTGAGAGCAGAAGTCTTCAGACAATCAAATTACTCTGAGCTACGAGAGGGCATTCAAACCAAAGGCAAAGCAGTTAAAAACTTTAAAAAAAATTTAGAAGAATGTATAACTAGAATAACCAATACAGAGAAATGCTTAAAGGAGCTGATGGAGCTGAAAACCAAGGCTCGAGATCTACGTGAAGAATGCAGAAGCCTCAGGAGCCAAAGCGATCAACTGGAAGAAAGGGTATCATTGATGGAAGATGAAATGAATGAAATGAAACAAGAAGGGAAGTTTAGAGAAAAAAGAATAAAGAGAAATGAGCAAAGCCTCCAAGAAATATGGGACTATGTGAAAAGACCAAATCTACGTCTGACTGGTGTACCTGAAAGTGATGCGGAGAATGGAACCAAGTTGGAAAACACTCTGCAGGATATTATCCAGGAGAACTTCCCCAATCTAGCAAGGCAAGCCAACGTTCAGATTCAGGAAATACAGAGAACGCCACAAAGATACTCCTCGAGAAGAGCAACTCCAAGACACATAATTGTCAGATTCACCAAAGTTGAAATGAAGGAAAAAATGTTAAGGGCAGCCAGAGAGAAAGGTTGGGTTAGCCTCAAAGGGAAACCCATCAGACTAACAGCAGATCTCTCAGCAGAAACCCTACAAGCCAGAAGAGAGTGGGGTCCAATATTCAACACTCTTAAAGAAAAGAATTTTCGACCCAGAATTTCATATCCAGCCAAACTGAGCTTCATAAGTGAAGGAGAAATAAAATACTTTACAGACAAGCAAATGCTGAGAGACTTTGTCACCACCAGGCCTGCCCTAAATGAACTCCTGAAGGAAGCGCTAAACATGGAAAGGAACAACCAGTACCAGCTGCTGCAAAATCATGCCAAAATGTAAAGACCATCGAGACTAGGAAGAAACTGCATCAACTAACGAGCAAAATAACCAGCTAACATCATAATGATAAGATCAAATTCCTGCATAACAATATTAACTTTAAAAGTAAATGGACTAAATGCTCCAATTAAAAGACACAGACTGGCAAGTTGGATAAAGAGTCATGACCCATCAGTGTGCCGTATTCAGGAAACCCATCTCATGTGCAGAGACACACATAGGCTCAAAATAAAAGGATGGAGAAAGATCTACCAAGCAAATGGAAAACAAAAAAAGGCAGGGGTTGCAATCCTAGTCTCTGATAAAACAGACGTTAAACCAACAGAGATCAAAAGAGACAAAGAAGGCCATTACATAATGGTAAAGGGATCAATTCAACAAGAAGAGCTAACTATCCTAAAAATATATGAACCCAATACAGGAGCACCCAGATGCATAAAGCAAGTCCTGAGTGACCTACAGAGAGACTTAGAATCCCACACATTAATAATGTGAGATTTTAACACCCCACTGTCAACATTAGACAGATCAACGAGACAGAAAGTCAACAAGGATACCCAGGAATTGAACTCAGCTCTGCACCAAGCGGACCTAATAGACATCTGCAGAACTCTCCACCACAAATCAACAGAATATACATTTTTTCAGCACCACATCACACCTATTCCAAAATTGACCACATACTTGGAAGTAAAGCTCTCCTCAGCAAATGTAAAAGAACAGAAATTATAACAAACTATCTCTCAGACCACAGTGCAATCAAACTAGAACTCAGGATTAAGAATCTCATTCAGAACTACTCAACTACATGGAAACTGAACAACCTGCTCCTGAATGACTACTGGGTACATAACGAAATGAAGACAGAAATAAAGATGTTCTTTGAAACCAACGAGAACAAAGACACAACATACCAGAATCTCTGGGACACATTCAAAGCAGTGTGTAGAGGAAAATTTATAGCACTAAATGCCCACAAGAGAAAGCAGGAAAGATCCAAAATTGACACCCTAACATCACAATTAGAAGAACTTGAAAAGCAAGAGCAAACACATTCAAAAGCTAGCAGAAGGCAAGAAATAACTAAAATCAGAGCAGAACTGAAGGAAATGGAGACACAAGAAAATCCTTCAAAAAATTAATGAATCCAGGACCTGCTTTTTTGAAAGGATCAACAAAATTGATAGACCACTAGCAAGACTAATAAAGAAAAAAAGAGAGAAGAATCAAATAGACACAATAAAAAATGATAAAGGGGATATCACCACCGATCCCACAGAAATACAAACTATCATCAGAGAATACTGCAAACACCTCTACGCAAATACACTAGAAAATCTAGAAGAAATGGATAAATTCCTTGACACACTCTCCCAAGACTAAACCAGGAAGTAGTTGAATCTCTGAATAGACCAATAACAGGAGCTGAAATTGTGGCAATAATCAATAGCTTGCTAACAAAAAGAGTCCAGGACCAGAAGGATTCACAGCTGAATTCTACCAGAGGTACAAGGAGGAACTTGTACCATTCCTTCTGAAACTATTCCAATGAATAGAAAAGAAGGGAATCCTCCCTAACTCATTTTATGAGGCCAGCATCATCTTGATACCAAAGGCGGGCAGAGACACAACAAAAAAAGAGAATTTTAGACTAATACCCTTGATGAACATTGATGCAAAAATCCTCAATAAAATACTGGCAAACCGAATCCAGCAGCACATCAAAAAGCTTACCCACCATGATCAAATGGGCTTGATCCCTGGGATGCAAGGCTGGTTCAATATACACAAATCAATAAATGTAATCCAGCATACAAACAGAGCCAATGACAAAAACCACATGATTATCTCAATAGATGCAGAAAAGGGTTTTGATAAAATTCAACGACCTTCATGCTAAAAACTCTCAATAAATTAGGTATTGATGGGACGTAAATTCCAAATAATAAGAGCTATCCATGACAAACCCACAGCCAATATCATAATGAATGGGCAAAAACTGGAAGCATTCCCTTTGAAAACTGGCACAAGATAGGGATGCCCTCTCTCACCACTCCTATTCGACATCGTGTTGGAAGTTCTGGTCAGGGCAATTAGGCAGGAGAAGGAAATAAAGGGTATTCAATTAGGAAAAGAGGAAGTCAAATTGTCCCTGTTTGCAGATGACATGATTGTATATCTAGAAAACCCCATTGTCCCAGCCCAAAATCTCCTTAAGCTGATAAGCAAAGTCTCAGGATACAAAATCAATGTGCAAAAATCACAAGCATTCTTAAACACCATCAACAGACAAACAGAGAGCCAAATCATGAGTGAACTCCCATTCACAATTGCTTCAAAGAGAATAAAATACCTAGGAATCCAACTTACAAGGGATGTGAAGGAACTCTTCAAGGAGAACTACAAACCACTGCTCAAGGAAATAAAAGAGGATACAAACAAATGGAAGAAGATTCCATGCTCATGGATAGGAAGAATCAATATTGTGAAAATGGCCATACTGCCCAAGGTAATTTACAGATTCAATGTCATCCCCATCAAGCTACCAATAACTTTCTTCACAGAATTGGAAAAAACTACTTTAAAGTTCATATGGAACCAAAAAGGAGCCCACATCACCAAGTCAATCCTAAGCCAAAAGAGCAAAGCTGGAGGCACCACACTACCTGACTTCAAACTATACTACGAGGCTACAGTAACCAAAACAGCATGGTACTTGTACCAAAACAGAGATATAGATCAATGGAACAGAACACAGCCCTCAGAAATAATGCCGCATATCTACAACCATCTGATCTTTGACAAACTTGAGAAAAACAAGCAATGGGGAGAGGATTCCCTATTTAATAAATGGTGCTGGGAAAACTGGCTAGCCATATGTAGAAAGCTGAAACAGGATCCCTTCCTTACACCTTATACAAAAATCAATTCAAGATGGATTAAAGATGTAAACGTTAGACCGAAAACCATAAAAACCCCAGAAGAAAACCTAGGCAATAGCATTCAGGACATATGCATGGGCAAGGACTTCATGTCTAAAACACCAAAAGCAATGGCAACAAAAGACAAAATTGACAAATGGGGTCTAATTAAACTAAAGAGCTTCTGCACAGCAAAAGAAACTACCATCAGAGTGAACAGGCAACCTACAAAATGGGAGAAAATTTTCACAACCTACTCATCTGACAAAGGGCTAATATCCAGAATCTACAATGAACTCAAACAAATTTACAAGAAAAAAACAAACAACCCCATCAAAAAGTGGGCGAAGGGCATGAACACACACTTCTCAAAAGAAGACATTTATGCAGCCAAAAACCACATGAAAAAATGCTCATCATCACTGGCCATCAGAGAAATGCAAATCAAAACCACAATGAGATACAGTCTCACACCAGTTAGAATGGCAATCATTAAAAAGTCAGGAAACAACAGGTGCTGGAGAGGATGTGGAGAAATAGGAACACTTTTACACTGTTGGTGGGACTGTAAACTAGTTCCACCATTGTGGACGTCAGTGTGGTGATTCCTCAGGGATCTAGAACTAGAAATACCATTTGACTCAGCCATCCCATTACTGGGTATATACCCAAAGGATTATGAATCATGCTGCTATAAAGACACATGCACACATATGTTTATTGCGGCATTATTCACAATAGCGAAGACTTGGAACCAACCCAAATGTCCAACAATGATAGACTGGATGAAGAAAATGTGGCACATATACACCATGGAATACTATGCAGCCGTAGAAAATGATGAGTTCATGTCCTTTGTAGGGACATGGATGAAATTGGAAATCATCATTCTCAGTAAAGTATCGCAAGAACAAAAAAACCAAACACTGCATATTCTCACTCATAGGTGGGAAGTGAACAATGAGATCACATGGACACAGGAAGGGGAACATCACACTCTGGGGACAGTTATGGGGTGGGGGGGAGGGGGGAGGGATAGTATTGGGAGATATACCTAATGCTAGATGACGAGTTATTGGGTGCAGTGCACCAGCATGGCACATGTATACATATGTAACTAATCTGCACAATGTGCACATGTACCCTAAAACTTAAAGTATAATATTAAAAAAAAGAAAAAAAAAGATTGTCTCTGCATTCTATTAAAACAGTACACCAGCCAGGCACAATGGCTCACGTCTATAATTCCAGCACTTTGGGAGGCCGAGACAGGCAGATCACTTGAGTTCAGGAGTTCCAGACCACCTTAGCCAACATAGTGCAGCCCCATGTCTACTAAAACTACAAAAATTGGGCCATGCGGTGGCTAATGCCTGTCATCTCAGCACTTTGAGAGGCCGAGGCAGGCGGATCATGAGGTCAGGAGATCGAGATCATCCTGGCGAACACGGTGAAACCAAATCTCTACTAAAAATACAAAAAATTAGCTGGGCCTGGTGGCACATGCCTGTAGTCTGAGCTACTTGGGAGGCTGAGGCTGAAGAATCACTTGAACCTGGGAGGTGGAGGTTGCAGTGAGCCAAGTTTGCACCACTGCACTACAGCCTGGTGGACAGAACTAGACTCTGTTAAAAAAAAAAAAAAGAAATGGCCAGGCGTTTTGGTGGGTGCCTGTAATCCCAATTACTCGGAAGGCTGAGACAGGAGAATCAGTTGAACTTGGGAGGTGTTGGAGGTTGCAGTGAGCCAAGATTGCACCCTGTACTCCAACCTGGACAACAGAGTGAGACTCTGTTGTAAAAAAAAAAAAAAAAAAAAAAAAAAAAAAAAGGCCGTGCGTGGTGGCTCCCACCTGTAATCCCAGCACTTTGGGAGGCTGAGACAGGTGGGTTACCTCAGGTCAGGAGTTTGAGACGAGCCTTACCAAGAAGGTGAAACCCTGTCTCTACCAATAATACAAAAATTTTCTGGGAGTGGCAGCACCCATCAGTAAGACCAGATACTTGGGAGGCTGAGATAGGAGAATTGCTTGAACCTGGGAGGCAGAGATTGCAGTGAGCCGAGATTGCGCCCTGCACTCCAACCTGTGGGACTGATCAAGACCCCATCTCAAAAATAAAAATAAAAATACAGTACACCAGTGTGTATCCCTTCATTGTTGGTGGACATGTGGGTTGTGCTCATTTTTGTCAGTTACAAATGATGCTGTTGTGAACATTTGTGTATTTCTATTTGGTTACCATTAGTGTGTATAGTGTGTATAGTGAACAGTATAAAACAAGAGGTGAAACGATAGGTTACAGGGTAAACATATCTTCCATTTTACTAGCTATTATTGGTTTCATCCCAATGTTAACACACCAATTGACAGTCTTACAATGTCTGATAATTCCCAAATCTTCGCATTCTTGTTGATACTTAATTTTGTCAAAATTTTAATTTGAGTCTTTTGGTGGGTATGTGGCAATGATTGTGGTATTAATTTACTTGGCCTTTTCTTCTTTGTAAATAGCCCTGTCAAGATATATGTGTGGTGTGGGAGGGGTAGAAGCCCCTAGAGGTAGAATGGGCTCTGGCATCCTTAATCATTCTATGTGAAAAAGTTGGTGGGGCAGTGGTTTTTTTTTTTTTTTTTTTGAGACAGGGTTTTGCTCTTATTGCCCAGGCTGCAGTGCAATGGCGTGATCTCAGATCATTGCAACCTCCACCACCCAGGTTCAAGTGATTCTCCTGCCTCAGCCTCCCAAGTAGCTGGGATTAGAGGTATGTGCCACCACAGCAAGCTACTCTTTTGTATTTAGTAAAGATGGCGTTTCACCATGTTTGTCAGATTGGTCTTGAACTCCTGACGTTAAGTGATCCACCCACCTCAGCCTCCCAAAGTGCTCAGATTACAGGCATGCACCACTGCCCCTGGCCTCTTTTCATTTTATTAATTGGCTGATTCATTCAGACACATAATTATCAAGTCAAATCTCACTATTTCCTTAGCATTTATCTTCCGTTTAGCTTAGAAAATCTATTCCTATTTTTAAACATATACAATTATTCGAGTGTGGTGGTACATGCCTGTAATCCCAGCTACTTGGGAGGCTGATGCAGGAGTATCACTTGAACCTGGAAAACTGAGGTTGCAGTCAGTCAAAATCACCCCACTACACTCCAGCCTGGATGACAGAGTAAGACTCCATCTCAAAAAACAAAACAAAACAAAACAAGAAGGTTTTCTCCAGATCATTTTTACATTTAATTCTTCAGTCTGTTTTGACTATACCTTAATGTAAAGAATTCAGTAAATATAACTTCAATCCTACACACTATTAGTCAATACACCTAACATGATTTATTGAATAAACCAGTCCATTCCCAACATCATTCTACTAAAAATGCAAAAAACATTAGCCAGGCAGGTGGTGGGCACCTGTAGTCCCAGCTACTCGGGAGGCTGAGGCAGGAGAATGGTGTGAACCCAGGAGGTGGAGCTTGCAGTGAGCCTAGATCATACCACTGAACTCCAGCCTGGGCAACAGAGCAAGACTCCGTCTCAAAAAAATAAAAAGTAATTACATTTCCCAACGTAAATGAATAGAGTCATTAAGGAAAATAACATGGAGATTCATCAGAAATTAAAAATAGAATTACTGTATGTTCCAGCAATCCCACCTGTGGGTGTATAGCTAAAGTAATTGAAATCAGCATATTGAAGAGATAACTGCACTACCATATTCACTGCAGCATTATCCATAATAGCTAAGATGTGAAAGCAACCTAGGAGGCCAGCATTGGATGAATGGATAAAGAAAATGTGATATATATATATATATATATATATACACACACACACATACATACACACACACACACATAAAGGAATACTATTCACTCTTTATTTATTTTTTTATTTTTTATTTTTTTGACATTTCTATAGAGGTTCTTCTTTTTTTTTTTAATTATACTTTAAGTTTTAGGGTACATGTGCACATTGTGCAGGTTAGTTACATATGTATACATGTGCCATTCTGGTGCGCTGCACCCACTAACTCGTCATCTAGCATTAGGTATATCTCCCAATGCTATCCCTCCCCCCTCCCCCGACCCCACAACAGTCCCCAGAGTGTGATATTCCCCTTCCTGTGTCCATGTGATCTCACTGTTCAATTCCCACCTATGAGTGAGAATATGCGGTGTTTGGTTTTTTGTTCTTGCGATAGTTTACTGAGAATGATGGTTTCCAATTTCATCCATGTCCCTACAAAGGACATGAACTCATCATTTTCTATGGCTGCACAGCATTCCATGGTGTACATGTGCCACACCTTCTTAATCCAGTCTATCATTGTTGGACATTTGGGCTGGCTCCAAGTCTCTGCCATTGTGAATAATGCCGCAATAAACATACGTGTGCATGTGTCTTTACAGCAGCACGATTCATAATCCTTTGAGTATATACCCAGTAATGGGATGGCTGGGTCAAATGGTATCTCCAGTTCTAGATCCCTGAGGAATCGCCACACTGACCTCCACAATGGTTGAACTAGTCCACAGTCCCACCAACAGTGTAAAAGTGTTCCTATTTCTCCACATCCTCTCCAGCACCCGTTGTTTCCTGACTTTTTAATGATTGCCATTCTAACTGGTGTGAGATGATATCTCATAGTGGTTTTGATTTGCATTTCCCTGATGGCCAGTGATGATGAGCATTTTTTCATGTGTTTTTTGGCTGCATAAATGTCTTCTTTTGAGAAGTGTCTGTTTATGTCCTTTGCCCACTTTTTGATGGGGTTGTTTGTTTTTTTCTTGTAAATTTGTTTGAGTTCATTGTAGATTCTGGATATTAGCCCTTTGTCAGATGAGTAGGTTGCGAAAATTTTCTCCCATGTTGTAGGTTGCGTGTTCACTCTGATGGTAGTTTCTTTCACTCTTTATTTTATTTATTTTATTTTATTTTGAGAAGTAGTTTCACTCTTGTTGCCCAGGCTGTAGTGCAATGGCATGATCATGGCTCACTGCAACTTCCACCTCCCGGGTTCAAGTGATTCTCCTACCTCATCCTCCCAGGTACCTGGGATTACAGGCATGCACCACCTAGCCTGGCTAATTTTCTATTTTTAGTAGAGACGGGGTTTCCCCATGTTAGTCAGGCTGGTCTCGAACTCCCGACCTCAGGTGATCCACCCGCCTCAGCCTCCCAAAGTGCTAGGATTACAGGCATGAACCACCATGCTCGATCTTACTATTTACTCTTTTTTTTTCCTTTGAGATGGAGTTTCCTTCTTTTTGCCCAGGCTGCAGTGCAATGGTGTGATCTCAGCTCACGGCAACCTCCGCCTCCTGGGTTCAAACGATTCTCCTATCTCAGCCTCCCAAGTAGATGGGATTACAGGTGCCCACCACCACGCCCAACTAATTTTTGTATTTTTAGTAAAGAGGGGTTTCACAATTTTGCTCAGGCTTGTCTCGAACTTCTGAGCTTGACTGATCCACCCGTCTCAGTCTCTGAAAGTGCTGGAATTACAGGCGTGAGCCACAGCATCCAGCCAAAAACACAGATTAGTGTGAAGCACTGTAAAATACTGCTGAGAATACAGATCACTAATATCATCATCATAGAGCACAAAATAAGTTCTGATATTATTAAGAATATCATAGCTCTGACTAAAACATACATGGAAAACACATTCTATTAGAAATTAAATTATACTAACATTATTGACAATCACTTTTATAGCTGTCACTATAAACTCGAAGACAAGAAATAAATTCATCACCAGAAAACATAAAACAAGTACTTAGCCTTACTGCTGAGAAGCCTGTAGTTGCCTTTTACTGAACGACACCTCAGTTCTTGGGAGAAAGTTTGAAACAGCAACTGAAAGGACAGATTTAACTTTAAAATGGTTTTATTTTTAGGGTTGTCATGTTATAAAGCTATTCTCACATAGCTAAGCTGTTGGAAAGAGACCAGGTTTTGTGAAGGCTTTTCATCAGGTGTTTCATGTTGTCCTCACTGCAACCTCAAACAATGGCAAATGCTTCGTAAGCCACTGTAATGCTAACTCAGCTGATAAACTAATAAAATTCTGTTTCTTTAGGCCAGGCGCAGTGGATCAAACCTGTAACCCCAGCATTTTGGGAGGCCGAGGCGGGCGGATCACAAGGTCAGGAGATTGAGACCATCGTGGCTAACACGGTGAAAACCCACCTCTACTAAAAATCCAAAACATTAGCTGGGCGTGGTGGCACGCGTCTGTAATCCCAGCTACTTGGGAGGCTGAGGCAGGAGAATCCCTTGAGCCCAGGAGGTGGAGCTTGCAGTGAGCTGAGATTGCACGACTGCACTCCAGCCTAGGTGACAGAGAGAGACTCCATCTCAAAATAATAATAATAATAATAATAATGAATAAATAAATAAAATAAAAAATAAAAAGATGGAAGAAACTCAGACTTTCAAAAATTAAGGATCCCATTTTTACCTAAGATATTGGCTTTACTCTTAGGTTCCCTTGATTGACTTAGCCAATAATTTTTTTCTACCTAAGTACACAAGAAAAATGAAATGAAGGGGTAGAACTCAAGAATCCCTGTGCATTTCTAAAAGCCAAATTTTACAACCACTGCAATATTACCCTTTACTAACAGTTTCTTTCTGTCTCAGCCAAAGGTAAGAGGCCTCTAACTGGGACAGGCATGGTGGCTCACGTCTGTAATCCCAGCAATTTGGGAGGCCTAGGTGGGTAGATCACTTGAGGTCAGGAGTTCAAGACAAGCCTGGCCAACATGGTGAAACCACGTCTCAACTAAAAATACAAAAATTACCTGGGTATGGTGGTGGGCACCCGTAATCCCAGCTTCTCGGGAGGCTGAGGCAGGAGAATTTCTTGAGCCCAGGAGGCAGAGGTTGCAGTGAGCCGAGATCATGCCCCTATACTCCAGCCTGGGTGACAGAGCAAGACTCCATCTCAAAAAAAAAAAAAAAAAAAAAGAAGACAGAGAGAGAGAGGCCTCCAGCTGGATCCAAGTCAGTTAATTACCAGATCAAATCTGATCCTGGACCTAGTTCAGTTTCTGTCCTGACTTTCAAACTGTTTGGATTGCAAATTTGTTCAGAGAAACTCAGAGAATTCTAAACACAAATCCATGGAGTTCTGAAATCTGAGAGAACTTACCCATGATCCCCAGCTACTTTGAGAGATCAAGGGACAAAAGTAGGTCCTTGCAGGTACCTTGCTTGTTCACTCAGCACTCCTGGGGATTGTTAAGGCTCTAGTTCATATCCCACTTTTGACACCATCTGTTAAAAGAAAAACTTCAGCTGAATTAAATTTAAAGAAGTTCAATTCAGTGATCAACAATTCATGAATAGGGCAGTCCCTGGAATCACAGCAGATTCAGAGAGATTTCAGCACAGCCACGTGGTGAAAGATTTATAGACATAGAAAGGGAAATGAGGTACAGAAATTGGAGGTGAGGTACAGAAAAAACTGAATTGGTTACAGCTTAGCATTTGCCTTAGTTGAACACAGTTTGAACACTCAGTAGTGTAAGAGTGGTTGAAGTATGGCTGCTGGGATTGGCCAACACTCAGCTATTGTTACAGGTGCATACTCCTAAGTTAGGTTTTTCAATCTTGCCTACCTATTAAGTTAGGTTGCAGTTTGTCCACAAAGATTCAAATATAGAAGTATGGAGTCTTTCTCAGGCCATATTTAGTGTGTTTTAACACTCTAAAATGTATAAAATCAACCTGAACCCCAACCACCTTGGGAACATTTTCTCAGGGTCTCCTGAGGAGGGCTGTGTCACAGGCCATGGTCACTCATATTTCGCTCAGAATAAATCTCTTCAAATATTTTACAGAGTTTGACTCTTTTACTCAACACTGTTCAGTAACAAAAGAGAACAAACTATCAAGACACACAGCAACAGACAAATTTCAAAACCTTTACACTGAGTGAAAGAAGCTAGACCCAAAGATTACATGTGCTATGGTTTCATTTATATGAAGTTCAAGAACTGGCAGAACTAACTTATGGTGATAGAAACCAAATCACCAATTGCCTTATGTTGCAGCAATACTGACTGGAAAGGGGCATGAGAGAAGTTTATGAGGTGAAATAAATGTTTTGTGTTCAGATTAAGATGTGTGTCACATGGGTTTATACCTTTAATATGTGTATATTTCACTCTATACATTTAATTCCTCATAAAATAAAACTGAAGAGAAGTAAATAAAAGTACAATGTCTTTATGCTACTCCAAAGAGAAGGTTTGCCTCCAAAAGAGAAGCCCGAGAGGTTTGCTTTGAGCTATAACAAAAATAAGGTTTCTGAAGAAAGAAGAGATATCAGACAAAAAGTGGTTTCTCTAGGAATTAAAAAAGAAGCAGAAATAGACAAAGAAAAATTGTTCTTGTGAATTTAGTGCACAGCAAAGTATTATTGTTTTTAGTGCTGAGTCTCTTTTCCCCTAAAACCTGGATATGCTGTATTCTTTAAGCCAATTTCAAGAAATAAGTGAAAAATCTCATAGGAAGAAAGGAAAATCGCTCTTTGAATATACCTGAATGTACACATGGTACCTATCAGTATACTAGGGAAAATGCACAATACACTTAAGTTGTTTAATTTGAATAGAATATAATAAAAGAACAATTTAAAAGCTGTGGATGGTGTATAGATAAACCAAAAGGGATAATTCTGTATGTACCTTGCAACTGTTACCTTCTCTAGGCCTGAAGGGATGAAGGGCAGTATTAGTTATCGAAACTTGGAGACAAAAAGGCCGTGTGGAGATAACCACCTTCAAGACAGTGATCCAGGACATTGGTGAGAGATAAAAGCATATGGCTTACAGAAGGAAGTTCTAGAAAGAAGATTATTAGTGGAGACAAGGCAAGCCAGTGGGGAAGGAAAATGGTGAAAACAAAGAGCAAGGAAGAGGACAATAGTATGTATCATGACTCCAATCAGGCACTGGGGACAGGGAAGTGGGTGTGATTTTGTTTTATTTAACAACAAAATAGATAGAAAAATGAAAGGCAATGAAGTGCACATGAATAAGCTGGTTTCTACTCTGTGCAACTGGGGTTCAGTCATGCTGGAGACTGTGAGAGATGTCAAACACACCTTTATAATTGGCCACCTGAGGAATGAAGGAGCTGTGTACACAGTAATTTCCTGATTTTATCTATGGACTAAAGGTTGTATTAATAGCAAAACCCACAGTTAATTTTGCACCATCCTAATACCTTGAGCCATTAACTTCCTGGCATTTCTTGTCTGCTAGGAAGAATACTCAGAGAATGGCCTCAGGCTGAGAGATGTTGAGATAGAAAGCTGTTTAGAATATATGAGAACCATTAACGGAGGTTGCAGGTGATTTCCAGAGCAGCCTTTAGAGATAGGAGTGAGGAATGCATAGCTTCTGTTACAGGTAATAATCAAGATACACAAACTCTTCTGTGGACTTCTAAGGTGTGGGAGTTGATATCTTCTGAAAGCAAAGAAAAATGGCATAAAAATGAAACAGAATGTGATAAGGAATGAGTAGAGGATAGGCTGTAGGGAAAGAAGGAGAAAGAGGAAAGGTCAGTTTAGGTTCAGTTATTTAAGAAAATCTCTTTGAGGAGTAGGAATTTGAAACCAGTTCTGCAGAAACCTTGGGGTAGAACATTCAAAACAGAGTAAACTAGAAAAACAAAGACTCAGAGGCAGGCTCAATCTTGGCAATAGGCTCAACAATCAGACAAAAAAAAGCAGAATAATGAGGGGATACAGAGTGATAGGAGATGAAATGGGAGAGGGGTTCAGATTACATGAACTTTATAGGACTTGGTGACTTAGATTTTATTCTAGTGTGTTGAGAATCCACATATCATTTTAAGCAAAAAAATGACATGATCTCATTTATATTTTAAAAGTCTGTTGGGTTTCTCTGTATAATATGGATTTTTATGGGGCAAGAAGGAAGGGAGTTGTTACAGGTACTTGAGAGGAAAGATGGTGTTTGCTTGATTAAGTCGGTAGCAATAGAGTTGGGAAAATGCAACAGATCAGACTCACTTTTGGATTTTTAGTTCACTGAAAGTGTTGATACATTGGAGCATAAAAGATAAATATTTTACTTTTCATCCCTAAAAGGCAGAAAAATATAGGGGCAAAAAATGGAACGCTGGAAGTTTAGGAAATGTGGTTTTTGACTTGACCTTAAAATGTTCCAGCTGTATATGATCTTAGGGCAATCATACAGCTGTTTGGCTGTGGCTTCTTCATTTCTGAAATGGCATTAATGATAACATTCCTATAGCTGAGGTGTTAATGATTAAAATTATAGAGGTAAAGCAGTCTTGAAAATTTCAATGTAATACCTAAATTTAAGGTATTATAGGGATGCCCTAAGTTGCTTTTAAAAAATGCTATGTTATTACACGCTACTCTTTGATAACCTTTTATTTATCATAATTAATGTAATTAGTGTGCTAATTTTCTACAGTTGCACCCTGGGGCAATGGTGCAATAGTTGTAATTTTAAAAGTTGGACAAGTAAGTAAAGGTCAATCTGTAATAAAATCCAAATGAGTCTGTGATGAATGTTTATGGTGACTGGTAATTTACCTGATTAAGTATTGTAACTGCCCAGTTACCTTGGAATAGCTGATTTCTCAAAGTAATTACCATGTTCTGCATAGTGAAGTGTCATCAGAGAAAATTTTAACACACAGTGAGCATTTTTAACTTGGTGATTTAAATATCATATCGGTTAATGAAATAGTAGTATTTTAATTCAGACTGTTAAGTCAAAAGAGAGAGAAATGTTTATCACATACTATAAAGTGCACTGTTGTGTAATAATCACTCATTTCTTACCTGTTTTTAACTACCATTTAAAAAATACCATTCTTTCTAATAAAGATAAAATCTTACTGGATTAAAAGTTAAAAAGCAATTGGACCCAGTCTCCTACCTAGAACATTATTGCTGTTAAGTCTAGGACATCTTTAAGAAGCCATCTTTACCTTGCTGTTTTCTGAGAGTCGTGTGTTATGATTTCATTAGATCTGCAAACAAACAACAGAAGCATACTACTGGTATGATATTCTAACATTTGCCATGATATTGTTCATCAAATTGTTAACTTTTGGTTAACTGTGTGTTTCTTTGTTTGCTTTGCTTTCCAAGAATATGTTTCACAGACACTATTAGTTCAAGAAAGCTGGAGAAAAGAAAAAAAAAAAAGTTAAGATCCTGACTAGAGAATGAATTAGAGAAAGCCAAAGTAATTGCCTGGAAAAGATATGTGAGAGGCTGGGTCAAGTTTAAAGGTTCGGAAGTAGACTTTGAGATAAGCATTTGTCTGGATATTTGGAATTATCTCCTAAAGATATTATTCTTTCAAATACAACCAAAAACATATAACCAAAGATCAATTTTGTTTTGGCAAATCCAGTCCAAGAAAATAAGTTATCTGAAGGCTCAGAAGTGCTTTGTCCTAGTTCTTTCTCAGGCTTCTTAATCAATAATCACAACTCTGTACCAATTATTGGTAAGTAATATATATAGATTATCAGAGACTGCAGTTTCTGCCAGTGTGTCTGAATTAACCCTTTCAGTGTTTTGTGAACTTCAGTTGTAAAATATTAGCAGAATATAAAATAATTTTAAACTTTTAAAATTTTAAAGTAGGGAAACATTTGAGCAAACACTTCACCAAAGAAGATATGCAAATGGCCAGTAAGCATATGAAATGATCAACATTATTAATCACTAGAAAAATGTAAATTAAATCCACAATGAGATGCCCCTACACATATAACTAAATTGGCTAAAATTTAAAAATTATAGACAACTGAAAGTATCAAGTGATAGTGAGGATGTGGACCACAAAACTCTCAGTTTGCTAGTGGGGATGCGAAATGATACAGCAACTTTGGAAAACAGTTTGGCAGTTTCTTATCATTTTAAATATTCTCTTACATACAACCCAGAAAGTCCTTTCTTAAGAATTTACCCGCAAAAATGGGAGCAAGGGAAGTTCATGTAAATCCCTATATGCAAATTATTCACAATACCTTAAACCTAGAAACAACTCAAATGTACATCAATCAGCTAGTGATAAACAAAGTTTTCTATGTAGAGATAGTAGGTTAATATTAGCAATTTATAAAGAAGAAACTTAAAATCCATGAAAGAACATAATTTTGCAAAAGACATGAAAGGCAATACACTGTTTCATTCCATCTATGTGATATTCTGGTAAAGGCAAAAGTATAGAGACAAATCAGATCAGTGGTTGCCAGGGTATATAAGTAGGGTTGGAGAGTTAATACAAAGGAAATTGAGGGAATTTATGGGGGTGATGGGAGTATTCTGTGTATCGATTGCAGTGGTATTTATATGATTATATACATTAATCAATAATCATCAAACTGTATATCTAAGAAGGGTAAATTCTAATGAATGTAATTTATCAATAATCATCAAACTGGATGTCTAAGAAGAGTAAATTCTAATGAATGTAAATTATATATCAATAGATGTGATTTTTTAAAATTTATTTAAGGATATTATGAACAAATTTTGGCAACAATTTGAAAATTTAGAAAAACATGGACAAATTCTAAGAAAAATACTACTTACTAAAGCAGACACTGGAAAAAAACCAAAATATGAGTAATCTGATTTACATTAATGAAATTAAATATTTAACATATTCAGTTTTGGAATAGTCCATGCCAGGATTTGCCTGCAAATCCTAAATGTTCTATAACATTTAGTTTCTGTAATTGCGGAAGCGCTTTCCAACACATTTTATGACGGCCACATTATCTTGATAAGAAATCTTACAGGGCAGTACATGAAAGAAAAACGTAATCCAGGTTTCATATACAAATTGAAGTAAAAAGCTTATGCAAATATTTTTTAAACAAATTCAGTAGCATATTTTAAAAGTTTAATGTAGACTAACAAACTTCCTTTAATTCCAGAAATGTAAGGATGTTTTAACACTAAAAAATTAATGAGTAGCATTTTTTGATTTTGATAATTATACTTTGGTTATATGGAGATGTCCTTTTTTTAGAAGGTCAAATTGATTCATTTGGGGTATGTATGAGTCCGTTTTCATGCTGCTAATAAAGGTAAACCCAAGACTGGGCAATTTGCAAAAGAAAAGATGTTAAATAGACTCACAGTTCCATGTGGCTAGGGAAGGCTCACAATCACGGCAGAAGGTGAAAGCCATGTCTCGTCTCGCATGGTGGCAGACAAGAGAAGAGAGCTTGTGCAGGAAAATTCTCCTGTATAAAATCATCAGATCTTTTGAGACTTCTTTGCTATCATGAGAACAGCATGGGAAAGACGTGCCCCCATGATTCAATTACCTCCTACTGGGTCCCTCCCACACATGTGGGAATTCAAGATGAGATTAGGGTGGGGACACAGCGAAACCCTAACAGGGTAGAAGGGCAAATTTGACATATTAGTCTTAAATAATTAAAAAAAGAGAAGAATGACAGAGGAGGAAAAATCATAAATAAATGGAGCAAAACATAAACAGCTGGTGAATCTGAAAATCTCAGTAAAATATTTTGTGGTTTCTTATACTTCTCTTGCAACTTTTGTGTTTGAAAGGTTATCCTCCTTCTGCTCAAATTTTCCAAAAACATTTAAAAGTCTATTAGTTCAATGTACTACTGAATAAAAAGAAAAATCAGACGATTGTCTAAAATCTCTGATAATAGTATTTTTTAGAATTGAAAACCTCAGCAAACTGTAGCATTTTAATTGATAAACATAATCTTCAAAAAAAAAAGAAAAAAAATCTGCAGCAAAATCCTTCATAATGTGAAATGTTAAACATTTTTTCTGCAAGATAAAATATGAGGATAGATTACTTATTCTCATTACTCCATCCCACTTTATTCTAATCCATTCATAGCCAGTGCGAGACGGCAAGGAGTAAAGACTAAAGACCAGAAAGGTAAAATGCCACTCCCATTTTCACACTATACATATGTGTTTATGAAACGTCCAAGATAATTTTCTACTTAATTATTAAAATTAATATCACAGTTTTGTGTATTTTCTAAGATCAGTATTTTAAAAAGTGTATTTCTTTATACAATAAATAGAATATTAAAATATAAAAAGACACCCTTTTGAACAGCATCAAAACATCAAATACCTTAGATAAATTTAACCAAATATATGCAAAATCTCTACAGAACTATATAACTTTATTGGGTAATATTGAATGAAACCTAAATAAATCAAAAGATAGAATGTGTTCATAAATTGAAAACTTAAATTTTTAAAGATGTCCATTTTCCTAAATTCATCTGTTGATTACAATATCAATCATAGTTCCAAGAGGCTTCTTTATCTTCTAAAGTTGACATGGGAATTCTAGAATTTAGATGACAATGCAAAAGGCTAAGAACAGCTAACATCTCAAAAAAGAACAAAGTACTTACAGTCCCAGATATCAAGGCTATAATATAAACCATAGTAATGAAGAAAGGTAAATATCACAAGCATAGATAGACCAATATAACAGTATAGAATCTTGTATCTGTATGGAAAAAGAAATCTAGATTTTTACCTCACTTCATTCACAAAACCATTTAATTCATGTAGATCTAAACGGGAATGGAAAAGCTATAATTGTATAAGATAATAAATAATATCTTCAGGGTCTGGGAAGGCAAAGATTTCTTAAGCAGGATACGAAAAACATTAATGATTTGAACTGTATTAAAATTAAAAAGTGTTTTCTTCTCTAAAAAGGCACCAATAAGAGAGCAAAAGCAAGTGACACTAGATTATTTGTGGTTTATATAATTGACAAATGGCTTATATGCAGAATACATAAAAATTCGAACAATAAGAAGAGAGGCCACCCAATAGGAAAATGGGCGATGTTTTGAAATAGCAGTTTACAAAAGAGATTATGCAAATATCTAATAAACGTTTTAAAACACGTCCAATCTCACTTGTTCTTAAATAATAATTAAGTCCATTGGGAGAAATACTATACATTCACCAGAAAAGTTAAAAGATAGAAAATAATTTAAAGTGTTGATGTGGTTTTGAAGCAACTGGAAATCCCTTATGCTATCAGGATGAATTTTGAACAACCACTTTGGAAACAGGTTTCATATTATCTACAACATTTGAACACATGCATCCTGTATGATCCAAGAATTTCATTTCTGGGTGTGCGTTCAACAGAACTGTATGCACATATGCAGTAATAAAAACTTATAACAATGTTCACAAATGGATCATTTAGCCACAGAAGGAAAGCAATGTCTAGCAAGACAGGAAAGAATAAATAGTTGTGTATGAATAGATTGCACCACTTTACATCTATCAAAATGAATATGATAAAGAGACACACAATAACATCTGTGAATCTTGATTTTAATTTTGAACAAGAGGAACAAATACAAACACATTCTGTATTAGTCTACTTATAGGGGGTAAATTATTCTTTGCCATTTGACATCAGGACAGTGGTTACATTTTGGGAGAAGGGAGAGGGAAATAATGTGATTTGGGCATGAGGAGCCTCCTATGTGTCCTTTGAGTGTTTCTTGACCCAGGTTGATAGTTTCATGGGTGTGTTCACTCTGAACTAATTCCTTGAGCTATACAATTATGATTTGCACAATTCAATTATATTATATTTCAGTGGAAGCTTATGAAAGAGAAACATTGCTGCTAAAATTCATTAAGTGAAGGCTTATGGGGAAGTAGACCTTCGTAGCATCCCATGCTTGCAAAAGGGGCAATCTAACTGAAGGATGACATCAGTATCAGATATCAGGTATCACACAAACCAGTGATCACTCTTACTGTCTAAATTGTGGGTTAAACTGACATTACAAATTTTCTGATGTAGTACAACATGAGGTACAAAATTTCACCTGTGATTTATTCTAGTCAAGCCTGTTTAACTGGCAACCATTAAGGCATTAGGTGTAAATTTAGACACAGAAAGCAATCAAGCAAAGCCTTAAGGTATGCCATTTTGTAGGTCAATTGGCCTCTTTCCTTCAACAAGTCGGTACCATTTAAAAAGGGGGGTAATTCTAAATTTAAAAAAAATTAAGCGGTGGACAATTAAATATAATGTGCAGGACTGCACTGCGACTGGTTTAAAGAAATCAGCCCTAAAGAAAAATATTTGATTAATTAAAGACATCTAAATACAGCATGGATATTATATATAATAAAAATGCATGAAAATAAAAATGTGAAAATTATAGACTGAAAAAGAGGTTACAATGTGTATATTTGATGAAAAATAATATGTACGGCTAGAGGCAAAGGTACTAACAATGGTGGTTTCTTGTTTATAGGACTATTTCAACACATTTTGCTCCTCCGTATTTAAAAACTTTTCTCTGATGCACATACACTGTTTTGGTAATAATAAAATTATGTTTAAATGATTCAACATTTCTGAATAGCAAATTACTATATATGTATACTTTAAAATAGACAATTTATAGGGCTATACCCAACTTGTGGCTGTGTGCTGTCCAGTTACTATACATGTACTTCTTACCCTCCTTTTAATATCTAATTATAAAATTCTGAACTCATTGAGGGCTATTAGAACAGCTACAATTGTTTATGCTTTTTCCAAGTTTGATATTTGTATGGTATTTTTAAAATTATATATTATGAATTTTTGTATATATTTGAGTATTTTGATATTTTACCTATAAAAAGATACAATGTTTACTGAATAAAATAATAGAATAATTATTTTTAAAAATGTAGAAATTAACAATTGCAGGCAATATCACTTCCCAGAAATAATTTCCAGTTTTATTACATTGTCATCATGGACTAAATTATACATTATTTTTACATTTCGGAATATGCTGAGGTTTTCATTAAGGCCCAAAACTTTGTCCACTTTGACTGTTATTCCATGAATATTTGAATAAATACACACGTATTAATTATCCTCCATTAATTGCTTATGTCCTCCTAAATCTCACTTATGTTTTTCACTTGATCTTCCATCAGCTGAAAAAATAGTATTATAAATTGTATTTTAAAGAATGCTTCTGAAGTTTTTGCTTTCTGAATTTTGCATACATATTTAATAAATATTTATGACAGTTACTTATTTATAGTGACCTTTTCATTGATACAAAGTGCCTTTGTCCTACTTCATATTTTTACCAACCATGAATAAAACCTATTTGTTCTAAATATTGTGATCTTTGCTTTTTTAAAAAAATTTCCATTTGCCTGTAATTCTTTTGCCCAAAGCTTCACTTTCAAGCATTTGAGTTAATTTTTATTAGAGTTGCTGCTTGTATGCAATAAATCATTGGCTTTGTTACTGAATGTAATCCTGGAAGGAATCATGATTCCTCTCAGAGTTCCCACTGTCAAGAATCTAAAGAGTCTGTTTACGGAGATGTAGCAAGGGTTAAAAAAATAAGAGAGAAAGAGAGATGCAGAGGAACAAAGACACCAACCACAGGAAGCCATAAAGGGACAAGAGATAAGATAGCATTACCAGAGCTAAGTGAGTTCTGGAGCTGCAAGGAAAGGTCACATAGCAAGAGTTCTAGTTCTGGAGAGATTCAGCCCCTGGCAGAAGCACAGAACCAAAGCAGAGGGAATCGGGGAAGAAATAACCCATTCTCCTCTCCACCTAACTTGAACCCTACAGGGGCCTCCCACTGAGTGCCTTCTGCTGAAATTCAGGCCACAAAGGAAACTGGATGATGTTGACTGCATGGCTCTGCATCCATGAGCACAGAGCAAGTTAGACAAGGGAAGAAAA
This sequence comes from Gorilla gorilla gorilla, assembly GCF_029281585.2. NCBI lineage: Eukaryota > Metazoa > Chordata > Mammalia > Primates > Hominidae > Gorilla > Gorilla gorilla. The sequence goes on from NC_073224.2 coordinate 108,174,870, forward strand.
TAAATCCATGAAGTCAATAGAAATTGACCAGAACATTACTCTGACTTTGCATTCATTCTTGCCTCCTGCTTAGATTAAGAAAATTGGATCTCCAGTACAGGGAGACCACAGTCCTAGTATAATTTAAATTGTGGCAGGGTGTCAGAAATTCAGTCTTATTCCCAACTGGATTATAAATGTTAATGTCACCCATTATCAGTACTCTTTATATGAGATAGCAAGGAGAGTGAGGGGAAAGAAATATTCAATTAACATAAATATGTAAATTAGCTACTACTGTTTTTACTTTTGGTCATGAGGCTAAATTTTATCATCATAATTTCCTTTTTCTATTATCCATTCCATTTTCAACAAACTTTACTACTTCCGTAGTACAGGAATTATTGTCTCATGGGATGACCCGAATCTTCATTTCATAGGATCAAAGCACCCAGTGATACTGTCTTTATTTGGTGGCTCTTTATGGGACATATAAGTGCTAAAAGGCTCCACAGCAGATCTCCTGGATTCCAACTAGGCCTACTTGCCTAATTTTCCTTTGTTAATCAGAATTAATCAATCCATTCAGTATAGTTAAACTCTTTATTGCCAGTTAGATCAATGGCATTAGGAGCTAAAAATAGCAAGGGTGCAATTTCAGGTCCAAATTTAATGGAATCATAGCTATATTTCTTGAAAGAAATGTTCCTTCCTTGGAAAAGAGAACCTCCAAAGCTACTAAATACAAGTTTCCAGGAAGGGAAATAAAATCCTGTAAATACACTTTAATCCATCTTGAATTGATTTTTGTATAAGGTGTAAGGAAGGGATCCTGTTTCAGCTTTCTACATATGGCTAGCCAGTTTTCCAAGTATCATTTATTAAATAGAGAATCCTTTCCCAATTGCTTGTTTTTCTCAGGTTTGTCAAAGATCAGATAGTTGTAGATATGCGGCGTTATTTCTGAGGGCTCTGTTCTGTTCCATTGATCTATATCTCTGTTTTGGTACCGTACCATGCTGTTTTGGTTACTGTAGCCTTGTAGTATAGTTTGAAGTCAGGTAGTGTGATGCCTCCAGCTTTGTTCTTTTGGCTTAGGATTGACTTGGTGATGTGGGCTCTTTTTTGGTTCCATATGAACTTTAAAGTAGTTTTCTCCAATTCTGTGAAGAAAGGCATTGGTATCTTGATGAGGATGGCATTGAATCTGTAAATTACCCTGGGCAGTATGGCTATTTTCATGATATTGATTCTTCCTACCCATGAGCATGGAATCTTCTTCCATTTGTTTGTATCCTCTTTTATTTCCTTGAGCAGTGGTTTGTAGTTCTCCTTGAAGAGTTCCTTCACATCCCTTGTAAGTTGGATTCCTAGGTATTTTATTCTCTCTGAAGCAACTGTGAATGGGAGTTCACTCATGATTTGGCTCTCTGTTTGTCTGTTGTTGGTGTATAGGAATGCTTGTGATTTTTGCACATTGATTTTGTATCCTGAGACTTTGCTGAAGTTGCTTATCAGCTTAAGGAGATTTTGGGCTGAGACAATGGGGTTTTCTAGATATACAATCATGTCATCTGCAAACAGGGACAATTTGACTTCCTCTTTTCCTAATTGAATACCCTTTATTTCCTTCTCCTGCCTAATTGCCCTGGCCAGAACTTCCAACACTATGTTGAAAAGGAGTGGTGAGAGAGGACATCCCTGTCTTGTGCCAGTTTTCAAAGGGAATTAAACGTTAGACCTAAAGCCATAAAAACCCTAGAAGAAAACCTAGGCATTACCATTCAGGACATAGGCATGGGCAAGGACTTCATGTCTAAAACACCAAAAGCAATGTCAACAAAAGACAAAATTGACAAATGGGATCTAATTAAACTAAAGAGCTTCTGCACAGCAAAAGAAACTACCATCAGAGTGAACAGGCAACCTACAAAATGGGAGAACATTTTCGCAACCTACTCATCTGACAAAGGGCTAATATGCACAATCTACAATGAACTCAAACAAATTTACAAGAAAAAAAACAAACAACCCCATCAAAAAGTGGGTAAAGGACATGAACAGACACTTCTCAAAAGAAGACACTTATGCAGCCAAAAAACACATGAAAAAATGCTCACCATAACTGCCATCAGAGAAATGCAAATCAAAACCACAATGAGATACCATCTCACACCAGTTAGAATGGCAATCATTAAAAGGTCAGGAAACCACAGGTGCTGGAGAGGATGTGGAGAAATAGGAACACTTTTACACTGTTGGTGGGACTGTTAACTAGTTCAACCATTGTGGACGTCAGTGTGGTGATTCCTCAGGGATCTAGAACTAGAAATACCATTTGACCCAGCCATCCCATTACTGGGTATATACCCAAAGGACTATAAATCATGCTGCTATAAAGACACATGCACACGTATGTTTATTGTGGCATTATTCACAATAGCAAAGACTTGGAACCAACCCAAATGCCCAACAATGATAGACTGGATTAAGAAAATGTGGCACATATACACCATGGAATACTATGCAGCCATAAAAAATGATGAGTTCATGTCCTTTGTAGGGACATGGATGAAATTGGAAATCATCATTCTCAGTAAACTATCGCAAGAACAAAAAACCAAACACCGCATATTCTCACTCATAGGTGGGAATTGAACAAGGAGATCACATGGACACAGGAAGGGGAACATCACACTCTGGGGACTGTTGTGGGGTGAGGGGAGGGGGGAGGGATAGCATTGGGAGATATATCTAATGCTAGATGACGAATTAGTGGGTGCAGCACACCAGCATGGCACATGTATACATATGTAACTAACCTGCACAATGTGCACATGTACCCTAAAACTTAAAGTATAATAAAAAAATAAATTAAAAAAAATTCTGTAAATAGAATATTAGGTAAAATAATTCTACTTCTTAGTTCCCGATCCTACGTATTCTGGCTTTCGGAAATATGGCTTATGTATCAGCTAATAGTTTAATCTGTTAGGCCAGCACCACAATTTCAAACAATATTGTGTGCCACCTGGCATTGAAATTGAGCCTTTAGTAAGCCATTCCATCATTCTATCAGGCTAGCTGCTTACTGGTGATGGGACTTGTGGGGAAACATGAATTTCATGGGCATGGATCTTTTGTAACAATTGTTTTGCTATAAAATGTGTTTCCTTGTCAACGGCAATGTAGTATGGGATGTTATCGCAATGAATAAGGCATTCTATAAGGTGACATATGGTGACACTGGTAGAAGCATTGAGGGCAGAGAACAAAAACCCATTTCTAGAATGTGTATTTTGTTTTATGTGGACAAATGGTTGCTTACTCCACAATATAAAGGATTCAACGTAATCACCCTGGCACCAGGTGCCTGGTCTGTGTCCCTATGAAATGGTGCCTTATCAGGAACACATTGGCCCTTGATATTGACAAGTTGGACACTCAGTGATGGTAGACAGATCAGGGTTGCTAAAGTGTAGTCCATTGTGTTGAGTTCATGCATATTTACCATCCATGTAACTATGATTACTTTTTGCATGGTTCCACTAAGTAAGCACCAGTATCACTGGAAGAAAGCTTGATAGACATCCACAGGAAAGATCAGACACCTAATCTACCTGATTGTTGAGCACCTTCTCTTTAGGGGATTCTCCTGTTGAATATGAATGAGAATTGAGGAAAATTTGATAACTAAGCAGGAATAGCTAATAAAGGTCTGAACCACCTGCTCATTCAATATACTTGTCACTCCCCTTCCTGTTCAGCCTTAATGTCACCCATATCAATTCTATTTTATAATAACGTGCTAATTTTCAAGCACAGTTTTAAGATTTGATAACTTGGATAGCAACCAGTTGATGGTGAACACTTCAAATCACATAGATACATGGTGACAAGCCAGACTTCTTAAATAGATAAAAATATTTGGCAGAAGGGGACATAGTTTTGTTCCAAAATCACTAGCTAGGTGAACTGTGATTGTCTTCTTGGGGTTACTTAGGAGCTTCAAACAGCATTACTCTAAGCCAGATACTTAGATCTATGGAGTCAAAATACCCACGCAGCAAAGGAGCCTACAGCACAGACTGAACCTGCTGCAAAGAGCTCTTTGTTCTAAATGGGTAGACTTGTGAGTTAGCCTGTAATAGATTTGAATACACACAACTGTAGTCATGTTACTTCCAAAATCCAGAGAAGCCTCTCAGTCACTCTGCTCTTTCTATGTTGTAGGCAGTACAAGGTATAGCTACCTGTTATTCCCTAAGAAAGAGATGTTCTTACATACCTCATTTTGTAATAGCGTCTACATTAATTAGGACCCGTGTATAAAACAGAAATCTGCTTCAGGCTTGGTATGGTGGCTCACACCTGTAATCCCAGCATTTTGGGAGGCCGAGGCGGGAGATCACTTGAGCCTAGGAGTTCGAGACCATCCTGGGCAACATAGGGAGACCCCATTACTGTTATTAAAAAAGAAAGAACGAAAAGAAAAAGAAATCTGCTTCAATGGTCCACAATGGAGACTTTGGTGAATGGACTACTTACCTCAGTTAGAGCAGGATTTAAAACCCCAGCAAAGGTTGCTGTAATACTCGGACACCAGAAACAGTGAAACTTTGTTACCGTCCCTAGACCTGAAAGGACAAGGTGTATAATTTGCATTATTGAAGCCTAGGAAGAGCTGGTGCTGTGGAGAAGAGTTATCTGGTAGAAACTACATTCAGGCAGAATTAGGAAGAAAGCAGGGAATAGATATCAGGATTTCTCTCTCTCTCCTTCTGCCATCTGACCCACTGCCAGTGCCTTACATTAATCCAATTCAACTAGGAGCTAGCTGGCAGAGGATCCTGAATGATAAAGTCTTAGGAGTTCATCTCCTGGAGCACAGAACAGAGCACTGAAAGTCAGATAAAGGATTTGGGTGGAGTTAACAGAATCATCGACACATTTTTTCTTGTCCAATATAAGTCTTTTGCTTTAATTATTAATTTTATTTCATTACATATAGCAGTGAAGATATGTTTAGTTTGAGTTTTGTCATCTTATGTAATGCTCTCTGCTTTGAATGTTTTCTTTTTTCACATTTTCCTATAATATGTTCTTTATGTGTATGTTTGCATTTGCCTTCCATAAGATTTTGTCTGTATGTTTGTGTATGTGTATCAGTTATGATGATACACAGCAGAAAAAAGTATTTTAAAATCTGCAAATATATATAAAGTAGAGATGCACCAAATAAATATTTGGCCAAACACTGAAAGGCTGAGTATCAATGTCATTATTCACCTGAAGCTGAATATTACTATTGTAGAATGAATCAAAAGTTTTATGAAATTCAACTTTGATTGCAATATTTGTTACTGAAATTTCAGTAATCAAAAATTTAAAGCTTTATGTTATTCAAGGACAGTAATTTCTTGGCATTGTCAGCTGCAAGATTGTTCCTGCGATCATCATAGCACGGGCAGACGCTAATTTGTCTACCTTCTTATATCACACATAGGAGGAAGTTCCCACCAAATTATTACACTTTCTTCCTCTATAATATTAAAAAATAAAGTATATATATGGAGATTGTGGATCCTGAAAATGTAGTTGATGGTGACGATGCAGCTTCATTGAAGCAATCCCCCAGCATCTGCAGCTTTGCACACTGACTATTTTTAGAAGCAGAATTAGAATTGATGACTTGAAATACACATTTTTATTCTTCTATATTCCTGCACTTGCTCTATAATCACTTGAGAATATTTCTCTATAAACCTTAACTTTTAAATGTGGCAATGGAAAAGTGAAAATAACTTTTAAGATAAAACAATTGTCTCTGAATTTTCAGCTGCATCTAAACTTTCACGATGCAAGCTAATTTCAGTATGTTTTCCAGTTTAGGATGACAGGAAGAGCTTTACCACAGGTATTTTACAGGAAATATGTGCACTCTAATGGCATATTGTATGGTGATTTCCTTAACAAATTATAGCAAACAAACTAATTTCTCTTTAAGCAACCACTGGATCTTAATAAGTCCTGAGATGGAAGTTGTGCCATTAAGGTTTGTTCAAGCAGCTACTTTAATATGTGACCACTGCCAATTTACGTTGTGTAGGTTCATAACAAAGCAGTTCCAAAATAGTATGCCTATCATGTAGTATATCTTTAGCTGAAGATTTTAAGATTTCACCAAGGTTAATTAACCCTTGAAAGTAAATACTCAGATATTAAAAATAAATCTAAAGAATCATGAGGTCATTGATAGCATATAAGCTTAGAGATGCCAGAAATGTGGATGGATTACATAAGTTTTCTAATCTGAACTCCCAAAATATGAGGCAAAACTAAAGGTGAATGGAGAATTGGGCTAATCCAGAGGGTAAACATACACACATGTGAGTGCAAGTGTGTGCTTGCATGAGATATGTACCCTCCTTGGCCCTGAGAAAGTAGTGGCAGAGATAGACTTCTCAGTGACACCTGGGCACTGCCCCTGCCTTTACACATTTGTCAGGCATATTGGCTCATGGGCTTATTCTCTTTATCAGAGAAAGATTACAGTTTTCTCATATAAACACCAAAAGATCAAGTGATATATTATTGAAAGTTCACCGCCTATTATAGTCTGAGTAATATAAAAAAAAATGGCATATGGATGGTCTAAAGGCGATATTAGTTTCTTCTACTAGGTAGGGAAGGAGGTGTCTTTCTCTTTTTGTGAATTTGGGTCTTTGTTGTAAATTGGGAGTTGGCATATTTCTGGAACATAAGGGAAAACCACATCCAACCAGAACCTAACCTTTTAATCCACCCAAGAGTTTACTTAATTCACCCAATTAAAATATGGATTCTCTACAATACCTATTCATAATCTCTTTAGTCCATATTTTCTCCATTATGTCCAACTCCCACCATTCAGCTGTTGATTTATGGTGAGAGCTATTTTTAAGGTTGTAGAATTAATTACTGAAAATAACTCTACAGACTCATAAAATTCATATTCACCTCTGCATTCCAGTGATCAGAAAAAATATAGGGCATATTTCCAAATATAACTCCTTCACTGTCCCTTTTCAAAGGGCATAACAGAGTAACAGAATTGAAGGAAGAGGACAGATAATTTAAAAATATTATATAGGGGGCCACCTCTTGAAAAGGAAGTCTAATATCCTACAGGAAGGCTCTGGCCCTAGGTTTTCATCTGTAAATCATAGTTACTCTAACCCTTGTAGTTACTAGAGGGAAAATTTTCTTTATTCATGTTGCTATGTTGTTCATCTTGGAAAGGGAAAGTAAGAGCTTTGTAATAACACCTAAGATAATAATAGCCTCACAGATTACTATGATCATACAGGACAGCATGTTTCATAGTTTTAGATTTCTTAAAATCTTGTCCACAAACAGAAAATATTTGATGTAAAGAGTAGAAACCAATCTAAGAAGAAGAGCAAAGAAAAGCAACTAAAGATGCTTACCTTGAAAGAAAGAGGACTTAAGGCAACCTTAGTTGTTTTCAAATATTTGAGGGCTTGCCAATGAATGACCAAGAGGACAAAGTTTATACAGCCATTAAGGGTGGAGAACGAAATGGTGGATACAAGTTTTAGGATGGCATATGTAAACTACTCTAAGGAATTAATAATTACTATCATACATGGATTGCTTTAAGGGTTGGGGGATACAAACAGCAGAGTCAAAACGAAGTCTTATGGTTAGGAATACTGTAGAGAAAACAGGGCGATTGAATGGGGAGTTAGACTAATTAAGCTGTATAGAGCTTTTCAATTGTGATTACAATTGAATGAGTTATATGAAATTGTTTGAGTTATATGAAATTGTATGAGATAGTAGTGATATTTAAGGATTATTGTATTATTTTCCTATTTGTCAGGCTAACAAGAGTGAAGGCAATGCATGATAAATGTGCTATAGTGATGATTAGTAGATTTGGAGTTGGAAACACGGAGCTTGAACTCAGAATTCAGTTCTATCACTGACATTAGTAAACTAGAGTAAATAATTAACTTATATGAGACTCAATTCATTTATTAAACGTAATGATAATTATGCTATATACCTCACAAGATTATTATGTAAGTTAAATTAGGCAGCATGTATTCAGTACAATGAACCCTTAGAAATGGCCTAATATGTGCACTTGTAACTGTGACAAGCTGAGTCACAAAGAGAGGAAAGTGGCAGTTGTAGCCTAAAATTTTGCTAGGTTTTTATGACACATACAGAGATAGCTATAATTCAACAGGGTAAATGCTATAACAGAGGTGAATTTAAAAGCATCTTATGAACAAATGAAGTTGGGAAAGGTTGATTTGGAGGTGAATTAGAAAAACATGCAAAAAAGAATTGCCATAAATCTTGCAAGACAAACAGTGTTTAGGAAGTATGTAAAAATATACCAGAAATAGTCAGCATGGGCAAATGCATAGATATTGAATAAAAATCTGCCTAAGCCCTCTCTCCGAAAAAAATAAAATAAAATGTAAGCCCTTCATGGGGAACAACAAATAGTAAAAGCTGACTTGACTATGTATTTGAACACACCTGGTATGGTACATGAAAGATAGCAGTTACACAATATGTGCTTTTTTAAAAAACAGAGTGCTTGACTTCCGGTTCTGGCCATAATAAAATAATGGATTTCAGACTGAATCTTCTGCTGTAAACAACTATAAAACTAGACAAAATGTACAATGTGCCTATTTTAAAGCATTATACAACACACAGCATAGAGTCGTGATCCTTGAAGTGAACTCCACATTTAAAGCTGGCCTTTTAAATAAGGATACTTCCAAAACTGCAGGAAAGGAAAGAGGAGCCCAAATAGATCGCAGCAATTTTTCTGAATGGAGGAACCGATTGTAGGTTGCAGCTGAGGTGGCTGGAATTTATGAAGAACATTCCAGAGAAGAAAGAGTCAAACTGAGAAAGAGATCTAAAAATCTACAAATGAGCCTTCTTGAATTTTTTGAGTGAACAACATATTAAGCATGTACAGAGTAAGATTTCACAAGGCCACACAGAGAACAGTTTCTAAGGGGTAATGATCGGCATGAGGATTTCACTGGTTCAACAATGTTGAAAGCCATTAGAGTTTGAACTAGCCAAAGTGAAAAGACTCACTGAGTATCTCCCAGTGTTTAAATAAGAACTCAGGAAAGTCAGCTTCCAAAGTAGGGCTCATCTACACCTATCAGAAGAAAAACTCTTAAATCAGCCTTAAAAACTTAAAAATAGGCACCAACTGGATCAAACTAATGTGCCAGTAAATTAACTCTCTGCTCAAAATAAAATTCAACACACTTCTACCAAAGACAGAAGTCTAGAATCTAAATAATATAGTAGGAAAAATGTCAAATATGAAATAAAAACAATTATTAAACATGCAAAAATAGCAGAAATCTATGAGAAAATTAGGAGAAAAATAAGCAATAGAAACAGACCTAAGATAGCCACGATGTTGTTAAGAATAAAAACAAGCATTATTAAGCTGGTATTAAAATATGTCCAAGGATTTAGAGGAAAAGAAGGAAGATGGTGGAGAGATGTAGAATATCAACACAGTAATACAATTCACAATTCTTAATTGTAGCCAGGAGAAAAGGCATGTAATAGAAAAGGGTATAATGGTAAAAAATACTTCTGAATTCTCATCAGAACAAATGTAAGCCAAATGAAAATCTAGAAATTATTTAAAGTATAGAGAAGAAACAATAAGTCATTTCAGAATTCTATATCCAGTGAAAATAATCTTCAAAAGGCAAAATTAACACTTTAATAAGGTTAAAATAATAGGTGAAAGAATTTGTTACCACCAGAAAAGCACTACAAGAAATGTTAAACCATGCTCTTCAAGCACAAGAGTAGTGATAAAAAATGTAAACTCACATCTACCAAAGATGTGGAGTGCTACTGGGGCACAAGGAAAGATAGGTTTTCCTTAAGGGACAATGACAACAACAAAGAATCTAAAGTTTTAACAGGAAAATACATAATTGTTATTATCCCGAGATGATAGTTTTAATATCCTGATTTAGTAATTGTCGTATCTGATTATATTTGTCAGAAAAACTAACATATTCAAGTTTTTTTAACCCCAAAATATGAAGTCTTTTTATCATTTTATTGAGTCATGAACTGCTATGGTTAACAAGAGAAAAGATTTTTGGAGCCCAAGGACTTCTCAGGCTTATTTTTCTCTTCATTTCTTATTTCTGTGCCTTTAAAGATATTACAAAGGAATTTAAGAGCACCCATTGTCGGGCAAAAGTGAAGAAAAAAATTAACTGTGGGTATGTTATGATAAATTGCTTGTATTACTTATGAAGCCAGGTATCTATAAGAATGTCCTTATCCAAACAACTGTATTTAGCATAAAAAATCCTGGAAAAGTGGCTTATCAATTTCAAAAACTTATCTCAGCAAATATTATATAATGGAATTTGTTTTCCAGTATCTTATATAGCAATGTCATCAAGTTTATAAACTGGATAATCTGCTAATTATTTTATGAGAATGGAAGAAGTCATTTAAAGTAGCCACATTCAACTCTGAGTCTATATGTGCATATGCCCACCAAAATACAAGCAGGGCTCAATAGGTAGTTTATGTCTGAGGGCAGGTAATCTTAAAAAATACTTACCTAAAACTCAACAGCCCTTCATGCTAAAAACTCTCAATAAATTAGGTATTAATGGGACATATCTCAAAATAATAAGAGCTATTTATGACAAACCCACACCCAATATCATACTGAATGGGCAAAAACTGGAAGCATTGCCTTTGAAAACTGGCACAAGACAGGGATGTCCTCTCTCACCACTCCTTTTCAACATAGTGTTGGAAGTTCTGGCCAGGGCAATCAGGCAGGAGAAGGAAATAAAGGGTATTCAATTAGGAAAAGAGGAAGTCAAATTGTCCCTGTTTGCAGACGACATGATTGTATATCTAGAAAACCCCATTGTCTCAGCCCAAAATCTCCTTAAGCTGATAAGCAACTTCAGCAAAGTCTCAGGATACAAAATCAATTTGCAAAAATCACAAGCATTCTTATACACCAATAACAGACAGAGAGCCAAATCATGAGTGAACTCCCATTCACAATTGCTTCAAAGAAAATAAAATACCTAGGAATCCAAATTACAAGGGATGTGAAGGACCCTTCAAGGAGAACTATAAACCACTGTTCAATGAAATAAAAGAGGATACAAACAAATGGAAGAACATTCCATGTTCATGGGTAGGAAGAATCAATATCATGAAAATGACCATGCTGCCCAAGGTAATTTACAGATTCAATACCATCCCCATCAAGCTACCAATGACTTTCTTCACAGAAATGGAAAAAACTACCTTAAAGTTCATAGGGAACCAAAAAAGAGCCCCCATTGCCAAGTCAATCCTAAGCCAAAAGAACAAAGCTGGAGGTATTATGCTACCTGACTTCAAACTATACTACAAAGCTACAGTAACCCAAACAGCATGATGCTGGTACCAAAACAGAGATATAGACCAATGGAACAGAACAGAGCCCTCAGAAATAATGCCGCATATCTACAACTATCTGATCTTTGACAAATCTGACAAAAACAAGAAATGGGGAAAGGATTCCTTATTTAATAAATGGTGCTGGGAAAACGGGCTAGCCATATGTAGAAAGCTGAAACTGGAACCCTTCCTTATACTTTATACAAAAATTAATTCAAGATGGATTAAAGACTTAAATGTTAGACCTAAAACTGTAAAAACCCTAGAAGAAAACCTAGGCAATACCATTCAGGACATAGACGTGGGCAAGGACTTCATGTCTAAAACACCAAAAGCAATGGCAACAAAAGCCAAAATTGACAAATGGGATCTAATTGATCAAAAGAGAGATTCTGCACAGCAAAATAAACTACCATCAGAGTGAACAGGCAACCTACATAATGGGAAAAAAAATTTGCAACCTACTCATCTGACAAAGGGCTAATATCCAGAATCTACAAAGAACTCAAACAAATTTACAAGAAAAAGAAACCTAAAAACCCCATCAACAAGTGGGCAAAGGATATGAACAGACACTTCTCAAAAAAGACCTGCACAATGTGCACATGTACCCTAAAACTTAAAGTATAATAATAAAAGAAAAAAAAGCTACATTTAAAAAAAAGACATTTATGGAGCCAAAAGACACATGAAAAAATGCTCATCATCACTGGCTATCAGATAAATTCAAATCAAAACTACGATGAGATACCATCTCACACCAGTTAGAATGGCGATCATTAAAAAGTGATGCAACAACAGGTGCTGGAGAGGATATGAAGAAATAGGAACACGTTTACACTGTTGGTGGGACTGTAAACTAGTTCAACCATTGTGGAAGTCAGTGTGGCGATTCCTCAGGGATCTAGAACTATAAATACCATTTGACCCAGCCATCCCATTACTGGGTATATACCCAAAGGATTATAAATCATGCTGCTATAAAGATGCATGCACATGTATGTTTATTGCAGCACTATTCACAATAGCAAAGACTTGGAACCAAGCCAAATGTCCAACAATGATAGACTGGATTAAGAAAATGTGGCACATATACACCATGGAATACTATGCAGCCATAAAAAATGATAATATCATGTCCTTTGTAGGGACATGGATGAAGCTGGAAACCATCATTCTCATCAAACTATCACAAGGACAAAAAACCAAACACTGTATCTTCTCACTCATAGGTGGGAATTGAACAATGAGAACACTTGGACACAGGAACGGGAACATCACACACCGGGGCTTGTCGTGGGGTAGTGGGGAGAGGGGAGGGATAGCATTAGGAGGTATACCTAATGCAAATGACGAGTTAATGGGTGCAACACACCAACATGGCACATGTATACATACGTAACAAACCTGCACGTTGTGCACATGTACCCCAAAATTTAAATAAAAAAATATATTCACTTAAAAATCAATATGACTGCTTAAATAAATAAATTGCAGATTATTCTAAGAATACATGATTATGAAATATTGTCAAGCCCAACATAAATAAAGATAACAGTATAATTATTCTTGATAACCCCAAACTGAAGAGAACTCAAAGGCCCCTAAAATTGGAGAATGGATTGTAACAGCTGTGATATAGTCAAATAATTGAAAACTACTCAAAAGTACTACAAAAAAAAGACACCAAAAGTATGTGTTGTATGATCACATCTATATAAAGTTGCAGAATGTGCAAGATCAATCTATAGTGATAGAAACAAGAATAATGGCTGGAGGGTGATAGGAATTGATTGTTAAGTGGCATGAGAAATTTCTGGGGTAATGTCAATGTTCTATGGGCTGTGGGTGGCTCAATCATATATTTTTATCAAAAGTCATTGAATAATGACTTAAAAATTGTGCATTTCATCTTATCTAAGATATACCACAATTAAAAACAAGGAAGAATACTATCAAAAAATATGGAAAAGTAAACTTTGGCATATTAGTCTCAAAAACCAATGATTTCTGATATTCTTTTTACTCTATCAATGTTTTTCCTTTTGAATCATCTAGGTTTTTCTGTATTCTGGGGCTTCAGCTCAGAGAGTGAATACTTAACAAAATGCAGAGTATGAATTTCAGTGAAGTAATGGCCAAAAAGTAGGCCATAAACAGATTATTGTGAGATTAGTATCTGTGGTATGCACAGTAGCCTCCCAAAGATGTCCACATCCTCATTCCTGGAATCTGTGAATATGGCAAAATGGACTTTGTAGCTGTAACTAAGGTTACAAACCTTAACATAGGGCAAGCATCTTTAAGTATCCAGGTGAACCCAATCTAATCATATGAACCTTTAAAAGCAGAGAACGTTCTTTAGCTGGAGAAAGAGAGGCTTGGCAGAGGGAGAAATTAGAAAGATTCCGCCTGAGAAGGTTCAGAGGCGTCATTGCTGGTTTTGCGATGTAGAGGCTCACATAGGAAGTCTGGAGACAGGTTACTAGGAGCTGACACCAGCAACCACCAGTTGACACAGGCAAGAAAACAATGACGTACAAGATACTGGGAATGGTGATACAACTGCAAACAACTAAATTCTTCCAAAAACCTTAATAAACCTGGAAATGTACTCTTACCAGAGCTTCCCAATAAGATCCCTGTTGATTGTCACCTCGTTTGGACCTTGCCGGATGTTGAACAGGGGAGCTGGTTGAGCCCACTCAGACTTCAGACCTACAGAAGTGTGAGATAATAATTTATGTTGCTGAAGCCATTAATTTAGTTGAAATTGTCATGGTGCCAATATAAAACAAATACTTTATTTTAGAATGAGACTGGATAACGAAGGGCTTGTGTTGATTTTCAAGGAGATTGAAAAATATATCTCATAAATCTAGTGAAAACATGAAAGTTCTGAGGAGTATGAAATTGATAATATCTTTTTTATTTGTATTACTCCGTTTTTGCACTGCTGTCAAGAACTGCCTGAGACTGGGTAGTTTATAATGGAAAGAGGTTTAATTGACTCACAGTTCAGCATGGCTGGGGAGGCCTCAGGAAGCTGACAATCATGTTGGAAGGTGAAGGGGAAGCAGGCACCTTCTTCACCAAGTGGCAGAAGAGGGGGAAGTAGGAGCACAGGAAAAAACTGCCCGTTTTAAAACCAAAAGATTTCATGAGACTCGCTATCACAAGAAAAGCATGGGAGAAACCACCCCCCCACCCCCATAATCCTATCACTTCCCTCCCTCAACACGTGGGAATGGGTGGGGACACAGAACCAAAGCATAGCAGCATTTATGTTAATTCTTTTACATCATTCCTTTTAGACCGTCTCTCTCCGTTTCATTTTCCTAGAATAGCCCATAGCTTGTATTAAAATCATTCCTAGGTATAAACTTTATTCTCAGTAAAACCTTGAAAATGTGAATATACTTGGCATTTTTACTTCATCAATATGTAGGAAAATTCTGTACAAAGCCAAAATTCTTCTTTTGATTGCCCTCATAATATAGGAAAAAAAGATGGAAATATAAATATCTTATATGAAAACTAAAATCTTCTGATATGGCCTCAAGGCATGTTGGTCAACCTCATCCCTTTCACAAACTGGCATCGGTGACTGTTACTCTCAGTTTCCTTCCTTGTTTCCTCACATATACTCTCCCTATTCCTCCCCCAAAATCATTACTTCTAGTTAAAATAGATCTTTCTTTCCATTTTTCATTCTTCTCACCATTTTCAGGAAAGAACTATTGCTCCTTTCTTTGATCAAAAGCAACTTCCCAAGTACAATGTTTTTTTCTTGCCTGAGGAAGGTTATTTTTTCATGTTGGAAAGAAATGAAAGATTAGAAACCAAACCACACACAATCTTGCATACTGCAGTCACCAAGGAGGTAACTTTCCACCATTACTTGAGACAAATGCGTGTGTGCGTTTTTAATCTAGTCTGATCTCAGAGCCTCTAAATAGATGAAGAAATACTTGTGTAATTGAAAAAAAACTGTTCTCTCAGACATTGTTCGAAGGACACTAACTCATATAACAAATCTTAAAGCTCTTTAAAATGTAAAAACATTTTCTTGGTGGAACATCAGATGATAGCTTATTCACATTAAAATCCATAATTACAAGAAGCCCCAGTAAACAGTTCTGGCTATTTTTCTTTGAAAACAAAAAAGTATAACAATCGTAGAACACCTGAATTTATTGGCTTTAATTAAATGTGTTTGTTCTAAACTAATGTAATTTAGGCACAATCCATAGAAAAGAAAATTTATTGTATATTCAGTAATGATTTGCCTGTCCATATAAGAATATTTACACTCTAGTGAAAATTAGCCTGATGTTATATACAGAAAAGTATAAAATCTCTAATAACATTATTTTTTTCATTTAAAGGCAAAGGTTTAAAATAGACTTTATATATTATAAAGTCAGCTAAAGTTATTTTTATTTCTCTTAACTAAATACATTGTGATTTTAGAAGCAAAAATATAAATTTCTGAAATTGTATACATTATCAAAACAATTTCACTGAAGAATGGGGTTTAGATCAGTAATCAGAGTGTTTCTAAGAAGCCTATTGATTACTTTCCTCCACCTATTATAAGTAACTAATAAATAATTTTTGCTATGTTTGAAATATTAAACTAATATTAAACATAACTGAACCAACTCAATGGATGAACTCTAGCATTGAGGTAGGTCTATGTAACATATTTGTGATTATAGCAATAAAAGAAATGCATTTCAATTTTTTTCAGTTTCTACTGTATACTAGCTAATGGATTAGATTTGTAGTAGTAAGTTGAAGAATGGGAAGCAGAAATAGAGTAGAAAAGATAAATGACATTTATTAAGTCCATGCTGTGGACTACATGTATGATGGACTTTCTGGACATATTTATTTATACAAGAATCTTATAAATTAAAAATTATCCTCACTTAATATATAATAAAATTGAGACTCAGACAAGTAAAATAACTCATTCAAGGTTACATAAGTGGGTTTTCAATCCTTATTCATCTAGTTCCATTGCCCATGACCTGGCTCTCTGGAAGGGAAACAAACTGAGGAAGAGAAAAAGTAAAATAAGCAGAGAAGGCAGAAATTGCTAAACTCTGT
The DNA here is from genome assembly GCF_029281585.2 of Gorilla gorilla gorilla. Taxonomy (NCBI): domain Eukaryota; kingdom Metazoa; phylum Chordata; class Mammalia; order Primates; family Hominidae; genus Gorilla; species Gorilla gorilla. Next base: position 108,191,463 of record NC_073224.2, read on the forward strand.
AGTGCTATTAGGGGCACATGGGCATCTTCCTGGAATTAGAACTACGAGAGTGTAGCCCTCTCCCTACATCAGCACCATTTCTTTGTAGTGAGCTATAGAGGAACTTAGAAGGCAAGACTTCAACTGCCTAAGTGGACATAAATGTAAAACTTTTAGGTCTTGTGCAGGTCCTGACTCAGAGTGAAGAACGTGAAGCCCTTGCTGCCTCAGGTGAGGAACCTAAATGGATGTCAAATAAACTCAGTTATCAAGGTAAGTGGTAATGTAATATTTTATTAAATCAAAATTAATGCAGGAAATCCATGATGAACAACATATTAACATTTTAAATAAAGACAAAATCAATATTACTGAGGTTTTCTTTTGCTTCATGCTTCCATGTGGCTTGGCAATGGTGCTGTGTTGTTACTGATTCTATCAGACCACTGAGCATCTGCTAGAGATGATAACAATAGAGTCAAAGGGTGAGTCAAAGAGTGCATGCATTTAAAATTCAGATAATAATCATATTTAATGACTACAGCTTGAGGTTTTAAAATTTCTTCATATCTGTAGGTGTAGTATCTTTATCTATTTTAAAAATTTTCTTCCTTCTTTCTACTTTTCTTGGAAATTGTCAAAAGTGTGTTGTATTAGTGTTTTCAGATATCATACTTTGAAAATATTTATCATGTACTCCTATTTTTTGTTGTTATTTAATAATTTTATGCTCATCAATTCCACCTGTATCTTTTCTGCTAGTTAGTCTACACATTAGTTTTCAACTAGAAGTCCTTTTTTAAATGTCCAAGTCCTCTCACATTTTGTATGCATATTATAGTTTTTCATATTCTATGTGTTGAAAACTCTTGTTCCAAGAGCCTTTACTCAGTAATACTGGATGATGGATATATTGTGTTGTGGGTGTTCCCATGGATTTTCTTTTGCATATGTGAGTTCCCTATTCCACTGGGGGGGAGTGTAGCTATGTATGTTAATAAACAAAAATGATTCAAGTCATTATAAACAAGATAATATGTGAAGAGTGCAGGCAATGATATCTTGAATAAGAATAATTGGCACTGACATTGATAACTGAAATTGGAATAAAAGAGAACTAAAAATTCACTATCATGTGATTCCTTAAATTAAGGAAGGATTTGGGTGTAGATTTATAGGGGAAACATGTTACCAGGACATTCTTAAGAAAATAAAAGGATGGCTGAAAAAATTATGTAAAACCTGAGTGTGATTCAAGCAACAAATAGACATAAAAGATCTCAGATAACATCACCCCAAAAATCTAGCCAAAGAATGAGCCAAAATAAGGAGAAAGTAAAAAGAGACATTTTATGAAATGACAGATGAACAATAAGTCCTATAAATACAGCACCTAAATTAAGCAACTAAAGAAAACTTCTTGCAGACTATAGAAAAAATGCATAAATTTTGGTAAAACAAGAATAATGCAAGTTACAAAACTCCAGAGGTTGCAGAAGAGAATTAAAAAAAGCATCCTCACATGATCTCTTATAAAAAGATGTAGACTGGAGCAGTCTAAAAGTAAAATCTGAAGGTAAAATAGAAACCACAGGAACTTCTACCAGTAACTGCATATTTGTAATTGATATCAACTCTCCCATGGAACACAACAACAAAATTTTCTTCGAGACACTAAGTGTTAACAAAGCAATGGAAAATTGCAAAGCCCCGATCCGAGAGATGAGGTTGGCATTGAGCATCACTTTTCAGCTCAAGATTTGTACTGATTCTAGGAAGTTAAACAATAGATTGCAAAACTAAGGAATACTTTTGGCAGCCAAATGCATGTAACTGTGTGAGTGTGCAAGGGAATGTGGTGGGGAGAATTGGAGCACAGTGCCCTCCAGGCTTTGAGTTGGGGGCAAGGACTACACTCAATAAAGACCAGCCCACTCAGGGACATACAACTAGTGTCTGATTATCTGTACAATTATGAATGCATTAAAGTTACCTGCTAGTGTCCTTAGCTTACTGCAAAGAGCAAATGTAATTCCTCTCTAGAGAATGTTAACATTTCCAGGACCTCAAATTATTTTCAGTTTTCATATATAATGCCTAGTACTCAATTTAAAAATACATGTAAATAAATACATGATGAGATATGATGAAGAAATTATTGAAAAAAATGAGGATGATGTGGTTTGGTACTGTGTCCCTGCCCAAATCTCATCTCTAATTGTAATTTCCACGTGTTGAAGGAGGGACTTGGTGGGAGGTAATTGGATCATAGGGGTGGTTTCCTCCATGCTATTCCCATGATAGTGAGGGAGTTGTCATGAGATCTGATGGTTTTAAAAGTGGCAGTTTTGTCCAGTGCAATGGTTCACACCTGCAATCCCAACACTTAGGGAGGCTGAGGTGTGTGGATCACTTCAGATAAGGAGTTCAAAACCAGCTGGCCAACATGGCAAAACCCCATCTCTACTAAAAAGACAAAAAAATTAGCTGGGTATAGTGCCACAAGCCTGTAATCTCAGCTACTCAGGAGGCTAAGACAGGGGAATCACTTGAAACTGGGAGGTGGAGGTTGCAGTGACCCAAGATCACACCACTGCACTCAAGTTTGGGCTACACAGCAAGACTCTGTCTCAAAAAAAAAAAAAAATTGTCAGTTTTTCCTGCTCTCTCTCCTGCTTCCAAGTAAGATGTGCCTTGCTTCTCCTTTACCTTTTGTCATGATTGTATGTTGCCTGAGGCCTCCCCAGCCATGCAGAACTGTGAATCAAGTAAATCATTTGTATTTATAAATTACCCAGTCTCAGGTAGTATCTTTATAGTAATATGAAAACTGACTAATACAGCAGACATAAAAGAGAAAAATCAACAATAAAAAAAGTTTTGCCTGGAAAAAAATAATGAATCTCTTTATAATTGCATAATTATAGTACAGAGGTTCCTCAACTTATGATAGGGTTACATCCTGATAAGCCCAATATAATTGAAAATATCATAAGTAGAAAATGTATTTAATATACCCAACCTGCCAAACATCATCGCTTAGCCTAGCCTACCTTAAACATGCTCAGTGCACTAACATTAGCCTACAGTTGGGCAAAATTATCTAACAGAAAGCCTACTTTATCAGAAAGTATTGAATGTCTCATGTAATGTATTGAATATGGTACATTATGTTGAAATTGTGATTGTTTTGCAGTATTGTAAAGTCAAAAAACTGTAAGTCAAACCATCATTAAGTCAAGGACTATCTGTATATTTAAATTCTTTTATACAGACACACACACACACATACATACACATGGAGAAAGAGGGGAAGAGAGTGACAGAAAGATAAACAGTGAGACAGAAAGAGAGACCAGAAATTACCAGTGTGAGAAATTAATAAAAGAGAGGACATCACTACAGTTTCTATAGACATCAAAACAAGTATAAAAGATTTATAGTGGCCCCAGCTAGTGTGATAAGGCAATTAAAAGAAGTTAAATTTGCAAATATTGAAAAGGAAAGGTAAATGCTATTTTGGAGATGTCATGGCTATGTACAAATGTCATAAATTATCTACAAACAATTAGAAATAAAAGCCAGTTTGGTAAGGTGACTGGACTTATAACAAATGCACAAAAAGCAAAAATCAATTGTATACCTATTACACTTTTTGTTGATAAAGTAGAAATAATTCATCACAAACAAGGACAGAAAGGAAAGGGAATAAATGCATCCTTAAATTGTGTACCTTAGATGCCTCTCTTGCTTCACCCTAGGCTCAATCCTGATGAAAATGGCTCATTATTTGTTAGAGAAATTTAAATTAAAACTGTAATGACATACCATTCTACACATACTAGTTTGTCCAACATTAAAAGACTAACAATAATGATTACAAATGAAGATACAGAACAAGGGAAATTCTCCTAGACTGTTGGATAAAAAGTAAATGGATGCAGCTACCCACTTACATATTTATACCACAAGATACAAGCAAGGATGTTCATAGCAGCATTATTTGTTCAAAAAAAGATGAATTTTTAAAATTGCATATTGAATATTATTCAGCAATGGAAATGAACAAATTAGAACTGCATGTAACAACATAGGTCAATCTCACAGTGCATAATGTTAAGCAATAAAAGAAGATAAATGAGTGTGTATTTGTTTCCTGGGGCTGTTGTAACAACTTATCACAAACTTAGTGATTTTAAACAAGATAAATTTATTCTCTCTCAGTTAGAGAGACCAGAAGTACAACATTCGTTTCACTGACCTAAAGTCAAGATGGGAGAAGAGCTACATTCTCAATGGAGACTCCAAAAAATAATCCATTCATGGCCTCTTCCATCCTGTGGGCCTTCCTCTATTTTCAAAGCCAGCATCACAGCATCTTCAAACTTCTCCGTTTCTGTTGTCCTATTGTCTTCTGCTCCCTCTGTCTCCTTTTTACAAGGACACTTGTGATGGCATTTAGGGTTCACTCAGATAACTCAGGATGATCTCTCAAATTTCTTTTTTCTTTCTTCTTCTTTTTTTTTTTTCTTGATACAGAGTCTTGCTCTGCCACCCAGGCTGGAGTGCAATGGCGCGATCTTGGCTTACTGCAACCTCCACCTCCTGTGTTCAAGTGATTCTCCCTGCCTCAGGCTCTCGAGTAGCTGGGATTGCAGGTGCCACCACCACCACACCCAGCTAACTTTTGTATTTTTGGTAGATATTGGCTTTTCACCATGTTGGCCAGGCTGGTCTCGAACTCCTGACCTCAGGTGAATCCACCTGCCTTGGCCTTTCAAAGTGCTGGGATTACAGACATGAGCCACTGTGCCCAGCCTCAAATGTCTTAAATACATCTGCAAATGCCCTAATTCAAGTAAGGTCAGGCTCCATGGATTAAGACACGGACATGCCTTTCAGAGGCATTATTGGCCTACCACAAAGTAGGTATATAAATATCAAAACATTAAGAAAAGTAAACTCCAAATTGTGGGTATCTTTGAAGACAAATGAAGGAGTAGTAATCTATTTTGCAAAAATATGTTATTCTGAGTGGTAGTTGTGAAGGTATTTGTTTTGTGATAATTCTTTAAGGTGTATACATTTTCTTAGGATTTGACATTACACATATATGCTTATGCATAAATTATTCATAGATATACATATATTAAAATTTAAGAAATAAATTAGAATGACTCAATCTTCTAATGTTTTTTAAATTTTTTTAAAATGTGACCTTTTAGGAAATAATGCAGTCACATAGATAAATGTAATACTTCCAATTAGAAAAGCAGATATAGTACTCTTTTATTATAAAATTATTTTTTATCTATTATGCTAGCTCTCTCTCTCTCACTATACATATAATTATGTATCTTCCATCTATATCCAAACTTTTTGGAGTATGAAATTTGAAACACATATAACTATTTTACAGCTATTATAACAATTGTATGTGCTTATTCCTTTTAAACTTGAAAAATACCAAAAAGTGTAAAGAAGAAACAAAAAAAAAAATCACCCAAATGGATTCCACCAACTGTTAACATTGATTGTTTCTGAAAATTTGGGGTGATTTATTTTGTTTTCGTTGTACTCTTTGGCATGAAGTATTTTTATAAAATAAGCAAAGTCATTACTATAAAAATCACTGAAATAAAACCTATGTAGAAATTGTAATAATGAAGATAACAAAGAGAGGAATCACTGCTTACATAGCCATTTATTCAGTGCTTACCATCTACTATGCATTATTCAGTGTGTATTACATTTCGCTTTTCATCATCACAATAATTTTGCAAGATATATACATATATAAAACAGAATATTGTATCTGTATTTATTATAGATGATAAAACAGAGGTGTTTTGTGAGTTTAAGTGACAGCCAGCAAACAATATTGGTGGGTTATTGTACCCAAGAGTTCTGGCTTCAGTGTGAAAAAAAAAGTCAATGTTTTCCACAACTGCTTGGGATGATTCTAATTCAATTACGGATGAATCAGATGGATGTATTGACAATTCAGCAGTGCAGATTATTCAATGAAACCATGTACGTGTGCATGTTTGTTTTCTCCTCAAATCTTGCTCCCCTTCCTCATTCTTTCAACCAACACCTAACACCTCCCTCAAAACACACAATACACACAAACACAACTAATCCCTTGAGAGCTGAGGCCATAGCTGACACATATTTCAACACCAGAGTCTAGCACAGAATCTAGCACTAAAAGTCACCCCCAGAGTGTTTACTATAAATAAATTAGTGATGAGACTGTAGCTTAAATCCACGACCATCACCTCTGCTGCCACCCTTCTAAGCAAGAGTTAGGTCTGTCATTGAAGCTATGTAGTTGCGATTTATGCAGAAGCTTTGTAAAGAAAACCAGAGCTTGGGTAGTGGGTAGCAGTAATCTCTTCTCAATTTCCCCTATGAAGAGATAAACTCATTGCAGTCTATAGCTACCAAACACAGAGGTCACAAGATTTCTGTGACAAGAACTCCCACTGCTATGGTCTTCCACAAATAATGCTAATGGAAACAGAGAGGAAAAACAATTATCAAACAATCAAATAAAGGTCTGACTGCATGCTCTTTTTCAAGATTTTGCATCTGAGGATATCAGAAAGGAAAGCAATTCAGAGGTGCAAATTGCCTAATGTGAAAATCAATAACATGCTGGTCTAATGCTCGATTTCATGAGATTGCTGTTATATAAATATAGGGAAAAGCAAATAATCAGGAGCCAAAATTGTCTCTTATCAGGGAAAGTTCATAATTAGTTTGCATTGTCACAGAATTCCAAATAGTACTGATTAATTAAGCCAATATGTATTCCAAGCAGCAACAGCTACCAATAGTCAGCCTGTGTGGGGAGAAGCATAAATCCAATGAACTCAAATTTAATACCCCTGATTGTACCAATGTAAGTAACAGTCAATGACTGAGCATGCAGCCCTTTCCCTAGACAATCTCTAAAATAGTTTTTAGCTGAATTTTGTGAACAGTACGTAGAGAAAATCTAAGGAAAAAAACACAGTGAAGGCAAGAATTCTGAAAATGCAAATCAGAAAACATTAAAATAATATTATGAAAGTTTGGTTTTCACAATTAGGGTATTTTTCAACTTCAATTCACTTTCTCATTGTTGTATTTTTCTTTTAATTTTTCAATTTCTAGACATATTTATGCAATTATTTGTAAATCTGTCTAAATTCTAGGAAAAATTTTGCCCATTTGAATGTCACAGAAACAGAAATATAAAAACAATTTTAAGATATAAATATTCTTGAGGATTTATAGCCAAATATTTTTATTCCTTATTCAACTAAAAATATTCCCTTATATCTGTGCCCCAATTAAAATAAAATTGAATAAAATGAACATTTTAAGATACTGGTTTTCAGCATTTTCTTACTTTTTTTGTAAATGGTACAAAACTAAGTAACTAGTTCTCCTTTGCATAAAGAACTGCTCACCACTCTCCAAGAACAGCTGTTTACTTCGGACAAAGAAGAAAATAATACAGATACACCTTTCTCTCCTCCAGAACAAAGCAAAGAGAAAGAGATCAAATTGACAGAGAGTGGGAAGAGAGATGATTTGTTCTTGAAGACAGACATGAAAGGTCAAGATATGAATTTTAGATAGACAGTGTACAAACTTGACAAGTGAAAAGATAATCAACTTTGTGATCGAGGTCAGGAGATCGCGACCATCCTGGCTAACACGGTGAAACCCCGTCTCTACTGAAAAATAGAAAAAATTAGCTGGGCGTGGTGGCGGGCACCTGTAGTCGTAGCTACTGGGGAGGCTGAGGCGGGAGAATGGCGTGAAGCCGGGAGGCGGAGCTTGCAGTGACGATCGAGCCACTGCACTCCAGCCTGGGTGACAGAGCGAGACTCCGTCTCAAAAAAATAAATAAATAAATAAAAGAAAGAAAAAAATTTAGTGATCTGTTATATATTTGCAATGTCAGAAAAAATAAGATCTTATGCTTCAACTTCAAATCATCAACTATAGTACTGTAGTTGATGCAAGGGATGTAGATTTTAAGAAGAACAAAGAGACCATGAGCCAGACTTGAGTGCCCTTCCTCCAGGTGTTTTCTTGTCATCTTAATCAAACTAAGGCTCCTGTATATTTGGGATTCATTGCTAGAAGTTTAATCTGCCCTGTTGTTGCCTTTCATCTGCTTCTTTGTTGCCTGAGAAGTAAATTGATTTATTGATTTTGATTTTTAAGTTCAAGAAGGATACTTTAGTGCCAGGCAAAAGTACCTAATTTATAAGGTCCTGAAAATGTATGAAGATGCCACATTTCCACTGAGTTTCTAAAAAACTTAATTGGCCTACTAAAATAATAGGCTTGATTTTGAGGCCTGACTGCCAGGTTACAAAGTGCTGGCTGGCTCAGATATGTCCCTTTCAAGCTTAATGAACAGTCTTTGTTCAACTTCCAAACATTCCATATGGTTAGTGCTTGATGGAACACAATGTTTTCACCAAGAAAGAGAAGTTCAATACATTTACTCATAACTGCTAATTGAATAGCCTATATAGAGTCAAAATTTAGCCTGTGTCTCTAATTTTTCTAATTATATATATATAATATATATTTTATATATATTATATATATGGAGAAGTTCTATGTTCATATATATATATATATATATATTTGGAGAAGTTCTATGTTAACTAGCTAATGTACTCTGGGGAACTTATATAAAATGGGTTGCCAGAACATGCATGATTGTTTTGGTTTTGTCGCTGATACCCACAAAATCTTGATTTCCCTTGACTTTCTACTCAGCAAGCTAGTAAATAAATTTATTAGTGGCAATATCGTAGCACTTTTCTCTGATGAGCTCAAAGTATTTTCCAAGCATCTCCTCATTAATCCTTACAATATTTCTATGAAATTAACTAGCAGAGATATATCTATTTTAAGGTAGAGATCAAATTGTTTAATGGATAGGTCACTTGTCCAGAATTGTATATATTATTACTGGGGAAGAAGGAAGAAAATTAGGTTTCCCATATCTCAGATAACCATATAATTTATTCTGCAAACTAGGAAACTTGTGAAAGTGATAGGGACACTATTAATAGTGATGCCAGGAGAACACTGACAAACTGAGAATACAACCATGCCACCTATATCCTACTGAATGGAATAGTAAGAAAATCACAATACCTAGTTGAATGTTGTAAGCCAGAGGATTTGTTTCATTATTTTGAGTTGCTGTAAAATAAAATTCTATTATGAATAGTTTGTTGCGTTTACTTCCATTATTTTAATATGTAATTTTTTAAACATACTTGGAATTATAACTTACAGGTAATTTTGTATTCAGGATTTTTAATTTGACACTTCAAATTGTTTTGCTAATATACAAGAATGCTTTATAAACATTTACAAATTACCACATTATGTTAACATATATGGATTTACCATAATCAACATAACCATAGCCCAGTTATTATTTACAATTATTTAGATTCATGAATAGTGCTCCAAGGAGATTTTTAGCTTACATTTTTCATATAGCTTTAACAATCTCCTTAGGATATATATATTTTTGATTGCCTCCAGTTATATTTTTAATCTTTATTTACAATTTATTATAATTTTTAGGCTTTAAGTTTACCTTTTGGGGGAATTTATTCTTTAATCTTGTTAGAACTTGTTTTGGTGACTGGTAGATGGGAACAATCATGAATGGTGTCATTACTTGTCTTAGTCTGCTCGAACTGCCATCACAAAATACCACAGACTGAGTGGTTTAAACAGAAATGTATTTTCTTACACATCTGGAGGCTGGAAAGTCCAAGATCAGGATCTGTGAATTGCCATCTGGTGAGCATTCTCTTGCAGACAGTCAAGTTCTCTCACTCTGTCCTCACATTGCAGGGAAAGAGAGCAAGCTCTCTACTGTCTATGTTATAAGGAAACTAATTCCATCATGAGAACCCTGCCCTCATGACATCATCTAAACCTTGTTACTTCCCAAAGGCCCTGTACCCAAACACCATCACATAAATTCTGAATTTTGGATTAAATTACATCTCTCTCATTATAATACTATTCTATTAATATTATTTAATTGGTAATATATGTTGAAGTTTCTGGAGATTATTGCTTTTCTATTAACATGATAAATTATATTAAACTATTTCCTAATAGTCATCCATTCTTGCTTACTAACATGAACGCTACTTGATTATGAAGTATGATTTTAATGGGATTGCAACTTTTAATTGTAAAGTACAGCTTTAGAATATTTGCAGTAATATTTATTAGTGCAATAGGCCTGTACTTTATTGTGTGTAGTGTATATGAGAGAGAGGAAGGGAAAGGGATGGGAAGAGAACACATGTGTTCAGCTTTGGTCAAGTTTACTATAAATACAATATTTATTCATAAATATATTTGGAAGTATTTTTATTTTCTGTACATGAAAACATTCGAAGCTACAGATTTCTCCTCTCCCCCTCACTGTCACTCTTGCTCTGTGTGTGTGTGCATACACATGTGTGTGCATGCATCATTTAGCCCTGCTGACCGGTATGCCTGGTTATTTATGATCAAAAGCCAGACATTGACCTAAGAGAAAAAGTCTTTAGATGGGATCTCCCTCCAAAGAAATTGTAGTTTTCTTCTGGCTTAGAGGTAGATCCTCTTGGTCCAATCAGGCTGAAATGCCTTGAGGCTAGATTTCAGTTTTTGTGGCAGCTGGTGCATTTCTAGTTTGCCTTTTCAGCTAGGGATTAGCTTTTTAGGGGACTCAATGCCTAGGGAGATTTCTAGGTCCTCTGTTCCTTGTTGAACTCCAATTTTGTCTATCCTTTTGCTGAGAGGTCTGCTTAACTTCCTTTTAGGCAGGTAGTTCCATTTTATGCTAAGCTTCTTAGTTGTTCACCTTCTGCAACTAAAGAATCAGAAAATGCTGTGAAGGAAAAACAAAACGAAATTGTTTTGTTTCTACTGGCCCTTTATCAAGCCCTGGCCACCATGATAGTCATGAATTCCAATTTTTGTCTATGCAGGCCTATCAGATTTCTAAAATCTCTGAGCTACCATTTTCTTCTTATCTATCTGCTCAGCAAATGTATCCAAATGAAAGGTTGTGGAGAATGTTGAAATCACTTCAATGTGTTTCTCTTCTTTCTGGAAGGTTACACACTCAAGTTCTGGATGCTTTGATTGTTACCAGAAGCCCTTAAATAGCTCCTTATTTTTAATTAGTTTTATCCAGTTTTCATAATTGTTCTTGCCAGGTGGGATGGCCTGATACAAATTAACTTGTCATAGCTAGAATTAGAAAAGGAAAACTAAATAGCATTGAGTTATCAGTACTTTCATGTCTTGATACATTTCTTCTTGAAAATGTTCATGCTTGCTGATTTGTCTGTTTGTTGAGAGGAGAATGTTCAGAATTTTATATCTTCAACATCTTTTTCTGCATTAATAAGATACTGAGATTTTATAACTCTTGCCATTTTAGTCACATATTTTCATATGGAAAAATCATATAATCCAGGGTTTCCAATATATTTGTGTAAAATTAAGAAAATGATCTTATCTAATTATTTGATCAATATCTGTGATTATATTTTCATTGCCTTCCAATTTTAATATTTGTTCTCTATTTCTTCTTAATCTGGATCGAGGTTCTAGTTATTTTAATGTTGCAAATTGTTTTCACTTTTTCCATAAAATGAGTTCTTGAGTTTATTTCTTTACTGCATCATTCTATTTTCAAGTCATGAACTTCTGCTTCAATTAAAAAAAAACTCACCATTTCTATGAAATTTTTGTGTTCATATTTGATTTTTTATTTACTGTATAATTCAGTATGGAATATATAATATTATAAAATATGTAATAATAGGATAAAAAATAAGACACAGAAAGTAAGGGGTGTGAGTTTGGAAAATTATACTTGCTCATATGGTGAAATAATTCTGACCAAACTAACTTTCCAGCAATAAAAACAAAATTGGAAAACTGGATAAAATATACATGGTAACATGTTAGGTCAGCTTTATCTGTCTTCAAACAACTATAAATATTGTTCTACCCTTGTTATTTATTTATTCTTTTCCATTTTGTTTTGCTCGATTTTTTTCTTATACACCATTTATTTGAGTAAATTTTGAAAATATCTATTCTTCATTTTTGCTGTTTCTAGTGTGGTATACATTTCTCAGATAAAAGATATTTTCCCTTTTTTCTTTCCCTAAGCTCACACTACATATATTGCATTTATCTTATATCTGCTTTAAAACCTATTTATGTCTTTTTAGACCACTTACATCAGAGCAGTTGTGTTGGTGCAGGAAGGGGAGTTTGATTTAATGAAACAATGCATTATAAATTTGTATTCACTTTGTGATTCAATGATAGTCAATGTGGCATGTAATTTTTTTCTGTCTTTTAATATTATATTGTCTTTGTTGCTTTTCTCTAACATGAAACATATGTTACACAGGCACAGTGCTGGTATCTTTTCTATTATTATCTTTGGATGAGACTCATTATTGTCTGAGCTATTTATTAAAGTGGTGAAGGAAAAGATCAGTAAAGTAAATTATGTCATTAGGCAGTATCAATTTAGGTCTATTTTCCACGAATATTTTCTCAGCAACTGTGGTGTTATGATATATAATGGTTTTCATCCACAGTTCCTGGCTTATAACTCCCCTAGCACTTATTACAGTCTTTTGTTATAATATTGGGTGTGTTAGGCCTCAGGAGCAGGCCTCTCACCTCCTCATGGCTTTTTTTCATTTTTATGTTCCTGCCTTTCTGGTTGTGGGTCTTAAAACCATCTCAGCAGAGAGTCCCACCCTATACCCTGGAGGGAGGAATGCTGATATCATGAAACTTCCATGAAAATCCAGGAGGACAGGGTTCAATGAGTTTCTGGGTAGTTGAACACATGGATGTTCCTGGAGGGTGGCCAACCCAGGGATGGCATGGAAGCTCAGCTCCCTTCCCCCATGCATTGCTCTAAGTGTCTCTTCATCTATATCCTTTGCAATATCCTTTATAATACACCAGGAAATGTAAGTGTTTCCCTGAGTTCTGTGAGCCACTCCAACAAATTAATCAAACCCAAAGAAGGGGTCATGAGAACCCAACTTGAAGCCAGTAGGTCAGAAGTTCAGAGTCCTGGACTTGCGGCTGGTAGGTTGAGGGTGGGCAGTCTTGGGGACTGACCTGTGAGATCTGACACTATCTCCAGGTACACAGTGTAGTGTCAGAACTGAATTAGAGGACACTTAGCTGGTGTCTGCTCCTTGGTGTATGTATGGAGGAATAAACCCACACATTTAGTCACAGAAGTCTTCTGTGTTCCTGATTGGTCTTTGTGGTGTGAGACTAAAGGAAAAACATAGAGAGTTTTCTCTACACAGCAACTATATAATCTGTGGGAATATCTCTTTTTACACCTAGCCCTACATCTGTCTGGCTACAGTCATTTATCTGGCCTTGGGAAATGTGACCACAGAATCAGATATGCACATGAGATCAAATAATACATGTGTATGTCATTTAAATATCTAGAAAAGTTATGACTTCACCAGGTATGAATATAAAAAGAACTTTGTCAAGAATCATACAGTAAATAGATTTTTGAATTTAATCTAGTACCTAAACAATCAGAGTAGGGAGGTTAGATATTAAAATCAGGCTAAAGATGTAGGCAACATGGATCTAGAAAACATGGATTGCGTGGCCATTTCACTTAGAGTTCATGGGCTTGGAATCTCTATTAACATAAATTTACAACGTTAGAATTTGTTCCCATATTAATGAGGGAAAAACAAACAATTACCCTGAGTATCTGAGGCTCCAGATCTCATTTTCCAGTCAAAATCTCTGATAGGTAAACAACCTGAAAAAGTAGCCACAACTCACTGAGGTGATAACCCCATTTGCTTAAGAGAATGTAATTGCTTTTATGATTTTTTATCCCAAGAAAACATTGAAAAAAAGTTTAGAGATGATGAAGTATAGGAAAACTATAATATTTATACTTTAGAGATGTGATATTTATTTATAATTGTATTAGTATTTAAATATAGATTAGCATTTTACATTCCAATTTTAAATGTGTAACAGAATATTTTAGATATTGGGGTTTTTTTAGTTGAAATTATAAGTGGTTTTACCGAGTTGCCAGTAGTGGTTTAACATTGAAGATAATTTAAGATTCATGATTTTGTGAGTTTAATTTATTAGCTCTATAAGGGTTGTTTAAGTACTCTGAAGGCTTTATTTGTTAGTCTGATAATTAAAATCTTCACAAAGATAATTCAACATATTAAATTTATAAATGTAGTTTAAAATCTTTAAGGGAGTTTAATTAACTAAATTGTAAATGGACCAAACATTAATCAAAGTCCCCCTTAAAAATAATTTTTAATGTACTAGATTTATAAATAGAACAATAAGATTTCTAATTTAAACTCAAAATTTTTTTAAATTGGTTAACAATTTAACATAATATGCTGCACATTAATTCAGAGTATGAAACCTAATAAGTAGTCCTTTTTACATTCAAGAATCACATTGATAAACATCACAAAATGCCCACTGGTAACCACTATGAAACTCTTTAAGCCATAGGTCTTGTATGAATTTTACTCCTCATGATTTGAAGATTATGCATAAATTCCTTCTTCTTGTTATTTTGTTTCCAATTTAGTCTTTACATAGACAATTCAATTTAGTCTTTACATAGACAAAACTCCTATAACAGAAAAACTAAAAACAAAGAGGGTACATTCCTTCGCTTGCTTTCTGAGGACGCCCTACTCTAAAAGGCAGTAGCTTTCAATAAACTATGTCTTATTCTCATTGTACTCTGTGACTCACCTTGAATTCTTTCCTGTGTGAGGCCCAAGAACCCTCTCTTGAAGTGTGGATTGAGACCCCTTTTTCCAGTAACACTAGTACTGTTATAATTAGGTAAATGTTACACCTGAAACATGGAGCATAAATGATTAAATTTCATTTCTACGCAACATTTTTTCCCTTAAACTGACAATTTTTTAAAATTTTTGTTTTGTTCGTTTTTCTATGTATGTATCAAAGTACCAACGCCAAACTCTACCCCAGTTTTCTAATGAGTCTCATAATGCATTCAGAAGCATTAGACATTTTATCAGATTTACCTTTTTGAAATTTTTTTTCTAGATAGCTCTAATTTACACAGGTTGCTGTGTACACATACTGTACATCTAACAACCAGTAGATTCCCTGTACTTTATACCCTACTCTTTCTTCAGTTACTTCCTCATTTTAGTGAAACTCTTCTCCAGTAAATTCCTGAGATAGGATGTATTGGATGTAGAGTTTTAGAATCTTGCCATGCTGTAAATGCTTATTATTGTTTCCTCTTATCTGATTTACAGTTTGGTTGGAGATACTATTCTGCATTAGGAATAATTTGTTTTGCAATTTATAAGGCTTTGCTTGTCTTCTAGTGACCATTTTTATTTCTCTTCTCTGAAAATTTGAAGTGTCTTCTTTTTTTTTTTTCCGGAGTGTGCTGATGTGTGTGTGTGTGTGTGTGTGTGTGTATGTGTGTGTTGGTCTAGGTCTATTTTCACCACTGGCTTGAATTCTGGTGGACACATTCAATCTGAAATTCGTACACTTTAACTCTTACCCATTTCAAAAAGTTATTTACATATATCATACTTCATTGTATTTTTTCTTTTCCCATATGCCTGTATTTTGTTGCTGGCCCTAGGACCAATTATTTAATTCATTAAACTTTCCCTTTCTCATTCCCAACTCTGTTTACACTAACTTTTCTGGAGATGCAGTCAGCTTTACCTTCCAAATCTCTCATTAAGTTATATATTTCTGCAATAAATTTCCTAATTTTTAATAATTCTTTTTTTTTGAATATCCATTTTATATCACACTTTGTTCTTGTTGTATTATCTTATCTTCCCTCTCTGAGGAAGTTAATAATTACTTTTTTCCCACACTGTATAGACTCTGTTTACTTTTGGATGTTTTGTTTATTTTTTGTTTCTGTGTTTGTTATTGGCTGTACCTAGAATCTCGTGATAGTTGGCTATCTGTTTGTGTTCAAGAGCAATACAGTAAACGTTTATGGTAAGCTTCAGGTTCTTAGGTAATAATTGTCAACTGTGGCTTCCAGACAGGCCAATCAGGTCAAGAAGTTTTCCCTGAAAAGCTCCTCATGACATATCCACTGGTCTATTCCTTTCGGCTGATCATGATCTTCCAACTAGAGTCTTCCAGTCTTCTCTGAGAATATAAGACTAATAGACTGTTATGTTTTGAATCTAGATAGAGGTGAAAATTGGGGAGATCTAGCTTTCAGTAGTTACTGTTCATTTTGCCCCCCTAATTTATGTATGACCATTGAAGATGATATTGCCAGTACTAAGATTCCCTGTTACCTCTCTAGACAGCAAATATCTACTTTTCCACCAGCAGAACCTAGAGGCATTCATGAGGCTTGAAGGATTGGGCATTGGAAACAGTCTTTCAATCAATCTTCCTGGGTTTTAGCCCTACCTTTACTTCTACTTTCAGAGGTATCCCATGCAACCAATTTATGAACATTTTGTAGAATCAGATTTTCCCTCTACTTACAATTTTGCACTTTTTGGTAAGCTAAGTCAGTTACCAGCCATTTATGGACTTCCTATTTTCAAAAATGTTGCTGTTTTCTTTTTATATCACTTGAATAAGCCATTTGCCATCATGTTATAGTTTCAGATGGGAAAATAAGTGTCTCTATGTGTTTAACATTCCATATTTGCTCAGGTGTCTGCATCTACTCTCACCATTTTTTGAATAAAGGCTAAATTGTTATGGCACTAACAACTAGTCTTCAAAGTTTGGTTTATAATTTTTAATGGTGTTTATTTTTAACAAAATTGGTGGAGTTTTTTTCTTTGTACATTGATTTTTCTTTTGGTTTTCAGTTGTTTTAAGAAATAAATGGAGGGAGAGATATGCTTCCTTTGCTCCCATTAACCAAAAGAATAGTTTGAACAACACAGGAATTAACTTTTCCATTAAGTTTAAGAGGACCTGCTTGAGACACAGCTGAGCCTTGAGATTTTAAAGGTGCTATAAGTTTACATAGGTTTCATTTTTTTTATAGTTGTTATCTTCAATTGTTCTCATTTCTCTAGATTTATTTTTATAGTTAAATTTTCCCTAAAAAATTAACCTCTTCGTATATATTTTCAAATATAATGACCAAAAAGTACATATTGCATTCTTTTGAAATTTTCAATTATCCAGTTTTCCATTTTTCTTGTTATATTTTAATAGGCTCTCTCTTTTTTGTCATCCGATTTATTTGTCTTTTCAAATAAACAATGTTTTGGATTTATTGAAAAATTCCATTGCTGTTGGGATGGGAGAAGATTAAATCCTTAAAATAATAGGCCAGGCATGGTGGCTCACACCTGTAATCCCAGCACTTTGGGAGGCCGAGGTGGGTGGATCACTTGAGGACAGGGGTTCAAGGCCTGCCTGGACAATATGGTGAAACCCCTTCTCTACTAAAAACACAAAAATACAAAAATTAGCCGGGCATGGTGGCATGTGCCTGTAGTCTCAGCTACTTGCAAAACTGAGGCACAAGAAATCACTCAAACCCGGGAGGTGGAGGTTGTATTGAGCCAAGATTGTGCCACTGCACTCCAGCCTGGGTGACAGAGCAAGACTCTGTCTCAAAAAAACAAACAAACAAACAAACAAAGAAACAAAAAAGAACTTTAAATAATAGTATATTGTTTTGCAGATTATAAGATCAACAGATATTTATTGTAAAATGCACAAATAGTGCGACATTTCTTAAAGTAGACAGTGAAATACTTCATGTTGCCATGTTTCTCCAAGAGGTACTATTGGGCCTTCATATGAAGCAATTCTTCCTTATATAGGACTGTTTGTCTCAATGCACTGTTTGGCCCAATGCATGCTGCATGTGATCTCTACACTTTACTTGTAAGTGCTTGTCATGTCTCCATCATTGATACAATAAAAAATAACCTACATTTCCAAAATCACTCCAAACGAATGGTCCTGAGAAAGAGTTGAAAATTCTCAACTCTTCAGATTAGATCTCTATTAAATAATTGAACAAGTGTGCTAACTAATATTTACAAAGCTGTTCATTATACAAGTTTATAAAAAATGCAAAGATGGTAATGACTTAAATTTTCAATAGATATGTTTTATAAAAAATACTGGTAAAAATTAACATTTTACAGTCAATTTAAATGACGGCAAGATATCCAATGTATTTTCGAGTGAAATACCAGGTCACTACAAATCATAATTAGCATAATCCCATTTTTAAAAAAGTACACATACGCGTTTTATGAGTGAGAGTATTTGAGTTCTAATTAAATTGTTGTCGGTGGATTTCTAAGGAATAGAGGAAATGATGAGGCAAGTGGGATTGTAGAGAGAGGGAGATTTCAACTTACATTTAATTCACTCCTGGAGTGTTTGAGTTTTTCTAATAAAACATTATAAAATGTTATATCATTTACAGTATGATCACTTATAAACTTTCATTTCAATTAAAAGGAAATTTTTAAAAAGAGGACTACCAAATGACTACTGCAGCCATTGTAGTTTCATAAATGACTTTTTCCTTCCTTCATGTTGTGTTAATGTGTGCCTGCTAGGTCAAGACCCAGATTTGACACTGTGTACAGTCAGGATATAAGTATCAAAACAGAAGATTACCTATCTGGGTACCCTAGCTTCCCCATTTCTGAGCAAGTTGGGAAGCCATAGGGTCCAACTCTCTCAATATGTACAAATGAAACAGAGATACTTTTGTCAAAGGATATTCTTCTTGATGGTAAAAATATTAGCTAACATTTGTTAGCTGACAAAAATGAAGTATATTAAATATGCTAAGGGAAACTGTGGTTCAAGTGATAGAGATTTTTAATTCTTTTTGAGATCATGTAATTATACCCATGACAAGGTAAGTTTGATTCAGAATAATTTCTGCCTAAATAAAAGATGCTGTTGATGGCCTGCTTGTCCCCTGCCTATTGACTATTATTCTCAAACTCAAGCAAAATTAATTTTTAAATAACAGGATAAGAAATATGAGTAAGCTCTGCCTTTTGTGGGGAAGGTTGAAAGTATGGAAGAAATTCAGAAAGGACACAGTCAGGAATAGATGAGAAAAGAAAAATATATATTATTTTGGCCATTGATATGGTTTGGCTCTGTGTCCCAACCGAACTCTCATCTTGAATTGTAATCCCCACATATAAAGGAAGGAACCTCGTGGGAGGTGATTGGATCATGGGAGCAGCTTCCCCCATGCTGTTCTCATGATAATGAGTTAAGTTCTCAAGACATCTGATGGGTTTTTAAGTGTTTGGCAGTTCCTCCTTCACATGCTTACTTTCTCCCTTGCCTTCCACCATAGAAGATGTGTCTGCTTCTCCTCCCACTGTCATGGTAAGTTTCCTGAGGCCTCTCCAGCATGCAGAACTGTGAGTCAATTAAATCTTTTTTCCTTTATAAATTACCTAGTCTCAGAAAAGTCTTTTATGACAGTGTGAAAATGGACTAATACAGCCATGAAAAATGAATAATGGTTAAATGGTAGGAAGAAGAAAGAACATTCTTGGCCTAGAGAGTACAAAAGGAAAGCCATGGGGTTGGACCTAAAAAGAATACAAAGGAAGAGGAGAGAAGAGTACTAATTGTGCTCAGGAGCTGAATTGGAAAATTTTTTACAAAACCAAGAAATACCAAACTTAGTGAACTATTGTGGGACCAGTGAATAAAGAAATGTTAAAGTGATGAAAAATAATTTAAGTAAATATGAGAAGAAAAATTAAGAATATCTATATTTTTGATCAAAGGATGTAATGATTAAAGTTACATTATAAATTATTCTATCTATGGAATTAATTATGGATTGAAAAGAATAAAAGTCAGACAAACTATAAACTTCTCTCATTCTTTATTTTGGAACTTAAAGAAATTATGTAGCTAAGTTAATCAGATATTTTTATGTTATTTTTACAAAAGTACCTATGCATTAATTTAGAAAGATTTTTATTGTCTCTTTTCTATAAAAATAAAGTAAGATTTTATTACTTCAGATAACATTTGCTATAAGTGAATCTATGTCTTCCAAGAAAATCTCTTGGTCAGGACTCATACTTCTCCACCATGTTTCAGATTTCATTTCTTTTCAGAGAGGTAAGATTTGTTGCTGTGTCTCCTTAAATTGAAATAGATGTAATTAATGTGGCTATAGTGAGAGTCATCTTCAATATAGTAATTGTGTTCTGAAACATTCATCTTAAAATGAAATATTTTCTCCTCTAACTGGAGTCTTTCATTTACAATTAACTTAAACTTTTAGTCTTTACACTGTAAACTCTTATTTAAAGAAGATATGACTATTTTGTTCTCATAAAAGCTAGAGTCTTGGAGAAGACAGAAACTGCAACGGCAGGAAGATTAATGTGGATCCTAGAATCTAGAAATTTGTCTAGAGACTATTTAAAGTGGTTACTGCAAGAAAGCTCCAAAAGAGAGTAATCATTCAGAATAGGAAGAGATAGAAACCCTTAAACAATTAAAATAACAATACCAGGTGTGTATAGTCAGAGGGAGAGATTTTGCCTATATTATTCTGGGGAAAGAAATAAAATATTTCTGTATAACATCATAGAAATGTAAATAGAGATGTTAAACTTCTCTGATGAGTAGTTTGAGAAAAATTTTAAAAATTGAAAAGTTTTTTTTTTTTTTTTTGAGAAGGAGTCTCGCTGTGTCATCCAGGCTGGAGTGCAGTGGCGCCATCTAGGCTTACTGCGAGCTCAGCCTCCTGGGTTCATGCCATTCTCCAGCCTCAGCCTCTCGAGTAGCAGGACCACAGGCACCTGCCACCACCCCCAGCTAATTTTTTTTTTTTTGTATTTTTATTAGAGACGGGGATTCACCGTGTTAGCCAGGATGGTCTCAATCTTCTGACCTTGTGATCCGCCTGCCTCGACCTCCCAAACTGCTGGGAATACAGGTGCAAGCCAATGCTCAGGGCCAAGATTATTGTATTAAAGTGTGAAAATTAATATTGAATTCTTGTGTTTATATAATATGGTGTCCTATAATTTCTGTTTGGAATATAAAATCAGCAACCAATATGTATTTTCAAAGCATTATAAATACAGAGTGCTAAGTTACTTCACTGTGAAATGCAGTCATATAAAGAATATAATATTTCTCCACATCCCCTCCAGCACCTGCCATTTCCTGACTTTTTAATGATTGCCATTCTAACTGGTGTGAGATGGTATCTCATTGTGGTTTTGATTTGCATTTCTCTGATGGCCAGTGATGATGAGCATTTTTTCATGTGTTTTTTGGCTGCATAAATATCTTCTTTTGGGAAGTGTCTGTTCATATCCTTCGCCCACTTTTTGATGGGGTTGTTTTTTTCTTGTAAATTAGTTTGAGTTCATCGTAGATTCTGAATATTAGCCCTTTGTCAGATGAGTAGGTTGCAAAAATTTTCTCCCATTTTGTAGGTTGCCTGTTCACTCTGATGGTAGTTTCTTTTGCTGTGCAGAAGTTCTTTAGTTTAATTAGATCCCATTTGTCAATTTTGTCTTTTGTTGCCATTGCTTTTGGTGTCTTAGACATGAAGTCCTTGCCCATGCCTATGTCCTGAATGGTAATGCCTAGGTTTTCTTCTAGGGTTTTTATGGTTTTAGGTCTAACGTTTAAGTCTTTAATCCATGTTGGCAATTCCTCAGGGATCTAGAACTAGAAATACCATTTGACCCAACCATCCCATTACTGGGTATATGCCCAAAGGACTATAAATCATGCTGCTATAAAGACACATGCACACATATGTTTATTGCGGCATTATTCACAATAGCAAAGACTTGGAACCAGCCCAAATGTCCAACAATGATAGACTGGATTAAGAAAATGTGGCACATATACACCATGGAATACTATGCAGCCATAAAAAATGATGAGTTCATGTCCTTTGTAGGGACATGGATGAAATTGGAAATCATCATTCTCAGTAAACTATCGCAAGAACAAAAAACCAAACACCGCATATTCTCACTCATGGGTGGGAATTGAACAATGAGATCACATGGACACAGGAAGGGGAATATCACACTCTGGGGACTGTTGTGGGGTGGGGGGAGGCGGGAGGGATAGCATTGGGAGATATACCTAATGCTAGATGACGAGTTAGTGGGTGCAGCGCACCGGCATGGAACATGAATACATATGTAACTAACCTGCACAATGTGCACATGTACCCTAAAACTTAAAGTATAATAAAAAAATTAAAAAAAGAATATAATAATTATACTGGATTCTTTTTAAATGGGCTGTCTAACATTATATTAAAAGGTTTCCCCAGTAATTCATTATGTCAAAATGCTCCAGGCCGGGCGTGGTGGCTTACGCCTGTAATCTCAACATTTTAGGAGGTCGAGGTGGGCGGATCACTTGAGGTCAGGAGTTGGAGACCAGCCTGGCCAACATGGTGAAACCCCGACTCTAATAAAAAAAACAAACAATTTGCTGGATGTGGTGGTGGGTGACTGTAATCTCAGCTAATCAGGAGGCTGAGGCAGGAGAATTCCTTGAACTTGGAAGGCAGAGGTTGCAGTTTGCCAAGATCACACCACCCCACTCCAGCCTGGGTGATAGAGCAAGACTCAGTCTCAAGGAAAAAAAAAGCTCGAAAAATGTTTGCTTATTTTGGTAAAATTACACATTGACTATGCTCAGAAATCAAGCAAACTGTCCATATTTCATTTTTAGAAATTACATATTAAAGATAAAAAAGGGATAAAATATATGCAAAAATACTTGTATTTGTGGATAAATTAGTTTCCTGAGTTAACTCCTTGACTGTTGACATTGAATCTATTTTAAATTAAACAAGGTACTGATAAAACAAATGACAAAGAAGGAAATTCAAAATAAAATTGAAAAATGAAATCAGAACTTACCAGAGATAAAATTTCCTCTGACAGTGTAAAAGACATCTTCATACAAAAAGCAGAATTTATGTAGTCTCTTTCCAAAAGACCATAAAACCAATCAGTTAATAGTTGATTTTTATGTGAAAAAAGAGACTGTAAAAGAAAAAATAATGACAACAAAATCCCTTTTAAATTCAAAGAGTCATAAAGTTTCAAAAATGTAATTCAGATAAGAAATTAATGTCAGCTACATTCCTCCACAGTAAAGGTTTGCATCAACTTTTCAAATGATAGTTTTAGCATTCATTAGAAAACTTGTTTCAACCATTATTTTACTAGGTGTTATAACAGGGTACTACATTCTTTCATTTTTTTCTTCATTTATTAGCTGGAATAATTTCTAAAAGAACATTTCCTCCCAAATGTGTATTGATTACACCAAAACACAGTTTGGACAGGAAAAGCAAGATAAGTAGACAAATGCTTGATTTTTAGTCCCCTCCCCACTTTTCACAGTAATGAATTAGTGCTTCAACAAACTTTAATAGAGATTAAAAACTTATTTCCCATAATAAAATTTTTAAGTATTTGTAAGCAAATGATAAGTAATAATTTATCCAGTATTTCATGAGTACCTATAATCAGCCAGGATTCGTTCTCCAACAATGCGGGAAAAGGAGCCCAGTTTAAAATTCCTGTCAGGACACCAACAAGATGATGCAATAGAAAGCCTCAAAGCCCCTCCACCCTCCTCTCCAAGGAGACACCAGCGCGACAATAATACACAGATAAATCCCCTTTGTGAAAAGTACAGAGGAGAATTTAAAGACTCTGGATTCCCTGGTAGGCTTCAAGCCAGGCACATCTAAACCAGCAGGTAAATTTGTTGCACTCTCTCATCATCCCTCAGCAGTACAACACAATGGAGAGAAAGCTCCAAACTCCCAGCTCATCTCTAGGGAGAGAACGAAAAGTCTAGACCATATGTCCAACATTATGACTTTTTGGGAGGGCACTAGCACCTATCTACCCTGAATCTAAGTACTAAAAGTAAAGGATGCCAGATTGCATGCCTGCTGATAAAGGCACAGTTTGGACTGTCACTCAATCACCATCATTCCTCCTGTGACTCAGTATAACAAGGTTGGGAGAATACTGTACAGTTCCTGATTCCCCCACAGAAGTGAAAGAGAATACTGAAACACATATTCAGTGTTCAGACTTCAGGAGAGTTGCCAAGTGATTGTTTTCTGTCTTGCCAGAATTTAAGCCCTAACAGGAAAGCTTTCCAGGTTGGGGATGTTAAGAACAAATGAATTGAGGAAGTTTGGGTTAGCATACATTCACTTATCATACCATCCTTCCCTGGATCAAGATGCATTGAGTGGGAGAAAACCCTCAACTCCTGGCTTCCCCTTGGAGAAGGAAAAAGCTGGAGTGTGCATCCAGAATTCCAACTTTTCCCAGTCAGCCTGATGGACTGTTTTCTGTCTGACCGGATACTCTTGATTTCTGAGGACTGCTGAGAACAAAAGAGAGCTGGAGGTTATAGCAACTCCAGATAACCTATAGTACTACAGATAGATAACAAAGAGAGCAAGAGATTACATGCTCCTGAAGAAAGACCTGCAATTTTTTCTAAGAATTTACACACAATTCCAGAGACAATACATTCACAGAAAGATTTGACACACTTCAGAATCTCTAACTGGACTGACTGGTGAAAGGATTTCCCAGTGCAAAACCAGTCTGTAAAGACAGGGAGAAGTGGTTATTTTTTTCAAATCCTAGAATCGCAACACAAAATTAAAAGGCACACAAGGAAACAGGGAAACATGGCCCAATAAAAGGAAGAAAATAAGTTTCCAAATATCAACCCTTCAAAAGTGGAGGTATATAAATTACCTGGCAAAGTGACATATCCTGACACATTCTCCAGGATAGATCACATGTTAGGTCACAAAACAAGTCTTAACAAATTTAAGAGAAAGGAAATCAAGAACCTGTTTTGACCAAAAGTAGGATGAAGCAAAACTTCAATAGTAGAAGGAAAACTGAAACATTTACAAATATATGGAAATTAAACAACATACTATTGAACAACCAATGAGTCAAAGAAGATATCAAAAAGAATATAAGAAAACAAACTGACAAAAAATAAAAAAACACAACATAGCAAAACTTAGAAATGCAGCAAAGACAGTACTAAAGAGGGAAATTTATAGCAATAAATGCCTACCTTAAAAAAGAAGAAAGATCTCAAATAAACAACCTAACTTTACAACTCAAGGAACTAAAAAAGAAGAACTAAGCCCAAACCCAGCAAAAGGAAGGAAATAATAAAGATTAATTCAAATAAAGGATATTTTCACACACATATTTTCATTATAACTAGAAAGTAGAACCAATGCAAGTTAATAGATTTAAAAAAGTGTCGTATTACTATACAATGGAATATGGCAATTAAAAAGAGAAAAGACTCAACCAAATAAAATTAAAAATGAAAAAGTAGATATTGCAATTGGTGCCACAGAAATAAAAGACTATAAGAGACTGCTGTGAATGATTATGATAGTAATTGGATAACCTAGAAAAAAATCAAATTACTGGAAATATACAACCCACAACACTGAACCAAGAAGAAATACAAAATATGAACAAATCTATAGCCAGTAAGGTGTTTAAATTAGTAATCAAAAATCTTCCAGAAAAGAAAATCTCAGGTGCAGGTGACTTTACTAGAGAATTCTGCCAACATTTAAGGAAGAATTAATGCCAATATTTCTCAAACATTCCTAAAAAATTAGAGAAGAAAAAACAATTCTAAACTCTTTTTGTGAAGCTAGCATAACCCTAATATTAAAGCCAGGCAATGGCGCTATAAGAAAAAAAAAATATTCCTAATGAATGTAGATGCAAAATCCTCAACAAATACCAGCAGATTGAATTCAACAGCACTATAAAGTGTCATCCACCATAATTATGATGGATTTTTTCCTGGAATGCAAGAAGGGTTCAACATGTGAAAATCAATATAATATGCCACATTAACAAAACAATTAAAATAACGTGTTCATCTCCGTAGATGGAGAAAGAGCATTTGATGAAATTCAACATTCTCTCGTTAGAAAAACACTTGAAAAAATAGGAATAGAAGGAAATTATTCCAACAGAATAAAGGCCATATGTAAAAACCCACAGCTCACATCATGTTAATGAAGAAAAATTGAAAATCCTTCTTCTAAGATCAGGATCAGGAACAAGGCAAGGATGCCTTTATGAAGTACATAAAGTCCAAGCTAAAATAATTAAGCTAGAAAAAGATATAAAAGGCATCCAAATTGGAAAGGAAGAAGTAAATTTTTTCTATTCACAGAAAACATCATCTTATATATAAAAAAACCCGAAAGATTCAACAAAAAGCTCTTAGAACTAATAAAATGAATTAAGCAAAGTTGCAGGACTCAAAGTAAAGATTCAAAAAAACACAAACAGCAAACATTCTGAAAAGGAAATTAAGAAAATAATCCATTTACAATGGCATCAAAATGAATAAAATACTTTGGAATAAACTTAAACGGTGGGAGAAAGATTTATACACTGAATACTGCAAAGTATTGCTGAAAGAAATTAAGGAAGACACAAGTAAATGAAAAGCCATCTCATTTCCATGAATTGAAAGAATATTTTTAAATTCTAATACTATCCAAAGCAATTTACAGATTTGATGTAATCCCTTGGCATTGTATAAATTCCAATAATTTTAGAGAAATAGAAAGGACAGTTCTAAAATCCATATGGACCACAACGGACCCTGAATATCCAAAAAATCCTTAGAAAGAGAAACACTTAGAGGCCTCACATTTTCTGACTTTGAAATATACTTCAAAGCTACAGCAATCCCAATAGTGTGATATTAACGTAAAACAAATCATATAGATGAATGGAACAGAATGGATTATTGGAACAGAATAGAAAGCCCACTGGGAGGCCAAGGCGGGCAGATCACCTAAGGTCGGGAGTTCAAGACCAGCCTGGCTAACATGGTGAAACCCCGTCTCTATGAAAAAATACAAAAATTAGCTGGGCATGGTTATGGGCACCTGTAATTCCAGCTACTCGGGAGGCTGAGGTAGGAGAATTGCTTGAACCCAGGAGGAAGAGGTTGCAGTGAGCCAAGATCACACCACTGCACTCCCGCCTTGGTTACAGAGCAAGACTCCATCTCAGAAAGAAAGAAAGAAAGAAAGAAAGAAAGAAAGAAAGAAAGAAAGAAAGAAAGAAAGAAAGAAAGAAGAAAGAAAGAAAGAAAGAAAGAAAGAAAGAAAGAAAGAAAGAAAGAAAGAAAGAAAGCAAGCCCAGAAAAAAACCCACATGCGTATAGTCAAATGATCTTTGACGAGGGTGCCAAAACTATACAATGGAGAAAGGATAATTTCCTCAACAAATATTGTTGGGAAAACTGGATATTCATATGCAAAAGAATGAAAGTGAACCCTTATCTTACACTGTTCACAAATGTTAACTCCAAATGGATTGAAGACTTAAATGTAAGAACAAAAGCTGTAAAACTCCTACAAGAAAACATAAAGAAAGCCTTTATCACATTGGTCGTGGCAATAATTCCTTGGATTTGACACCAAAAGCACAGGCAATGAAAGCAAAAATAGGTTAGGGTGATTACATCAAGATAAAATGCTTCTGTGCAAAAAAGGAAACAACAGAGTGAACAGGCAGCCTATGGAATTGGAGAAAATATTTGAAAACCGTATATGTGCTAAGGGCTTAATATCCAAAATATATAAGAAACACCTATAACTCAAAAGCAAATAAACACATAACTCAATTTTAAAATGGCCAAATTCTTAAATAGATATTTTTCAGGAAGACATGCAAATGACCGACAGGGATATAAAAAGATAATCAACATCATTAATCATTAGGGAAATGTTAATTAAAATCACAACAGGATTTATCACCTCATAACTGTATGACCATTTTGAAAAAAAGAAAATAGCAAGTGTTAATGAAGATGTGGAGAAATTGAATTAGAACCTTATGTACTGTCAGTAGGAATGTAAAATGGTAGAGCCACTATAGAAAACAGTATGGAGGTCCTCAAAACATTAAAAAATAGACCTACCATACGATGCAGCAATCCCACTTGTGGGCATTTTTCCAAAATAATTGAATAATTCCAAAATAATTGAAAGCAAGATCTTGAAGTGATATTTGCATTCCCATATTCATTACAGAATTATTCACAATAGCCAAAAAGTAGAAACAATCTAAAAGTCCATCATCAAATGAAGAGATAAAGAAAACATGGTGTGTGTGTATATATATATATATATAGTGTATATATATGTATGGTTTATATATAGTATGGTGTATATATATACACACACACAATGGAATATTATTCAGCCTTTAAAAGGGAAATTCTGTCATATTTCAACATGTATCAATCTTAAGGATATTTTGCTAAGTGAAATAAGCCAGACACAAAGACAAATATATCTTGATTCCATTTATATGAGGTATTGAAAGTAGCCAAACACATGGAAACAGAAGATAAAATGGTAGTTTTCAGGGTCTGGAGGAAACAGGAAATCTGGAGTTGCTGTTCACCAGGTGTGGAGTTTCAGTCAAGCAAGATAAAAACATTCTAGATTTCGCCTGTACAACAACGTGTATATCATTAACAAAAGGTTCTGCAAACTTAAAATTTTGTTAAGATGGTAGATTTTTTTATGTGTTTTTTAATTACAAAAATTTCTGTCTGTATTTAGTTTACATTTTAGTAAGGAAAGACAAACAAGCTAATAAATGGTAATGATAAATGCTGTAAGGATATCTAGAGCAATAAAAGAAGTTATGGATATGGGAGTATAATTTTAGATAGCGAAGATTTCTGTATTCAAATGCCACATGGAAAAAGGACTAAGGGGAATGAAGAGATGAGTCATACGGAATGCCGAAGACACAGAAGAAGGCAGGCAGAGAAAATAACAAGGATAAAGACACTGAAGTAAAATCATGCTTTCTATATTTCAAAACAACAGCAAGGACACTAGTGTGACAGAGCAGGAGTGACCAATGGGAGGCTGGAGATTTTGTCAGAGATATTGTCAAGGCTCAGGATCGTACAGGGACTTGTAGGCCTGGAAAGCACTTTGAATTTTATTCAGAATGAGATGAGAAGCCATTGAAAAGTTTTTAAGCAGATGAGTAAAATAATTCACCTGGTATTTTAAGAGGAGCATTCTACCTTCTCTGTGGAATAGAGAGTTGGAAGGGCAAAGCTTGAAGCAGAGAGAGCAGTGAAGAGTGTACTGTAATATTCTTATGTGAGAAATAGTGGAAGGAATGAGAGGTGGTCAACCTTAAACTGCCATTTGCTGTCTGTATCAGGGCTCAGGGACTTTCAGACTCTCCAGGGATTCCTTACAGTTTTTACATTTGTTTCTCAGCTGCAAACATAATCTCTTCACTCCATGAGAACTCTAGATCTGAATCCTTGTTATGAGTCAGGAGTCCACTCTAGTTTACTCTCTTGTCAGTAACTAGACTTGAAATGTTTTGCTATTAATTGATGTGGTAATAAGATTAGTTAGAGAAATAGCAAAGAGGGAGCGTCCCCATCCTATGACCATATCGGCACCAGAAGAGAAAAACACATCTACACAGTTTTTCCCTTGGCATAGGCCCTGGTATTCTGTTAGGGAACAGGTTATAAAGGAAATACAAAGGGTCTTTGTACTTACTTTCAGAATGTATTTTCTTTAACATGAAAAGAATCCAAGGCCTTTTTTGTTTCTAATCGCTTTTTGTGTATCTACTACCATCCCTTGCTAAATTGTTGATACATTTCCTCAAATCTCGGCATGATGTCCTACATTCCAAATTTTCAATAGCTGAAAATTTCACCTTTTCAGTGCCTTCATGTTTACCTCAGTAAAAAGTTGAGAAAGACTGTAATAGAGTTATTTAATCAGATTTTTTTCATCTACCATAATTTTTCAATAAGGAAAAACATCAACACTTTTTCTCCTTACTTGGCAAATAATTTCCATAGAGAGGAAAAAAACAATCAAAACAGGTACAAAATGTAACAAAACCAAAGGACCATGTGAGGTGAAATTTAAAATGAGAAAAATGTCCACACTACTTTGGGCAATGCAACTCCTGGGAAATAGTAACTCAGCACCTGAGAGCTAAATAATTCTCCAGGACTAAATATATATTCTAGTACCCAAGGGGAAAATGACATCATAGAGAGGTTAGGTCTATTAAAACATACTTGTAGATGTGTAGGTATGAAAAATGCTTTTAGAGATGGGAAGAGAAAAAAACTCATTTGTTTAACAAGTTCTGTTGGGTGCTTTTCACTAAAAGAGAAACATCATATGTTTATAACACTGAGGATGTAAACTGTAGTACATTTCAAATTACATGAGAAACTAAATAAAATATCTGTTTCAGGTCACTGAATAATTCATTCTTATTTAGTGTTTGTCCCTAATTTCTGTGATTTTATGAATAATTCAGATCAATGATTTTACCTTTCTCTACAGCTGTATTTGGCAAATGTCCACATTATTTTTGTTGCAAAGATGCAGCCAAGTTTCTTAGAATAGGAACAATGTTTAGAATGTATTTTTTCCATAATGAAAAATATTATGAAAGGGGAAACTAAGATATAGCTTACAGGGATCTCTATTGTGATAACTAAAACAGACTTAGCCTCAAGTAAAACTGACATTTTGCTAACTGTTGGTGGTGAAGGAGAAAGAAGACAACACTGAACCAGACTGGGGAAAGATGAATTCCAATTATTTAGAGATTTGTCACCCAAAGCAAAACAAATTCAAGCTTGAACTGAGTTGACATTGATAATTATTTTGAATCCCTCAAATTCATATGTTGAAATCCTAACTCTCAATGTGTTGGTATTAGGAGGTAAACCTTTGGGAGGTAATTAGGTCATGAAGATGAAACCCTCATCGAAGGAAAGTAGTGCCCTTCTAAGAAGAGATACAAGAGAGATTTTTCTCTCCTCCGTGTGAGGATAAAATAAGACAGCCATCTGTAAACCAGGAAGACAGGCTTCACCAAGAACCCAACCATGCTGACTTCCTGATTTCAGATTTACAGCCTACAGATCTGTGAAAAACAAATGTTTATTGTTTTAGTCACTCAATCTGTGTTTTCTGTTATAGCAGCCCACATTGACTAAGAAAATACTAAACCCTTTATTTGATAGATGAAGATAGTATCAGGCAAGGTATCATGTGAGTAAAAACCTAAGATTTATGTGTGATCATTTTACATTGGAGCAGCTACTGAAACTTGAGACCAAAACCACTAGCTAACATCAGTATGTCAACCCAAAACATTTGGGACAGTAATGAAGATACAGCAAATGAATTGTTTTAATATATAATCAAGGCAAAGTTATCATCAGAATTATAGGAAAAAAATCCACTAAATTTGGTTTATGAGAAATTCATGATTCATTGTATATCTTGATACTGGGCTTAAAGCAGCAATCCTAATTCCAGATCTACCTTCAAGTCTGGGTCAGTGTTCTCAAATGCTGCCAGTTTCATGTCAGGACTGGCTTAATATTGAAGGTAACTGAGCATTGCAATGTCTGACTGGAGCTGAAAGAGGCCAAAAGCAGGGTTATAACTTTGGGAAAACTGACCTGGTGTTAACTTCCTTCCCTTCCATTTCAAATGGGAAAGTATTGCAATTAGAAGCTATTAGCAGTCTTATCTAATAAGTTGTGGATAATTCCTTTTTTTTTCTTTTTTTAAAAGTCAGAGTCTCACTCTGTCACCTAGGCTGGAGTGCAGTGGTGCATTTGTTACAGAATCTTTGGGGTGTCGATTTTCTGGTTGGAAAACTGTGGTTGGTGGCATCTTTGCTCGAGTTCTTGTCCTGCATCCAGGAAGAATGGTGTAGGTAGACAAGTGAAGGGTTAAAGGAGAGGAGTTTTATTAAGTGTTAGAACAGCTCAGAGGAGACCCATAGTGGGTAGCTCCTCTCTAGGTTGTTCTGTCAAGTGTTCAGCTCTCAGCAGAAAGGGAAACCCTGGAGAAGGTTGCTCCTGTCTGCAGCTGGTAGTTCCCAGACATCTCTGCAGGTCTCTGAAGCATTCAGCAGAGAAAGTAGCTGGCCTTCGCATCGTCTCCAGCTATCAGCAGAAAGGATAGCTCCTTCCTGCCTCTAGTCTTCCCTCCTCTGTCTTCTGCCCTGTTCTGGCTGAGTCCTGGGCTTTTATGGATGTCAGAGGGGAGGAAGTGTATGCTCGTTGGTCCATGGGCAGCCATGGGCGGGCCCAGGAAAAAGCACCATGAGTTTTGCCTCCAGTCTGCTGAACTGGCAGCCTAGCCTGCAGGTGGGGCTTCACTGGGGACCCATCCCCTTCCACCCAGGAGCCTGTCTGCCTCCCACAGCCATCCATGGCACCCAGGCTGCTGGCATCAAGGGGCACTTGCAGGCCAGTGCCCAGCCACCCTCAGACACCCTCAGCTTCCCTTCCCATGCTCCTGCTCCTCGGTGTCCAAAGTCCAGAGGGGACTGAGGTGGCAGGGGACTGGCATGTCAGCACCGCTTCCAATGTTTGCACACCTGGCTGGGCTGTGACAGCACCCTGCTGGGTCCCAACCCCACTCTGAGATCAGAACACACAGCCAGGAGGTGGGAGAGACCAGGGAGCAGGAGGAGGTGCCTCCAAGCCTGCAAGGGGCAAAGGGGACATACCCAGCCTCCCCAAGAGTGCAGGGATGCCTGAGTCTGCAGCATTGGTTTGGGTGGCTGGGTGGTGGGCTGGGGTGGGGACATAGTAGGGGAGTTGGATGAACTCCTGTCTGCTCCATGGAGTGGGAGGTCCAGGTCTACAGCTACAGCTGCAGTTTGGGCAGCTGCAGCAGCACCCAGGGAGCTCCCATTCCAAGGAAGGGGCAAGGCTCCCACTTGCCCCCATCCTGCCAACTCTAGGGAGTATACAACCCCGGCCACACCTCTCCCCTGCAGCTGGCATGATGGCAGCAGCTGCTTCCATCACAATCATAGCTTATTGTATCCTCAAACTCCTGGGCCCAAGTGATCTTTTTACCTCAGTCTCCCCAGTAGCTGGGGCCACAGGCATGTGCCACAATGCCCATCTATTTGTTTTTTTTTTTTTAGTTTTTTGTAGAGACGGTGGTCTGGCCATATTGCCCAGGTTAATCTCTAATTCCTGGACTTAAGCAGTCTTCCTGCCTCATCCTCCTACATGGCTGGGATTACAGGCATGAGTGACTGTACCCGTCTCCTGATAAATCCTTTCTTAATCAAAGTCTTCATCAGCAGCCTTACTTACTACATTCTTCCCAGATGATCTCAAGTTATCCAAGGAAATTAAAAGTAGCTACTGCTGACAAAACTGTTGGGTTCCCTGATATTATGCAAGAATAAAATTATGCCAAGTCTCCCATTAGCTAGCTCTTCTTCTGTAACAGTCTCTTTCTATGTATTAATCAAAACCGATGCAACTTTTTAAAGAACTATTCCCAGAAACTTTTCCCTTCCCAGTCAGAATTAATGTATTATTTTTCCATTTAAAAGACTATATAAGTAGGACATGGTTTTGTGGTTCAGTGATTTCTGTGTGCTTCTGACTTGTATATACTTTCAGCCCTTGTAGATGTAGTGGTGGTAGTTTTCCCAACTTAAATTTATCTTTATCATCCACCTTTATCCATATTCCTCCTCATGATTAGCACATTGTCAATAAATATTTACTAAGCTGAACTGAAAGTTTTATTATGCATAAATACTAAGATGTCCATGTCCATGGTCATGCAGGACAGCAGAAGATAATTTTTTTTTACCAGTGTATCTATTGCTAACAATTGCTTCAAGGTCAGGAGCCAACTCATGTATTAGACATGTAAATCTTGTGAAAATATTCATATTGAAAACAGCATGTACCAAGTGCAAACAGAACTAAATAAATCCTTTAATTTGTCACAGTCTCTTCAAAGTATGAATTCTTCTTCTAGCGTTACATCAAATTTGATAATATCCAAAAATATTTTATCTCATTTTAAAAGTGTTGATGCTGCATACATTTAGTTATTGTTCAATTGAACGGAACCCACATTCAAAGTCTTTCCTCAATGTTAAAATTAAACAGTTCTCTCTGTGATTCTTTCTGTTTGCAGTTCTTCTCATTTCATTGTTAGAATTTGCCTCTACTAATGTAATTCATTTGGCATTGCAGACGTTCTGATATTTTCAAATATGTATCTTCTCAGGGGCTTCAAACATTCATCCTTGGTTTGTGCTGTGAGCTGAAAGTTTATATGTCTCCAAAATTCATATATTGAAATCTAATTCCTGATATGTTGGTGTTAAGATGTGAGGCCAGGCTGGACACAGTGGCTCACACCTGTAATCCCAGCACTTTGGGAGGCTGAAGTGGGCAGATCACGAGGTCAGGAGTTCAAGACCAGCCTGGCCAACATGGTAAAACCGCATCTCTACTAAAAATACAAAAATTAGCCAGGTGTGGTGGCACATGCCTGTAATCCCAGCTACTCAGGAGGCTGAGGCAGGAGAATTGCTTGAACCTGGGAAGCAGAGGTTGCAGTGAGCTGAGATTGTGCCACTGCACTCCAGCCTGGGCAACAGAGCAAGACTCTATCTCAATAAATAAATAAATAAATAAATAAATAAATAAATAAATAAGGTCTTTGGGATATGAGTAAGTTTAGGGGGTTGGGGAGCCGTCATGAATGGGTTAGTCCCCTTATAAAAGAACCCATAGGGAGCTACTTTGCCCCTTTTGCCCTTATGCCATGTGAAGATGCAGCAGTAAGTTTGAGAAATAAACCTCACCAGGTAACAACTCTGCTGTCACCTTGATCTTGGACTTCCCAACCCCCAGAACTGAGAATAGTAAATTTGGTTTATAAATTACCCAGTCTAAGGTAATTTGTTACAGCAGTCCAAATGGACTCAAACAGGTTGTAAACACTTGAAAAATGAGTATCTGTATTGAATCGCATATTTTAGCCAAAGTTTTCTTGTAGAAATACAGCCTACGGCCCAAGAATTAATAGCTGACTCTCATTTGAATGGCCAAGATTTGCTATTTCCAGTATTTTATTTTTGTGCCTGTATGTTGGACATAGGCAAATTTTTACAAAACAAACCAGAAAAGTTCAATAGTCTTTCATTCTCTGCTTTCACTCATTTCTTTTAAGTATATTTCAACAATTATCTTACTATTGTCAACTGTAGATTAAGCATACTGTTATAAACACTCTATTTCTATTTATTCAGAGCTTGAATTGAGCTAGCTTCTAATAACATTTTTTAATTAGCATTGCAACCATATTCACCTACCATATTTTCCCCTCTCCTTTGATTTCTGGGCCATTACTCACTTTCACAATTTGTATGTGACTCACAGTTCTATACCTACTTTTGCCTTACCTTAAAATATTTTTTGATTTAATACGTTTACATTTTTTCTCCTTTTGCTTTTGGAATTGTATTACTATCATGGGGGTTTTCTTTTCCTTTTTCAAGAGTTTCTCAAAATTCTTGACCAAAGCCCTATCCCCTGAAGTGAGTAATATTCTTCACTATATTACCGCATCACATGTTTACAGCTGGCTAAAGTAAGAAACACTGCTGGTTTTCTGTAGCTAATTGATAATTGTTAAAATGAACTTAACAATTGATAACAAATTATAGAAAATGATTATTTTAAGGTTCTTTATACTTGTAATACTTGTAAATAATATGAGTCATCACCTCTTTCTGTAGCTAATTGTATAGGGAGCACATACAGTTAGTGGCATGTTTCTTAACACATTTCTCATATCAAGAATAACAAATACAATGCAGTGGGGAGTGGAGAAAAGAAATTAAGCGTGGCTACATCTGCAATTAACAGTTGCAGCTGCTTTGTCAAGGGTAAAACAATCGTCAATGAGCTATACAGATTGTTTGTCACCAGAATAACTGAATCAAGAGGCTCCAACTCATTATTTTTTTTCATTCCCATATACCTGAACATCTGGGACATGAAGAAATAGTGTGTATGTGTTAATAGGCCAAGCTGTAGTAATGACTTCTACCTATTAGAAGCAGTTATCTATTTTCCTGTTACTATCTAATTTTTACACAAAAATATTTCAGATGAATATTGGCAGAAACTCAGAAAGAAGTATGGCATAAACTAATATGAAGGTAATATAGTAACGGCAGAAAGTTACAGCTTAAAAGTTTCTACAGGGGGAAGATTATTGTAATAGTGAGAGCCATGTATAAGTTTGTTTTGAAATGATAATGTACAGCTAAAGAGTATAATGCTCAAATTTTTGTATATGTAGTTTTTGTAATTCAACAAGTAGGGTTAAGAGACAATAAGAATTATACAGAATGTTGGATTTTATTTCACATCTGTTCCTCTTGTCAGATATGGCCATCTTTCCCATGTTTCTTCAGGTTTTCAGTAAGTTAACAACATTCACTCTGCGAAAAGTACCACATGACTTATTGCATAAATATAGTTGGAAATACACTGTGGTTCCTCATATCCTCAAGCTTATAATTCAGTTTGGAGACTACACTATATAAATGTAGAAATGCCATAATTTTGCTTATAAATTGACTTTAAAACATGCAAATTAATATGGTAGAAACTGAATACATAATTATGGGGGTGCCATATGAAATAATGATCAATGCCAGTGGATTAATCAAGCAAAGTTTCTTGGGGAAGTGAATTCTAAACAGAATTTGGTATATTTGTTTATTTAGCACTCATTTTATGTTTTCTAATCATAAATATAATGTATCCTCATATTCTCAAGGTAATAAATTTGCAAATTTTAAATTAGTAGGAAGAGTAAAAGGAACTAAGATGCCACTGTCCAAAGGTAATCTTTATTCAGG
Organism: Gorilla gorilla gorilla; assembly: GCF_029281585.2. Taxonomy (NCBI): domain Eukaryota; kingdom Metazoa; phylum Chordata; class Mammalia; order Primates; family Hominidae; genus Gorilla; species Gorilla gorilla. The sequence goes on from NC_073224.2 coordinate 108,228,407, forward strand.
TTCTGCTCTTTTCCTTCTATTTTGTTCTCTGATATTTTCTTCATCGTTGCCATTATATCACATATTCAATATTATAACCCACTTTGTGTTTCAGTCAGTGTCTATACATACAACTTTGAATGATACAAATGTCTCATAGAAACTAAGTTTAATCAAATCAAGAAACTAAGTTTAATGCCAGTCTATATCAATGTACCGTTTCCTTCTAGCTAAATATTTAGGCTTTTCCAAATTTTGTTAACATAAAAAACTCCAAAGATATTTTTGTTAACATTTTCTCTTAGTGTTATTTTCCTAAGCTAGACTTTAACAATTTACTATAATAAATTATAGAAAATGATCATTTTAAGGTTCCTTATACTTGTAATATTTGTAAATAATATGTTATCACTTCTTTTGAATTAGTTATTTCTGCTTGATATTTTATTGCATTGATCAGAATTACCAGAATTGTAATATAATGCTAATTATTAAATCTTACATTCCTTCTCATGTTAATAGTTATTATTTTGTAAACATAATGCTATTAGCAAATTTTAGATTGGCATCCTTAATATATTAGTTAGATGTTAGTAATTCCACTTTCTCTATAACTGTATTTTTCTTTTTAATCAGAAATCAATCTTGAGTTTTGTTCAATAATTTTATGATATTTATTCTGATTTTTATATTACTTTCTGTTAATATATTGGTAAGTTTTTCTAGATTTTCCATATGTTTATCTGAAAGAAGTTCTGTAATTTTCTTCACTGTTGCCATTATCAGATTATATATCAGATTTACAAAAGTTTTGTTAAAAATTTGGTTGCCCCTCCGTTTTTCTATGTCATTGAACATTTTGTTGACATTTCACATTTCTTGATTAGTGAAGGAAATCTATAAGTCCATTGCTTGTAAAGTTTTTTTTGGAGGAAAGTTACTCTTTTTTAATATATACTACTTTGTTATTGCTATATTCACCTATTAAAGTTAAATTATCTACTTTGTTAAGACAAAATATTAATATATCATAGTATCAACTTTAAATACCTTCACATCTGTTGTTATATGCTTTATTTCTAATTTTTAATGTGTACTTTACCTTGATTAAATTTTATTGAAACTTATCTATTTTATTATTGTTTCTTTTTTAAACAAGCCAGTCAGGATTTTGCAATTATATTTTTTTATGATTTATGATTTTATTGTTATTGTTACCCTCATATGTCTTGCTTTTTTAAATAAATTTTTATAACTTCTTAAATTTGATGCTGTTTATTTTCTTTTTTTAAGTAGACCTTTACTTATTCTTTCTTCACCCACTTACGTTTGAGTCACCTGCAATGTGTCAGCTTCTACATTCCTTGATCTTCCTTGCTGCTTTCCCTTATTTCTTCCTATAATCCAGGTACAATGATCTTCCAATTGGCTCTCATGGCACCCTACACTTCTCTTATCTCAGCACATGCTATTCCATTGTGCAAACGGATGGGCAACTAAGAGCCTTTCAGGACTTTATCATAATGTTTCAAAGTCATATTTTTTTAAGAGACAGGGTTGTGTTCTATCACCTAGCCTGGGGGAGTACAGTGGTGTAATCATGGTTTCCTGCAGCCTTGAACTCCTGGGTTCAAGCAATCCTCTAACTTCAGACTCTAGAATAGCTTGGACTACAAGGGTGTGCAGCCACACCCAGTTAATTTTTTGCTTTTCGTTTTTGTAGAGATGGGGTCTCACTCTGTTGACCAGGCTGGTCTTGACCTCCTGGCCTCAAGTGATCTTCCCACCTTAGCGTCCCAAAGTACTGAAATTACAGGCATGAGCTACCACAACTGGTCTGAAAATTCTTAAATCCACTCATGGGCTATCTTCTAACTGTTCCCTTCCTCTATTTACATCTCCAGCAAATTTCAACTTGTTCTTCAAATCTGACTTCTGAATGACATTTTCAGAGATTCTCCAATGTATCCAAATAAATAAAATAACTGACTTCTATGTTTTTTCATTTTATTTTATGATTAAATATCAAAATATTGAGATAAACAATATATCCTAAGTAGGTTTTCTTTCTATCTCAATTCTAGATTTTGAGGCCTTTGAAGATAGAAACAACAGAATCAGGTCCTTGAACACAGGAGTTAATCAGTAAGCATTTGTTGAATAAACAACAACAGGACATCTTTCCACTTTCCTAAAACTCATCAAAGAATTCTTACTCATTCTGATCCATCTTCCCTTATGATGAGAGCAAACCACTCACTGTGGTCAATGGCATTCAAAAATAAAAAGTGGGTGATTTCCAGAGGTTAAAAAGTGTGAACAAAACTATTTGAAATATTCATGTATTTAGGAACTGATTCATTAAAAAATTCTCACTGTTAATATTTGTTAAATGCCTACACATCATTAGGGACCGTGAGTATAGCAGAGAACAAAACAGAAAAATTTTCCGGCCACATGAAATCTGTATTCTAGAGGACAGAAGAAATGGTCTGATAAGAATCAGGAAAGAACAAGATATGTCCAGATTCAATCATAACCTTTATGTAGAATAAGAGTGAAATCACTGTAAGCTATGTTGATATTTGACCAGGCTACTTGAACACTTTTAGATAAGTGCTTTAAAGCCATTGGTGGCTTTTGAACAAGGAACTACTGTGGTCACTGAATTTCATGACAGAGTGCAATAGAAGTGGAAAATGTACATATAAATATTCTCAGGCCCCAATGTGCCATATCATGGAAACTTTGCAATTTTCCAGATGACAGAGAATAGAAATGTGAGACATGACAATGTAAATGACAGTGAAAGGATGAATGTTAAACACTGCAGAGGAGTAAGAACTGGCAAGAATTGACAAATGATGAGTTAAGCCAGGTATGAAAAAATGAGGAGTCAGGTGAGTAAGAAGGGAGGGGGAATAAAATCATGCATCACTTAATAGCAGAGATACTTTCTAAAATATGCATTGTTGGGCAATTTCATTTTCCTGCAAACATCATAGAGTGTACTTACACTAACCTAAATTGCAGCCCACTTCTACACAACTAGGCAATATGGTATAGCCTATTGTTCCTAGGCTACAAAACTTTATAGCATGTTACTTTACTCAATACTGTAGGCAATTGTAACACAATGGTAGATATTTGTGTTTCTAAACAAACATCAACATAGAAAAGGTACAGTAAAATACAGTAAGATAGTCTTATGGATCTACCATTGTATATACAAGTCTGTCGTTGACCAAACATTGTTATGTGGTGCATGACTGTAATATGGTATCATGTTGAGCAGAAAGTCTCAACCTTCTCATTTGAGGAACACTGATAAAAACTACAATAAGAAATGTATTACTGATTACAAAATCTCATAATTATGAGTAATTTGTTCTTTCATAAATTTAAGAGAATTTCTCCAGAATAACAACACTCACTTTCATTCCTGTATGCTTGTCTTTAAAAGTAGAAGGAAAAGTTGATGAAAGTACGGCTAAACTTGGAACTTCTCTCTCTTCTACCCTGGCTGCAGCATTAGTGAATAAGTATAGTTTTTATGACTGTAACAATTAAATATTTCTCTTTCTGGACTTTACTTTTCCAGAAAGAGAATCTTTGGAGGAAAAGCTGCTCTGTGAGGCAGTAAAGGAAAAGTGTTAATGTTTATGCCATATGAATCTTTAGAAGAAAGTCATTTTTTGATGGAAGCTTGCTTGTATCAATACACGCATGCATGGAAACAAATATTCTCTTCTTCCCCATGTCTTTTTTATGCTATCCTATTCCACCAGTCCTGAATTAGTGCTTTTGCTCTGCAGCTAACTCAAGTTCATCTTTCTGAAGTCTGAATCTCTCTCTTGAATGTTTCTGGCCTCAGTACCTACCCTGTAAACACACTAAACCTGATCCATTTACAGACTAGATAGTTTTTTGGTCCAAAAGATAATTCATGGAATTTCCCTAATAAATGTATATTAATTTACATTACTTTAACAATTGATTTTCATTGATCCTGATGAGGATTGGCTATTAGTTGACTACTATGTGTATTTTGTAAAGATATACATGGCTGGCAGAAAAGAAGATATTTTATGCCATAAAATATTATGAGACAATTTTTTAAAAATAAGACTATGATTTTCCTGAAACAAGCTATTTCTACAAACATATGCTTTCACGAAATTTGATTTCTCATGATACCTTTATAATTACCTTATTGTATGCTGATTATATTAATAAAGTTAGAGATTCTATGAAATTTTAGGAGATTTTCTCTCTGTTATTTTTTTTCTTTAAGTTCTGGGACAGAACATGTACAGAACATGCAGGTTTATTAAATAGGTACACATGTGCCATGGTGGTTTGCTGCACCTGTCAACCCATCATCTAGGCTTTAAGCCACACATGCATTAGGTATTTATTCTAATGCTCTCCCTCCTCTTACTCCACAACCCCCGACAGGCCCTGGTGTGTGATGTTCCCCTCCGTGTGTCCATGTGTTCTCATTGTTCAACTCCCATTTATGAATGAGAAAATGCAGTGTTTGGTTTTCTGTTCCTGTGTTAGTTTTCTGAGAATGGTGGCTTCCAACTTCATCCATGTCCCTGCAAAAGACATGAACTCATTCTTTTTTATGGCTGCATAGTATTCTATGGTGTATACGTGCCACATTTTCTTTATCCAGTCTATCATTGATGGGCATTTGGATTGGTTCCAAGTATTTGCTACTGTAAATAGTGCTGCAGTAAACATATGTGTGCATGTGTCTTTATAGTAGAACGATTTATAATCTATTGGGTATATACCCCGTAATGAGATGGCTGGGTCAAATAGTATTTCTGGCTCTAGATTCTTGAGGAATTGCCACACTGTCTTCCACAATGGTGGAACTAATTTACACTCCCACCAACAGTGTAAAAGCATTCCTATTTCTCCACAGCTTTGCCAGAATCTGTTGTTTCCTGACATTTTAATAATCATCATTCTAACTGGCATGAGATGTTATCTCACTGTGGTTTTGATTTGTATTTCTCTAATGACCAGTGATGATGAGCGTTTTTTTATATGTTTATGGGCTGCATAAATGCCCTTTTCTTTTTTTTGAGTCGGATTTTCGCTCTTGTTGCCCAAGCTGGAGTAGTTAACAGCACGATCTCGGCTCACTGCAACCCCGCCTCCTGGGTTCAAGTGATTCTCCTGCCTCAGCCTCCCAAGTAGCTGGGATTACAGGCATGCATCACCATGCCCAGCTAATTTTTTGTATTTTTAGTTGAAACTGGGTTTCACCATGTTAGCCAGGCTGGTCTTGAACTCCTGACTTCAGGTGATCCACCCACACCGGCCTCCCAAAGTGCTGGGATTACAGGCATGAGTCATCATGCCCAGCCTTCAATGTCTTCTTTTAAGAAGTGTCGGCTTGTATCCTTCGCCCTCTTTTTGATGGGGTTGTTTTTTCTTGTAAATTTGTTGAAGTTCCTTGTAGATTCTGGATATTAGCCCTTTGTCCAATGGGTAGATCGCAGAAATGTTCTCCCATTCTTTAGGTTGGCAGTTCATGCTGATTATAGTTTCTTTTGCTGTGCAGAAGCTTTTTAGTTTAATTAGATTCCATTAGTCAATTTTGGCTTTCGTTGCAATTGCTTTTGGTGTTTTAGTCATGAAGTCTGCTCATCCCTACATCCTGAATGGTATTGGCTAGGCTTTCTTCTAGGATTTTTGTGGTTTTAAGTCTTTAATCTGTCTCGAGTTAATTTTTGTATAAGGTGTAAGGAAGGGGCCCAGTTTCTGTTTTCTGCATATGGCTAGCCAGTTTTCTCAGCACCATTTATGAAATAGGGAATCCTTTCCCTGTTGCTTGTTTTTGTGAGGTTTGTCAAAGACCAGATGGTTGTAGATGTGTGGTATTATTTTTGAGGTCTCTGTTCTGTTCCGTTGGTCTATATATTTGTTAGGTACCAAAACCATGCTGTTTTGGTTACCATAGCCTTGTAGTATGGTTTGAAGTCAGGTAGCGTGATGCCTCCAACTTTGTTCTTTTTGCTTAGGATTATCTTGGCTATATGGACTCTTTTTTGGTTCCATATGGAATTTAAAGTGGTTTTTTTCTAATTCTGTGAAGAAAGTCAATAGTAGCTTGATAGGAATAGCATTGAATCTATAAATTACATTGAGCAGTATGGCCATTTTCATTATATTGATTCTTCCTATCCATGAGTATGGACTTCTTTTTTCCATTTGTTTGTGTCCTGTGTTATTTTCTTGAGCAGTGGTTTGTAGTTCTCCTTGAAGAGGTCCTTCACATCCCTGGTAAGTTCTATTCCTTGGTAGTTTATTCTTTGTAGCAATTGTGAATGGGAATTGACTCACTATTTGGCTCTCTGCTTGTCTATTATTGGTGTATATGAATACTTGTGACTTTTTCACATTGATTTTGCATCCTGATACTTTGCAACTTAAAAGAGTTTTGGGGCTGAGACGATGGGGTTTTCTACATATACAGTCATGTCATCTGCAAACAGAGGCAATTTGACTTCCTCTCTTCCTATTGGATACCTTTTATTTCTTTCTCTTGCCTGATTGCCCTGGACAGAACTTCCAATCCTATGCTGAATAGGAGTTGTGAGAGAGGGCATCCTTGTCTTGTGCCAGTTTTCAAAGGGAACGTTTCCACTTTTGCAATAAGTGTTCATTGTGTTGAAGTTTTGTGAAAATAGTAGATTAGGTTTTTCTACCAGTTGCGTATCTTAAAAAATCATTTAGTACCCAGTTTTTAAGTTTTCAGTAAAAGAGATCACAAGTGACTAATTAAAATAATAATGAGAGTACTACAATTATTCCAAAATAGTTGTTTCTAGTGGTGATATTTAGGGTGTATATTTGGTTTGGACTTTGTGCATATGTATTTCTAAGTTACCTACAGTGAATACATTTGTGGACATCAAACACTACACTCTATGTTTATTTTTTTGTGATAGCTTGTGCCTGACCTAATTATACATTAGTGAACAGATTGAAGAAGTGAGGAGACATCAGATAGATGTAGACACTTCACCAAGGAGTCCCCCTGCAGTGCCACAGAGGCAGTAAGCTCACTTATTCCATATCCTTGACATTTGCAGGGATAGACATACACAGGGAGGCACGGGGAGCTCCTGAGGAGCAAGAGCAGATGGTCAATGATGGGAAAAAGTTGCAGTGACCTAGACCCTCTTTCCTTTAATGGAAACTCAGGGATGGATGGTCTGGCCACAAACTAGTAATAATACCTCTGGGAAATAATAATACTCAATGCAGGGCCCATCAAAACTGTTTCTCAAATTTAAAAGAGCCACAGGTTTGCAGAACAGGGACTTAGAAATAGTAGAGGCAATTATATTTAAAATGGATGGTCACAAAACCCTGATTCTGGGTTAGTATGGCTTGCCTCGTCAGTAAATAAGACATGGAATCACAGCAGTAAAAGTATTTTGAGTCTGGCATTTTACAAATAGAAATGTGAATCCATTTTTACATTTAAAAATACAAATCAATAGAAAATATGTGGTTTTATACATAGGATTTTGGTTTAAGGAATATATTTTAGTGCACAGTCTTCTACTTAACAAAATATATCTGCATTCAAAACAAATTATTTGCTATGAAGCAGAGAGTGAAATTTATCAAGGTCTTAATATTATATGTTAAATTTTATATTTTGAGGTTATTACCCTGGTTTGGATTTTGTACATTTACACAACACCTTACAGAAGTGGCTTTCAAACCACATTCCACAGAATGTCCTTTTTTAAGGCTAAGTAATATTCCACTGTACATCTGTACCACATTTTGTTTATCCATTTCTCTGTCAATGAATACTTCCACCTTTTGGCTATCATGAATAATGTTGCTGTGCACATGAATTTGCAAATATCTGTTGAAGTCCCTGCTTTCAATTTTTGTGGGTTTAAACCCAGAAGTGGACTTGCTGACTGATATAGTAATTCTATGTTTCATTTTTATTTACGTATTTATTTATTTATTTTTGAGCTGGAGTCTGACACTCCTGGCTCACTGCAACCTCCACCTCACAGATTCAAGTGATTCTGCTGCCTCAGCCTCCTGAGTAGCCAGGATTACAGGCACGCAGCACCACGCCCAGCTAATTTTTTTTATTTTTAGTTGAGACAGTGTTTCACCATGTTGGTCAGGCTAGTCTTGAACACCCGACCTCGTGATCTGGCCGCCTCAGTGTCCTAAAGTGCTAGGATAACAGGCATGAGCCACTGAACCCAACCTATGTTCCATTTATTTTTAATTTAGGAACCACTGTACTCTTTTCCACCATGACTATACCGCTGTAGAGTCCACCGGCAATGTACAAGAGTTTCGATTTGGCTACATGCTCACCAACACTTGTTATTCCCTGCTTTTTTGATGACTGCCATCTTAATGTGTATGAAGTGGTATCTTACTATGGTTTTGATTTGTATTTCCTTAGTAATCAGTGATGTTGAGCATCTTTCATGTGCTTGATGGCCAGTAGTATATCTTTTTTGGGAAATTTTCTATGTAAGTCCTTTGCCTATTTTTTAATTGGGTTGTTTATTTATTGTTGAATTGTAGGAATTATTTATATATTCTGCATATTGATCCCTTATCAAAGATATTATTTGAAATATTTTCTTTCTTCCATTCTGCCAGTTGTCCTCTGATTGCACAAAAGTTTTAAATTTTGGTGAAGTCCAATTTACTTATTTTTTTTCTTTTGTTACTTATGCTTTTGGTGTCAGAAAGCTTTTGGTTTATAATTTTAACTATTTCATGTCTCCTGCTTCATATGTACCACTGGAGAATGTCCCTTTTAAGTGTTCAGCTTCTGTCAGAGGTAAATGTGTTTTGAAGTGGAGAACAAAGACAATTGCAAAATTGGCCTGGAGAACTAAGGTAATTATGAAAGTTCCAGATGCAAAGAGAGGGGGCTCAATATGCCAGCCGTTCTCTACCAATCCATCCAAGAAGTCTTCTTTTAGGATTGCCTAAATAATGCAGGGGATGGTTGCAAGACACACAAGTGTTCCAGAAGCATGTAAACAAGGTACAGAGAAGATGATAAGATAAAATGTGAGCTAAGAATATTAGGAAAGCCGTGTTCAAAAGATTGCCTACAGAGGCAAAAGGGACACTTTCATTTTGCTGAGGGAAACAGGGTGGTTAGAAGCCTCGTGGGGAAGATCCCCGCTTACCCTGATACAGAGAGCTGTAAAATAACGTAATGGGAGAACATTGGCTGAGATAGCTCCCATGGCCTGGGTTCCTACATAGACAAAATGAAACAAGCTTAGCCCACCAACAAGTGGCCCGCTGAGTATTATCTGTGTAATGAGAGACCTACCACCAGGATAGTTCAAATAATGCAACTGCCCAAATTTTTGCCAAATAATTTCTCTACTCTACTTCTACATTCACCCTATAAAATCCTTCCCTACAAACACCTCCAGTAGATCCTCCAACCACTTTCAGTTTGGAGCTGGCTGATCCATGAATCTCTGTTTGCTTAAATAAACTCTTTAAAATTTTAATATGCTTATGTTTATTTTTTCTCATTTTTAAAAATTGAGATGGGATCTTCCTATGTTGTCCAAGCTGGTCTTAAACTCCTGAACTCAAGGGATCCTCCTGCCTCAGCCTCCTGAGTAGCTGGAACTATAGACGTGTGCCTCCACACCCAGCTTACATTTATCTTTAAACAAGGGTTTGACCCCTTTCTGAAATGTATTTGTGTTAAGACCTGTACCCTAAGTGATATGGCAGGCTCATTTTAGGCAGTTGGATACTTTTGTCTCTGTACCACAATTTGCCCTTTGTGATCTGCTTTCCTGAGAAATTCAAGTGTAATTCAAGTTAGTTTACCCTCTGCTGATCAGGGGAGATTGCTCTTGGTGCAAATTCAAGACAGGCACTCACACCTTCATTCATACCCCAAATCTCAGCATCACACAATACACCCATGTAATAAACCTGCATAGGTACCCTCCGGAATCTAAAATGAATGTTGAAATTCCCTAAAATTTTAATTTCATCTTACTAAAAAACAAAGATAAATTTACTTCTTTCCAATTTTGATATACATTATACTGACATACACACTATATTCTATGGCGAATTATATTGATTGAATTTCACATTTTAAACTAACACTGAGTTACTGTGAAAAACTCTATTGGGTCGTAATGTATTATGTTTTTAATATATTTTAATACAATTTGCAAATATTCTGTTTTAAAATTACCTCTATGTTCCATAAATAAATAAATATGTAAAAAATGATAAATGTTTATATTATTCAAGTGAAGATTATAGCAATCTTTTTGAATATTTACTTAACCTCAGCTAGCTTTAAATTCAGAAGTAGCAACTCCATAGAAATTAAACTTATTACTACCTTATTACTCATACTTGTCTCCTTGAAGAAGCTTCTTTGCTATCATCCAGTTTAGACTGGGATGTCACAGATCTCTGGACTGAGTAGTATAATACTCACTATTCAAATAAAATCAAATTATTATAATGTTATGACATCCCAAATACAAAAACGAAGCCCATGGATGTTAGATTAAGGTATAGAGACAAGTATTCCTACTTACTATCTTTTAGACCAGACATATCCCACCTAAGGTGATTGCAAAATGAAATGGAAACCATATTGTGGAAGGAGACTTGAGACTCAGGTTGGATTTTCATTCCACCTCTTACATACACAAGCTGCATGACTCTGGGTAAATTGCATATTCTCTTAGAGTTTCAATTTCTTCATCAGTACAATGGAGGTTAATGCCTATGGGCTATGGCTGATGTAGGGATAAAAGAACCAACATGGATGCATGGGCAGGACCTGGTCCATAGAGCAGCTGACATCAACAAATGGAAGCCCCCTTCCCATCTTGTCTTTGTGTGAACCACAAAATCCGGAATATGTGGGTACAAAAAGTACTCTTATAAGAGACAGAATTGGAAACTTTTGCAAAAAGAGATTGGAAAGGTGTCACATCTTGTGGCATGAGGAGTTGTGGGCATACACTTGAACTTTGTGCTGTGAGATATCCACAGAACTTCAGTAGCTTAAGAGAACAGTTTAGATGTCATCGTATTCATCTACCATAGAACTTCTTCTTTTCTGAGATTTGTAGACAATAACTTTTACAGCTCTAATAATGCAGTTCTCTCCCAATTGTTTGGACTATTCTAATAGATACAAAGCAGTATTTCACCAGCAGATGCTACTGCAGTTCATATGATGATTTCAAACTGAGAATCCCTTTAAAGTTATGCAATACATTTTTTTTTTTTGGAAATAGGGTGAAAGTACTTTAAGATTAAAATCCTATGAAATAGGTTTACAGTAAATAATTATTTGTTGCAAAGTCTATCTTGGGCCATGGTCAGGTTACTTAGCTGCTCTCTGCCTCCACATAGGCTTTATGCCTGTGCATCCCTCATCTACAAAATGGGAATAATAAGAATATCTAACAGTTAGAAGTGGAGAAAACATATATAAAGGCCTTTGAAAAGAGCTTGTCAAAGCTCAATAATTGTTCTCAATAATTACTCTCAATAATTGTCAGCTAGTATTCAATAATAATCATAATCATGAAAATGTATGACTCAAAGAAAGAGTCCCACTTCATATCCAGCTTGCCAAAAGAATATCAGACATTGGACTTGTGAAAGGAATGACATTGAGATTTATTTTCACATCGCTAAGTTGGTTTTATCTTTGCCATTCAATTTCTGCAGTCCCCACTCTAAGCCCATGGTCCACCTTTTTATTTTTCCTCCTATGATGTCTTCCCTTCTTGTAAGATTTTCTTTACATTAAGAAGGGCCCTTTTCATCCACCCACTCTTTTACCCTTCCCAGAAGTTGGTTAATGGGCACAAAAATACAGTTAGATGGAAGGAACAGAAGAAGTTCTAGTGTTCAATAGCACAGTAGGGTGATGACCATTAACAATAACTTATTATACATTTCAAAATGGCTAGAGGAAAGATGTGGAATTTTCCTAACACAAACAAATGATAAATGTTTGAGGTGATGGAAATGCAAATTATCTTGATTTGATCAGTACACATTGTATGCATGTATCAAAATATCACATGTACCTTAGAAATAATTATAATTGTCATGTATCAATAAAAACAAAAAGGGCCTATTTCTCTTTCCTTCCTCCCCGCATTCCCTCGTATCTCAGATATGTGTTGCTCCTGGGGCTCTCCTGCCCACGTTCAGTCAGCACTGAGCCAGCAGGAAGGGTCTCACAGGTCGTATCCTGAGATTAACCCTCTACCCCTTCAGGTAATGATCCTACTGCTCTTAGTCATTTATATCCTTTGGTTCATAGATATTTTGAGTCAAGTGCCTTCTAACTGCTGAGCTACATAATATCCCTCGGTTTTTAAAGATAATACAAAGTGGATTTTAGTAACCATCTTGAGTCATCAGAGAAACTAATGAAGTTGGGGATTCCATGAAGCCATCCAAGCACATAAAGCCTATTTCCTGGGTCCCTTTTCCTTAGCTCAAGGCCACAAAAATCAGAACATGAATTCCAGCCCATATTTGCGGTATGTCTAAATAATTATGAACTATAAATGAAGCTAAAAAATAGCTAAATACATTCTATTCTTCTACTTCAATAAATATACCGCCATAATAACCCACAAGGTCGAAGTCGAGTGTAGAATTCTCTGATTTCTTGGTGCTCTGCCCGGGAATGTGGTAGTAGAGGGATTGCTGATCCTCAGCCCCAGGCTAAACTTTTTTCTTTCATCATAGCTAGCCCTGTCCTTACTTGAGAAACCTTGCGTACCCCTGAGTGGGGGACTCCCTAGGCCCCATGCAAGCTCCATCCACAATTCTCACCCCTTCAGACAGCAGAGCCTTGGGCACCATTTGGACAAACACAGTTTGCACTTTGAAATGGACCCAGAGAAGAGGCCACGCAGGCTCAGGCACATTTAGCCAGGGGCCTGAGTGCCCAGCATGTGCCCTAGAAGAGAGGGTGAGAGCTCTGGCTGGGCCAGGGTACAGTCAGTGGAGGGCCAGAGAGGCACCTTCTCAAGCGCAGGATTCAGGGCGGGGGTCCTCTTGCCAAGATCGATGGCTACGATTCCTCCGTGCAATGACGACTGCGTCATGTCTTCTCAGCACACCTTTCATTCAGTCTCAGCCACCGTGGGGAGCTCCATTGAAGCACAGGCTTCCCTTTTGCTGCCAGCAAACTCAAGCTACACTTTCCGCCCTGGGACATCTCCACTACTGTAGGATTTTGCCTGAGCACAAATACAGCCCAGAAACACTTGCAGGTTAACAGCCTCAGGGGAAGACCTCAACAAGTGTGGGACAGGTGGGCAAATTCTCGAGGCTCATGTTTCAGGTGGACAGTCCTGGATAACTTTCCAGAGCCTCTCGGAAGTTCCTGCAGAAAAAAAGTGTATGGGAGCAGCCTCAATAGCATGCCATTATTTTGGCTTTTTTTTCTTGCCTTGTTCACTCTTCCCACATCTCACTCTTGCTTCTTGGAATCACTTCCCAAATAAACCATCCACAACCAAGTCTTTACTCCAGCTCTGCTTTCAGGGGTACAGGCACACCTTGGATATATTGTAGGTTTGGTTCTAAGTCACCACAATAAGGCGAATATCACAATAGAGCAAGTCACATGAAATTTTTTGCAAGTCACAAGAAATTCTTTGCTTTCTGGTGCACATAAAAGTTATGTTGCCAGGCATGGTGGCTCATGCCTGTAATCCCAGCACATTGGGAAGCCGAGGCGGGTGGATCACCAGAGGTCAGAAGTTCGAGACCTGCCTGGCCAACATGGAGAAACCCCGTGAAAATAGAAAAATGGTGGTGAGTGCCTGTATTCCTAGCTACGCAACAGGCTGAGGCAGGAGAATTGTTTGAACCTGGGAGGCAGAGTTTGCAGTGAGACAAGGTCACACCACTGCACTCCAACCTGGGCAAGAGAGTGAGACTCCATCTCAAAAAAAAAAAGTTATGTTTAAACTACTGTATTCAATTAAGTTTGCAACAGCATTATGTCTAAAATATATTGTATATACCTTACTTTGAAAATACTTGATTGCCAAAAAATGCTAACCATCATCTGGGCCTTCAGCAAGTTATCATCATTTGCTGGTGGATGGTCTTGCCTCAGTGTTGATAGCTACTGACTGATCAGGGTGATGGTTGCTGAGGGCTGGAGAGGGTGTGGCAATTTCTTAAAATAACATGACAATGAAGTTTGCCGCATTGACTGACTCTTGCTTTCACAAAAGATTTCACTGTAGCATGCCGTACAGTTTGGTAGCATTTTACCCACAGTAGAATTTATATCAAAACTGGAACTAATCCTCTCAAACCCTGCCAGTCCTTTATCAACTAAGTTTATGGAATATTCTAAGTCCTTTGTTGTTCTTTCCACAATGTTCACGGCATCTTCATCAGGAGTAGGTTTCATCCCAAGAAACCACTTTCTTTGCTCATTCATAATAAGCAACTCTTCATCCACTAAGTTTGCAGCAATTTGGTCGGGTGCGGTGCCTCATGCCTGTATTCCCAGCACTTTTGTAGGCTGAGGCGAGTGGATCATCTGACGTTGGGAGTTCGAGACCAGCCTGACCAACATGGTGAAACCCAATCTCTACTAAAAATAGAAAATTAGCCGGGTGTCGTGACACATGCCTACAATACAAGCTACTCGGGAGGCTGAGGCAGGAGAATCGCTTGAAACCAGGAAAGGAGGCAGAGGTTGCAGTGAGCTGAAATCACACCATTGCACTCCAGCCTGTGCAACAAGAGCAAAACTCCATCTCAAAAAAAAAAAAAAAAAGATTTCAGCAATTCACTCACATCTTCAGGCTCCACTTGTAATTCTAGTTCTCTTGCTATCTTCACCACAACTGTGGTTACTTCCTCTGCTAAAGTCTTGAACCCCTCAAAATCATTTATGAGGGTTGGAATCAACTTCTTCCAACCTCCTATTACTGCTGCTATTTTTACCTCCTCTGGTGAATCATGAATGTTCTTAGTGGCATCTACAATAGTGAATCCATTTATAGAGCATGGTTAGAGTAGATTTAGCATAATTCTTAAGAGGTGCCCTAGGATTTATGGAATGGCAAACGAGAATTGGCTTGTAATAAGGGAGTCAGTCTGTCCTACAAATCATTTTTTTCTTGAGATAAGGTCTCACTCTGTTGCCCAGGATGGATTGCAGTGGCATGATCTTGGCCCACTTCAGACTTGACCTCCTTGACTCAAGCAATCCTCCCACCTCAGCCTCCTGAGTAGCTGGACTAGTAGCATGCACCACCATACATGGCTTATTTTTTTTTTATTCATTTATTTTTGGTTAGAGACAGGGTTTCACCATGTTGCCTAGGCTGGTCTCAAACTCCTAAGCTCAAGCCATTCTCCCACTTCAGCCTCCCAGAGTGCTGGGATTACAGACATGAGCCACCCTGCCTGGCCTCTAAATCCATGTTATGGAGACTCATTTTTATAGTTAAAATGTCCTGAATTCACTGTGGCCTGTTGGAAGGTGGGATGGAGGAAACTACTTATGGAAAATGAATAAGAAAGGGAAGCACAGCAGAAGCAAGAAAGTGTCATCGATTTTTACATCAAGGACTCCATGATAAAGAGAAAGAACAGGTAGCCTGTTTTCGTGGCTGACCATTGGACTGCAGACTGCACCTGCATCTACAAGGTTCTTCTGGATAGTCCCAGTTTTAAATTTTTGACCTGATATTCATGGACACAGTGCTGCTGGTCAGACTTTTGTCCAGGTTTAAGCATCAGAAAATAAGGTCTTCATGCAGTGGGAGGCCTGGTTAGGGTTATGATTCTGCCCTGGGGCATCTGCCCCTTCTGACCTGGAGGTAAACTTGGCATCTACAATTTACCTCCACACTTGAACAGCCAAGGATGGGCTGAGCACAAAGGCTCACATCTGTAACTCCAACACTTTGGGAGGCCAAGGCAGGAGGATCGCTTAAGGCCAGGAGTTCAAGACCAGCCTGGGAGGTATAGTGAGACCTTGTCCTGTGAAAACAAACAAACAAACAAACAAAACCAAGGATGGATGGGTGGCAGGGAGCAGTTCAACATGGGAAGCCATTAATCTGAGAGCTGGAAGCACCCTTAGACCAGCCCCCTATTAACAGATGAGACTCTGTCCTGGGATTATAGCCTAAGGTAATGCATTGAACTTTTCTAGAGATTTGAAAATAATCAATGCTAAAACCCCCAAGCATGCTGCTACTGTTTGCTATTGAAAAATGTTTTCTAGTACAGGTGTGGTGGTTCATGCCTGTAATCCCAACACTTTGGAAGGTTGAGGCAAGTGGATCACCTGAGGTCAGGAGTTCGAACCAGCCTGGCCAACATGGTGAAACCCTGTCTCTACTAAAAATACAAAAAATTAGCAGGCCATGGTGGTGCATGCCTGTAATCCCAGGTGCTTGGGAGGCTGAGTCAGGAGAATACTTTGATCCTGGGAGGCAGAGGTTGCAGTGAGCTGAGATTGGATCATTGCACTCCAGCCTGGGCTATAAGACTCAAATTCTGTCTCAAAAATACTAATGATAATAAAAACGTTTTCTACAAGCAAGAGGTTACTTTGTACTGGGAACTGGTGTGAAGGGATCCACCATGTGTCAGCTTTTGGATTGATGACAGTTATTTCCAGATCTTGCAGGTGGGAATGTTTGTTGATCATCTTCTATGTTCTTTGTTATATGGATTGATGTTTTTTAAAAGCTAGCATTTTTTAACAATAAAGACATAAAATAAGTAACTAAAATATAGTAAAATAATCTAAAAAGGCCGAGCACGGTGGCTCACACCTGTAATCCCAGAACTTTGGGAGGCCGAGGTAGGTGGATCACATGAGTTCAGGAGTTCAAGACCAGCCTGGCCAACATGGTGAAACCCCATCTCTACTGAAAATACAAAAATTAGCCAGACGTGGTGGCAGGCACCTGTAATCCCAGCTACTCAGGAGGTTGAGGCAAGAGAATTTCTTGAACCCGGCAGAAGGTGCTTGCAGTGAGCTGAGATTGCACCATTGCATTCCAGCCTAGGTGACAAGAGGTAAACTCCGTCTCAAAACAAAACGAAACAAAAATCTAAATGTAATTGAGTTGAATATTTAAACTTTTAATTGACATTTCAAATTAGATTCTAATTCCTTTTAAAAGAGCATATCATAGAAGCAAATGTTCTCATTTATGTTAACTCTGTGGTTTCATTTAAGCAATTTGTTTTGTGAAGGGACACAAATTCAACCAGATTTTAACAGTGTATAAATATGTATTTATTAATTTAATTACAATGACAATACTCTCAACTCCCCACTTGAATAAAGGAGAGCATCTGATCTGTGTTCTGGGACAGCGTGCACTACAGGTGTGTGGGAATACCGATGCCCTCAGCCGTGTGACAGGCTCAGTGGGACCTGGAGTGCAGGAGGAGCCCCTGGGCCATTCACCTCTGGCCACAAAAGTCATTGTCCATTTACCCCCAACTGCTACACAAATATTATTTTCAGTGGTTGTTATGATGCAAAAGAAAAGAAGCAGGGAGATTTATTAAACCTTTACATATAAGTTATGTTAGTAAATAAAGTCTACTTTCTTCTGGCTTAACTAAAAATCTATACTAGTATTTATGCATTTTGGAAAATAAAGATGCCAACTTAAGTACTATGAAGCAAAGCAATTGATCATTAGGTAAGACAGCCAAGTAAAACTGCAGAATTATAGAGGTTATGTGTTACATGTATAAGAATATTTCATAGCAATAATCTTTTAAGACTCTGTGAAGACACTCCACAGTGAAGCAGAAATTAGAACAGAATTAATAATACTGTGTATGTTCTCGGTTCACCAATTTATCAAAACTACCTTTATGATTCAGGAGGGTGTCTGCTCTTTTGCAATTGGAAGAAAAGAAATAATGTTTTATTTTTCAACTCTTTAGATTTTCTTCATTAAGAGTATTTCCAAGGCTAAGTAAGGGAGTTGCAAGTAGCACCAAGAGAAAAAAGCAGTCTTGAGCAGCTTTTAAAAAATGGTCTTAAAATATGGAAAATGGAGCCAGGCTTGGTGGCTCACTCTTGTGATCCTAGCACTTCGGGAGCTTGACATGGGAGGATTGCTTGAGGCCAAAAGTTTGAGACCAGCCTGGGCTGCATAGCAAGATCCCCATCATTACAAAAAATAATATATTTTTTTAAATTAGCTGGATGAGGTGGTGCATGCCTTAGAGTCCCAGTTACTTGGGAGGCTGAGGTAGGAGTTCTTGAGCCCAGGAGTTCAAGTCTGCAGTGAGCTACGATTGTACCAGTCCTCAAGCCTGGGCAACAAAGTGAGACCCTGTCTCTCTGTATATATAAATATTTATATATATATATATATAATATATATGATATATATCATATATACACAAATGATATATATATCATATATTTATATATTACATATGATATATAATCATATATATTTTATATATAATATATACTTGATATATATATCATATATCATATATATGATATATATCATACATATAAATATATATGATATATGATATATATACTATATATATGGATATATATCCATATATATATGGATATATATATGGATATATATATGGATATATATGGATATATATATGGATATATATATGGATATATATATGGATATATATATATGGATATATGTATATGCATATATATATGGATATATATATATTATATATATCTATATATATATGGTAAAGGGAAGGGGCCAAGAATATCAAAGACCGTATTGAAGAAGAGGAAAGATTTGTGTTGGCAAATATCAAAACTTTTATAAAGCTACAGCAATTAAGACAGTGTGGTCTTCACTGATAAACTGACGGATGAAACAGAATAGAGAGTTCCCAAACAAATCTCCACAAATTTAATCTTTGATATGTGATGTAGGTGACATGGCAGATCAGCAAGGAAAGAAAGGACTTTTCAATAAATAGAATAGAAAAATAATGGTTATTGATATAGGAAACAAAATGAAATTATATTCCTACTTCACTCTATATACAAACATTAAATTCCAAAGGACCAAAGACTTACATGTGAGAAACAAAACTTTAAAATTTTTATTAGAAAATGTAAGTGAATGAGACACAAAAAGCCATTTAACCATTAAAAAAGATTAGACATTTTGACTCTCACAAAATTAAGAACTTTTTACATCAAAAAGTGAAAAGATAGGCTGGGCAAGGTGTCTCAAGCCTGTAATCCCAACAGTACATCACCTGAGGTCAGGAGGTTGAGACCAGGCTGGCCAACATGGTGAAACCCCGTCTCTACTAAAAATACAAGAAATTAGCTTGGCATTAGTGGCAGACACCTGTAATCCCAGCTACTTGGGAAGCTGAGGCACAAGAATCATCTGAACCCGGGAGGTGGAGGTTCCAGTGAGCCACTGCACTCCAGACTGAATAACAGAGCTAGACTGTGTGTCAAAAAAGAAATAGAAATTAAAAAATAAAAGTAAAAAAGTGAAAAGATAAACTATAAATTAGAAGATATTTGCAGTACCTAAAACCTATGAAATATTAAAATCATATCAACTAAGTATAAGGAACTCCTATGAATTAATTTTAAAAATAGCAACCCAACAGAAAATTGGGAAAATACATCCATAGGGATTTCACAAAAGAGAAAGCCCGCAAAATGTAAAAAATTTCTCAACCTCATTAGTAATCAGGAAAATGCCCAAGATACTACACATCTATTCTCCTCACAATTATTAAGAAGTTTGACAATACAAAATGTATTAGTTCACATTGACACTGCTGATAAAGACATACCTGAGACAGGGAAGAAAAAGAAGGTTAATCCTGTTTAGAGGTCCACATGGTTGAGGAGGCCTCAGAGTTATGGTGGTGTATGAACAGCACTTCTTACATGGCAGTGGCAAGAGAATATGAGAAGGAGGCAAAAGAAGCAAAAGACGAAACCACTGATAAACCCATCAGATCTTGTGAGATTTATTCACTATCACAAGAACAGCATGGGAAAGACCAGCCCCAAAGATTCAACTACCTCCCCCTGGTTCCCTCCTCGAACATGTGGGAATTCTGAGCAATACAATTCAAGTTGAGATGTGGGTAGGGACACAGTCAAACCATATTTTTCCACTCCTGGAACCTCCAAATCTCATGTCCTCTCCAAATCTCACGTCCTCACATTTCAAAACCTATTATGCCTTCCCAAGAGTCCCCCAAAGTCTTAACTCATTTCAGCATTAACCCAAATGTCCACTGTCCAAAGTCTCACTGAGACAAGGCAAGTCTCTTCTGCCTATGACCCTGTAAAATCTAAATCAAGCTAGTTACTTCCTAGATACAGTGGGGGTACAGGTAACTGAGTAAATGCAGCTGTTTCAAATGGGAGAAATTGGCCAAAACAAAGGGGTTACAGGCCCCATGCAAGTCTGAAATCCAGCAAGGTAGTCAAATTTTAAAGCTCCAAAATGGTCTCCATTGACTTCATGTTTCACATCAAGATCATGCCGATGCAAGAGATGGCCTCCCACAGCCTTGGGTAGTTCTGCCCCTGTGGCTTTGCAGGGTATAGCCTACCTCCTGGCTGCTTTCATGGGCTGATGTTGAGTGACTGCAGCTTTTCCAGGCTCACAGTGCTAGCCATCAGTGAATCTACCATTCTGGGGCCTGGAGGAGAGTGGCCCTCTCCTCACAGCTCCACTAGGAAGTGCCCCAGTAGGGACTCTGTGTAGGGGCTCCAATCCCACATTTCCCTTCTGCACAGCCCTAGCAGAGGTTCTCCATCAGAGCACCACCCCTGCAGCAAATTTCTGCTTGGACATCCCGGTATTTTCATACATCCTCTGAAATCTAACTGGGGGTTTCCAAACCTCAATTCTTGACTTCTATGCATGTGAAGGCTCAACACCATGTGGAAGCTGCCAAGGTTTGGTGTTTGCACTCTCAAGCCATGGCCTGAGTTCTATGTTGGCCCTTTTCAGCCATGGTTGGAAGGGCTGAAACGCAGAGAACCAAGGCCCTAGGCTGCACACAGCACAGTCAACCTGTGCCCAGCCCAGAAAACCATTTTTTCCTCCAAGGCCTCTGGGCTTGTGATGGGAGGGGCTGCTGTGATGGCCTGTGACATGTCCCAGAGAAATTTTCCCCACTGTTTTGGGGATTAACTTTCAGCTTTTCGTTACTTATGCAAATTTCTGCAGACTGCTCTAATTTATCCTCAGAAAATGGGATTTTCTTCTCTATCACATTGTCAGGCTGCAAATTTTCCAAACTTGTATGCTCTGCTTCCTTTATGAAACCGAAGTCCTTTAGCATCATCCAAGTCACCTCTTGAATGCTTTACTGCTTAGAAATTTCTTCCAGCAGGTAACCTAAATCATCTCTCTCAAGTTCAAAGTTCCACAAATCTCTAGGGCAGGGGCAAAATGCTGCCATTCTTTTTGCTAAAATATAACAAGAGTCACCTTTGCTCCAGTTCCCAACAAGTTCCTCATTTCCATCTGAGACCACCTCAGCCTGGACCTTATTGTTCAAAGCACTATCAGCATTTTTGTCAAAGCCATTCAACAAGTCTCTACAAGGTTCCAAAATTTCCCACCTGTTCCAGTCTTTTTCTGAGCACTCGAAACTGTTCCAACTTCTGCCTGTTACCAAGTTTCAAAGTCACTTCCACATTTTTCGGTAAGTTTTCAGCAGCACCCCACACCACTGGTATCAATTTACTGTATTAGTCCGTTTTCACACTGCTGATAAAGACATACCCAAGTCTGAGAAGAAAAAGAGGTGTAAAGAAAAAACTGTAATTGGATTTATTGTCCCATATGGTGGGGGAGGCCTCAGAGTCATGGTAGGAGGTGAAAGGGACTTCTTAAATGGCAACAGCAAGAGAAAATGAGGAGGAAGCCAAAGCAGAAACCCCTGATAAACCCATCAGATCTCATGAGGCTTATTTGCTATCATGAGAATAGCACAGGAAAGACTGGCCTCCATAATTCAGTTACCTCACCCTGGGTCCCTCCCACAACATTTGGGTATTCTGGGAGATAGAATTCAAGCTGAGATTTGAGTGGGGACACTGCCAAACCATATCACCAAATATGGCGAGACTGTGGATCAACAAGATCATCTCGAACTAATACAGGAGGTGAGAGTTTAAATTAGAGCAACCACTTTGGAAAACAATTTGGATTATCTTATAAAGTTGAGCATTCTCATATGTTATGGCCAACTAATTTCTCTACCATAGGCCCTGGAGAAACTCTTGCCCATATGTACCAGAAGTAGTAAAAAAATAAATGCTCATGTAATGTCATTCATAACAGCAAATATATGGAAACAAACCAAATGTTCATTAATAGGAGAACGGGTAAATTAATAGGAGAATGGGTAAATAAATTATACCCTTAAAATACTAAATAATATGTCATTTAGGATAATCATATATATATGCAATAAAACAATTTTTTTTTAAAGGCAGGGAATCCTAAACATAAATTCAGGGTAGTAGTTACCCTGGGACTGAAGGATGTAAATCAGGAAAAAAGACAGAGGAGGAGCAGATGTTAGGGTCAGAACCCTAGTTCTTGGGTTGTGTTGTGGGCTGACAAGTGATTACCATATTATTCAAATACATTCAAATACATTTGCATAGAGGCCCAGGACAGACAAGGATGAAATAGGAGCTATTAGTCAAGGAATATGATTAATCAAATTTTGTGCACTTTAAGCCATTTGAAAAACAGAAAAGCAAAACAACAAAATAATTCTTAAAAAATTGAATATAGAGTACTATGTTCTGAATGTGTTCCCATAAAATTAATCACGATGTTATAGGATTAGGAAGTAGGGCCCTTATGTAGTGATTCATTTATGAAGAGAGTTCCTTCACGAATGGGTTTAGGGTCCTTACACAAGGACTGGAGGGAGTGGGCTTCCCCTGTTTTGATCTTCCACCTTCTGCCATGTGAGGGCACAGTGCATCTCCTCCTGAAGACACAGTGCACAAGGTACCATCTTGGATGCAAAGACCAGGTCCTCACCAGACACCAATCCTGATGGCACCTTGATCTTGGATTTCCAGCCTATGGAAGTGTGAGAAATAATTTCTCTTCTTCAGAAATTACCCAGCCTATTGTATTTTCTCATACAGTAGCACAAACTCACTAAGGCATAGTGCCTCTTGTCATTTTCTTCTACAATTTTCTTTGTTGCCTCTTTAGCACTAGGGCATTTTATATTTGATCCTTCATAATATATCTTACTTTTGGTTTTTCACATTTCTGTTCCAAGTGTATTCTTAGATATATATTTTTCACTGTTTGTTGGTATCCAGGTCAGAAAGTCCAGGATACATTCTTTTAAGGGTTTAGTTTCTGCGACAATGAAGTATTAATGCCTCCTGTAAGCTAGCTATTTCCTTTCCTATTGTAACTGCCATCTGGAAGCAAAGTGGAATTACAGGCTATGAGTGTGGGGTTGATATTTAGTGTATCTAGAGTATGGTTAAATGCTGGTTTTTAATCACACAGATACATCAATTGCTTGGCACACTAGGGTATCAGTTGATAGTTATCTCTGTATTTATCCATGCTGTTACAGAGGGAAAGTACAGACCATGAGGTTGGATCAGCTGTCATACCCATATTTGGGGAGCTTTGATTTTTTTTAACCTTCAGCTGCTTAACTGTCATACGTAGCAGCTCAGGTGAAAAGCACTTTTATTGTGGGGACTTTCCCTTAGTGCTCTGTGGTGCACAAGAGCAGACCTGTGTAGAAGCATTTAAGTATTTTGTGCATCAACAGGACAATTAAAGGAACAAATTCTTATTGTATCTTTTTTAGTCCCTGAAGACAAAACCACAGTGACAGTAACTAGGTCAAGGCATTGTATTCAGAGAGGGTCAGGCTTGGTCTTTGAGAGTGAGTCCCCTTTACCCCACTGTCAAGACTCACTGAGCAGATGGGAAAGTTCAGGTGGAACATGCAGTGAATAGCGAACACAGTGGGGGGTGCTCACTATCATGCACTGCCATGCCTGCCATGGTCAGCAGACCTGTCTTCTACTTGACAACAGGCAGGTTGAGAAACATTTTCTTGGAGAGTTTCTTGATTCTTGCCAGTTGTGGCAGGAAGGACTGACTTAGAGGAGCTCAAGAAGGTTGTTAAACAACACAGAAACACAAGATGAATTGTACCCCTCAGTAGGCCTAGGTTAGAGCAGCAGGTACTTGAAGCCTCAGCCACTCCTGGGACACAACATAATGCCCCTAATGATTTGAAATTTGGTGGAGAGTGGGTCGCTAATTCTTGTGTCCAGGGACAAAAAGAGACATAAACAGCAAAAAGTTATAAAATAAGTGGGCCTAACATCTGCTTATTGTGGGAGGTAGGGATTTAAGATATAAGAATTTAGCTGCAGGAGCAAGCTCACACTTGTAATCCCATCACTTGAGGAGGCCAACACAGGAGGACAGTTTGAGCCCAGGAGTTTCACATGAGCCAGGCAACATAGTATGTCCCCGTTCATACAAAAATGTTTTTGGAGAAAAGTAGTTGAGTGTGGGGGCACATGCCTGTAGTCCCAGGTATGTGGGAGGCTGAGGAAAGAAAATCGCTTCAGCCTGGGAGATTGAGGCTGCAGTGAGCTCTGATCACCACAATGCACGCCAGCCTGTGAGTCCGGAGACCCGACCTGGCGCCTTGAAGCTGGGGTCCCCCTGCACCCGTAGAAGTCGGCTCAAGGAGTTTCTGAGAACAGGACTCCCGGGGGTCCGGCCCTGAAGGACCAGAAGCCCCCACTCCCATAACGCCCTCTACTACATCCCCGTTCCAGCCGCCACTGCTACTGCCACAGAACCCCTGCCACGTGTCGCCGAACCTGTTTAAAGGGGCCACAGCCGGAGTTTGAAGAGGAAAGCAGGAGTCGGCCTGGGCAATGTGCATGCAGGAGGCATGAGCCCATTCTCCTGTGACGGTGACTCCAGCGGTTGGCTGAGGACGATTTCCTGAGCCTTGACAAAGCAGGAGCCCTCCGTGGCAGTGCGTCGGTGTCGAGGCTCCAGCCTGACCAATCCAGGGGGTCAACAAAACAGATTCGGGACACTATGCTACAAGGAGGGACTACCAGGATGCAGAAAGAGCAGACGGAGTCTGGGGAAAGCAGTGTGGCATCCCAGCCTCAGGCCTGCCAGTACTGTGTTCGGGTGAGTCCCCCAAAGTTGTGCCCCTCGTGATCTCGAGGACAGGTCTGCCTGTGTGCCCAAAGACTAATCTGTCACCAGAGGGTCATTCTCCCAAAGAGCAAAAACCCTCAGCCTCAGTGATTGCCGAGGGGGGTGTGTCCCTCTGCCACTGCTGTATGTCTGGTGCGTGTGTCCCCCATTCTCTCTTCTCTCTCTGCCACTCACTGTCTGTCTGTTTCTCTCACTTTCTCTGTCTGTGTGTGTGTGTGTGTGCCCATGTGTGTGTGTGTTTATGTGCCCAGTGCACTACAAAGCGATCTCTTGCATGTCAGCGTGTCTTTAGTGTGCCCTTGTCTGCGTCTCTGCCTGGGTCATGTGGGCTGTTGTCAATCATTTCTGCGGCGGTTCCACTTTGGCTTTCTGAAGACCTCCACAATGTGAAAAGCATCCGTCTCAGAGAAACTGAAATTTCATCCCAATACTGAGCTATCTCTTTTCTAGAATCAAGATGACTACACTCCAACCAAAAAAAAAAAAAAAAAAAAAAAAGCTACAAGGAGCTCACTGTTTTCCAGGAGGGGAGGGACCAATGTGAAAGGAGATGGTTCTTTCTCCTCATGGCTCTTCTCTGAGAAATGAAGCCACGCTACGAAACAATCTTCAAGAAGCTGAAAACGGGACACAACAAGGATGCCTGTCAATAGAAAGCAAGCCTCTCAGGACAAGCCACCCGTTTGGCACTCCTCCGCTTATGCCCTTGGCGGTGGTTTCCAGTTGTTCCACAGTTTCCAAGGCTTCCAGGGCTGCTGGTTTCCAGGACTGGGGCTCGGTGCAGGGGAGGTGGAGTAAGGCCTACCTGGGCGGTGGAGGGTTGGATGAGGGGTGAATTTTCCAGAAACATCTTTGCTCCTCAGGCAGGCATTTCAAAATGGGGCTTCGGTCAGGGACGGCACCCTCCTGGTTCCCAGTTGTACTTTGATATTCTTTGGCATCGATGAAAAGGTCACTTGTTCCCCCTTCCACCAGGCACAAGCCTGAACACCACCGTTTATTTCGCCATCACCCCATATGCCTCCGGTGACACACAATCACACCATCTGCTGTGGGATATGCCAGTGCCACGCGTGGCCCCATGGTCTCCACCTCGGATTCACTCCTGTTCCTGTATACACGTGTCCTGTAAAGCGCTGTGGGCTTTCCGGAGGCCCAGAGCTTTTAGAAGCTGGGCAGTCCACTGATCTTTCAAAGGAGGTGGGAGGCATAAGGCTGATGGATCAGTGAATTTTCAGGTGACAACACACCTTGAGACCCATGGGATCGATCTCTGCTGCAGGGAGGCCCTCCAGGCCTCACCAGATGTGGTGAGCCCATACTATCTCACAAAGAGGGGGACAAAATTGGATTTGAAGGGGAGTCCAGAGAACCCAGTAGGCGCCCGGAAGCTCCCACTCCTTCAGTGGAAGTCGGCTAAAGGAGGTCATGAGGACAGGACTCCTGCGGCTTTGGCCCTCGGAAAGGACACCAGCGGTCCCCGATCCAAAGCCGCCCCAAACTGGACCCCGGATCCAGCACCCACCACGTCTGCAGCAGGAGCCTGGCTGCCGCCATGTAACCGCCGCCCAATTTAAAACTGACGCAGCCTGACGGCGAGGTGCAGAGCACGAGTCGGCCCAGGCAATGCGCATGAGCGAGGTGCGAGCAGCTTATCATGTCATAGTGCTTCCCACGGTTGTCTTAGAAACCAATCCCCCAGGCTTGGCAAAGCAGGAGCCCTCCGTGGCAGTGATTCGGTGTCGGGTTCTGATCCTCCAGCCTGACCTCGCCACGGTGTGGATGGGAACGTCTCCGTAGGCCAGGAATCTCAAAGGGCCGACGAGTTTGAGGAAACCCCAGGCGGAGTCCGGGGGAAGCAACACGGCATCCCAGCCTCAGGCCTGTCCAGACGGTGTTCGTTGGGGTGAGTCTCCCCAAAATTCGTGCTGCCGTGATCTCGAGGACAGGTCTGCTGCGTGCCCCTGGGCTGCTCTCTCACCCGAGAATCCCTCTCCTTGAGAGCAGAACCCAGCAGCCACAGGGGTTGCCTGGGGGTGTGTGTTTCAATGCCGCTGCTGTATGACTCTGTGTGTGTGTGTGAGTGTGTGTGTGTCTGCGTGTGTCTGGGTGTGTGTCTCCCATCGTCTCTTCTCTCTCTGTCTCTCAGTACCTGCATGTTTCTTTCCCTCTCTCTGTCGGTTTGTGTCTGTGTGCCCGTGTGCGTGGGCGTCTTTGGCCGAATGTGCCCTGTGCACCACAATGCGGTTTCTCACATGGCGGCCTGTCTCAGGTAAGCCTCTTTCTGCGTCTTTGCCTGGGTCATGAGGCTGGTTGTCAATGGTTTCTGCCGCCGCGGATCCGCTTAGGGTGTGTGATGGCCTGGCCCACGTGAGGAGATGTGTTGTTCCTGGAGCAATTGAAATCTCATCAACATCCTGAGCGGCCTTCTTTCTAGGATCAAGATGAACACACTGCAGCCGAGGACAAGAACCCCACAGGAGCTCTTTGTCCCGCAGGAGAGCAGCGGACCCACGTCAGAGAAGATGTTTGTATCTTTTCACGGCTCTTCTCTGAGAAATGAAGCCACACCACGATACAGTCTGCAAGAGGAAGCCGGGAATGGGAGATGGCAACAATCCCTGTCACTGGAAGGCTGGCCTCTCTGGACAAGCCGCCCTTTTGGCACACCTCCCCTTATGCCCGTGGCAGTGGAATGGTGCCGTATCCTGCCTGGGCTCCGGCCTCTGCTCTGTCCTCCCTCTTGCTCTGCCTCCCCTGTTTCGCAGGGGCCTGGATGCCTCTCACTCTGGCCAAATGTCTTCCACAAAGACGACTTCCCAGTCCGTCAGGGAGACACTTCCTGGAGATCCGTGTCGCGATTGTTTCTCTCTCCAAACCTGTTTCTGCTTCATTGGGCAGGTCTCATGACCCTGGGGCTCTCGGCTTCCCTGCGTGTCTCAGGCAGGGAAGCTTCCTACTTCTCCACGTTTCCCCTCATGGGTGGGTGGATTGCCTAGAATGAGCCCTAGGTGAACGTGACAGGCCTCGTCTTCCAGGACAGGTGGTGTCGCAGTTCCTCTGCACTTCCTGTCTCATTCTTGAGGGACATCCTCTCCTCTGCTCCTGGGTGGACTGACTCCCTTGATCTTCTGGCCGAAATGAATGTCAGAGAACCAAAGGGACTGGGCTGTGTCTGGGGCTGGGGCTGGGGCTGGCTGCAGCTGAAGTTGCGTCTGGGCTACCAGGGCGGTGGAGGGTTGGGGGTGGGGCGGATTTTGCAGAAACCTCTTTGCTCCTCTGGTAGGCATTTGAAAACGTGGCTTGGGTCAGGCACAGGCCTCCCCAGCCCCCGGGTCCCCCGTGTTCTTCCATTGTCCTTGGCATTGATGGAAAGGTCACTCGTTCCCCCCCTTCCCCCGGCACATGCCTGGACACCGCCGTCTGTTTCGCTGTCGCCCCGTATGCCTCCGGTGACACACATTCACACCATCTGCTGTGGGACACGCCAGTGCCACGTGTGGTCACATGGTCTCCACCTCGGATTCGCCTGTCTTCCTCTTTGCACGTGTCCAGTAAAGCACAGTCGGCTTTCTGGAGCCCCAGGACTTTTAGAAGCTGGGCAGGCCACTGCTCTTTCAAAGGAGGAGGGAGGCAGAGGGCTGATGGATCAGTGCACTTGCAGCTGACACTTAGCCTTGATTCCTATGGGATCGTTCTGTGCTGCAGCGAGGCCCTGCCTGCCTCAACAGATGAGGGGAGCCCATCCTATCTCACTCGGAGGGGGCCAAAATGGGATCTGAAGTGGAGTCCTGAGAACACAACAGGCATCCTGAAGCTCCCCCTCCCTCAGTGGAAGTCGGCTGAAGGAGTTCCAGAGGACAGCACTCGTGGGGATTTGGCCCTTTGACAGGACACCCGTGGCCCCTCTCCCATGCCGCCCCAAACTGGACCCCAGATCCAGCCGCCCCCGCGGCTGCAGCAGAAGCCTCGCTGCGTCCGCACAGCGGTGGCGTTATTTATTTATTTATTTAATTTTTTTTTAGGGTGAAAGCAATCATTATTTTATTTTATTTTACTTTTTTAATTTTTTTAAAATTTTTTATGATATTTTAAGTTTTAGGGTACAAGTGCACATAGTGCAGGTTAGTTACATACCTATACATGTGCCATGCTGGTGTGCTGCACCCACTAACTCGTCGGTGGCATTATTTAAAGGGGACACAGCCTGACTGCCAGGAGCGGTGCGCGAGTCGGCACAGCCAATGCGCATGCGCGAGGCGCGAGCGGCTTCTCCCGTCACAGTGCTTCCCATGGTTGTCTTAGAAACCGGTCCCCGAGGCTTGGCAAAGCAGGAGCCCTCCGTGGCAGTGCTTGGGTGTCGGGGCTCTGAGGCTCCGGCCTGACCTCTCCACGGGGTCGACGGGAACGTCTCCGGATGCCAGGAGGCCCTTCCCCCGGCACATGCCTGGACACCGCAATCTGTTTCACCGTCACCCTGTATGCCTCCGGTGACACACATTCACACCATCTGCTGTGGGACACGCCAGTGCCACGCGTGGTCACATGGTCTCCACCTCGGATTCGCCCGTCTTCCTCTTTGCACGTGTCCTGTAAAGCGCGGTCGGGTTTCTGGAGCCCCAGGACTTTTAGAAGCTGGGCAGGCCACTGCTCTTTCAAAGGAGGAGGGAGGCAGAGGGCTGATGGATCAGTGCACTTGCAGCTGACACTTAGCCTTGATTCCTATGGGATCGTTCTGTGCTGCAGCGAGGCCCTGCCTGCCTCAACAGATGAGGGGAGCCCATCCTATCTCACTCGGAGGGGGCCAAAATGGGATCTGAAGGGGAGTCCTGAGAACACAACAGGCCTCCTGAAGCTCCCCCTCCCTCGGTGGAAGTCGGCTCAAGGAGATGCTTAATTTGGATTCCATTCTATGATTCCATTCGATTCCATTCATTTATGATTCCAATAGATTCCACTCGATGATGATTCCATTCAATTTCATTCAATGATTCTGTTTGATTTCATTCGATGATGCACCAATTCTATTCCATTGGATGATTCTGTTCGATTCCATTCGATGATTTCATTTGATTCCATTCGATGATGATTCCATTTGATTGCATTTGATGATGATTCCATTCGTGTCCATTCGAAGTTTCCATTCGATTACATTGCATGATGATTCCATTCCAGTCCATTCGATGATTCCATTCGACTGCATTCAACGATGATTCCATTCGATGCTATTCAATGATTCCATTAGATTATATTCGATGATGATTCCATTCGACTCCATTCAATGATTCCATTCGAGTCCACACCATTATCCCGTTTGATTCCATTCGATGATGTTTCCATTAGATGCCATTTGATGATGTTTCCATTCGAGTCCATTTGATGCTGACTGCATTGGATTCCATTCTATGATTCCATTTGATTCCATTCAATGGTGATTCCGATCGATTCCATTTGATGATTCCATTTAATTCAATTCAATAATGCTTCCATTTGAGTCCATTTGATGTTTACATTCGAGCCCATTGGATAATTCCATTTGAGTCCAATCCATGATTCCATTCGAGTCCATTCAGTCATTCCATATGAGTCCATTTGATGATGATTCCTTTTGAGTCCATTCAATGATTCCATTCGATATTTCCATTTGAGTCCATTCGATGATTGCTTTTGATTCCTTTCGATGAGATTCCATTTGACTCCATTCTGTGATTCCATTCCATTCTATATGATGATGATTCCATTCATGTCCATTCGGTGATTCCATTCGAATTCATTCGATGATGATTCCTTTCGAGTCTATTAGATGATTCCATTCGATTCCATTTGATGACGATTTCAATCAAGTCCATTCAATGATTCCATTCGATTCCATTCGATGATGATTCCATTTGACTCCATACAATGATTCCATTCGAGTCCATTCGATTATTCTATCAGTTTCCATTCAATGATTATTCCATTCCATGCCACTCAGTGTTTCCATTCGATTCCTTTCAATGAAGATTGCATTCGTGTCCATTCGAAGATTCCATTCAATTCCATTGGATGATGATTCCATTCGAGTCCATTCGATGATGATTTCATTCGTGTCTATTAGATGATGATTCAATTCGATTCCATTCGATGATTCTATTCGATTCCATTTGATGATGATTCCATCTGATTCCTATTGATGAATCCATTCAATTCCATTCTATGATGATTCCATTCGTTTCCATTCAATGATGATTCCATTCGATTCCATTCAATGATTCCTTTCGATTCCATTCACTGATGATTCCAATCAATTCCATTTGATGATTCCATTCGAATCCATTCAATGATGAGTCCATTCGTTTCAATTCCATGAGGATTCCATTCGACTCAATTCGATGGTGTTTCCATTCGATTCCATTAGGTGTTGATTCCATTGGATTCCTTTGGATGATTATTCCATTCGAGTCCATTCGATGATGATTCCATTCGAGTCCATTCGATGATGATTCCATTTGATTCCATTCGATGATTCCATTCAGTTCCATTCGATGATGATTCCATTTGTGTCCATTTGATGATTTCATTCGATTCTATTCGATGATGATTCCATTTGAGGCCATTCGATGATTGCATTCGAGTCCGTTTGATGATTTCATTCAATTCCACTCAATGATGATTCCTTTTGAGTCCATTCGATGATTCGATTTGTGTCCATTCAATGATTCCATTCGATTCCATTCGATGAGGACTCCATTCGAGTCCATTCAATGATTCCATTAGATTCCATTAGATGATGATTCCATTCGAGTTCATTCAAAGATTCAATTCGAGTCCATTCGATGATTCCATTCGATTCCACACGATGATGATTCCTTTCGAATCCATTCGATGTTTCCTTTTGAGTGCATTCAATGATTCCTTTTTATTCCATTCGATGATGATTACATTCTCTTCCATTCGATGATGATTCCATTCGATTGTATTCGATGATTCCATTCGATTCCATTTGATAGTGATTCCATTCTTGTCCATTATGTGATTCCATTTGATTCTTATCAATGAGGATTCCGTTTGATGCCATTTGATTTCATTCAATTCCATTCAATGATGATTCCATTCGATTCCATTCAATGATTCCATTAGATTCCATTTGATGATGATTCCATTCGAGTCCATTTGATGATTACATTCAATTCCATTAGATGATGATTCCATTCAGGTCCATTCAATGATTCCATTTGATTCAGTTCGATGATGATTCCATTTGAGTCCATTTGATGATTCCGTTCGAGTCTATTCGATTATTCCTTTCGATTCCATATGATGATGATTCCTTTCGATTCCATTCGATGATTCCATTCAATTCCATTCGATGATGATTCCATTCGAGTACATTTGATGGTTCCATTCGATTCTATTCAATGATGATTCCATTCGACTGCATTTGATGATGATTCAATTCGAGGCCAATCGATGATTCCATTGGAGTCCATTTGGTGACTCCTTTCTATTCCATTCGATGAGGACTCCATTCGAGGCCATTTGATGATTGCATTAGGTTCGATTCAATGATAATTCCATTTGAATCCATTCAAAGATTCAATTCGAGTGCATTCAATGATTCCATTCGATTCCACTTGATGATGATTCCTTTCGAGTACATTCAATGATTCCTTTCAAGTGCCTTCAATGATTCCATTCAATTCCATTCGATGATAATTCCATTCTAGTCCATTCAATGATTCCATTCAGTTGCATTCGATGATTCCATATGATTTCATTCGATGATGATTCCATTCGAATCCATTTGATGATTCCATTCGATCCCTTTTGAGCATGATTCCATTCAAGTCCATTCAATGATTCCATCCGATTCCATTCGATGATTATTCCATTCGAGTCCATTCGATGATTCCTTTCGATTCCATTTGATGATTCCATTTGATTCCATTCAATGATGATTGCATTCGAACCCATTCGATGATGATTCCATTTGACTAAATTCGATGATTCCAATCGATTTCATCCGATGATTGGAGTCCTTTCAGTGATTCCTTTAGATTCCACTCAAAGATGATTCCATTCAATTCCATTCCATAATACCATTCCATTCCATTCATTGATGATTCCATTCGATTCCATTTGATGATTCCATTCCATTCCATTCGATGATGATTCCATTCGTGTGCATTTGATGATTCCATTCCATTCCATTCGATGATGATTCCATTTGAGTATATTCAATCATTCCATTCGAATCTATTCTATGATGATTATATTCGATTCCATTCGATGATTCCATTCAATTCCATTCGATGATTCCATTCGAGTACATTCGATGATTCCACTCGATTCCATTCGATGATTATTCCATTGGAGTCCATTTGGCGATTCCTTTATATTCCGCTCGAAGATGATTCCATTCGATTCCATTAGATGATGATTCCATTCGTTTCCATTCAATGATTCCATTCGAGTCAATTCGATGATTCCATTGGAATCCATTTGATGATGATTCCATTCAGTGATTCCATTCAATTCTATTCGATAATGATTCCAATCGATTCCATTCGATGATGATTCCATTGGATTCCATTCTATGATTCCATTTGATTCCATTAGACAATGATTCCATTCGATTCCATTCGATGATTCCATTCGATTCTATTTGATGATGATTCCATTCGATTCCATTTGATGATGATTGCATTCAATTCCATTCGATGATTCTGATCGATTCCATTTGATGATTAGATTTGATTCCATTCAATGATTCCATTTGATTCCATTTGATAATGATTCCATTCGAGTCCATTCGATGATTCCATTCAAGCCCATTCGATAATTCCATTTGAGGCCAATCGATGATTCCATTTGAGTCCATTCAATTTCTCCATTTGATTTCATTCGTTGATGATTGCATTTGTTTCCATTAGATGATGATTCCTTTTAATAACAATCAATGATGATTCCATATGATTCCTTTCATTGATTCCATAAGATTCCATATGATAATGATACCATTTGTGTCGATTCTATTATTCCGTTTGATTCCATTCGATGATGATTCCATTCGAATCCATTCAATGATTTCATTCAAGTCCATTTAATGATTCCTTTCAATTCCATTCGATGATGATTCCATGCAATGCTATTCAATGATTCCATTCTATTTCACTCGATGATGATTCCATTTGACTCCATTCAATGATTCCATTCGAGTCCATTCGATTATTTCATTAGATTCCATTTGATGATGATTCCATTCGATGCCATTCAGTGATTCCATTTGATTCCATTCAATGATGATTCCATTTGAGTTTATTTGATAATGACTGCATTCAATTCCATTCGATGATTCCATTTGATTCCATTCGATGATGACTCTGATTGATTCCATTCGATGATTCCATTTGATTCCATTTGATGATTCCATTCAATTCCATTCAATGATTCCATTTGATTCCATTCGATGATGATTGCTTCGATTCCATTTGATGATTCCATTCGATTCCATTGGATGATGATTCCGTTCGATTTCATTTGATGACTCCATTCGATTCCATTGGATGATGATTCCGTTTGATTTCATTTGATGATTCCATTTGATTCTATTCGAGGATTCCATTCAATTCCATTCGATGATGATTCCATTTGAGTCCATTCGATTATTTCATTCGAGTCCATTCAATGATTCAATTTGAGTCCATTTGATGATTCCATTCGATTCCATTTGATGATGATTCCATTAGAGTCAGTTTGATGACTCCATTTGAGTCCATTCGATAATTCCATTCGAGTCCATTCGATGACTCCATTCAATTCCATTTGATGATTCCATTCATGTCCGCTTGATCATTACTTTCATGTTCATTCGGTGATTCCATTGGATTACTTTTGATGATGTTCCCATTCGATTCCATTTGACGATGATCCCATTCGATTCCATTCGATGATGTTTCCATTCGAGTCCATTCAGTGATTCCATTTGATTCCATTCAATGATGATTCCATACGTGTCCTTTTGATGATTCCATTCGAGTCCCTTCATTGATTCCATCTGATTCCACTTGATGATGATTCCATTCGAGTCCATTCGATGATTGCATTTGATTTCATTTGTTGATTCAAATGGAGTCTATTTGATTATTCCATTCGAGTCCATCTGATGATTCCATTCGATTCCATTCGATGATAATTCCATTCGAGTCCATTCAATGATGATTCCATTCATTTCCATTCAATGATTCGGTTCGATTCCATTCAATGATTCCCTGTGATTCCTTTCCATGATGATGCCATTCCATTCCATTCGATGATTCCATTCGATTCTATTCCATGATGATTCCTTTTGATTGCATTCACTGATGATTCCATTCGATTCCATTCAGTGGAGGATTCCATTCAATTCCATTCAATGATGGCTGCATTCGGTTCCATTCGATGATGGTTCGAATGGATTCCATTTGATTTCTCCATTCAATTACATTCATTGATGATTCCATTCGCTCCCAATACATTATTATTCCATTAGATTCCATTCGATGATTATTCCATTCGATGATTATTCCATTCGATACCATTCGATGATGATTCCATTCGATTCTATTCAATGATGATTCCATTCGACTCCATTTGATGATTCCATTCGATTCCATTCGATGATTATTCCATTTGAGTTAATTCAATGACTCCATTCGATACCATTCGATGATGATTTCATTCGAGTCCATTCATTGATTCCATTCCAGTCCATTTGATGATTCCTTTCAATTCCTTTCTATGATGATTACATTCTAGTCCCTTCAATGATTCCATTTGATTCCATTCTTTGATGATTCCATTCGAGTGCATTCAGTGATTCCATTTGATTTCATTTGATGATGATGCCATTCGATTGCATTTGATGATTCCATTCTATTCCATTTGATGATGATTCCATTTGAGTCCATTTGATGATTCCATTCGATTCCATTCAATGATGATTCCACTTAAGTCCATTCGATGATTCCATTTGTGTCCATTCTATGATTCCGTTAGATTCCATTTGATGATGATTCCATTTGATGCCATTCGATGATTCCATTCGATTCCATTCAAGGATGATTCCACTCGTGTCCATTCAATGATTGCATTCGATTCCATTTGATGATGATTCAATTCGTGTCCATTCCATGATTCCATTCAATTCCATTTGATGATGATTCCCTTTGAATTCATTCGATGATTCCATTCAATTACCATCAATGATTCCGTTTGATCCCATTCTATGATTCCCTTTGATTCCATTCGATGATCATTCCATTCGATTAAATTCAGTGATTCCATTGGATTCCATTCGATGTTGATTCCATTAGATTCAATTTGATGATGATTCCATTCGATTCCATTCGATTATGATTCCATTCGAGTCCATTCGATGGTTCCATTCGATTCCATTCGATTATGATTCCATTCGAGTCCATTTGATGGTTTCATTCAATTCCATTCGATGATAATTTCATTCGTGTCCATTCGATGGTTCCATTCGATTCCATTCGATGATAATTCCATTCGAGTCCATTTGATGGTTCCATTCGATTCCATTCGATGATGATTCCATTCGAGTCCATTTGATGGTTCCGTTTGATTCCATTCGATGATAATTCCATTCGTGTCCATTCGATGATTCCATTCGATTCCATTCGATGATGATTCCATTCGTGTCCATTCGATGATTCCATTCGATTCCATTCGATGATGATTCCATTCGAGTCCATTCGATGGTTCCATTCGATTCCATTCGATGATAATTCCATTCGAGTCCATTTGATGGTTCCATTTGATTCCATTTGATGATGATTGCACTCGAGTCCATTCGATGATAGCATTCGATTCCATTGGATTATTCCATTCGATTCCATTGAAAGTTGATTCAATTCTAGTCCATTTGATAATTCCATTTGATTCCATTCTCTGATGATTCCTCTCAAGTGCATTCAATGATTCCATTCAATTCCAGTCGATGATGATTCCATTCGATTCCATTCCCTGATGATTGCATTCGATTCCATTCGATGATTCCCTTCGATTCCATTCAAAGTTGATTCCATTTGAGTCCATTTGATTATTCCATTCAATTCCATTCTCCGATGATTTCATTCGAGTCCATTCGATGATTCCATTCAATTCCAGTCTATTATGATTCCATTCGATTCCATTCAATATTTCCATTTGAGTCCATTCGATGATGATTCCATTCGATTCCATTTGATGATTCCATTAGATTCGATTTGATGATTATTGCTTTTGTGGGCATTTGATGATTCCATTCGAGTCCATTCGATGATTCCATTTGATTCCATTCGATGATGACTGCATTCAGTTCCATTCGATGATGATTCCAACAGATTTCATTTGGTGACTCCATTCGATTCCATTTGATGATAATTCCATTCGGTTCCATTTGATGATGATTCCATTCGATTCCATTTGATGATGATTCCATTTGATTCCATTCGATGATGATTCCATTTGATTTCATTCGATGATTCTATTTGATTCCATTATATGATGATTCCCTTCTATTCCATTCGATGACTCCATTCGATTCCATTTGATGATGATTCTATTCAATTCCATTCAATGATGATTCCATTCGAGTCCATTCGATGATTCCATTTTATTTCATTCGATGATGATTCTATTCAATTACATTCGATGATTCCATTCTATTCCATTCGACGATGATTCCATTTGAGTCAAATCGATGATTCCATTCGAGTCCATTTAATGATTCCATTGGGTTCAATTCGATGATGATTACATTTTATTCCATTCGATGATTCCATTTGTTTCCATTCATTGATGATTCCATTCGACTCCTTTTAATGATGATTCCTTTTGATTTCATTCATTGATGATTCCATTCATTTCCATTCGATGATGATTCCATTCGATTCCATTTGATGATGATTTCATTCAATTCCATTCAATGATCATTCTATTCCATTTCATTTGATGATTCTATTCGATTCCATTAGGTGATAATTCAATTCTATTGCATTCGAGGATTCCATTCAATTCCATTCGATGTTGATTCCATTCGATTCCATTCAATGATAATTCCACTCGATTGCAATCTATGATGATTCTATTTGTGTCCATTCGAATATTCCATTCACTTCCATTCGATGATGGTTCCACTGGTGTCCATTCGATGATTCCATTCCATTCCATTCGATGATGATTCTATTCAATTCCATTTGATGATGATTCCATTCATTTCCATTTAATGATGATTCCGTTTGATTGCATTTGATCATTCTATTTGATTCCATTCGAAGATGAGTCCATTCTATTCCATTCGATGATTCCATTCGATTCCATTCAATGATGATTCTATTTGATTACATTTGATGATGATTCCATTCGATTCCATTTGATGGTGATTCCATTCGTGTCCATTCGATGTTTCCATTTGATTCCATTCAACGACGATTCCATTCGAGTCCATTAGATCATTCCATTCGATTCCATTCGATGATGATTCCATTTGATGCCATTCGATGATTCCATTCAATTTCATTCAATGATGATTCCATTCTAATCCATTTGATGATTCCATTCCATTCCATCTGGTGATGATTCCATTCGAATCCACTCAATGATTCCATTTGATTCCATTCGATGATGATTCCATATGAATCCATTAGATGATTCCGTTCGATTCCATTTGATGATGATTCCATTTGGGTCCATTAGATGATTCCATTTGATTCCATTCAATGATGTTTCCATTTGAGTCCATTCGATGATTGCACTCGTTTCCATACGATGAAGATTCCATTTGATTCCATTTGATGATTCCATTCTATTCCATTCGATGATGATTCCATTCGGGTGCATTAGATGATTCCATTTGATTCCATTCGATGATGATTCTATTCGTGTCCATTACATGATTCCATTCGATTCCATTCAATCATGATTCCATTCTATTCAATTCGATGATGATTCCGTTCGGGTCCATTAGGTCCATTAGATGATTCCATTCGATTCCATTTGATGATGATTCCATTCTATTCCATTCAAAGATGATTCCATTCGGGTCCATTAGATGATTCCATTTGATTCCATTCAATGATGATGGCATTCTATTCCATTCGATGATGATTCCATTCGATTCCATTCGCTGATGATTCCATTCGGGTCCATTCGATGATTCCATTCTACTCCATTCAATGATGATTCCATTCAAGTCCATTCGATGATTCTATTAGAGTCCATTAAATGATTGCTTTTGATTCCATTCGATGATGATTCCATTCCATTCCATTCCATGATGATTCCATTCGATACCATACTATGATTCCTTTCGATTCCATTTGATGTTGATTCCATTCAATTTCACTTGATGATTCTATTTGAATCCATTTGATGATGATTCCATTCGATTCCATTCTATGATTCCATTTTATTACATTTGATGATGATTCCATTTGATTCCATTCAATGATTCCTTTTGATTCCATTTGATGATGATTCCATTCGATTCCATTCTATGATTCCATTTTATTACATTTGATGATGATTCCATTTGATTCCATTCGATGATTCCTTTCGATTCCATTTGATGATGATTCCATTTGAGTCCATTTGATGATTCCTTTCGATTCTATTCAATGATGATTCCATGCGAGTGCATTCGATGGTGATTCCATTCGATTCCATTTGATGGTTCCATTCGATTCCATTCGATGATGATTGCATTCGATTCCATTCAATGATTCCATTTGATTCCATTCCAAGATGATTCCATTTGATTCCGTTCCAAGATGATTCCATTTGATTCCATTCGATGATGATTCCGTTCGAGTCCATTCGACACTTCCCTTCGAGTCCATTTGATGATTCCATTCGAGTCGAATTGATGATTCCATTCAATTCTGTTCTGTGATGTTTCCGTATGATTCCATTCAATGATGATTCCATGTGATTCCTTTCGATGATGATTCCTTTTGATTCCATTTGATTATGATTCATTTCCAGTTCATTCAATGATTCCACACGATTCCATTCGATGATGATTCCGTTCGAGTCCATTCAATGATTCCTTTCAATTCCATTAGAAGATGATTCCATTTGATTCCGTTCATTGGTGATCCCATTCAATTCCATTCAATGATTCCATTCCATTCCATTCGACAATGATTCCATTTGATTCCATTTGATGATTCCGCTCAATTCCATTTGATGATGATTCCATTCGATTCCATTCGATGATTTCATTCGATTCTATTCGATGATGATTCCATTCGATGATGATTGCCTTCAATTCCATTCAATGATTCCATTTGATTCCATTCGATGATGATTCGGTTTGATTCCATTTGATGATTCCATTTGAGTCCATTCGATGATTCCATTTGATTCCATTTGATGATGATTCCATTCGAGTCCATTCAGTGATTCCATTCGAGTCCATTTGATGATTCCATTCGATTTCATTTGATGATAATTTCATTCGTGTCCATTTGATGATTCCATTTGAGTCCATTCGATAATTCCATTCGATTCCTTTCGATGATTCCATTCGATTCTATTGGATGTTTCCATTCGAGGCCATTTGTTCATTCCTTTCATGTCCATTCAATGATTCCATTCGATTCCATTTGATGATGATCCCATTTGATGATGATTCCATTCGAGTCCATGTGATGATTCCGTTTGATTCCATTCAATGATGATTCCATTCGAGTCCATTTGATGTTTCCATTCTATTCCATTCGATGAGGATTCCCTTCAAATCCATTTGATGATTCTCTTCAAGTCCATTCAGTGATTGCTTTCGATTCCATTCTATG
The DNA here is from genome assembly GCF_029281585.2 of Gorilla gorilla gorilla. NCBI lineage: Eukaryota > Metazoa > Chordata > Mammalia > Primates > Hominidae > Gorilla > Gorilla gorilla. The sequence goes on from NC_073224.2 coordinate 108,269,529, forward strand.
ATGATTCCCTTTGATTCCATTCGATGATGATTCCGTTCGATGTCATTCTATGATTCCATTCGATTCCATTCGAGGTTGATTGCATTCAATTCCATTCGATTATTCTATTTGATTATTTTCTATGATGATTTCATTTGATTCCATTCAGTGTTTCCAGTTGATTACATTTGATGATGATTCCTTTCTATTCCATTCTATGATTCCATTTGATTCCAATCGATGATGATTCCATTCGAGTCCATTCAATTATTCCATTCGATTCCATTCAATGACGATTCCATTCGAGTCCATTCAGTGGTGATTCCATTTGATTCCATTCCATGATTCCATTCGATTCCATTCGATGATGATTGCATTCAATTCCATTTGATGATTCCCTTCGATTCCATTCAAAGTTGATTTCATTCGAGTCCGTTCAATAATTCCATTCGATTCCATTCTCCGATGATTCCATTCGAGTCCGTTCAATGATTCCATTCAATTCCAGTTGATGATGATTCCATTCGAGTCCACTCGATGATTTCATTGGATTCCATTCAATGAAGATTCCATTCGAGACCATTCGACGATGATTACATTCGAGTCCTTTCGATGATGATTACATTTGCGTCCATTCGATGATGACTCCTTTCGGTTCTATTCGATGATGATTCCATTCGAGTCCATTCAATGATGCTTCCATGCGATTCCATTCAATGATGACTCCTTTCGGTTCCATTCGATGATTATTCCATTCAGTTCCATTCGAAGATTCCATTCGAATCCATTCGATGATGACTCCTTTCGGTTCCATTCGATGATGATTCCATTCAGTTCCATTCGAAGATTCCATTCGAGTCCATTCGATGATTCCATTCGATTCCATTCGATGATGATTCCATTCGGGTCCATTCGATGATTCCTTTTGACTCCACTCAGTGTTGATTCCATTTGGGTCCATTCAATGATTCCCTTTGAGTTTATTCCATGATTCCTTTTGATTCCATTCAATGTTGATTCCATTCGAGTCCATTCAATGATTCCATTTGATTTCATTCAATGATGATTTGATTCAATTCTGTTCGATGATTTCATTCGATTCCATTCAATGACAATTCAAGTCCATTCGATGATTCCATTTGAGTCCATTTGATGATTCTATTTGGTTCCATTCGATGATGATTCCTTTGAATTTCATTCGTTGATGATCCCATTTGATTCCATTCGATGACGATTCCATTCAATTGCATTCGATGATGACTCCATTCGATTCCGTTCAATAATGATTCCATTCGATTTCATTCGATGATTCTATTCAATTCCTTTCTATGATTATTCAGTTCTTTTCCATTTGATGATTCCACGTGATTCCATTCGATGATGATTCCATTCAATTCCATTCGATGATGATTCCATTCGTTTGCATTTGATGATGATTCCATTCGGGTCCATTCAAAGATTCCATTTGATTCCATTCGATGATGATTCCTTTCGAGTTCATTTGAGGATTCCATTCGACTCCATTCAATGATGATTCCATTCGATGCTATTCGATGATTACATTCAATTCCATTTGCTGATGATTCCATTCAACTCCATTTGATGATTCCATTTGATTCCATTCCATGATGGTTCCCTTCAACTCCATTCAGTGATTCCATTCAATTCCATTCGATGAGGATTCCATTCGAGTCCATTTGATGATTCTATTTGATTCCATTCGATGATGATTACTCTCGAGTCTGTTCAATGATTCCATTCGAGTACATTCGATTATTCCATTTGATTCTATTCGATGATGATTCCATTCGATGCCATTCGATGATTCCTTTCGTTTCCATTCAATGGTGATTCCATTCGTGTCCATTTGATGATTCCATTCAATCCCATTTGATGATGATTCCATTCGTGTCCATTCGATGATTCCATTTGTTTCCATTTAATGATGATTCCATTCGAGTCCATTCCATGATTCCATTCAATTCCATTCACTGATGATTCCATCCGAATCCATTCGATGATTCCATTTGATTCCCTTCAATGATTCTGTTTGATCCCATTCGATGATTCCCTTCGATTCAATTCGATGATCTTTCCATTCGATTCAATTCGATGATTCCATTTGATTCCATTCAATGATGATTCCATTCAATGATGATTCCATTCGATTCCATTCGATGATGACTCCATTCGATTCCATTCGATCAAGAGTCCATTTGATTCCATTTGATGATTACTCCATTCGGTTCCATTTAATGATGATTCCATTCAGTTCCATTTGATGATGATTCCTTTAGATTCCATTCGATGATTCCATTCGATTACATTTGTTGATGATTCCATTCGATTTCATTCAATGATGATTCCATTCGATTACATTCAATGATGATTCCATTCGATTCCATTCTATGATGATTCCATTCGCTTCCATTCGACGATGATTCCATTTGATTCCATTCGATGATGATTCCTTTCGAGTCCATTCGATGATGCTTCCATTCAAGTCCATTGGATGATGACGCATTTTATTCCATTTGATGATGACTCCATTCGATTCTATTCGATGATGATTCCGTTTGATTCCATTCTATGATAATTCCATTCTATTCCATTCGATGATGATTCTCTTCCATTCCATTCGATGATGATTCCATTCAATTCCATTCAATGATGATTCCATTCGATTCCATTCGATGATGATTCCATTCTCTTCCATTCAATGATGATTCCATTCGTTTCCATTCGATGATGATTCCATTTGATTCCATTCGATGATGGTTCCATTCGATGATGATTCCTTTTGAGTCCATTCAATGATGTTTCCATTCAAGTCCATTGGATGATGATGCCTTTTGATTCCACTCGATGATGACTCCATTCGATTCCATTCGATGATGACTCCATTTGATTCCGTTTGATGATGATTCTGTTTGTTTCCATTAGATGACAGTTCCATTCTATTCCATTCGATGATGATTCCATTTCATTCCATTCCACTACATTCCATTACATCCAATTCCATTCCACTCCATTCCACTCCTCTCCTCTCCACTCCACTCGACTCCAATGCATTCCATTCCATTCTATTCCACTGCTTTCCATTCCATTCCTTTCTTTCAAGAGTGTCTCTCTCTGTCACACATCCTGTAGCACAATGGCACAATCTCATCTCCCATTCCATTCCATTCCTCTCCATTCAATTCCCTTCGATTCCATTCCATTCCATTCCATTTCATTCCATTCCATTCCATTCGAAAAAGAAAAAGAGTTGCAAAGTCATACTCACTTTTCTGCTCTTGTCAGACAAGGGTTCTTTGAATACTTCAGCCCTAATAATTTTCTTTTTATCATACATATTGCAGTGCTTATCTAATTTTAAATATATTTTTGTTTCAAAACCCAGTTTCTTATTTGTTCTATCTGTATGTTTGCAATATATTTTACTCTCTGTTCATTCTTTGATTTCAGAACTTCAACCTTTCTGAAGCATATTTTCAGAGTTTCTCTGTAGTTTCTTTAGTGGAATTCTGCTGGTGGTGTTTTGTTTTTTGTCTCTAAATATGTTATTTAGCCATAGGTTGATGAATATTTTTCTTCATTTAGAAATTCAGAATGGCATTATTATTCTTAACAAATAATATTGTTTATTTTACCTTTCATTTTTTTCAGATTTCAATATGATTAAAAGTAATTTCATTTTTCTAATGCTAATTGAAATATTTTCCCTTCCTCATTGTTTACTATTTCTCTAGGAGATACAAAGGTGTAGGTTTATCTCCATTGTAGCTTGCTTAGCATGCATGGAATTTTTGAGTATGCAGATTAGTGTCTTACGAAAGTCTAGGGAACTTTCAGCCAAAATACCATCACATATTGTCCCTTCCCAGTTCCCTTCTTCTATGAGAACACTCACTAAACACATGCTACACTTTCTCACTGTATCTTCCATGTCTCTTCATCATTCTGTCCACATTTTACATTTTTTAAAATTTTCTGTAATGCATTCTGAAATATTTATGAACTCTCACCTTGGCCATGTCTAATCTGATAAATTCATTTTTGAGTTTTTAATTTAAAATAACTATATTTTTATACAAACTACTTTCCAAATTTGCTACATTAATTTTTTAGTCTCATAACAATATATTCATTTCTTAAAAAATTTTTTGAAAGCAAATGTGCTTCGTAATCTAACAGTGATATTTCTACTAAAGAACCTTTGTGGATCTGTTTGTACTCTTTTTCTGCTTTCCTTTCAAATGGTGGAATATCATTTCCTTGCATACTTTGATGCCTTTGAATGACAAATATTTATTTTTCTCTGAAAATTATTTTTGGGCACTTTTGCGGATTAGTAAATAGAAAACTTGCCAAAGAGAATTTCAATTTTTTTGTGATTCTACTAAAGGCACCACCATTCTGGGACCACATTATGTTAATTCTTGGCCTAAAGGTGTTTGGACGTATGTTTGGACTGCACATTTAAACAATTTTTAAATTAGTTGCTGCAAATCATTAACGATTGGGTTTCTTTATGTCTGTCCAATCTCAAGTCATTTTTATTTGCCATTTCCAGGGAATGTGAAATGGGACTAATTTACCTCTGATTCTTCTTTATACTGAGGATATACATTTTGGTCCTAGCTTTAGGGAGGAGCTCCTGTGTGATGCCCTATCTTGGGAAAAACTATGTATTTTTTTTACTGTCCTATGTGATGTATGACAGTAGGAATCTGCACACATTCATTTTGCTACATGTCCGTAGGGCAAAATCAGTTTCGGTGTTTAGTTATATTTTGTCTGCTCCCTGCATTCCCATGGTTTTGACCTTATATTTTACTTTTATTTGTGAACATACCAGTGCTTCAAATTTTTTCCAGTAATATATTCAACTATATTATGAGAAAGAGAGAAATTTTGATAAAACACAAATTTCATATTTTCCTTCTCTAATTGGCTTTTACTTAAAAATACAGGTAAAATTTACTTGTGCTTTTTGCTATTTCTGTTTTGCCATTCTCTGTTTGTCTATGTCTTCTCCACATAGACACAATTAGGGAATTTTGTACACTCTTGTGCCAACTGCTTTGATAGTAACAAAATATATTTCTCGAACTCCTAGCTATAAAACTCAAGTATCCACAATTTAAATTCTTTTTTGCTCACTTCTATTATGTTTCCAGTCTCAATAGAAATCGATGCCAATCCAGAAATACAAGCATTATTCTAATACTTCTCACACATTACAGGTATAGATTAAATTTTCTAGGTCTCCTTAAATACTATCAATTTTCACTACTTGTATCTTAACCGTTAAGTTCAGCGTTTTCTATAATATTAGTAAGTTGTGAAAATTTCCTTACTTTCTTATTTGTCCCAAGTTCAAGGTTTTGCAGTCTCTACCTCACCCTGTGAAGCATAAACATTGTACTATGCTGTACAAATATTACATAGTTCATGTGCTTAAAGATTGCACAATTTTTATTTGGTTGACAATAGCTAATGTTTTCTTCTTCATTTTCTATTTCCTGATTTTTCTTTATTTAATATATGCTACATTATCATAAAAATAAGAACGTTTTACAAACTAAAGCAAAAGAAACCCTAGGAAAAAAATGCACAAATAAAATATATAAACATACATTTGGATATACCATGTACACTTCTAATTTATTTAGACTTTTAATTGTAGTACAATTTTAATTAAAGTCTGTGTATTATCTGTCATCGTCTTTGTATTTTTTATATAACAAATTGTGTAAATCAAAACGCCTCAATGTCATTATAAACTATCTTGGCAGAGGTTGATGTCCAAGGAATAATTTCTCTCCCAAATTATGTCAGTCAGAATTTCACTCTACCATAATTCTTTTAATCAGTTTCAGAGGAATCACAAATTTCAAAATTGTTCAATGTAGTTGTTGTAGTTCAAGTACATTTAGACAGGTGTAAAACTGTAGACAGACTGATACAAACATATTCTAATTGACACAAAAGTATATGGGACCTATTTTAAAATCTAGACTTTAAAATGTAGTGTCAACGTACTCATGTTCTCCTTGTGAAATTATTGCTTTTTATTCTCTGGATAGAATAATTTAATCTTTAAACCTTCAATTCACTGTTAAAAACAAAATATTACATAAGGATATGCTTATAAAAATAATTCGCAACTAGCTTTTCAGTTCAGAAATATATGTGAAAAATCATCAAGCATCTAATGGATTTCAAGGAGAAATGGGTTAGTAATTTATTCCATATGTCTCAATTTTTCCTAGATTCAAGGCTTCCTTTACAACAATTGTAGGCATTTAAGAAACATGTAAGCTAAAAAGAAGAAATTGTGACACTGCCGCTTAGGTTTTTTAAATCTTTGGACATGAATCAATATACTTTTTAATTTTATCTTAATTAGACCTTGTGAGTTCACTATCTTCCTGTCAGTATAGCATCCAAACTGATTATCATAGATTACAAGTTCAACTATCAACTGAGTTCTGAGACTCTAAAAAAATAAATGAATGTATTTGTTTGGGTATTCTTAAAGCAGGAGTGAGGACACAGTGAAAGTGAGACAAGGAAGAGAGAACAAAATAAAACAGGAAAGATAGAAAAGCCAGTACCACACGTGTTAAGAGGCAAGTTCCTGTGTTAGATATCTGGGCTTAATTCTATCGGAAGCTATGTGGAACATGCCTCAGAATTACATCACTGAATCCAGGGAGATTCTTCTTAGTTACCCTCACCTTTTCTTCCCACTTCATGCCCAGTATCAAACTCCCGTGCTGCTAGAGAAAGTCCTCAACTAGAAACAGCTGCAAATTCTGGAGATCAGACCATGTAGAGTGTTAAGAATGGTTTTCTTCCCAGCAGCTACAGGTAAGGAATAGGGGCTGGGCTATTAATACATCTGCTACAAACCAATATATCCCTTATGCTCCTTTGGGTGATCGACAATGTATTTAAAATATTAGATGATCAAGAAGGGCTGCAGAAAGGAGGAAACAGAAACAAACAGCACACCTCTTGGTTTATTTTTATTCATTTCATCAGTTTCAAGGAAAATGTGTTGGGAGTTCCTGGCATAGAGAATGTCACAAAGATATGTTTTTAATAGTGGTGCTATCCCTAGGGCAGAGAAGATCCAGAGAAAGCCCAAGTGGCTGCTGGAACAAAGTCAGACACTGTGCCACCTGTCCACACTCCTTGGCTCTGCCATCATGCTGAAGATTGGTTTAAAGGGCTGGCTTCCCTCCCTGCAAAATTAAAAGAGCACAAACTGAGAAACTGAATGTGGGAGACAGCAGTGGATTATGCTGTTGTCAGGGGTCACCTCAGGTTTGGAAGCATTCTTTCAAATTAACCCATCTCAGGCCATCTGCAGAGAAGAAAGGTGGTACCTAACTTTTTTTCTTGTCAGCACTTGGTAGGGGTGTTTTATTGACCAAATATGTTCCCACAACCTAGTTTTTTGTAACTAAATAAATATAGTAGAGTTTTAAATTTTATCATCAAAATCTATAGACAATTTTTGATTAAAATAGGCTCCACATCTATGTCCTGCTTTTCTTCTTATTAATTACATTGCTGTATAAAAGAACAAGACTTCAGAATCAAGAATATCTTGTCTCTTGGCATTGAATTTATACAAGGTGCTCTTTCTTTAATGCTGTCTCAAAGGACATATTTTTACTCATTAAAAAGGAAGATCGGAATCTAGTTGTATGCACTGCTCCAACAAATTAATAATTAAAATTAGGATGTAAATGTGGTCAAATCTATAGAAAGACTTGAGATGTCATTTATATTGATTACTGTATAGCACGCTACAAACAGAAATTGTTAAATAATAGTTTATATAAATATTTTGTAGCATTTCAAATATTGGAGTGCCTGAAGTTTCTCCTCTTATATAGTTCAGATTACCAATTTGAAGACTTACTCGGGTGGTTAAAAAGTTTTTAGTCTCGTTTGAGTATTATATAAAAGCAATTTTCAGTTAAATGTGTTCCGCTTACATAAAACATTAGAAATTAGTGAGTGTTTAATTACATTTTCGTGTTCCTGTAATGCCTTTAGAAGATTTTCATATTATTACCTATCAATATATGTATGCTTTGTCTAAGAAAAATCAATCATATACATCATTGAAATTGAAACTTTTTAAAAGTACTTATTAATTCTATTGAAAAACCACATCCATAAGAGCAATTACAATATAATATTGTGAACATGTAAATATTTATCCTATGTCTATTTTATATGTAAGCATATGTGATTAAAAATATAGTTAAGAATTTTTAAACCTAGTATTATAAAGTAAAAATTAATTAAACCTCTGATCATTATTTGTTAATTAAGATAAGATTATTTTGATTTGGGTGATTTTAAATGAACAAAAATATTAAATTACATGACAAAAATTCTTTATAAAATGTTTATGATTTTTACATTGGTTTTATCAGTTTATTCCAATATTTTATTTTAAGATGACCTGCCTTGTTTAAAACACTGTATTCATCTTAATTAAATTAAATTCCATTTGTAAAAAAATTAACAAATGATTTGCTCTATTATACAGTGCGGTTATAAACTGAGTCAGTGTCTCAAGATTTGATCCCCATTATCGTCATCCGTGGCCCTATTTGTTTGATAAATGTAGTGTCTTTTTCCATGCCTGTCACATCTCTATTGCTCATTTATTTTTCTCCTTGTCCCTTATAGGGAGCATTGCCTATCTCTAGATTAAGCAAAAGTTGCATCTTAAAAAAGCACAATAACCTGCTCAAACTTTCTCACACAGAGAAATGTTTGTTAAGTAATTAAAGTGTAGATGATGATACAAAGAACTTGATTAAATAAGATACCAAAGTACACTTGTGATTCAGAATATGAATGGTATTTAATACCTTTGAAATCAAAAATTGCTGAGTGACATTAATTAATGTCAATATTTCAGAAGTTGTTCTGGTTAGTGAAATGTGTACAACATGTAAAAATTTCCGAACTCTGAAGGGCAACATTATTCTATAATTAAGAATTAAGAATTAATTCACATTAATTATTGGGGAGAAATAATTTTAAGAATTAATGACTGAGAAAACGTTTTTATTTTTTATTTAGAAAATTATTTCGTGGATGAGCATTACTGCAAGTTTTGTGAGAAACATAAATTTATAGAAACAATCATGTGCACAAGATGAATTAATAACATCTTGATATTTTCCACTATTACAGTTGTATTTGGTAAATCTATAAATGCCCATCATCTAAAGATCATAAATGAATCTTGGAAACCTTGTAGGTAAGGGTAAATATAAAGATGCATCCAATTACATTTACACACACATACAATTACTTTTACACAAACATACGTGCACACACACTCACTGATACAGGTATGCATATATATACATGAATTTACCAATTGATTTTAACTAATATTTATAAGAGCCTGTAGGATTGATATATACTGTTGAACCTGAAAAATATTTATTATATACATGTTTAAAATACACAAAGAAATAAATAGTAATTGTACTAGGCATTTGAAACTGTACTTAAATATAAGCTGTGATCATTACAAATTCTTACACTGAATAAATATTTTTATTTTTATAATAATATGTTTGATCCATGTGTACATTTTTTAAAATGTATTATTTTTGTCATAGAGTCATGTCATGTATAATAATATTTCAGTCAAAGATGGATTACATATACAAAAGTGGTCCCATGAGATTGTAATACATATTTTTACATACTTTTCTATGTTTAAGTATGTTTACATACATAAACTCTTACCACTGTGTTCTTATTGCCTGCAGTATTCAGTATAGTAATGTAGTACACAGGTTTGTAGCCTAGAAGAGAAAGGTTATACCATATAACCTAAACGTGGTAGGCTGTACAAACTAGGTGTTTGTAATATTCTCTCTGACGTTTGGAAAATGATGAAATTGCCTATGGATGCATCTGTTAGAACGTATCCCTGTCATTCAGTGATGCACGACTGTGCTAAAATGCTAAATCTAAGTTTCAATGACCTCCGTAAAATTGTTGTACTGTGAAATACAAATCTCTCACCTACGGCCTGAATATGTTTGCAAACTAAGCAGATCATGGGAAGGAGAATGTGCTGGCATCGCTGGGATGATTTTCTCACACTACATGAATAATATCTCCAGACTTTGCGAATATGAGCCACTTGCATAGAGTTAAAGTAAGCATCTCTTTGCTGGGAAATTTATCAAATGGGAGTATGAAGTGTTTTTAAAAGATACTTGTTTGTTTGTAGCTGGTAGGCCTACAGTGGCTCATGGCAATGGTTGAGGTTGCTAAGATTTGGTGGAAGAAGGCAAAATGAAATGGCCACTTGCATGGTATATGGATCACTTGTTTCTGTTGAGTTACAGATTCAGCTGGCTATTTCTCCCAATGTTAGTTATTTGGAGAAAAGAAACATGATAGTAATTTTGGGGTAACAAATACAATATTTGATGAAAGCAAATTTATTGAGGGTTAGACAAACTACCAGATAATTTAGGCTTCAAAGTCAACACGAGATTTCTGGCCCAAATTGTGCAGAGTTTGGGTCCAGCTGCAAAGTTCAAAGGAAGAGGCCATATAAGATGATTCGCACTTTTGTCACCAACTGCCAGTTCACCCAGAACACCCTCAGTTTCAAGAATTTACTAAAAAGACTCACAGAACTCATTGAATGGCATTGTACTCATGGTTTATAATAGAGAAAGGGTAGAAATTAGGACCAATCAAAGGAAGAGATATATCACATAAGGTGAAATCTAGGAGGATTTTGAATGTTAAGTTTCCATTGTCTTCAGGACATATTACCTGTCATTGTTGTACAGCAATAAACATGGAGTACTACCAACCTGGGGAGCTCACCTGATGCTAAAAAGGCACTATTTAGAAAATGAAAAGACAAAGGAAAGGAGGAGATAAGATGACCTTCCACATTAAGGCACTGGAAAGAATAGCAAACTAAACCTAAAGCAAGCAGAAGGAAGAAAAAAAAATTAGAGAAATTAATAATTTATAATATTAATCATATTTGTTAGTGTTGACTAATTGATATTAATTCTTGACTGACTTTTTTAAAAAAGAGAAATATTCACTTCCCAATTTATTCTGTGGGGCCAGCGTTACCTTGATACAAAAATTAGTCCAAATAGCATAGAAAAATAAAACTACTATAAGTATAATTGCAAAATTCCTTAAAAAATACCAACAAATCAGATCTAGCAACATGTAAAAGAATTATACACTATGACAAAGTGAAATTTATACTAGTAATCTCAGGTTGGTTTAACAGCCCAAAATCCATTAAGGTAATACATCTTTTCCACAGAATAAGAAACAAGAATTGCATGATCATGTCGATAGATTCAGAAAAGACATTTAACAAAATCCAAATGCTTTAATGATTAAAAATAAAAATAAAAACTCAATGAATCAGGAATAGAGAACTTTCTACACCAGATACATGGCACCTGCGAAAAGCCAACAGCAAGCATGCAACTTAATGGTAAAGAATGCTTTCCCGCTGTGGTCAGAGATAAGAATAGGATATATACTTTGACCTCTTCTAGTCAACACTGCACTAAAGATTTTATGCAGGGCAAATCAGCAACTAAAAAAAAAGAGTCACCCATATTGAACAGGAAGGAATAAAACTTTATTTGAAAATAACATTCTTGTATATAGAAAATTTTAAGGAATCCATTGAACGATAGAACTAGTAAATTATTTCAGCAATATTACAGCATACAAGATAAATGTACAAAAATCAATTGCACACATCTACAATGAAAACCCCAAAATGAAATTAAGAAAACACTTCAATTTAAAATAGCATCAAAAAAAGAAATAATAATTAATTTGGAAAATGTGATACAAGATTTTACTCTGAAAATTAAAATGTATTGTTTAAAGAATATCCAAATAATTAGCAAACGTCTTCCACCCATGAATTGGAAGATTTAATATTGTAGTACTTTACAAGGTGAACTACAGATTTGATGTAATCCCTGCAAGTATCCCAACAGACTTCTGTCTAGAAACTGACAAGCTGATTCTAAAATACACATGGGATTGTAAGGGACTCAAAATAGCCAAAATAGTCTTGATAAAAGAAAACATATTAGGATAATTCACACTCCCGTGCTCCAAACCTTACAGCAAAGCATCAGTAATCAAGACAACAAAATACTGATGAAGGAAAATTATATAGATTGATGGAAGAGAATTGAGCGTCCATATATAAAACTATGTATCTATAGTCAATGGATTCTTACAGTGGTGCCATGTGCAATTCAATGAGGAAGAGACAGTCTTTGAACACACTGGGTCAACAACGTACACGTGGATCGCCACTTGCAAAATAGTAAATTGGAACCCTTACCCCAAAGCATACAAAAATATTAACTCAAATGAATTAAAGACATACATGCAAGAACTAGAATAAAGCATATGCGAAAATCTTCAGGATTTTGGATCTAGCAAAGAAATAGCTGTAACACCAAAAACATGAGCAACAAAATAAAAATTAGATATTTAAAATTTCTTAAAAATTAAAGACATTGGTGTTTCAAAGGACAACCAAGCAAGTCAAAAGGTAGCTCAAAAATTGTGAGAAAATATTTGAGAAACACATATCTATATGTCTGCTGATATATGTATCTTGAATATAGAAAAATTGTTTTAACTCAGTAACAAAAATCCCAACTCAAAACTGATAAATGATAGGAATAGTTGTGTATCCCAAGAAGATACACGAACGGTCAATAATCCCATAAAAAGATACTCAACAGCATCACACATCAGGCAACTACAAATCAAAACCACAGTTAGATACTCTATGGCTAGAACTGGCCACTTTGGAAAATAGGTTGATGGCTTCTAAATATATGAAACATAGAATTGTCATATGACCCAGAAATTTACTCCCAGGTATACCCCCAGAGTATTGGAAAGAGGTGTTCAAACACAAATTGTACACAAGTATTTTAACAGCAGTATTTAAAATAGCCAAAGGCTGAACACAACTCAAATGTCAACAAAATATTATTGGATAAACAAAATGTTATATCCATGAAATTGAATGTTATACAGCTATAAAAAGAAATAAAGTACCAATACGCATATGAACCTTGATAGCATTATGCCAACTGAAAGAAGCCAGGCACAAAAGGCCACCTATTGTATGATTCTATTTAGATGAAAATAGAATAGGAAGATCTACAGAGACAGAAAACAGATTTGTGGTTGCTTAGGATTGAGTAAGGGATGAGTGCATAGGAGGTTAACAGTTAGAGAAGGTGGGGTTTCTTTTTGAAGTGATGAAACTGCTCTAAAATTCGTTGTGATGATGGCTCCACTTATCTGCGTATATACTAAAAGCCATTGACTTGTAGACATTAATATGTGCACTCTACAGTATGTAAATTATATCTCAATAAATCCTTTCAAAAATACACAGAAGACTAAGGGGTTTTGGACTGTTGCAGCTGAGAGGCAGTTTGAAATACTGAATAGGTCTCATCGAGAATGTGAGGTTTCAGTAAAGACTTGAGGAAGTTGAATGAGCTGATCAATGGATATATGGAAGGTTACCTTTCAAAGCCAGGAAATTAACTAGAGTCTTGGTCATAAGACAGCAGCATGTTGGCATGTCCAGAGGACAGTGAGGTGGCCAGGACCACTGGTAAGATCAAGGGTGAAGACATAAAAGAATTTTGGCAGTTAACATGAGGCAGATCACGAAGGGCTTGCAGACCATTGTAAGAATTGTGTCTTTTAGTGTAAATGAACTGGGGAGATAAATCATTATCCCATTATCAATATTTTAATAAATCCATGGATTTAAGTCAATTAGTAATAATATGCAAATTTGTATTAAAATTACAAGAATTCCTTGCACATTTGAGAACAGGAGATTCATGATTGTTTATCAGCAATAATAGACTATTAACTTTAATTGTCATCAGCGAATTGAGATTAATTGCAATACATCATGCTTTATAATGTGACTGTCAAAAGGAAAATATGATTGTAATCTTATACTACATCTATCAATGTCTTTGATTCATAGGACTATAGACTAAGCCCCTAGTTTTCAAAGCCAACTGATGAGGCAGCGACATCTTATGCAAGTTTGCTGCTTTCTGCCACAGTGGTCCTTGGTCAGCTGGCACAAATTGTTTTAAAACACCGCTAGGTCTAAAAGAACTTTGGATCACAATGAACACAGAAACACCTTCATCCCTTCAGAAATACCTATCAATTAGTTCCAATACAGAATGAAAAATTGACAACGGAAGTATGTTGATTGTAAAAATGCCAGATAGCTTGCATCTACATGAAAGAAAAATGCCATTTTTATTACAATAGATCATTGTTTTACATGAGTTTTGGTATAGCACGATGTTGAACCAAGGGCAAAGAGAGATGGATTAATGAAGTCTTAAGATATCAAGAATTTGAAAGAAAAGGCAGGTCGTCTTTGAAGGTTAGTGACATAGCATTCATCTTCTGTTGTCACCTTTTCCGTCATTCCCTGTATGCCTGATGGACAGCTTTCACTCAAGTTCAGAGAACAGGATGCAAAGATTAGCTACCAACTAATTTTTGTGAAGTGAGCTTAATTTCTAGCCAGACTGAGCTTATGTTTTAGCAGGAAGCGTTTTTGGGAAATGTTTATGTTAGAGTTAGCCCTTCTTGATAAGGTGAGACATAAACGTCTACTTTATAGACATGAATTGAGGTGGGAAGATATTTGGGGGAAACATTTTCTCAAATGCTAAATAACAGAGGTACACAAAGGGGAAGTTATACTAGATTTCTTTCCCACTTGTTTTCTATGTCTCGTCCAATTCATCTTGATTCCCTTCAGTTTCTGTTTAATGTAGAAAGTGGCATTTTCATTATTTTAAGCTTCTAGCACAATGAAAGAATTTCTGTTTTTCATGAACTGCATCATAAATGAAAGGGAAGAAGAGTGTCCAATATCATATTTATTTTTCAACAAAACACTGCTCCACGGCTTAAATTCAGTTTAAAAAAGAGAATTTATTGAACATCTAACACATACACAAAAGGCAGTAAAGACAAATGAGAGGAGGGCAGGATATTGAAGTATACAGACTTTAATGCTGAGTTTTGTATCTTAGTAAGTTACTGCACCTTACAGAGAATCAATTTCCCCTGATTTAGGAAGGCGATGCTAATGGTTATTGCATAGGTGTAAGTATAAAAATGTTGTATTTAAGAGAATCCCACAAGCTTGGTATAAGGCAGAAAATAAATAGATGTGACATTAATGAGTAGTTTATTACATTTGTATGCTACCTGCAGACTAGAGGAAGCAAGAAACAGAGCCACTATGCTTGATTAGCATTATATTCTAATTTGGAATATAAATAGAAAAGAGAAAAATAGAAAGCTATGCATAAACACATGCATTAAAATGAATTTTATGTGGACTCTTTCAGGAAAATGTTCCTAAGGTATTTTATTTTTTTATTGTGGTAAAATACACATAACATAAAATGTACTCTGTTAACCATTTTAAGTGTACAGTTCAGTGGTACTAAATAGAGTCATAACATTGTGCAGCCATCCCTACCATCCATCTCCATAACTCATTTCATCTTGTGAAACTGAAACTCTATACCCATTAAACAGTACTTCCCCATGTCTTCCTCCCCCCAGCTTCTGGCAATCATCATTGTACTATCCTTGTGATTCTGTCCACTTTAAGCCTCTTATACAAATGGAATTATACTGTATTTGTCCTTCACTGAATAACTTATTTCACTTGGCATAATATCCTCAAGTTTCATCCAAGTTGCAACATATGTCAGAATATTTCCCTCATGTTTAAGGCTGAATAATTTTCCATTGTATGTATATATCATGTTTTCTTATCCATTCATCTGTTGTTGGACACTTCAATTGCTTCTACGTTTTAGCTATTGCCAATAATGCTGCAGCAAACATGGATGTGCAAATATTTTTTCAAGACTCTGCTTTCAATTCTTTTGCTATCTTGAGATGTGGGGCTGCCGAATCATAAGGCAATACCATTTTGATGTTTTGAGGAACTACCATCCTCTTTTCCACAGCAAACATAGGGTTTGGCATTCCCTCCAATATTGCAAAAGGAATCGCCACATCCTTGCCTGTGGATTTTATTCACAAGTTCTGTGGCTCTCTCTACATCCCGGCCACCATGTGTTATTTCCTGTTTATATATATGACATCAAAGGTGCAGGAAGTAATGAACTAAATTGGAAGGATAAACATGTAGAAAAATAGAGGTAAATACTGACTACATAAAACCATAAGAATAAGAATTTCGGATGATCTATCTATTATATATCTATTTATCTAACATCTATCTGTTCCTCCGTCTGTAATTAAAATATATTACAGTTAGAGAACAGAGAAAAAAGTAGGAATACATGAATTTAAATTTTAATTCTTCTTAGATTGTCTCAAAGCATCATTATATGACAGAAAATTTATAGGTCAGTATCTGTTAACTATAAATGTAACATTTTTAAAGTATTCAAATACATTGAATTACAGCATGAATAACATATTACAATCCATTCAAGTTTATTTTATTCCAGGAACACAAAAATACAAATTTCATTTGCAATTCAAGAAAAACAGAAATTGATATATGTGATTGATGTATATACACATTTAATGTATTTTTAAATATACATTTTTAAAAAATAAAATTTTTCTAGGACAACTACTTAAAATATCACTGAAAATAGTGTTATTAGATAATACCTTCCTAATAACTCTGGTATTACATAAGAAAACAAAATTAAAATTTCAGATAAGCTTAGAAACTAAAAATTTTAAAAATATTATTCTGTTCTCCATATGTTCATATTTAATATTATTTCTTGCTTTCATTCTTCTTCAGTGTTGCTCTACTAAAATATAACATACAACAGTTACTTTTGATTTCTGTTCTTATTACTCAAAATTGTATACATTTTCTCATGCTCTTAATTTAGCTATGCTACTTTTCTTTACTCCTGGAATTTTCACATTTGTGTTCACTCTCTTTTGAGTTCCCGTAGTATCAAATAAGCTTTTTGCCCTCTTTCTGATTTAAAGGTTCATCTTCTCATAATTATTTTGTCCACTCAGTTTCTTTTCATTCTCAGTTAAGTGCCTCTCATCTGGCTTCTTTTCATTTGTAAGGTTTCCTTTCATCTTAAGCCAGTCTTTTATTTATATTTTGATTCTGTTTTTTGGAGGACATGCTTCCCTGAATTTTAAGGAAGAGGCCAAAAGGTTTGTTCAAGTTTTTACCTGATACATTTGATTAAATTATCTAATGTACACACCCTTAATTTAAGTCTAGGGGCGACTGTCTACTCTCGATTTTGTATAATATTATTTTTCTTAACATCCAAGTCCATCTTCATCTATTTGTATATGATCAATAAAAATATATTTGTCCAGAACCCTGCTTTGGTGGAGTTACTTCTTTCTAAGTACGAGAGGTAGCAGTTGAGACATGAGCTGGGTTCTGGGTCAGTTTAGACGGCTGGGCGACATTCCTCCTTTTGGTCTGTATGACTGAATGAATGCGGTTCTTGCTGTCTCGCTCCTCTCCTTAACACATTGAGCCATTGCGGCAGATGAGAAGGAATAATCCTGATCTGCCATTCAGGTGGAACACTTGTTCTCTCCAACCACATCCATAGGTTGTACTCACACTCGGCCAGAATGTATCCTGTCAATGATATGGAGATGTATCTAGCTGTCTAGATAGATATCTACTTTGGTTTATGCTCTCTGATTGCCCGTAAATTATCTCCTTAAAGTGAATATCAAAAGAGAGCTTGGTGATGGCAGTGTTATAAAATCCTCAAAATGCAGCACCCACACCCAGAGGAATTTGTAGATTCTGGGATTCTAATTCAGATACCAAACTATATAAAAGAGGCATTGGTCATTGAGGGTTGCTAGGCTCCTTGTGGAGCATATTTGCTCTTTTCATGACTTTGAAATTATTTTAAAAATCTAACCTTTTTCTCGGTGTGCTGAAAGATGATTTGATTTTAATGCACAAGCACTAATTCTCCCCTAAGATTTGTACAATATATTTGCTCTGACAAGCCATAGCCAGCAACTCACTTCACAGAAATTTGTAGCATTTCCACGACAATTTGAATTATTTTTAACTAGACTCTCTTTGCCTTAATAAAAATAGGAAGAAGCAATATACTTGTTCTAGTTAGGTTCAAAAGTTGGCAGTCTCTCTCCTGGAAAGAATAATAAAACTTTTGAGCGGCCTAATATGCATCTATAGATACACATACATGCAAGCACTATTCATAATATTTAAAGAACATTCTGTTCTATGACTGCATCTGTCTAGCACAAAATGAAACGATCTCAGTATATGTCAAGTACCAATTTTTTCGTATGGCCAATTATAGGTATTTTATTTTTTAAAGATTAGAGTGTTCTTGAAGCTCTTTCTATTCTTTGTCAATGAACTAAACATTGGCAAATATGTAGGGTTTCCCACATAAGAACATTATTAACATCAAAATAGAAAGCTGGTGGTAGAAATAATGATTGGGAACACAGAGTCTCTACTCAGCGTTCTACTTCTGCCATACCATAACTTTGTGATCTCACGAAATATCTCTCCATGTTCTCATCCCTATGTATAGTTCTGTCATTTTTCAATAAGAGCTTTTTGCTTAATTATGAAGTACTAGTTACTATAACCATTATTTTGAGCTTCATGTAAATCAAGAACACATGGACTCCACTTGTAAAACATTGATAATGTAGTTTGGGATTGGGGGCACAAAGCA
Source organism: Gorilla gorilla gorilla (assembly GCF_029281585.2). NCBI lineage: Eukaryota > Metazoa > Chordata > Mammalia > Primates > Hominidae > Gorilla > Gorilla gorilla. Next base: position 108,288,389 of record NC_073224.2, read on the forward strand.
ACATTTTAAAATGTGTAAAGACAATGAGTAAGCAACAAAGTGTCCAATTTTTTAGGCGACAGTTGCATACGTCAGGAAAAGGCAGGATTAAGTAACAGAGAATTTGAATGATAACTGGCCAATTGGTGTCATTTACTATTGCAAGTCATACAAATGAAGTTTGCTTTTTTAAAGAGAAAAGGAGTTAGTTAGAATGGGTCAACCTATTGGGGAAGCAATGTAGTTAGAGACAATGCCCAAAACCATGTGAGCAAATGCTCTGTAGAGCGCACCCCTGCAATGCTGCCATTGTGAGGCCAAGTCTCTCCTTGTCTTGGTACTGAGCCCTCCATTCTGCCTCCATCATTGCCACTGTAGCTGCCACAAAATGATCCCTCAACCACCGCTGCCCAGGAACAAAGAAAGAATTCTGTCCTTCCGCGCTCTCAGATCAACTTCCAACATCAGGTGAGACTTTGATGGGCACTATTCAGTTCCCATATCCCTGAAATAGATGCAGTAAAAACATAGAAATTGCCTATGTGTTTCCCAATAAGACACATATGGAAGCCTGTTTTCCCACAACAGGAAGGGGTTTCCACGATGAGTTCAAAGGAACAATATTCCCTGTAAACCATACTTTGCCCATATGAAGAAGAGCAATAAGGATTATTTAGTAAATAGACATGGAAACTCATCCAGGGTTGGCTGATGAGAAGCTGGTTAGCAAGGGGGTCTGCCTTCAGTTAGGACAAGGTCTGTGCTTCCCACGGGTTCTCTCCACAGCAGGAGGGATGCAAACTTCCCTTTCCTCCCCTGCTTACCCTCAAATGGCCCAGAGGTCTTCAGGTGCTAGAATTTCTCAATTAATGCTGCACAAAATAACAGACATCCTTGACTGTCACTGTCTGTTCTCATGAAGCTAGTCTCTGCTTACTACATAAAACAGAAGAGTAAGAACAAGGGTGTTAAACACTACCCTAGCTCAAACAAGTTTCTCCCTGTAGGATGCCAAGAACCTGGGGACCAGTGCATCTGCTGCTTTCCCTTCTCGGATTCTAGCCCAGACAAAAGAGGCAAGGGGCATTTCTTCAGAGGCCTTGAGCTTCATTACACAATGCCCCAGGCTCTACATGCACCCTCTTTATGTATTTCTACCTTGAAAAAAAATTTTTATATAATATTAATAATATATATTTTTATGTAAGGAACACATATGTTTATTTTATAGATAGATATAGATATACATAGATAAAGATCTCTAGTCTGCCTTTTTTAACGCTGGGCTGATCGCGGTGCCCCAAAACTATAATCCCAGCACTTTGGGAGGCCAAGGTGGCCAGATCTCTTGAGTCCAGGAGATGGAGATCAGCCAGGGCAACGTGGTGAAACCCCATCTTTACAAAAATTAGCTAGTATGGTGTCATGCACTTGCAGTCCCTGCTACTCTGGAGTCTGAGGTGGGAGAATCGCTTGAGCACAGTATGTGAAGGCTTCAGTGAGCTCTGATCACATGACTGCACTCCATCTTGGGTGACAAAGTGAGACCCTCTCTCAAAATAAAATAAAATAAAAAGGCTACCACCATACTCACAGATAATTGTGTCAGGTATATTTGCAGCTATCTTTCCTATATTCTATTTGGTAAAAATAAAAAAAAAATTGCAAAGAACTCTTCTCATTCTAGATTTTTGTATTAATTAGACATTTGAAGTTTATAGCAGAAGAGCTATAATCATGTTTGGTATGTGTACTCTATAGACCAGATAGTGCAAACATATATCAATGCTTTTTAAAAGTATATAAGGTTATTAGAAATATTTTAAACTACCTATAGGTATATATGTATCCAATTGAACTATCAAATGCAAGTAAGATCATTTCCTTAGCGTGTGAAATGCACTCAATTTATTAAAATATTTTCTAATGTCTATTACAATAATATTTCTTAATTAGCTAACATAAGAGGAGTTTTAAGACATTTATTTATATGTACTTACTAGATTCAAACTCGATTCCACTATTTTCAGAAATCATGCTCCGAGACAAGTCCTTTTTTTATCTAACTATGTTTCTACCTATATTAAAAGAGAGATATGTCAATTTTGCTAATCATGCTGTTCCAAACCTCTCCATTCTATTTTTCGGTTTGTTCTATCAGTCATTCAGAGACTTACTTATATTCAAATTTCTCTCTAGGTTTAACATTTGTGTATGTCTTCTTGTGTTTTTGTCTATTTTTGCAGTATATAATTTAAGACATTTATTGACATATGTCATACATGCAGAAAAGTACAATGATTAAATATGGATAGCTTCATTAATGAAACACATGTATTTGCTTATAACCATGTATGAAAATAGAACATTACTAAAAATAGAGATACTTCTCCTGCCCCTTTCCAAACACTAACCCTAATCCTCAATAGTAAAAGATTTTTTTTTATCATAGAGTAATTTGGTCTATTTTCAAATTTTTATTAAATAAATCAGAGTATCTAAGTCTATGTTTCTTTCACTGTTGTTATTTTGCTTATAGTATTTATCTGCTAATGGGCATGGTAGATTAAAGATGGCTACATACACATTTTTTAATTAATAGATTTTTTGAGCACTTTGTGGCTCATGCCTCTAATCCCACCACTTTGGGAGGCTGAGGTACGTGGATCATGAGGTCAGGAGATCGAGACCATCCTGGCCAACATGGTAAAACCCCTTCTCTACTAAAATACAAAAAATTAGCTGATAGATAACATCAAGATAACATCTGGGTTCTTAGCTGCACTGAGTCAAGCCTACTTACATCTTTGTTTGTCTTCCTCTGCACTTTTCCTTCCACATCACACTCCAGGAATGCCAAGCTGTGCTGGCCTTCTACCCCATTTCCACTATTTTGCCCCCGCCGACGCGGCTTTTTGCCGCCCTGGATTTTTGACCCTGCCGCTGCGGGTTTTTGCGGCTTTATGCCCCTGCCGCCGCGGCTTTCTGCCCCGGGCCTCGCGGAATTTAGCCCCTGCCACCGGGGCTTCTTGGGGCTCTTTGCCCTCGCCGCCGCAGCTTTTTGCGTCTTTCTCCCCCCGCCGCCGCGGCTTTTTGCCCCTGAAGCCACGGCTTTTTGCCCTCGCCGCCGCGGCTTTTTGCGGCTTTTTTCCCCCTGCTGCAGCAGCTTTTTGCCCCCGCCACCGTGAATTTTTCCGCCGCGGCTTTTTGTCACCGCCGCCGCGGCTTTTTATGGCTTTTGGCCCCCGGCGCCGCGGCTTTTTACTGATTTTCGCCCCCGCCGCCGCAGGTTTTTCCCGCTGCTCCAGGTTTTTCCCGCCGCGGCTTCTTGCCCCGCCGCCCCGCCTTTTTGCGGCTTTTGGCCCCCGCCACCGCGGCTTTTTACGCCTTTTCGCCCCCGCCGCCGTGGCTTTTTCCCTCCGCCGCCGCAGGTTTTTCCAGCCCCGGTTTCTTGCCCCCACTGCCCGGGCTTTTTGTGGCTTTTTGCCCCCGCCGCCGCGGCTTTTTGCTGCTATTTGCCCCTGCCACCACAGTTTTTGCCCCCGCCGCCGTGGCTCCTTGCCCCCTAAGCGGCTTCCTGTCCCCGCCGCCGCGGCTTTTTATCACCCCAGCCGCTTTTTGCCCCTGCTGCTGAGGGTTTTTGCGCCTTCATGTCCCCGCCGTCGTGGCTTTTTGCCGCCCCTGCTTTTTGCCCCCTCTGCCACGGCTTTTTGCGGCTTTTTACCCCCTCCGCCGCGGCTTTTTGCAGCTTTTGGCACCGGACGGCGCGGCTTTTGGAGGCTTTTTGCCTCCGCCGCCGCGGCTTTTTGCCGCCGCCACACCGTTTTGCCCCCGCCGCGCCTTTTTGCCCCCGCAGCCGCATCTCTTTGCCGCCGCGGCTTCTTACCCCGCCACTGCGCCTTTTTGCCCCCGCCGTCGCGGCTTTCTGCCCCCGACGCTGCGGCTTTTTGCCCCCGTCACCGCAGCTTTTTGCCTCCACCGCCGCGGCTTTTTGTCGCCGCGGCTGTTTGCCTCGGGCGCCGTGGCTTGTTGCCCCCGCCGCGGTGGCTTGTTGCCCCCATTGCCCCGGCTTTTCTCCCCACCGCCCCGGCTTTTTGACCCCACCGTTGCGGCTTTTTGCGCCCACCGCCGCGGCTTTTTGTGGCTTTTTGACCCCGCCGCTGCGGCTTTTTGCCCCCATCACCGCGTCTTTTTCCCAGCCACCACGGCTTTTTGCCGACGCGGCTTTTTACTCCCGCCGCCACAGGTTTTTACCGCTGCGGCTTTTTCACCCCGCCGTCGCGGGTTTTTCCCCCACCCCCGTGGCTTTTTGCCCCCACCGCCGCGGGTCTGAGGGCCGGATCGGCAGACTGGGCTGCCAGATCTACTGGCTTCCTGGCTAGGGCAGCGCCGAAGGTCACTCCTGGTCCAGCTCTCCTGGTTCCGGGGTTCCTTGCCTAGACACCCACGCCCCAGATTCTGTTCCTGGGCCGCTGCAGCCTGCATAGAGCGGCGCTGCGCTCGGCCCCGATGGGAGAGAAGAAGGAGAGCGGTGGAGGGGGTGACGAGTCTATCGCGGAGGGAGGCGCAGGGGCTGCAGCCAGCCGGGTGCTGCAGCAGTGCGGGCAGCTCCAGAAGCTCATCAGCATCCCCGTTGGCAGCCTGCACGGGCTGCACACCAAGTGCGCTGTGTCCAAGGACCTCACCCAGCAGGAGATACGGACCGTGCAGGTAAGGGGGTCGGGGACAAGGGCTGGGCTCCAGCACCGGACTGGACATCTCCCTCGGGGCCCCAGTTCACTCCTGGCTGAGTTGCATCCTTGAGCCCGCGTCACCCCCTTGGAGGCTTCTCCTCCCTCCTGCACTTGCTGATGTGGCAGCTGGAGGACCTGGGACCAGCCCTCACCTTGGGCAGGATTTGTGGGGTGGGTGCCTGTTGGGAACTGTGATGGAGGCTCGAGGGGACCATGGGCGGGGTGGGCTGCGCGCGGACATCCCCTTACGCCCCGAATTTCCATCTTGTGCAGCGTTCTCATCTTGTAGGTGAGGAAACCGAAGGCCTGAGGGAGAAATGACTTGCCAGGAACCCATGATAAGGAAAATTAACAAAGTGTGGTTATCAAAGGAGAACTGAGTTCAGATTCAGACCTGGAGTCCCACACCCTTGGTTAAGACATTATACCACCTTGAGTCTGGCCTGTTGACTGAGGGTGAGCCACTCCATCCTCGTCTGATTGTGGGGTCTTGACCTCAAGGGGTTTCCTGCAGGAAGAAGCAAATGGGTTTGCTTTCCTAGCTCTGTCCAGTACCTTAGGGACCCTGAGAACTGGAGAGATTCTTGGAGAGCCATCTGGTGTATGTCATGGGTGGGCCTTGTTTGAAGGTCAGTCTGCCCAGTGGGCTGGCTCAGCCCGAATGAACTGTCTTGAATCTTTGGAGATGTCTGTGTACTTTTAAGGGTTTCTCATCCTTGCACTAAAAGATCCCCTGGAAATTAGGTGGGAAAACCTTAACTTTTGTGGAGCCTTGTATTTGTCTTAAAAGTTCATGCACATAGCCAGGTGTGGTGGCTCCCACCTGTTATCCTGTCCTGGATCCCTTGAGTCAAGGAGTTTGAGACCAACCTGGACAATATAATGAGACCCCATCTCTACAAAAAATAAAATATTAGCTAGGAGTGGTTGTGCGCATCTGTAGTCCTAGCTACTACTGTGGCTGAGGCGGGAGGAGCACTTGAGCCTGCACTGAGCTGTGATCTCACCAGTGTACTCCAGCCTGGGCCACAGAGCAAGACCGTGACTCAAAAAAAAAAAAAAAAAAAAAAGACAAGAAAAATTCTTGAAGATTTTGCATTTTGTCCCACTATCCATTGGTTTTCATGTCAAGATAATGTCAGAAATTCTTTACAATTGCTTCTAGAAGGAGTAGCCTTTTGATCTAGTGCACAGGTGTACAGTCTTTTGGCTTCTCAGGGCCACATTGGAAGAAGAATGCTCCTGGGCCACAGATAAAATGCTCTACTGCTAATGATAGCTGATGAGCTTAAAAAAAAAAAGTTTGTGCATAATTTTCATGATACCCACCACCACAGATAGGCGGAAAAGTCCTTGTAGTCAAAGGGTTGGACACGGCTGATCTAGTGTCTTGTCATCCGTTTTGGCTTTCTCCCTGACTCCAGAATGCAGGTAGAGATGTAGAGACATGCTGTCAGGACAGCTGTTGAGATAAAAAAAATTCGCTGTCATTTATTCCCAAGGACAGCTGTTTGCCATTTGCGTTGAAAAAGTCTCCATTCAAACAGCTGTCACAAATAAAATCTATTTATATGTCTGTATTTTTCTGTTGTTTGGCCTTTTCGGGCAGTAGTGTGTTTTAACCGAGCAAACTGTCCTTCCAAATAATGAAGCCGAAGTCAGCCTAACTGTTTGCCATTTTTCTTCCCCTTCCATTTTTCTAACCTCAGGATAATTGTAAGAATGAATTAAGATTTGTGTTTAAGGCCAGGCACAGTGTCTCAGGCCTGTAATCTCAGCACTTTGGGAGGCGGAGATGGATGTATCGTTTGATCTAAGGAGTTGAAGACCAGCCTGGGCAACATACTGAGACTCCGTCTTGTATAATTAAATTAAAAATTTAAAAAAGGAGAGAAAAGGACCTGTGTTTAAAATTTTAAAAAAGGAGGGAAGGTGTAATGCAAAATGTGGACTACACTAGCTATGATTGGGAAAACTCCTTTTTCATACAGCCTTATCTGTTGACTTGTATTAGCAGCATACTGGTCATAAGCGTGTTGTTTTCCTCTAATATGATGAGGTAAGCTACTTTAAAGTGTGGTGGGGCTTTCTTCCGCATGGCTCCTGGAGGTGTTGAGTCCCAATTTAGCCAATTAATTTGGGTTTAGTTTTGATATGGATGAGGGAGACCGGCTTCATTCATGATGCACGCACAGTTTTGCCAGTAAGGAAAAAAAAAAGCAACCTGAATGTTCCTACTCATTAGATGCTATCTGGAGAGCTCCTACCCCATCACCACAAAGGCCCTGGCCCTTAAAAAGACTCAGTGCAGCCTTTCTGCATCTCATACTGTATTCTGCAAGATGCTCCTGTGAAAGGAAGTTGTGCTGCATCAGCCATCTCCCTCCTGAAGATCCCTGCGGATGAGGATTTGTGTTTTAAAGGTTCTCAGAAGTCCTGCAACAACAGTTCTCAAGCTTATTTGTCCAGGGGATCTTTTTTTCCACTGAACATAGTTGGGGAGACACGGCCTTAAGCCTTGAGCAGAGAAAGAGACAAGAAACTGTTGGCTCACTTACAACCAAGTGTTGTGTTTATGTTTTAGGTTTTTATGAAGCTGAGGTGCTGTTTGAGGTTCTGAATCAAATTGGGTGGTTGAAGAGAGGCTGGTATCCCTGTAGACTTAGGCAGCCATGAGAGGTTGAGTTTTGTTGAAGGAGGTGTTTTACAAAGGAAAATAGGGTGTTTCCTGGTCATCACATTAGCACTTAAATACATGTATCACTGAAATGAAATGAAATGATGAAATGAAATGATGAAATGATGAAATGAAATGAAACAATAAAATGATGAAATGAAATGATGAGATGAGATGAAATGAAATGGTGAAATGATGAAATGAAATGCTGAAATGAAATGAAATGAAATGATGAGATGAAATGAAATGATGAAATGATGAAATGGAATGATGAAATGAAATGATGAAATGGTGCAATGAAATGAGGAAATGAAATGCTGAAATGAAATGATGAAGTGAAATGGTGAAATGAAATGAAATGATGAAATGATGAAATGAAGAAATGGTATGAAATGATGAAATGAAATGATGAAATGAAGTGAAATGATGAAATGATGAAATAATGAAATGAGGGGTGGAGCCAAGATGGCCTAATAGGAACAGCTCCAGTCTACAGCTCCCAGCATGAGCGATGCAGAAGACGGGTGATTTCCACATTTCCATCTGAGGTACTGGGTTCATCTCACTAAGGGAGTGCCAAACAGTGGGTACAGGACAGTGGGTGCAGCCCACCATGTGGGAGCCGAAGCAGGGTGAGGCATTGCCCCACTCAGGAAGCACAAAGGGTCAGGAAGTTCCCTTTTCTAGTCAAAGAACGGGGTGACAGATGGCACCTGGAAAATTGGGTCACTCTCACCCTAATACTGCACTTTTCCAACAGGCTTGGAAAATGGCACACCAGGAGATTGTGTCCCGCACCTGGCTCGGAGGGTCTTATGCCAATGGAGTCTTGCTGATTGCTAGCACAGCACTCTGAGATCAAACTGCAAGGCGGCAGCAAGGCTGGGGGTGTGGGGCCTGCCATTGCCCTGGCTTTCTTAGGTAAACAAAGCAGCCAGGCAGCTGGAACTGGGTGGAACCCACAACAGCTCCAGGAGGCCTGCCTGCCTCTGTAGGCTCCACCTCTGGGAGCAGGGCATAGACACACAAAAAGTCAGCAGTAACCTCTGCAGACTTAAATGTCCCTGTCTGACAGCTTTGAAGAGAGTAGTGGTTCTCCCAGCATGCAACTGGAGATCTGAGACTGGGCAGACTGCCTCCTAAAGTGGGTCTCTGAACCCCGAGCAGCCTAACTGGGAGGCACCCCCCTGTAGGGACAGACTGACACCTCACTCGGCCGGGTAGTCCTCTGAGAACAAACTTCCAGAGGAATGATCAGACAGCTGAATTTCTGGTTTACGAAAATCCGCTGTTCTGCAGCCACCGCTGCTGATACCCAGGCAAACAGGATCTGGCATGGACCTCTAGTAAACTCCAACAGACCTGCAGCTGAGGGTCCTGTCTGTTAGAAGGAAAACTAACAAACAGAAAGGACACCCACACCAAAAACCCATCTGTACATCACCATCATCAAAGACCAAAAGTTGATAAAACCACAAAGATGGGGAGAAAACAGAGCATAAAAACTGGAAACTCTAAAAAGCAGAGTGCCTCTCCTTCTCCAAAGGAATGCAGTTCCTCACCAGCAATGGAACAAAACTGTACAGAGAATAACTTTGACGATTTGAGAGAAGAAGGCTTCAGATGTTCAAACTACTGTGAGCTACAGGAGGAAATTCAAACCAATAGCAAAGAAGTTAAAAACTTTGAAAAACAATTAGATGAATGTATAACTGGAATAACCAATGCAGAGAAATGCTTAAAGGATCTGATGGAGCTGAAAGCCAAGTTTCGAGAACTACGTGAAGAAGGCAGAAGCCTCAGCAGCCGATGCAATCAACTGGAAGAAAGGGTATCAGTGATGGAAGATGAAATGAATGAAACGAAGGGAGAAGGGAAGTTTAGAGAAAAAAGAATAAAAAGAAATGAACAAAGCCTCCAGGAATTATGGGACTCAGTGAAAAGACCAAACCTACGTCTGATTGGTGTACCTGAAAGTGATGGGGAGAATGGAACTAAGTTGGAAAACACTCTGCAAGATATTATCCAGGAGGACTTCCCCAATCTAGCAAGGCAGGCCAACATTCAGATTCAGGAAACACAGAGAACGCCACAAAGATACTCCTCAAGAAGAGAAACTCCAAGGCACATAATTGTCACATTCACCAAAGTTGAAATGAAGGAAAAAATGTTAAGGGCAGCCAGAGAGAAATGTCGGGTTACCCTCAAAGGGAAGCCCATCAGACTAACAGCTGATCTCTCGGCAGAAACTCTTCAAGCCAGAAGAGAGTGGGGGCCAATATTCAACATTCTTAAAGAAAATAATTTTCAACCCAGAATTTCATATCCAGACAAACTCAGCTTCATAAGTGAAGGAGAAATAAAATCCTTTATAGACAAGCAAATGCTGAGAGATTTGCTTGCCCTAAAAGAGCTCCTGAAGGAAGCACTAAACATGGAAAGGAAAAACTGGTACTAGCCACTGCAAAAACATGCCAAATTGTAAAGACCATTGAGACTAGGAAGAAACTGCATCAACTAACGAGCAAAATAACCAACTAACATCACAATGACAGGATCAAATTCACACATAACAATATTAATTTTAAATGTAAATGGGCTAAATGTTCCAATTAAAAGACACAGACTGGCAAATTGGATAAGGAGACAAGAACCATCAGTGTGCTGTATTCAAGAAACCCATCTCACGTGCAGAGACACACATAGACTCAAAATAAAGGGATGGAGGAAGGTCTACCAAGCAAATGGAAAACAAGAAAAGGCAGGGGTTGCAATCCTAGTCTGTGATAAAATACACTTTAAACCAACAAAGATCAAAAGAGACAAAGAAGGCCTTTACATAATGGTAAAGGGATCAATTCAACAAGAAGAGCTAACTATCCTAAATATATATGCACCCAATACAGGAGCACCCAGATTCATAAAGCAAGTCCTGAGTGACCTACAAAGAGACTTAGACTCTCCCACAATCATAATGGGAGATTTTAACACACCACTGTCAACTTTAGACAGATCAACGAGACAGAAAGTTAGCAAGGACACCAGGAATTGAACTCAGCTCTGCACCAAGTGCACCTAATAGACATCTGCAGAACTCTCCACCCAAAATCAACAGAATATACATTTTTTTCAGCACCACACCACACCCATTCCAAACTTGATCACATAGTTGGAAGTAAAGCTCTCTTCAGCAAATGTAAAAGAACAGAAATTATAACAAACTGTCTCTGAGACCACAGTGCAATCAAACTAGAACTCAGGATTAAGAAACTCACTGAAAACCGCTCAACTACATGGAAAATGAACAGCCTGCTCCGGAATGACCACTGGGTACATAACAAAGTGAAGGCAGAAATAAAGATGTTCTTTGAAACCAATAAGAACAAAGACAAAACATACCAGAATCTCTGGGACACACTCAAAGCAGTGTGTAGAGGGAAATTTATAGCACTAAATGCCCACAAGAGAAAGCAGGAAAGATCCAAAATTGACACCCTAACATCACAATTAAAAGAACTTGAAAAGCAAGAGCAAACACATTCAAAAGCTAGCAGAAGGCAAGAAATAACTAAAATCAGAGCAGAACTGAAGGAAATAGAGACACAAAGAACCCTTCAAAAATTAATGCATCCAGCAGCTGGTTTTCTGAAAAGATCAACAAAATTGATAGACCACTAGCAAGACTAATAAAGAAGAAAAGAGAGAAGAATCAAATAGACACAACAAAAAATGATAAAGGGGTTATCACCACCGATCCCACAGAAAAACAATCTACCATCACAGAAAACTACAACACCTCTATGCAAATAAACTAGAAAATCTAGAAGAAATGGATAAATTCCTTGACGCATACACTCTCCCAAGACTGAACCAGGAAGAAGTTGAACCTCTGAATAGACCAATAACAGGCTCTGAAATTGTGGCAATAACCAATAGCTTACCAACCAAAAAGAGTCCAGGACCAGATGGATTCACAGCAGAATTCTACCAGAGGTACAAGGAGGAACTGGTACCATTCCTTCTGAAGATATTCCAATCAATAGAAAAAGAGGGATTCCTCTCTTACTAATTTTATGAGGTCAGCATCATCCTGATACCAAAGCCAGGCAGAGACACAACAAAAAAAGAGAATTTTAGACCAATATCCTTGATGAACATTGATGCAAAAATCCTCAATAAAATACTGGCAAACCGAATCCAGCAGCACATCAAAAAGCTTATCCACCATGATCAAGTGGGCTTCATCCCTGGGATGCAAGGCTGGTTCAACATATGCAAATCAATAAATGTAATCCAGCATATAAACCTAACCAAGGACAAAAACCACATGATTATCTCAATAGATGAAGAAAAGGCCTTTGACAAAATTCAACAGCCCTTCATGCTAAAAATTCTCAATAAATTAGGTATTGATGGGACGTATCTCAAAATAATAAGAGCTATCTATGACAAACCCACAGCCAATATCATACTGAATGGGCAAAAACTGGAAGCATTCCTTTTGAAAACTGGCACACTACAGGGATGTCCTCTCTCACCACTCCGATTCAACATAGTGTTGGAAGTTCTGGCCAGGGCAAACAGGCAGGAGAAGGAAACAAAGGGTATTCAGTTGGGAAAAGAGGAAGTCAAATTGTCCCCGTTTGCAGATGACATGGTTGTATATCTAGAAAACCCCATTGTCTCAGCCCAAAATCTCCTTAAGCTGATAAGCAACTTCAGCAGAGTCTCAGGATACAAAATCAATGTATGAAAATCACAAGCATTCTTGTACACCAATAACACACAAACAGAGTGCCCAATCATGAGGGAACTCCCATTCACAATTGCTTCAAAGAGAATAAAATACCTAGGAACCCAACTTACAAGGGACATGAAGGACATCTTCAAGGAGAACTGCAAACCACTTCTCAATGAAATAAAAGAGGATACAAACAAATGGAAGAACATTCCATGCTCTTGGGTTGGAAGAATCAATATCGTGAAAATGGCCATACTGCCCAAGGTAATTTATAGATTCAATGCCATCCCCATCAAGCTACCAATGACTTTCTTCACAGAATTGGAAAAAACAACTTTAAAGTACATATGGAACCAAAAAAGAGCCCGCATCACCAAGTCAATCCTAAGCCAAAAGAACAAAGCTGGAGGCATCAAGCTACCTGACTTCAAACTATACTACAAGGCTACAGTAACCAAAACAGCATGTTACTAGTACCAAAACACAGACATAGATCAATGGAACAGGACAGAGCCCTCAGAAATAATGCCACATAACTACAACTGTCTGATCTTTGACAAACCTGACAAAAACAAGCAATGGGGAAAGGATTCCCTATTTAATAAATGGTGCTGGGAAAACTGACTAGCCATATGTAGAAAGCTGAAACTGGATCCCTTCCTTACACCTTATACAAAAATTAATTCAAGTTAGATCAAAGACTTACATGTTAGACCTAAAATCATAAAAACCCTTGAAGAAAACCTAGGCAATACCATTCAGGACATAGGCCTGGGCAAGGACTTCATGTGTAAAACAGCAAAAGCAATGGCAGCAAAAGCCAAAATTGACAAAGGGGATCTAGTTAAACTAAAGAGCTTCTGCACAGCAAAAGAAACTACCATCAGAGTGAACAGACAACCTACAAAATGGGAGAAAATTTTTGCAACCTACTCATCTGACAAAGGGCTAATAACCAGAATCTACAATGAACTCAAACAAATTTACAAGTAAAACACAAACAACCCATCAAAAAGTGGGTGAAGGACACGAACAGAGACTTCTCAAAAGAAGACATTTATGCAGCCAAAAAACACATGAAACAAATGCTCATCCTCACTGGCCATCAGAGAAATGCAAATCAAAACCACAATGAGATGCCATCTCACACCAGTTAGAATGGCAATCATTAAAAAGTCAGGAAATGGCAGGTGCTGGAGAGGATGTGGAGAAATAGGAACACTTTTACACTGTTGGTGGGACGGTAAACTAGTTCAACCATGTGGAAGTCAGTGTGGCGGTTCCTCAAGTATCTAGAACTAGAAATACCATGTGACCCAGCCATTCCATTACTGGGTATATACACAAAGGACTGTAAATCATGCTGCAATAAAGACACATGCACAGGTATGTTTATTGCGGCAGTATTCACAATAGCAAAGACTTGGAACCATCCCAAATGTCCAACAACGATAGACTGGATTAAGAAAATGTGGCACATATACACCATGCAGCCACAAAAAATGATGAGTTCGTGTCCTATGTAGGGACATGGATGAAACTGGAAATCATCATTCTCAGTAAACTCTGGCAAGGACAAAAAACCAACCACCACATGTTATCATTCATGGGTGGGTATTGAACAATGAGAACACATGGACACAGGAAGGGGAACATCACACTTCGCAGACTGTTGTTGGGTGGGGTGAGTGGGGAGGGATAGCATTAGGAGATATACATAACGCTAAATGACGAGTTAATGGGTGCAGCACACCAACATGGCACATGAACACTTATGTTACAAACCTGCACATGGTGCACATGTATCCTAAAACTTAAGGTATAATAATAAAATAAAATAGAATAAAATAACAAAATATACACTAATACAGATTAACCAACTAAAAAAATTGTAGAGAAAGGTCATTTAAAAAATATGAAGGATAGAGTAATAGTCTAACACGTTGAAATCTAAGAAGGAGAAAACAGCTTGTCTGAACAGCATTTGAAGTGGCAATGTTAGAGGTTTTATCAAAATTGACCAATAATATTAAACGACATGTTCAGGAGACTTTTCAAAGCAAAGGAAAACACACACAGAGGACACATCTAGAAACATAATGGGACAATTTCTGAAAAGTAAAAGAAAAATGTAAAGAGCACTTGATAAAAAAACTGGGCTAACTACAAAGAGAAAGAGTTGACTGATAACAACTTTCTCAAATGAAACAACGAAAGCCAACAAGTGAGGTATTGATATCTTTCAAGTCCCGAAATAAAATAAGTGCTGACCTAGAACTGTCTATTTGGTGGACATATCCATCAAAAGCAAAGATACAATAAAGAATTTCTCCCAAGCAGACCCACAGGAAAAGAAATACTAAAGATTATTCTTCAGGTAGAAGAGCCATGATCCCTGATGAAAGTTTGCAGTTAGAAGAACAACTTTTTAATGAAAGAAATAAACATAGAGAGAAATTTAATTGGATATTGACTGTATAACAGAATGCTATCTCATAAAGTTTAAAATGTATCTTCCATACAATGGCAGAAGCATATAAGTTGTGAGTTGGATAAATTAATTTTAAAATATTGTCATGTTTTTTTTTTTTGCAAATAGACAGATGTACCAATTATATTAGACCCTGAATTCAAGAATGAACGTTGTATTAAACCAGGTAAAACATAACCAGACCAGATTTTTTAAAGGGACTCTCTTAAAGTTTTTATAATTTATATTCATATTTCACATATGTTGAAAGTAAATATTGGAAAAGCATGCAATGCAAATATTAACCAAAATATAGCTTTAGTTGTACTTGTATTCACATTTTAGAAGTTGGACACAGTTAAGTCTCAGTGATTTTTTTACACAACGGAGGCAACCTGTGCAGTTATAACTAGTATTATATTATGCTCTTGGCCTGATTACAGAAGGGAAAGGGGAGATCATACCAGAGAATGGCAGAATGAAGCAACAAGGAGTAGAGTTACAGAACATGATGCTGTAACTGGGACTGGAGTTACACTTTTAGAGTTAAAGAATAGTAAACTGGACAAAATATATGAAACATTTTTTTGAAGTACTGAACATCTGGCAGCACAGGACTGTGCTCTGCAAGAGAAGAGAAGGAGCCAGAATGAGTCCTGCTTTATTCCCAGATTCTCCGTGACAGCAGTAGAGAGGAATCCCAGAGAGAGCAGACATTGTCATTTCACTGAGGAACCAGATAAAAATCAAAAAAGGTTAAGCAGCTGGAATGTGTAGTAGAAGAGAACGTTTACAGAAAAAGGAACCAAGAATCAGCCTAAGGATTCTCCCAAGTCCCTAAGCCAAATGTATATAGGATGAAATTCTAAGGAGCTCAGCAAAGGACTCTACCAGGGAGTTGGAAGAAGAACATTTCCCTGGCGTCACATGACAGGAAGACACGTTAGCTCTGACCAGCCAGAGAAGGAAATCCCCTCTGTACCTCCAGGATATTCAGTAAAGACCACTGGAGGTTCATGCCCTAGTGACAGTGCTCATTTAGCTCCAAATTACAGATAGCTCTAGACTAACTCAACAAAGTTTAAAGAGAAGATTTAAAACAACAACAGAAAAATACTCATCCTGAAGTTACTGAACTGCCTGCCACAACATTGTTCAAAGGTAGCCAATCAAATCTAGATATTCAATAGCATAACACCAAAATACCCCCAAAAGAAACTCTGACATGCAAAGAAGCCATAAGATATATATAATTAAGACATATATTAACAGGATAAAAATAAGTCATTTATAAATGACGGAGAAGAAGGAAATTTCAAGGTCCTTAAAGTAAATATATTTTGGCCGGGCGCAGTGGCTCACGCTTGTAATCCCAGCACTTTGGGAGGCCGAGGCGGGCGGATCACGAGGTCAGGAGATCGAGACCATCCTGGCTAACACGGTGAAACCCCGTCTCTACTAAAAATACAAAAAAAATTAGCCGGGCGTGATGGCGGGCGCCTGTAGTCCCAGCTACTCGGGAGGCTGAGGCAGGAGAATGGCGTGAACCCGGGAGGCGGAGCTTGCAGTGAGCCGAGATTGCGCCACTGCACTCCCGCCTGGGCCACAGAGCGAGACTTCGTCTCAAAAAAAAAAAAAAAAAAAAAAGTAAATATATTTTATAAATACATATAGATAAATACATATATATGTCAAGGTACTTAAATGAAAATTGAACATAGGAGAAAAATAGAAGTTATAAAATGAAAAATGTGACATGTATAGATGAAAAATAAATATTTGAAATAAAAATTCCATGAGATAGAATAAGTAATGGATTTTACCCTAACATCAGAAAATTTATAGAACAAAATAGAAGCTTTACAAGCTAAAGGACAAAGGGTAAACTAATATAAGAAAGCCAGAAACTCACTGATACTTCAGACAATATGTAGCAGTGTGACATACATGTAATCAATATCTCAAAAAGGATGGGTGGGGCAATTATAGGTGAATAAAGAATGGTACACTCATTCCTGAGGGCACCGAAGAGGGAGGATAGCTTTAGATTCCTAAGGGAGGGTATTATCCATTCATGAAAGTCCAACCCCCATGACCAAACACCTCCCAGTGACCCCACCTGCAACATTGGGGATCAACTTTTAACATGAGATCGGAAGGGGCAAGCATTCAAACCATAGCAAGAGTTAAATTTCCTTTTTTAAAAAAATCACTGATATGATTCCATTTCGCCATAGATAAAAGCTAGTATTTCAGCCTACCATTGAGTGTACTTATAGCTCACCAAAAGGGCACTCTGTCTCGGGAATACAGATTTGCCTAGAGGTATCCTATTGCAGTCAAAGAAAGAGCAATGAGGGATAGAAAAGGTTAGTGATGGAGACACCAGCGCTGCATTTTGCAACAAACAACGTGAAAACTTTACGGGTTGGTTCTGCTAACTTACTACAGTTTACATTCCTCTCAGGTGGGAGAATTGTTGCGTTTTTTCTTAAGATAGAAAAGCAATTCAGATAATCTGAAATCTCCACAAGAAGGATAAGAAGCACAGCAGAAACCATTCTAGGCAGGAAGTCAATCCTTTCAACTGTCTGTGCTCCATAGAAACAATTGTCTGCACTGGGAGTCATATGAGGTACAGACCACAGCCAGACCTCTGATCCTCTCATTAGTGATTTCAGAAGAAATTACCAGTCAACTGAGTAATTCACTGAGTAAAGTAAACATTTGGCACTGAAAGAGGTTAGACGGATAACTATTTGTATCACCGTATTTATGAAGCTGGAATATGTTCCATTACTCGTATGACATCCGAATGGAAGATGTTGAAAGGTCTCTCATCTTGTAAGATGGATATGAAAGAACATTTTCTGAGAAATGAAATTATTAACACACCTGCGAGGTGGATGGAAGAGAAAAAAAAGAATAATCAGCTTGAGTTCTTCTCCTTGATAAGACAACTCACTAAAAACATAAAGAGAAAAATACAAGTTTAAAATAATTAACCAGAAGAAGACGACTCTAGAGTTTTTAAATTGCTGATAAGATTTTAATTTGCTCCAAGTTGAAAATAATTATATTGCTTGTGTTTTGAGGCACATAATGAGCAATTATATCACACATGATAGTTTCAGCAGTAAAATATCCATTAACAGCTGGAACTCATAAAAGCATAGCACAATGTGAAGATGGAATTTGCTAAAATAAACCATGTGCTGAAAACTACTATTCTGCAAATTTAAAAATAAAGTTTAAATGTTATTTGTCTAGGTCTGTGAAAAAAATGTGATATTTGAAAAGTAGGTGCTACCTTAATTAGTTCTTTATGTTAGACGGCTGGTTACAGTAATGCATAGTAAGGTGCTACATAGATATATTGCTAATTTTCTGCATATACTATGTATTTGGCTTAAATTATTTGAAATTTTGTAGTTAAAGTAACAAATGTGTACTTAAATATTTTGACATAAATTGCAAATATACCTTTAAAAAGCGTCTTACACTCTAAATATTATTTGTCACCTATATATTTGCCTTTTCTCTATAGGAAAGTTTAAATTTTTCCCTTGAAGCTTTAATTATTTAAGCCTATAAAATAAACTGATAATGTACAAATTAACAGGAAATAAAGGTTTACAGATATGTGCACTTGGAGTTTACATTATATATATATCTATACAAATATATCTATATATAATATATATATCTCTATACAAATATTTGTATATTATAAACAGATATACAAATATATACTATATATATAAAAACTCCAGGAAAGGCAAGGTAGTCAACACGCCTATGCTGTCTTGAGGTTACAGAAAACACAGAGCTGTAGGTTGGTAAATCAGGCTTTGTGGAAGACAGGTGACGACAAGGAAGAAAGAGGAGCCTGGCAGCAGAGGTGGTCTTGTTACATGGATGAAACCTCACAGGGAGCAGCCCTCCTCTTGGGAACTATAGATAAAAAATGGTTTTTAGAAATGTAAATGTGCCAGACTCAGTTAATCTTTCCTAAACCCAGACAAGGGAGTATCTCAGGGAAAGCATGTCTATATCAATGCAGATTTTCTCTACAAATACAAATCTCCCCAACAAACACAGCTTTTCAGCTATTTTTGTAGAAGAAACTATCTCCAGTCTTCCGAGTAGCCATCTTGAAATATGTCAAAAAGCTGGCCAGGCGCACGCCTGTAATCCCAACACTTTGGGAGGCTGAAGTGGGTAGATCACCTGAAGTCAGGAGTTGGAGACCAGCCTGACCTACATGGTGAAACCCCGTCTCTACTAAATACAAAAAATTAGCCGAGTGTGGTGGTGCATGACTGTAATCTCAGCTACTTGGGAGGCTGAGCTAGGAGAATCACTTGACCCTGGGAGGCTGAGGTTGCAGTGAGCCAAGGTTGTGCCATTGCACTCTAGCCTGGGCAATAAAAGCAAGACTCCATCTCAAAAAAAATGCATTTTTGGGTAATATTTTGAGTATCTTTACCTCCATATGTACAATAAATAATATTGTGATTTTTAATCTTTACTCTTCTGTGGAGAAAACACAGGTGTGATTTCTAGTGTAGCTGAACATCGTTTATTTGACAATATTGCAGTTGTGTGTGGGTGTGTGCCTGTGTAGCTACTCTTTAATTTTGTTCTCACATAATGATTAGATATTAACAATTAATTCAGTAAAATGTATGTTTTGCAGTATTTCTCCATGTTACTATGCCTTAAATTAGTTTAATCATGCCCCTGTGATTTGTACATTTTAACCTTTGACTATAGGTCTCAATCTTACTTTGGATCCTGTATTTCAATTTATGCTAATAAAGTCCTACAGCTAAAAAAGATTATATAAACTTATCTACATTTTTGCTAGTATTTTGGTGTCATTTTAAATTATGTAATGAAATCAAATTTTAATTTGGATTATTGTTATCTGAGTTAAGGATCTAAATTTTTAATTTTCTTATAAATATTACATAATTATTTCTGAACCGTATATTGACTAATCTGCCCTTTATATGATGTGTATTATAAGAGCTTGGGATTGTTTCATTTGCAAAGATGAATGCTTGAGAAGTAGATATTTAATCATAACATTTCAAAATCTACTGGATAACCTAGAATTGAAAAATAGCCTATAGGTTGAAAAACTCCTGTAGTGAAGAAAGAAAGTAACTAATATACAGTGACAATATAAATATTATAAGTATTTATTTTATTATCACCCTGAAATTTGATAATACAAACATGTAATATCTACTTATCATCCATATAACTGGTCATAAAAAATCAATACATTCTTCAAAAATTTAGCATAACAGAAAATGCACTCCCTCTCCTTGATGGATTTAAGTTACAAATAAAAGTAAAAATAAGTAGATAAGTAGATGGAAGTAGATGTTTAAAAACAAAGAAAAATATTTGTTTTGGATAACTTAAAATCTCAATTGACAATTCCAATATTTCCAGAACTTTGCCTGTCAACTTGTGGAGAGTTTTCCCCAGGAGACATTTGTCAATGTCTAGGGTTATTTTAGGGATGTCAAGACTGGTGGAGGTGTGAAATTTAGAGGTCAAACGAAACACCTAGCATTGTTAGGGCAGCCTCCCACAACAAGGAATCCTCTGGTCCTAAAGGTAAGTAGTACCAAGGTTCAGAAACCATAATCTAGACAAGAAACACTACGTAGCTATTCCAAGTGCTCAGGAAAACACATCAGTGCCCTCGAGGGGAAAAGTGTAAACATTTTAATTGCTGTACATGGTGACACAAATCCATGTTGTTAATCTAAGTGGAAGGGGCTGAAGCACAAAACGTAATTCAAAGAGTTTACTTGAGCAACAATGTGGACAGCTGCCTGGAAGAAACAGACCCAAGTATCCTTGGATATGAACCCCCTTTGGAGCTTTGCAACAAGCAGTTTCTTAAAGGCAAAAAAGGGTCCAGAAGTGAGATGATGCAAAGAGGTTTGTCACAAATTCTCATTGGCTTATGGAAATAACATTTATTAATGACTGGCTATACACTGTTACACTATTATTGGGTGTGGATTATAGTGTCTGGTGTGGCGTTATTGGTTAATTTATAGCTACTGTGGCAACAGCAAGCAGCCTAGATGAACACACAGCTCAAAGAGGAGCAGGACAGAACTGCTGTCTCATTTGAATATCTCTCTGGGCCTGATTATTTAAAAGGACTTGCATTTCTCACATGAAAGTTATTTTCTTTTCTCAATGTCCATAAATGAGAATAAATAGACGTAAAATATATCTTTTCGAGGATGAAGTAAATGGAATGAAAAACAAAACCCAAGCTGACCAGAAATCATAGAGGGAAGAAAAGGTTATAAATATATGGATTTTTCAAAGTGATTTTAAGCTATTAGGAATCAGTTAAATGTTGGGGGATTTTGTCTGAGAATGGGCTAAAGGAGAATGTCCCTTTTGCCTTCTGAAGTTTCCCTGAAAATCACTAATAGGAGGCAGTTAAATAGTAGAAAAGGCATACAGGTTTCTGCAATGTGTGTACACTGGAGCCCTTAGAACGAAGACCCAGACACACGATGCGTGCAGAAGCTTATCTACCACATGAAGTTTACAAAAAGAATGGGGTCTTGGATCACAGGGAAAAAAAAAGAAAGGTTATGTGAGAAAACGACCCTGGCTAGCAACAGTGGACTTATTATGTAGGTGAAACCTCACTGGGAGCAGTCCTCAGAGAGAATAGACAGAAAATGTTTCTTTCAGACCTTTGGAGACCTCAGACTCTCAGTTAATCTTTCCTAGATCCAGACAAGGGGGCAGACCTCAGAGAAAGCCTGGCTGCATCAAGGCAGATTCTCTACCGATGCAAATCTCCCCAAGACAGCTTTGCAGCTAACTTTGCATTTCCAGCCCTTCTCAATAGCCATTTTGAAATATATCAAGGAAATATATTTAGGGGTAAAATATATTAGTCTCCCTCATACAGCTATAAAACATACAGGAATAATTTTTGTCAATGTCTACTACAAATCCAATATAGCGGTAATTATAAAACCCACCAGATATTGAAGAAAAAATATGTAGAGTATCAATTACAAATGTTGATACTAAAATGCCAAATAAAATAAAAATAATATCCAACAATATTTGAAACAGTCAGACAAGAAATTGGCAAAAAAATAAATATCCATCTTGGGGATGAAAGTGTGTTTCCAAATTTGGTAATCCAATAATATTAATAATCATATTGATTAACCCAAATTAAAAATAAATAGGGGATTCTCAGTACATGCTAAAATATATTCGTTAAAAGGCAATATTCATGTCTTTAAAGATTTTAAATGCTATAAAGGGTCTGATATTCTATATGCAAACATGTGTATGTCCATTAGAAAAAGAGAGGCCTGATTTTCATATGTTACTACATAGAGATAGAGAAGTGGATAGATTAATTTGCATATGCATAGAGAAAGCATAAAATAGAAATTGACTATCATATTAAAGGAATTTTAATTCAACAATAAAATAATTCAAAGGTAAAATTTTAAATATTTTTAACAGGTACATTATTAATATTAGATAATATTTATAATAATTGTGAAAATATTCAATGCTAAAATAAGATACAATGTCTAAACATCAGTATTAAAACTAGTATAAATATTTGCTTGTTTATACAAGGAAAATTCAAGCTAGACCTAAAATTATATGGGAAATAAAAGAAAAATATTAAGGGAGCTCTTTAATAACATAAACATATATATACACACACACACATATAATATGTATATATGTTATATGGGATAGATATAGATTTAACATGTTATATCTATATTTGTATCTATAACTACAGCTGTATGTATCTACATTTCTATATATTTATTCAGTGATATAAATATAGACTGGAATAAATATAAGGACACATATGATACTTGGATTAAAAAGGATTTAGTATCATAAAGACAAATTCTTTCCAAATTCACTTATGAATTCACAACAATATACAGTTTCATTAGTATAATTTAAAATTTTTAAATAAATTCCAAGATTCATTTAAAGGAATATACATGCATACAAGCAGTCAAGAAAGAAGCAAGAGTGCACTAAACTAACTTGCTATTAAAATACATTTTTAAACTTAGTCACTAAAACTGAGCAGTACTGATTTGGAGTACTGGAATTTAGGTATATGGGATCTCAAAAGCACAGAGCTCAAAGGAGACCCCTGTATGCACGAGAGCTTAGGATGTGCTTTGGAAGGCATTACCAAACCACGGGCAAAGTTACTTTAGTGTCTTAGTCTTAGTAGGTTTGAAAAGCCAGAGAAAAGACTCAAGACCACCATATGAGAGCAAAACAAAAGGACAGGGAGGAAATGTGAAGATACTGAAACATTTTACATAAAGTTGTATAAAACATCCTTTAAAGAAAATGTAAAGTTTAGGATATACATCAAAATCAACAGAGCCACTAAATAAATAAATAGGCATTGTAAAATAACGAGAAAATTTAAATAGATTTCTAAAAAATATTGACACCTATGATTTTTAAAATATGTTTATGAAATCCCGTATTTCACAGGGCAGCCTTTCACAACACAGATAGGTTAGAACATAAATGTCCTTCTGTTTTTACTTTACTACTGTTTCTAGGGTTACAAATGACTTCTACCCTTGTCTTTTGTCTGATGGTGCAAAAAATTTTCATAAGCATGTATTTCTGAATGCCTGATGGATTGACATATATAATATGCTGCTAGTATTAAAATATGTGATGGAAAACGCATCCAATCTTCTCACTGTTTACATAAATTCTAGGTTTCTCCTATTTACCTCAAGCACGTATGGAGCAAATTCTTACCTTTTAATATTGCCATGGCATTCACATTGAACATAAGTTGAACTCTCTCATATGGTAGCTGGGTTCGGATTCCGTTGACAATTTCCAGTTCTAACCCTCACAGTTCCTCAGTGTGGTTGGCCCGGATATTGACCCTACACAGTTGTCTCCTCCTGGTGACTACCAGCTATGGAACCGTTGGATACAACCTGCCTGACTCACCCCACAGACCTCACAGCGCTCATGGACAGCCCCCACACGCCACAGTGGCCTGCTCGGTTGCAGCGGGAGTCAAGAAATGTGCTGCTGGCACTCACCCCACCAACTAGTGCCCCGTGGAAAACTTATTTGGGTAATGTTCTGGGCCCAATAAAGGCTG
Organism: Gorilla gorilla gorilla; assembly: GCF_029281585.2. Classification (NCBI taxonomy): domain Eukaryota; kingdom Metazoa; phylum Chordata; class Mammalia; order Primates; family Hominidae; genus Gorilla; species Gorilla gorilla. The sequence continues at coordinate 108,312,188 of NC_073224.2, forward strand.
GAGTCCCACAGACCACTTTTCTCTCTCCTGCTCCCCACTCATCTTCCCCATTTTGTTCAGCCCTATGAGGTGTGCTACTGTATTAGTCCATTTTCACACCGCCGGTAAAGACATGCCCAAGACTGGGTAATTTCCAGAAGAAAGAGGTTTAATAGATGCACAGTTCCACATGGCTGGGTAGGCCTCACAATCATGGCTCAAGCTGAAAGGCACATCTCACGTGGCAGCAGACAAGACAAGAGAGCTTGTGCAGGGAAACTCCCCTTTATAAAACCATCAGATCTTGTGAGACTTATTCACTATCAGAAGAACAGCATGGGAAAGACCTGCCCCCATGATTCAATTACCTCCCACCTGTTCCCTCCCACAACATGTGGGAATTCAAGATGAGATTTGGCTGGGGACACAGCTAAACCCTCTTCTCAGCTACCTTCTTCTCTCTGGATCTGTGAGTAATAAACCTACTTCTGTGATTTCCCATGTTTGGTTCTGTGGCCTCCATGTGTCTGAGCTGACCTACACTGGAACCTAACTCTCCTCCTGGCCAGGGTCTCTGAGAGTGGCTCTTGTCAGAAATACACAGGACACAGGTCAGGCAACAGTCACCAGGCATCTCGTAGTCTCAACAGATGTTCTGTGAGAGGGAGGCCTGGTCGTGGGATGCACACCTGGCCACTGCTGGGGTAAGGAAGTGTCCTGTGAAAGGCACATGTTAAGCATCCACAACCCCCTGACCAGAACCCCAGAAAGGCAGGGCACCAATTGACAGTCACTCTCCAGAGACAAACCTCAAGCCCTAACTGGAGGAAAAGAAAACAATGTAAAAAGTTGAATTTATCTTACTATTTCAATGATCCAGTAAAGACATTCTATGCCTGTACACCACATATTTTCTTCGATTGTGGATTTATTTTAGATAGAATTTTAGGTCTGGCTTTCACTTTAGCCTGGTCCCTGCCTCAAGCATAAGGTAAAGATTTTCCATGCGTTCTTTTCTGGTACTACTACCTGCCAGTGTGGGGTCATGTCCTAGTCTATCTTGAGGTAATCCCCCTGTTCATTACTGTCACAGTGAGACTGTTAAGTCTTGATTTTCCTGGACAACTTCACTGCATGACTTTTAATACGATTTTTAATATACCCTTTACTGGACAATAAATTATATAGTTATCTGAGTAAGAGATATGGTCAGGAAGAGGCATTGCCTCACTCAGCTTTTCTCTTTGGTGAACTCGCATATGTTCTCCTCACCCACCAGTCACCTCTAAACCGTATTGTTCCAAGACAACAAACAGAACTCGAGTGTGTATCTTTCACCACTGGATTTGTGTTTGCTCCATAAAGCTTCATGCTTAACAGGGTTTCTGTTAGCATTTTCTCTATTTATTTTCCCATAAAATATCACAGGCCTTCTTCATATGGAATTATGGGTGATTTCCTTCAATCTGAATCATATCAAGTTGAGGTTCATGTTAATGAAAAGTAAAACATACCTTGAAAATATCAGTAAGGATGTTTTCCCCTCCTTTTTGGCACCTGTGCTTGTGATACAAGCACATTTTAATACAATTGTAGTCTCATGCTTTGATCATTCCTATGATGAAAATAACATTTTTAGATAAAATATCTGAGTTTTATGAGGCCTTTAGTATGTGATGTGATAGAATATCAGAAGACCATACTTTTTCTAGTTTTCCGTGCAATTCTATCATTGTTTCATCTTTACTCCTACCAGAGTAATTTTCCAAAATGGATATCTTGTCATTCTTCCTGTTGTTATCAGTAAATAAGTGAAATGAAAGCCAGATTATATAATTTATCTAGAACAAGAAAGTAGAATTGAATCTGTATTCATTAATGAGACTAACCAGTCAATTACACAGACAGGCATTTTACATTTTGAAGATCATATGGACCCATTGCCAGAAATATTATTTATGTCTATATGGACATCACCTGTGCATATTTACATAGAAATCAATGAGAGCTGATTTTTATTTTTATTATATATATTTTTTGAGATAGGGTCTTGCTTTGTTGTCCAGGCTGGAGTGCAGTGGTGCAATCACTGCTCACTGCAACCACAGCCTCCCAAGCTCAAGCAATCCTTCACCTTGGCCTCCCAAATAGCTAGGACAACAGGTGCACATCACCATGCCCACTTTTTTTTTTTAACTTTTGATAGAGACTGGGTCTTGCTGTCTTGCCCAGGTTGCTCTTGAACTCCTGGGCTCAAGGAATCCTCTCATTTCAGCCTCTTCAACTGCTGGTATTACAAGCATGAACCACCATATGGGCTGGAAGCTGATTTTTAAAATACTGAGATCATATAGATGACAGCACCTGAAAAATAGACAACACCAAGCTTTATGTTAAAAGGTGTGAGGGTATCAATATTGTTGTTGCTATTGGGGAGGAAAACATTAGTAAAACCAGTAAGTTAAAGCTCTTGCTTTAAACTTTGGCTTTAATTTAACAAATGTTCAATGGAGTGACAGTATGTATGTAACCATGCTATACCCATTCACAGATGCAGTAGAGGGAAGAATTTCTCAAAGACAACTGTTCTAAGACTCAAATTAAACCGTACTGGGTTTGAAAAGAGAAAGTCCAGGAATTACCAAATATTTTAGATATCAGATACAAGAGAATGCCAGGTATGCGATGATAATCAGCAATGGTTGTTCACACAATACATCAAATCAGTATTTGAATTAGCTTTTGAATTACAAGGACAAATGGATCAAGTCTGGACTCTTTAGTAGATAAATATTATTAGGCTGAGATGTGTTTTCCCCTGTTTTTCCACAAGGAGATTACAAATTTGCAAACCTCAGCTGCTCTCATTTTATGCTCTCACCAAGCCAAAAGCTGTAGTTCATCAATCAGTGTGTCTAAGTGTTCACTGGTTATATACCATTTTGTAGTTTCAGCTATCTTTCCAACCTCCTAAATCATCACCTTAATTTGATCCTGTTTTTTTCACTATCACTTCTTTATTGACCATATGAAGAATATAAGTAAGTTCTTATTTTGTTATTGTTCATTTTAGTCTAATTTCATCAAAAGATCACAATCTTTTAATTTCATTTTAATTTCAAAGATTAAATGAAACCTACATAGAAATGAGTGTAAGATTTGCATTTGCATTATTTTGGCATCAATTTGCTATCCTCCCTCATGCACATAGAGATCATTTCCATGTACGTGATATCAAACATCCAAGTGCAGTATTAAAAGCAGTTGTAAATTATGGTTCTCATTTTCATCATACAATTACAATATAAACTTCCTCTTGCTGCTGTAACCAATTACCACAAACTTCATATCTTACAATAAAGTGACCGTTAATCCTACAGTTCTGTAGTTCAGAAGCCTTAAATGAAACTCACAGGGCTAACATCAAGTTTTTGGCAGGGCTGCAGTCTTTCTGAGGGTTATGTGGCAGAGTCTATTACTTGATATTTTTCAGCATCCAGAGGCCACCTTTCTTCCTTGGAACATGACCTCATTCTTAGATCCTATTTTCCTTTTTTTTTTTTTTTTTTTTTTGAGATGGAGTCTCCTTCTGTCACCCATGCTGGAGTGCAGTGGCATGATCTCAGCTCACTACAACCTCTGCCTCCCGGGTTCAAGTGATTCTTCTGCCTCAGCTTCCTGAGTAGCTTGGACTACAGGCACTTGCCACCACGCCCAGTTAATTTTTTGTATTTTTAGCAGGGATGGGGTTTCACCATGTTAGCCAGGATTGTCTTGATCTCCTGACCTCGTGATAAACCCGCCCCAGCCTCCCAAAGTGCTGGGATTAGGCGTGAGCCACCGCGATGGGTCCTCATTCTTGTATCTTAAAAGTCAGTGATGTTGAGAAATTTCTCATGCCACCACCTCCAAGGTTGCCTTTCTTCTGCCTTCTTCTTTCACTTATAAGGAAGTTTGTGATTTCATTGATCCCATCCATTTAAGACAGCCTCTGTATCATTTTTCCGCAACCTTAATTTCACTTGAAATCTAATTTCACATTGCCTTGCAACCTAACATATTTGTAGGTTAGACTCTGGGAATTAGGACATGAAAATTTTTGGGAAAACATTCTTTGGCCTACAGCAGACAATCTATTTACCTGCAGATTAAAGCGTTCTTTATTTTTCTGTCTCCCTCTCTTATTTTTTTAAAAATAATATTAATTGCAGTAAAGAGAAAGAAAGAAAAGAAAACAAACAAAAAAAAGAAGGAAGGAAAGAACGAAGGAAGGAAATAAGGAAAGAAAGAAGAAAGAAAAGAAGGAGGAAATGAGAGAAGGAAGGGAGGGAGGGAGGAAGGGAGGAAGGGAGAAAGGCAGGAAGGGAGAAAAAAGAAAGCATGAACACAAGAAAGAAAGAAGGAAGGAAAGAAAGAGAAAGAAAGAGAGAAAGAGAGAAAGAAAGGAGGAAGGGAGGAAGGAAAGGAGGAAGAGAGAATGGTAAAAGGGAGGAAAGCAAAGAAACAAAGAAAATAAAGAGGTGAAGGAAGGAAGGAAAAAGAGGAAAGGAAGAGAGGGAGGAAGGAAGAAAAGGAGGGCGGGAGGAAGGGAGAAAAAACGAAAGAAACAAGAACGTGAGAAAGAAAAAGAATATGAGAAAAGAAGGAAGAAAAGGGAGGGAGAAAGGAAGGGAGGGAGGAGGGAAGGAAGAATAAGAGAAAAGAAAGAAAGAAGGAAAGAAGGAAGGAAGGAGAAAAAAGAAAGGAAAAGAAAAAAGAAAAGAAAAGGAAGAGGAAAAGAAGAAAGGAAGGAAGAAGGCAAGGGAAGGGAAGAGAAGAGGAAGGAAGATGGAAAGAAGGGAGGAAGAACGCAAATATTAGAAATTCTGGGTTTGTTAGAGAATATGCCATACTCTTTTTTTTTCACTTGAAAGGAAAGAGTATCTGCCTTTGAAGATTGGATGTCTTGTTGGTGATATTGTTGTTCTTATCTTCCACATGATTACTGAGTTTGTGCCTAGTCTTTCCATTACTAAGACAAAAGTGTTGAAGTCTGCAAATATAATTTTGGATTTTTCTAGTCCACCTTTGATTTCTTTCTTGTTTTACCTCATGTATTTGGAGGTTCTGTTGTTAGCTGCACACCCTAATTAGTAGGATGGTTGCATCTTCTTGAGAATTGATTATTCTATTATCTATTATCTCTCATCTCTGATACTATTTCTTGTTCCGAACTCTGTTGTGTCCAATATCAATGTAGTCCTTCCACAGCCTTATTTTAGTGTTTCCATGATATGGCTTTCTCCATATCTTGATGATAACCTGTTTATATCTCTATATATTTGGAGCAAGATATAAAATTTAGACTTGATTTTTTAAAGATTTTTCAAGATGTAATTCTTATTTCTTTTTGCTCTATTTGACATTCTCTGAGTTTCCTATATTTGAAGTTTGATTTTCTGTCACTTCTTTTAGAATATTTTTGGCAGTTATTTTGAAAAATATTTCTTTTGCTCCATTATTTTTCCCTCTTTTCTTTTTGGGATTTCAATCATAACTAGAGTAGGTAATTTCATCTCAGTCTTATGCAGGTATTTTTTCTCAGGGTCTCAGGAATGTAGCCTTCTCACACTTCTGTTCTTTTCCTGGCTGTGTTGGTGAGCTCAGTGATATTCCTCCTTCACCTTCAAGAGCAGTTTTGTTTTGTTTCTCCTGTTTTCATACTCCCAGCATCACGAGTATCCTAAGTGTGGCAGTTTTTGTTGCCTTCCCCTACATATTAAGTGGGATATCTTGGTCTATTTGGTCTCTTATAACAAAATAACATAAACCGGGTGACTAAAAAACAACAGATATTTCTTTTTTCACACTTCTTGAGGCTGTAAGATCTCAGGTCAAGATGCTCACAAATTCAGTGTTGATGAGAGCCCATTTCATGGTTCATAGATGGTGCCTTCTTTCTATGTCCTCACATAGTGGAAGGCACAAAAGAACTCCATTGAGCTTCTTTTATAAAGGCACTAATCCCATTCATAAGGGCTCGGCCCCCAAGACCTGGTCACCTCCCAGGTGTTCTGCTCTCCCTGATCTGTGTCATATACAGACTCTCTTGGATTCCTTACCAATTGCTTGAGAGATCGCAGTGGGTTTGTGAGGAAAAAGTTTTCAAGATGATGGATCTTTCCCAACTTCTGCAGCTGTCAGCGGTCTCCCAATCTCACCAGCCCCACTTTGTCTTTAGGAATTTATTGATTATTCCAGCTTTACTTGTCATAGTGGTGTCTATTTGCATCTGTCCTATGTAAGTGCATCTGTCCTCTTTCTTCCTGCAGGTGCTTGTTTTCCCTCACATTTTGACTCAGTTCTTGGCAACCTCGTTGCTATAAAAATAAAGTCATGACTTTGAAGTTAGTTTGGTTCTTTCATTGTCGTCAGGTTAGGAACCCTATTCCATCCCAGATCACCAAAACCCAGACTTTTTGGGGGGTTGAAATTTTAGGCTTTCTCTTTGAATTGTAGTTTTATCTTCTTTCAGTTACCATTTGCATTTTCATAATGATTAATGAGACTAAGCTTTCTTTGTGTAGTTGACTTTACCTTTGGATTTTTTTCCCAAATACCTTTTTAGTTCTTCTTTTCTTTATGGTTTTAGAAAATGTAGTTTACATAATTGCAGCTTGATTTTTTACTCAGTTAATGGCATGCTTAATGGAGAGAAAAAATATTAAATATATTTCCCTTTTTAATTACTGTGCTGTTTTCTTTTTTAAGGAAATGTTTCATTATGTTAAATTTCAGTGTTATTCTACTTAGCTATTCCTTAAATATTATAGTATTTTGGATTTCACATGTAAATTTGTAACATATCTTGAGTTTATTATGTATAGAGTAAGGCTATTTTCTCTGTTTTGTTTTTTAAGGTAAAAATCACATAATATAAAATTAATAACAACCATTTTAAAGCATACAATGCACTTGCTTTTAGTATATTCACAATGTTCCAGAGCAATTTCATCATGTCCCTTCCAAAAACCCATTATGCATAAAGTTGTTACACCCTATTCTGCTTCCCTGAGCCCTAATGACCACTAATCTGATTTATATCCCAATTGATTTGCCAATTCCTGATGTTTCATGTGAATAAAATCAAGTAATATTTGTCCTTTTGTTCACTTAACATAATGCTTTCAAATTTCACCAATATTATACCATATGTAAGTACTTCATTCTTTGTTATAGCTGAAAATTGGGTGTCCATTTATGAGTCAACAAGCATATGGATTGTTTCCACTTTTTGACTGTATGAATATTACTGCTGTAAATATTCATGCACATGTTTATTTTTTGAGCACCTATGTTTTCTAAGATTAACAGCTGACTTAAGAGAAACAATGGAAGGCAAGAGGCAGTAGAATAATATATTCAAAAGATGCAAAGGAAAAAAAAAAACTCTCAGCCACGAATTCCTTATCCAGCAATTATTTTTCTAAAATGAAGATAACACAAAGACTTACCCAGATAAACAGAAATATTAATTGAAGTTGTTGCTGGCAGACCTACCATATAAAAAAAACTCTAAAATAAATTCCTAAGGCTAAAAGCAAGTTACAGAAGACAGTCACTTGAATCCACATTTTTAAAAAAGCACTGGTATGGGTAATACTGACATTATAAAAGACAGTAAAAATGCATTTTTTCTCTCTATCATAAATTGTTTAGTAAATAACATGTGTATAATGGCCAGGCACGATGGCTCACACCTGTAATCTCAGCACTTTGGGAGGCCAAGGCGGGCGTATTACGAGGCCAGGAGATCGAGACCATCCTGGCTAACACAGTGAAACCCCGTTTGTACTAAATATACAAAAAATGAGTCGGGCGTGATGGCGGGCGCCTGTAGTCCCATCTACTCGGGAGGCCAAAGCAGAAAAATGGCATGAAGCCGGGAGATGGAGCTTGCAGTGAGCAGAGATTGTGCCACTGCACTCCAGCCTGGGTGACAGAGGGAGACTACGTCTCAATGATAATAATAATAATATGTGCATAATGTATTGCTGAGTATTTGACATGTAGAAATGGAATATGTCTATAACATATTTTCCAGTAACATCAAAAAGGAGGTAGTTAGAAGAAAAATGCATTGTGATATGGTAATAACTCTAGATGGTAAAGTAATAATTACTAAAATGTATTGTTGGCTTTGTAACTTTAATAGATGTAATGGGTAAAGTGATAATACTTTAAAATGGAGGAAATAAAAGATTTATATAAGAATGATGTTTCTATGTATTACTAAAAGTTTACTAGTATAAATTGGAAGATGATTTGAATAATTAATTTTCCATATACCTATATGGTAAAATTTACAACAACAAAAATTCTCAAAAATATATAATAAAATAATTCATTAGTAATCTAAAGTTCCCTATTTTAGAAAATATTCTTTCATTGCAAAATAAAGCAATGAAGAAAAATATTTGAGAAATATATAAAACAAACGGCAAAATGGCAGACATAAATAGAATTATACCAATTATAAACTTAAATGTGAGCAGATTAAAATCCATTCCAGAGGCAGAGATTGTCAGACTGGACTAAAACAGGTGATCCCAATATACGCTGAGATGCAAGGATACTAATGGATTGAAAGTAAAAAGAAGACAAAAAATATCATGCAAAGAGCAATCATAAGAACACTGAACTCATTATACTCATAACACACAATATAGACTATTACAAATGTGAATAGGATTTTAAAAATTTATATTGTAGTAAAAAGGGGGTCAACGCTTTAGGAAGACATAGCTATTACAATCATGTATGCACAGATATGAGCTAAATTCTTTCCTCTATATAGATGCTGAAATTCTAACCACTGAATATGACCTCATTAGGAAATAGGTTCTTTGCAGCTGATCAAGTTAAGATACAATCAGATGAGCCTGAATTCAATATGACTGATGTCCTTGTTAAAAGAAGAAATTTGAGTAGAGGGAGACATACACACAGGGAGAGTACCATGTGATTATGAGGGCAGAGATTAGCCAAGGAATGCCAAAGACTGCCACTAAACCACCAGAAGCGAGAAACAAGGCACAGAACAGGCTTTCTCTCATAGCCTTTGAAGGGACCATCCCTGCTGACACCTCAATCTCAGACTTTTAGCTTCCAGGACTATAAGACTATAAGACTATAAATCTATGGTGTTCAAGGCACCCAGTTTGTGTTACTTGGTTATGGCAGCCCTAGAAAACTAATACATGAACTAATAACAAAGCATAATAACATGAAGCAAAAATTGACAAAAGAAGAGCATCAGCAAAATGGCAGTGGAGACAGCTGCAATCTTTCATTTCCCCACAGAAACATCACACAACTAAGAGAAACTGTCCGAATAAACTTTACCAAAACTCTGGAAAATGGTCAAAAGATTACAACAACCAAGTGAAAGCAGACTCAAGAAAAAGACAACTGGAAAACTTTACGACATTTTTAACTTGCCTTTGCCCCAGCAAATTGGCAGTTTTGAAGTGTCAGAAGCCCACGTTCCCAGTGAGGAAGCCTGGTCCATGGTCCAAAGGAACAAGAGAAGATCTTACTCGCAAATTACTATGTGTCTGTTCTGACTGGTCTGGGGGATACCTAAAGGACTCATGAAAGGCTTTTTTTTTCTGTGTTGCTAGAATACAGAACAGATAAGGAATGGACATTATTAAGAAACTCTGCAAGGAGACCTAACAAACCACAGATGCTTAGGGCAAAAATTAAAGTTTACATATATAGTAGATCACCTTCAGCACAGCAAGAAAAGTTGGAGAAGAGTATTTCAAAAACTAAGACATACAAAATCATTCACATACATGGGAGAGTCTACAAAGTCACATGTATTCATAGGTTAAGCCACATGCTGACAAACGTCATAAGAAGACCCTACACTTTTACCTTGGCCGATCCCTCCCCTCAGTGCAAGCTCTGTGCAAGAGTGAACTTGAACTTCACTCAGTGCAAGAGTGAACACACACTTTGTGCCGGCTTTAAAGAACTCAGCACAAAGCCAGTCTGCATGGCCTAGAGACATATTTTGCTGGACAATGATTACTTGATTTTCTTTTTGTTTTTCTTGTATTTGCCTGTTTGATTGGTTCCTGACATACAAGAAAATCACTGTCAAAACATTAGCTTAACATTTGTTAAGGAAACAAAAAGACTTCGGTGACCACACCTTATAAAGCAAACAGTTTTTTAAATCAGTTTGGAAAATTTCACTAAATAAAAAATCCTTAACAATATAATAAGTAAAGAAAATTTAAAACCACAAAACATTCCTGTGTTTGTAGGTGGGTGTCTGATTTACAGAGTAACCACATAGTAATTATAATTATTAGAATGTCTAGTTTTCAAAAAACGTTACAAGGCATACAAAGAATGGGAAAGTGTGGCTCATTCAAAGGAACAAAATAAATTGACAGAAAATATCCCTAAGGAAACCCAGACATCAAACTTACCAGACAAAGACTTTAAAACAACTCTCTTCATTATACTCAAATGTCAAAAGGAAAACATAAACAAAGAAATAAAGGAATCAGAAAAAATATTAAAAAGTAGGAATATCAGCAAAGAGATAACAGAAATTCTGGAGTGTAAAACTACAATGATAAAAATTTAAAAATCACCAGAGGGATTTAAGAGTATATTTACACACACAGAAGAAGCCATGAACTTGAAGAGAAGAAAATGGAAAATACTGACTCTGAGAAACAGAAAGAATAAAAACTAAACAATGAGCGGAGACTAATGAATCTGTGGGACGTCATCATATAGACCAACATTCATATTCTAGAAGGATAAATTATGTTGTTAAAAAGTTTACCATTCTTTCTTTTCACTTTTCTTCCTTCCTCCTTCCCCCCTGCTCCTTTTTACTTTTCTTCCTCTTCCTTTCTCTTCTTCTTTCTCTCCTTCATTATCCCTTCCGCTGTTTCTCTTTCTCCCTTTCTCTTTTTTCTTTTCTTTCAATTTTCTCAATTACTAAGAGATGTTTAAGTACTCTTACCATGTTAGTAGATACGGTTATTTCTCCCTTTAGTTCTCTTTTGAGATTTATAGTCACTCTAAGTAAAGAGATAACCCAAACATAAGCATCACAAACAGACTTTCATACCATTCTTAATTTGGTCCTGTAATTCTTCATTGCTGTATTAACTTTCTGATGCTTTTAAGGATGTTTTATAACAAATTGTGTAGTTTTTTCCAATGGAATGTTTATTCTGAATTATCTAATTCATATTGTAAGTATAGAGGGAGTTTAATATAAAATTATTAAACTAATATTTGTGAAAGAATGTATTTGTGTATTTAACAAATATGTTAATCCTCAGACTGTTATTGGGCAGCTGAGCATACAGGAATAAAAATAACACAATTTTTATGTGTACAATATTTATGGAATACGTTACTGGGCCAAATAAATAATTTAGTTAATAACATGACAAAGAACAGAAATTGTATACACTATAGAGCATAGTAATGGAATAATGAATGATCAAAGTTATTAATATTAGGTAGAAAATGAAGGATATCTTTGAGAGCAGAACTCAAGGAAGCAAGCAATTCGCCTTATGAGGAAAGAGTTACCTGTGGATAAAGGAGAAACTGAAAAATTTACAAGTCAAGACTTTTTGAGCAAAAACAAAAATATGACTATTAGTCACCAATTCAGTACAGTGAAAAAAAAGTTGAAGAGGTATCTTGGAAGTAAACCATGTTGTGGAAGAGCATGTAGGGTTTTGATAATCATGGGATGATTCTGAATTAATTTTAAATGCGATAGGAATATATGAGATAATTTCACCAGAGAATAGCATGATTGTGTTTGCATTTCAAAGGGGAGTATCTGGTGCACTGTGTAGAACAAATAGGTTATGTGAGCAAATAAATTGGGAGACTACTCTAATCCAGAGAAAAAAGGTAGTGACTTAGGTGAGAATGCTCTCAGGATGAGTGGTAGTAGTGGTGAGAAGTCGTTAGGCCATGGATGTATTTCATAGGACTGGCCAAGAGAACTGCAGCTAAATTGGAGTGTAGGGAGTGAAATGGAGAACTCAAAGATGACTCTCAGCACTGGAAGGTGACAGCTGTCACTGAAGCATGCTGATGCCTCTTATTAAGAGAGTTAGTTGGGAATGGCAAGATCAAAACTTCTCACTTTCAAATTTATGAAAAATATTGTTTTCAGAACGAATGACTTTGGGATCAGAAAGCCACCATTCTAATTGATGGTTCCACGACTACATGGGCTCACACTCCCAAGAGCAAAAGTAAATCATCACAAAGGTGCTTCTTGATAATTCTAGAGAATGGAGAATTACTGTAACATCGTTCTGATTTTAGGAGAGGTAGCAGTTCCCTTTTTAGCCTAAACGCTATTTTTTTTTTTAAAGCTCAGCCAAGAGACTCCATTATAATTTTCAAATGTGTGTAACTTAAATTCTCATATGAAATACCACTATGCTTAAATTAGTCAAAACATTTTCCCCATCTACAACTCTATCTTGTCATTGCAATCATTTTCACAAAAGTGACTGCAGCTCACAGACCCTAAAAGGAGAAAATCCAGGGTAGGTTATCTGATCTAGTTAGTTTCAAAGACAGGATCTAGAGATTATTTAATATGAAATAGGTCACCTTAAATGAAGTGTTTACTGAAAACAGCTTGGATCAGCCCAGTTTTCTACCACTGAACCATGTATTTGGTTTAAAAAACACAACTCTGGGGAATATCGGCTGCTTCCAACTGTGTTGAAAGTGTTAAAGAAAAGAGCATAAAATTAAAAATGATCATCTGAGGCCTTTATAGTCTCTGCTCAAGAGACTAGAGTCTTCCATTTGTAACGAAACACCCAAATATCTTAATAATTGGGCAAAATCTAAATATCAGAGATAATTTTATCTTGAAGATTGTTAAATTATAATGGTGATTCACTACCTTGCCATGTCTCTGAGTCAAAAATTAGGTCTTTGTTTAGGAATCAATCGTAATCTGCAATTTGGAAATAGGAAGATTTTAGAAGACTCAGACATTGACTTTCTCGTGTGCAAAAAAAAAAAGATGTATTGAGATAAGACAAGTCTTTCCTTGTAAGGATACCTCTAATGTTCATACACCACCTCCCCTAATATTAATATAGCTTCCAGGTCACTAACCAGTGTCAGAGAGCAGCCCATGCAACTAGAAATCCAAAAGATGTCGAACATAGGTTCAAGCTTAGAATAAGAAGTCTTAGCTAATTTAAGTATGCTTTTTTCCCGAAATTCATATTAACAAAATCTTGGATATGTCAGAGAATGCATTGTAAGTTCACTCAACCTAGGAGGGAGAAACATAATTTTAAATTAAGAGCTGAAGCATTCTTGTCCTAACAGAAAGCAAGGAAAACGAAATATCACACCACAGGAGGGATTTCACAAATTAGTGTCAACATCAAAACCTTAAAATAGGCAAGGAGAATGCAGATCCACAATGAACTCTTGTACTTGTTTTGTTCAGAGAAGAGATGGTTCTGAGAGAATGACAGTGAACTAACCCCAGCTGGTTTAGTTGGTGCTTTCAACTGCTGCTTCTGATCAACTCCTTTAGCTAGAATAAATTGATGAGGATTTTGGCATGTGGTATTAGAGATGGTTATTAATTTTTTCCTCTTATTTGCATTGTTCAATGTAGTAAATACTAGCTGTATGTGGCTACTTCAATTCAAATTAATACAATGAAATATACTTAAATATTGAATTTTTTAGTCACTCTTGGTTCATTATTGAATATCTTCAGCTAAGATTTCCCAACTAAAGACACTAAGAGGTGGCTTAGTTAACTGGTCGTCCACAAATATTGAAGCTGTTGTTAACTCCTGATATATTCTCTGCAAAGAGAATATTCATGAGCCTCCTCCTGAAATCAGCAGCCTAGAGATAGTTTTATAAATTGGATACAAGTTGGAAATCTATATACTCTTTAAGTGTTTGAAATATTAGCTTCCCAGGGAAGAAAATCAAATTCATAAGATATGTTAGGACAATTTAACTCAAGATGTTCAAAACTGAAATGACATATTCTACAACATGTGATAAAACCACCCCCTAACAACTTAAAGCAAAACAGGGATTGACCTTAAAAACCTGCCTTTTCCTCATCCCCCAGCCAATCAGTTTTCAAATCTTGCATTTTATTTTGAAAGGTCCTTATCCCCCTGGTCTCTTGTTTCTAGACTTGGCACATATTTAAGTTTGTTACCTCTCTCTACTGACTTTTCTCTCTTCAAACAGTATCTATGCCTGCCAAATGTGAACATACAAAAAACAAATCAGAATGTGCCATTCTGATTTAAACTGCTTATTAGTTAATACCCTCAAGATAACATCTGGGTTCTTAGCTGCAATGAGTCAAACCTACTTACATCTTTTTTTGTCTTTGGCTGCACATGTCCTATCACATCACACTCCAGCAATGCCAAGCTTTGCCGGCCTTCTACCCCATCTCCATTATTTTGCTCTCCGCCGCCGCGGCTTTTTGCCCCCTGCCGCCGCGGCTTCTTCCCCCCACCCCGCCTCGGCTTTTTGCCCGCCGCGGCTTTTTGCCCCACCAGCGCCAGGGCTTTTTGACCACCGCAGCTTTTTGACCCTTCGCCGCTGCGAATTTTGCCGCCGCGGCTTTTTGCCCGCCGCGGCTTTTTCCCCCACCCGCCACCACGGCTTTTTGCCCCCCGCCGCTTTTTGCCCCCCCGCCGCTGCGGCTTTTTCACCGCCGTGGGTTTTTCGCCCCTGCCCCCGCGGCTTTTTACCCGCTGCGGCTTTTTGCCCCCACCCCGCCTCGGCTTTTTGCCCCCCACCGCAGCGGCATTTTGCTCCCCGCCGCGGAGGCTTTTTCCCCACCGCGGATTTTTAGCCCCCGTCGCCGTGGCTTTTTGTCCCCTGCCGCCGCAGCTTTTTACCCCCCCGCCGCCGTGGCTTTTTTCCCCACCGCCGCCGCGGCTTTTTGCCCCCACCCCGCCTTGGCTTTTTACCCGCCGCGGCTTTTTGCCTCCCGCCGCGGCGGCTTTTTGTCCCCCGCCCCGGCGGCTTTCTGTCCCCAGCCGCCGCGACTTTCTGCCCGCCGCGGCTTTTTATCCCCCGCCGCCGTGGCTTTTTGCCCCACCGCCGCTGCGGCTTTTTGCCCCCACCCCGCCTCGGCTTTTCGCCCGCCGCGGCTTTCTGCCCCCCTCGTCGCCGCGGCTTTTTGCCCGCCGCGGCTTTCTGCCCCCCGCCCCCGGCCGCCGCGGTTTATTCCCCCCACCCCGCCGCGGCTTTTTGTCCTCCGTCGCCGCGACTTTTTGCCCCACCGCCGCCGCGACTTTTTGCCCCCACCCAGCCTCGGCTTTTTGCCCCCTCGCCGCCGCGGCTTTTCCCCGCCCCGCCGCCGCGGTTTATTCCCCCCACCCCGCCTCGGCTTTTTGCCCGCCGCGGCTTTTTGCCCCCACCCCGCCTCGGCTTTTTGCCCGCCCCCCCCCGCCGCCGCGGCTTTTTGTCCCCCGCCGCCACGGCTTTTTGCCCCCGCCGCCGCGACTTTTTGCCCGCCATGGCTTTTTAACCCCCGCCGCCGTGGCTTTTTGCCCCACTGCCGCCACGGCTTTTTGCCCCCACCCCGCCTTGCCTTTTTGCCCGCTGCGGCTTTGTGTCCCACCATCGCCGCGGCTTATTCCCCCCCCACCCCGCCTCGGCTTTTTGCCTGTCGCAGCTTTGTGCCCTCCTCGCCTCCGCGGCTTTCTGCCCCGCCCCCCCCGCCGCCGCGGCTTTTTGCCCCCCCCCCGCCGCCGCGGCTTTTTGCCCCCCCCCGCCGCCGCGGCTTTTTGCCCATGGCCGCCGCGGCTTTTTATGCCTGTCGCGGCTTTTTGCCCCCTCCCGCAGCGACTTTTTACCCGCGGCGGCTTTTTGCCCCCCGCTGCCACGGCATTTTGCCTCCCGCCGCCGCGGCTTTTTGCCCCCCCGCTGCCACGGCTTTTTGTCAGCTGCGGCTTTTTGCGCCCCCACAGCCGCGGCTTTGTCGCCGTGGCTTTTTGCCCGCTCCGGCTTTTTGCCCTCCCCGGCGCCGCGGGTTTTTGCACGCCCCGGTTTTGCGCCCCCCGTCGACGCGGCTTTTTGCCCCACCCTGTGCCTCGGTTATTTGCCCGCCGCGGCTTTTTGCACCCCCGCAGCCGCGGCTTTTTGCCCGCCACTGCTTTTTGACCCCCTGGCACTGCGGCTTTTTGCTCGTCCCGGCTGTT
The DNA here is from genome assembly GCF_029281585.2 of Gorilla gorilla gorilla. Lineage (NCBI taxonomy): Eukaryota > Metazoa > Chordata > Mammalia > Primates > Hominidae > Gorilla > Gorilla gorilla. The sequence continues at coordinate 108,328,438 of NC_073224.2, forward strand.
TGTTCCCCCGCCGCGAGTTGTTCCCCACCCCGGGTTTTTTCCACCCCTGCGCCGTGGCATTTTGCCTGCCGCGGCTTTTTGCCCCCACCCCGCCTTGGCTTTCTGCCAGCCACGGCTTTCTGCCCCCCCCCGCCGCCGCGGCTTTTTGCCCCCACCCCGCCTCGGCTTTTTGCCCTCCGCCTCCGCGACTTTTTGCCCTCCGCCGCCGCGGCTTTTTGCCCTACCCGGCTTTTTGCCCCCCCGCCGCCGCAGCTTTTTGCACCCTCGCCGCCATGGCTTTTTGCTGCCGCGGCTTTTCGTCGCCGCTGCTTTTTGCCCCCCCGCCGCCGCGGCTTTTTGACCCCCCCCGCCGCCGCCGCCGCTGCTTTTTGCCCGCCGTGGCGTTTTGCCCGCCTGCCGCCGCGGCTTTTTCCCCGCCGCGGCTTTTTCCCCACCGCGGCTTTTTCCCCGCCGTGGCTTTCGCCCCCCGCTGCCGCGGCTTTTTCCCTGCCACGGCTTTTTGCCCCCCAATGTCGCGGGTTTTTGCCCCCCCCCCCGCCGCCGCACCTTTTCCCCCGCCGCAGCTTTTTGCCCCCGCCGCCGCGGCTTTTTGCCGCCGCAACTTTTTGCCACTGTTGCTGCCGCTTTTTGACCCCGCCGCAGCGGCTTTTTCTCCGCGCCGCCGCGGCTTTTTGCCGCCGCGACTTTTTGCCCCCGCCGCCGAGGATTTTTGTCCCGGCCACCGCGGCTCTAAGGGTGGGAGCAGCTGGCTTGGCTGCCAGCTCTACTGGCGCCCTGCAAGGGCAGCGCCTAGGGGTGCTCCTGGTCCAGCTCTCCTGGCTCAGGGGTTCCTTGCCTAGGCGATGGCGCCCCAGGCTCCCTGCCTAGGCCCCTGTGGCCTGCATAGAGCGGCGCTGCGCGCGGAGGCGATGGGAGAGAAGAAAGAGGGCGGTGGCGGGGGTGATGCGGCGGCCGCGGAGGGTGGCCCAGAGGCTGCGGCCAGCCAGGCGCTGCAGCAGTGCGGGCAGCTCCAGAAGCTCATCCTCATCTTCATTGGCAGCCTGTGCGGGCTGTGCACCAAGTGCACTGTGTCCAACGACCTCATCCAGCAGGAGATACAGACCCTGGAGGTAAGCGGTTCGGGGAACCGGGCTGGGCTCCAGGAGCGGCCTGGACACTTCCTTCGGGGCCCCAGTTCACTCCTGGCCGAGTTGCATCCTTGAGCCCGCGTCACCCCCTTGGAGGCTTTCCCTCCCTTCTGCACTTGCTGATATGGCAGCCAGAGGACCCAGGACCAGCCCTCACCTTGAGCAGGATTTGTGGAGCCGGTGCGTGGTGGGAACTGGGATGGAGGCTCCAGGGTCCCGTGGGGGTGGGGGTGGGCTGCGCACAGACATCCCCTTACCCCCTGAATTTCCATCTGGTCCAGCCCTCATCTTGTAGGTGAGGAAACCGAAGGCCTGAGGGAGAACTGACTTGCCAGGAGCCCCTGTTAAGGAAAATTAACAAAGTGTGGTTATTAAAGAAGAACTGAGTTGGGAGTCAGACCTGGAGGCCCGCACCCTTGGTTAAGACATTATACCACCTTGAGTCTGGCCTGATGACTGAGGGTGAGCCACTCCATCTGTGTCTGATTGTGGGGTCTTAACCTCAAGGGGTTTCCTGCAGGAAGAAGCAAATGGGTTTGCTTTCCTAGCTCTGTCCAGTACCTTAGGGACCCTGAGGACTGAAGAGATTCTTGGAGAGCCATCTGGTGTATGTCATGGTTGGGTCTTTTTTGAAGGTCAGTCTGCCCAGTGGGCTGGCTCAGCCCGAATGAACTGTCTTGAATCTTTGGAGTTGTCTGTGTACTTTTAAGGGCTTCTCAGCCTTGCACCAAAAGATCCCCCTGGGAATTAGGTGGGAAAACCTTAACTTTTGTGGAGCCTTGTGTTTGTCTTAAAAGTTCATGCACATGGCCAGGTGGGGTGGCTCCCACCTGTTATCCTGTCCTGGATCCCTTGAGTCAAGGAGTTTGAGACCAACCTGGACAATATAATGAGACCCCATCTCTACAAAAAATAAAATATTAGCCAGGAGTGGTTGTGCGCATCTGTAGTCCTAGCTACTACTGTGGCTGAGGCGGGAGGAGCACTTGATCCTGCACTGAGCTGTGATCTCACCAGTGTACTCCAGCCTGGGCCACAGAGCAAGACCGTGACTCAAAAAAAAAAAAAAAAAAAAAAAAAGACAAGAAAAATTCTTGAAGATTTTGCATTCTGTCCCACTATCCATTGGTTTTCATGTCAAGATAATGTCAGAAATTCTTTACAATTGCTTCCAGAAGGAGTAGCCTTTTGATCTAGTGCACAGGTGTCCAGTCTTTTGGCTTCTCAGGGCCACATTCGAAGAAGAATGCTCCTGGGCCGCACATAAAATACACTAATGCTAACAACAGCTGATGAGGTTAAAAAAAAAAAAAGGTTTGTGCATAATTTTCATGATACCCACCACCACAGATAGGTGGAAAAGTCCTTGTAGTCAAAGGGTTGGACACGGCTGATCTAGTGTCTTGTCGTCCGTTTTGGCTTTCTCCCTGATTCCAGAATGCAGGTAGAGATGTAGAGACATGCTCTCAGGACAGCTGTTGAGATAAAAAAATTCGTTGTCATTTATTCCCAAGCACAGCTGTTTCTCATTGCATTGAAAAAGTCTCCATTCAAACTGCTGTCATATATAAAATCTATTTATGTAAGTCTGTATTTTTCTGTTATCTTGGCCTTTGTAGGCAGTAGTGTGTTTTAACCGAGCAAACTGTCCGTCCAAATAATGAGGCTGATGTCAGCCTACCTGCTTGCCATTTTTCTTCCCCTTCCATTTTTGTAACCTCAGAATAATTATAAGAATGAATTAAGATTTGTGTTTAAGGCCAGGCACAGTGTCTCAGGCCTGTAATCTCAGCACTTTCGGAGGTGGAGATGGATGTATCGCTTGAGCTCAGGAGTTGAAGACCAGCCTGGGCAACATACTGAGAGTCCGTCTTGTATAACTTAATTAAAATTTAAAAAAAAGAAGAGAAAAAGACCTGTGTTTAAAATTTTAAAAAAGGGGTGAAAGTGTAATGCAAAATGTGGACTATGCCAGCTATGATTGGGAAAACTAGTTTTTCATACAGCATTATCTGTAGACTTGTATTAGCAGCATACTGGTCATCAGCGTTTTGCTTTCCTCAAATATGATGAGGTAAGCTAATTTAAAGTGTGTTGGGGCTTTCTGCCGCGTGGCTCCTGGAGGTGTTGAGTTCCAATTTAGCCAATTAATTTGCATTTAGTTTTGATATGAATAAGGGAGAGCAGCTTCATTCATGGTGTACACACAGTTTTGCCAATAAGGAAAAAAAAATGTTCCTACTCATTAGATGCTATCTGGAGAGCTCCTACCCCACCCCCACCAAGGCCCGGGCCATTAAAAAGACTCAATGCAGCCTTTCTGTATCTCATACTGTATTCTGTAAGATACTCCTGTGAAAGAAAGTTGTGCTGCATCAGCCATCTCCCTCCTGAAGATCCCTGCGGATGAGGATTTGTGTTTTGAAAGTTCTGAGAATTCCTGCAACAACAATTCTCAAACTTATTTGTCCAGGGGATCTTTCCTTCCACTGAATGTATTTGGGGAGACACGGCCTTAAGCCTTGAGCAGAGAAAGAGACAAGAAACTGTTGGCTCACTTACAACCAAGTGTTGTGTTTATGTTTTAGGTTTTTATGAAACTGAGGTGCTGTTTGAGGTTCTAAATGAAATTGGGTGGTTGAAGAGAGGCTGGTATCCCTGTAGACTTAGCCAGCCATGAGAAGTTGCCTTTTGTTGAAGGAGGTGTTTTACAAAGGGAAATAGGGTGTCTCCTGGGCATCTCATTAGCACTTAAATACATGTATCACTGAGATGAAATGAAATGATGAAATGATGAAATGAAATGATGAAATGATGAAATGAAATGATGAAATGAAACGAAATGATGAAATAAAGAAATGAAATAATGAGATGAAATGCTGAAAGGATGAAATGAAATGAAATGATGAAATGGAATGATGAAATGAAATGATGAAATGATGACATGAAATGGTGAAATGAAATGAAATGAAATAATGAAATGAAATAATGAAGTGAAATGAAATGAAATGATGAAATGAAATGAAAAGATGAAATGATGAATTGAGGAAATGATATGAAATGATGAAATGAAATGTAATGATGAAATGAAGTGAATGATGAAATGATGAAATAATGAAATGAAATGATGAATTAATGAAATGAAACGATGAAATGAGATGAAAAGGTGAAATGAAACGAAATGATTAAATGAAATGAGATGAAAAGATGAAATGCAATGATGAGATGAAATGAAATCATGAGATGAAATGATGAGATGAAGTGAAATGATGAAATGAAATGATGAAATGAAATGATGAGATGAAATGAAATAATGCAATGAAAGATGAAATGATGAGATGAAGTGAAATGATGAAATGATGAAATGTAATGAAATGATGAAATGGAATGATGAAATGAAATGATGAAATGAAATGGTGAAATGAAATGATGAAATGATGAAGTGAAATGATGAAATGAAATGAAAAGATCAAATGGTGAAATGAAGAAATGATATGAAATGATGTAATGAAATGAAATGATGAAATGAAGTGAAATGATTAAATGATGAAATAATGAAATGAAATGAAATGATGAATTGATGAAATGAAATGATCAAATGAAATGACGAGATGAAAAGAGGAAATGAAATGAAATGATGAAATGAAATGACGAGATGAAAAGATGAAATGAGATGAAATGATGAGATGAAATGAAATCATGAGATGATGAAATGATGAGATGAAGTGAAATGATGAAATGACGAAATGCAACAATGAGAAGAAATGACGAAATGAAATAATGAAATGAAAGGATGAAATGAAAGGATGCAATGAAATGATGAAATGAGGAAATGATGAAGTGAAATGATGAAATGATGGAATGAAAAGATGAAATGATGAAATCATATGAAATGATGAAATGATGACATGAAGTCAAATGATGAAATGATGAAATAAATGAAATGAAATGATGAAATGAAATGAGATGAAATGATGAAATGAGATGAAAAGATGAAATGAGATGAAATGAAATGATGAAATGAGATGAGGTGAAATGACGAAATGAAATGTTGAGATGAAGTGATGAAATGATGAAATGAAACAATGAAATGTAGTGAAATGAAATGAGATGAAATGATGAGATGAAATGATGAATTGATGAAATGAAATGAAATGAAAAGATGAAATGAAATGATGAGATGTAAACATGAAATGATGAGATGAAATGAAATGATGAGATGAAATGAAATGAGATAAATGATGAAATAATGAGATGAAGTGAAATGATGAAATGAAATGAAATGTTGAGATGAAATGATGAAATGAAATGAAAGAATGAAGTGAAATGATGAAATGATGAGATGAAATGAAATCATGAGATGAGATGATGAAATAATGAGATGAAGTGAAATGATGAAATGAAATGTTGAGATGCAAAGATGAAATGAAAAGAAAGAATGAAATGAAATGATAAAATGATGAGATGAAATGATGAGATGAAATGATGAAATGAAAGGATGAAATGATGAAATAAATGATGAAATAGATGAACCAAAAATACTTATTCATTTTTTTTCTTGGCATCCTTCTAAGAGTATTTTAGTGAGGTTAATTTCTAAAAATAAATTGCTATTCAATGGCTATACAGTTGGCCTTTGCACCACAGGGGTTTGAACTGTGCACGTCCACTTAGCAAAATCAACAATTCTACATCCTTATCCACACCCTGCCCATGAAAAGGATGAGTATGAAGACCTGTTTGATCATCTACTTCCATTTAATAACTAGTAAATATATTTTCCTTATGATTTTCTTTTCTCTTTTCTCTGGCATGTTTGTTAAGAATACAGTATATAAGACATATAACATTAAATATGTGTTAATTGACTGTGTTATTTGTAAGTCTTACAGTAGGCTATTAGTAGTTAAGTTTTGGGGGAGTCAAAGTTATAGTGGATTTTCTACTGTGCAGGGGTCCAGCACCCCAACTTCCGTGTTGCTTAGGGGTCAACTGTACATATTCTTTCCTTTCCTGTAAGAGAAAAATGATGAGAAGGTCTTTACTCCAATAAGTGTCTTCAAAATGTAGCAGATTTGAAATGTGTTGGCGCCACCATTTTGCGTCTCACTTTGAAAACTTATTATTTAAAATCGTACTAAAGCCTACCTTACTTTTCCAACCTTAGAAAAAAGGTTCCAAAGAAAAGGGGTGAAACCATGCTAGTTTGCCCTGAAATTTGAAATGATCTTTTAAAAATATATTTTGACATTAATTACTTCCAAAATACAGATCAGTTGCATACAAAAGGCAGGTCACCCTAATCCACCCTATGACTGCACTTAGATTCATAAGGAATTGTGCCATCTAGAAACGGCAGAGAGGAGGAATAGAGTGCTCTGCGTCTTGAAATATAAACATGCACATAGCCACATTCTTTGATTCTGTTGTCACTGTGTACTTACTGCTAGGAAGAGGGCATGTTTGTGTATTTTTATGCTAATTGTTATCCAAGTTGTTAATGATTTACGCTTTCAGAACCATATAAAGATTTTTTTCCTTTCAGATATAAACTATCTTGCATTGTTCTTCTGATCATATGAGGGATAAATTTGCCTAAATATTCTTCAGACCATAATAGTATGTCCATATAAATGCCAGTAGCAAGAGTAGAATCAACCACAACTGCCTTTGTAATTATTTAAAGCATGTCTTCCTACAAGTAATTGGCATTTTATATAATCAAGAATCTTTGATATAATAATCCCTCAACTATTTGAAACCTGGCTCACATGTATTAATTTTCTATGCAAATATATATATAATATCAGTGTATATGAAACTAAATTTTGGACTTTAGAACTGCTTCTTAGAATCCTGACTTAAATGTCTACAGTAATAGTTGGTTTAAAAAAATTTAGCACACTGTCACTATGATGAAAAAAGTTATTATAAAATTATTTAAAAAATTTTTCCACCCTAACATTTAGAATATTCTCACATTTGTGGTTAAAACCTATTGTGATTGTTCTTAGAATTTAGATAAAAAATGTTCCAGAAAGTTTGAAGAGAAGCACCTTAGTCAATTTTTAGTTGTTGAAGCATGAAGAAATGGCATTTCATTGACATTTTAAAAATTATTCAGATTCCCTCTTTGAATTCAAGTGTTTCATAGATATCTTATTTTAAAATACCAAAATAGGAATAGAATATGAAGGGCTGGTTATGAGTAATATGATACACTTTTATGAGAGGATGAGATTACAATAACAATACCTCCTCTCATAGAATAGCCAACAAGTCTCCACTAAATAACAGTGCCTTGATTTTATAGATGTTTAATCATGGATATTGAGTTAATGTGAACCATTTGTAGACACAGGAGTTTATTAAAGAATTATATAATATCTTTCAAGTATTTAGAATAGTGTTGAAATTAAGCCTGCATCCCCACGATTTTCAGCGGTGCTGATGCCTAATAAACTCAACCCCTTGCATGCCAAAATTGGCTTAGAGCCCATCTGTTACCCAAGCTACACTTCAAGCATCAAGGTTCAAAAATGTGATTTTGAATATGCAAGAGTTTGAGGAATTCACTACTCACACTTTCTTGAACAGTTTATCCAAGTGCATCAAGCAAAATGTGAGTAAAGAAATTTTGACCAAAGGATTGATAGTAATGTTGAATACATTTAATAGTAGATCTAAGATTAAAAGGTGAAAGCGAGGGTGAGAAGAGTGTATGAATGCTTTGTGTTCTGACAAAGAGAATGTAGCACCCATGTCCTACCTGCTTGGATGCATTGCCAGTGCCCACGGTAGGCCATTTTATCCAGGTATTTAGGTTTTGTTTTGTTTTGTTTTGTTTTTTTCTTTTCAGGAGAGTTAGTCCAAGACCAATAACTCCATAACTGGTAGATTTGGAAGACTTTAATAGTGCTTAACATTTTGTACATAGCTTCATAACAGTTTTGTTTTTCTTTTTTTCTGAGAGATTCTTTTCAATATACCCCATCATGGTTGAACTCAAAAATCATTGCTTATTTAAAATCTACAACTGCTGACGTTTTGTAACGTTCGCCTTCCAGGTAATTGGTTTTTTGTGCATTTTCTGTATTTTTCTCCATCAGTCTACCTAGATATTTGTTAGATTTAATATTTTAATATTTTTCTGAAAAAGTGAGCTTTTGCATTTTTAAATATATACCCAGTTGCGCTTTAATTCTGCTTTTTCGTGTACTATTTCCTCTTTTTTTTTTTTTTTTTTGACACGGAGTCTTGCTTTGTTGCCCAAGCTGGAGTGCAGTCGTGTGATCTCTACTCACTGCAACTTCCACCCCCCACGTTCAAGCAATTCTCCCACCTCAGCCTACCGAGTGGCTGGGATTACAGATGCATGCCACCATGCCAGGCTAATTTTTGTATATTTAGTAGACAGTGGGTTTCACCATGTTAGACCAGGCTGGTCTCGAATTCCTGACCTCAGGTGATCCACCTGCCTCGGCTTCCCAAAGTGCTGGGATTACAGGCGTGAACAATGGCGCCTGGCTATCTCCTTCATTCTTTATGTTTATTTTATTGGTTTTATCTCTCTCTCTCTCACTGTTTCTCTCCTTCTCACATTCACTTTGCAGTTGTCAAATAGCCCAGGTGATGTTACAGATTTACTCCTTATAAAAGGAGGCATTACACATTACACATGCATCTTAGTGGCCTTACAGAAGTGTTTGGTTTATTTGTATTGACTATTCACCTTTAAAATATTTCAATATTCATTAAAATAGCTTCCAACCAATATTATTACACTTATGTTTCTAGCTTTCGTTTTTGTGTTGATATCTGCCTTCATTGCTGTTTGTTTAGGAAATATATTCTGTGTCACGTTATTTCCGTGAAAATTGTTTGAATTTGTGGTATGGTCTAGAAAATGTTAATTTTTGTAAGTATTCTGTATGAACATGAAAATAACATGAATTATAATATTCATGTTCCTTATATAATATTTGCCCTTTTTAAAATCCACTAGCTTCTTTTAAAACTTACTCTTTTAATTTTTTCTTTTATCTATTACTGAAAGATGTGTGTTTGAAATGTCTATAATATTTGGGGGCTTATCCATTTCTACTTACTTTCTGATATTTTTGCTTTATATAATTTGACTCTCTCTAAATACGTGTGTGTCTGTGTGTGTGAGAGAGAGTGTGTGGTTTGTGTGTATATATATATGTATGTATCAGGCTAATGGACATTTAATTCATCACATCTTCTTAATAACTTAAAACTTTTATCACACTGGTTAGACTAACTTATTTTAATAAATGTTTCTAACTTACATTTTATTTTGTCTACATAGCAACTTTTTAAAAAATTATATTCATGTAGTATGTTTGTATGTATATCATATATACACAGTATCTGTATTGTTTGAACTTCAAAGTTTCTGTAAGTTTATATATTAGTTGCCTCTCTTGTAACTATGATAGAGACGGATGTTTTAAATTTTGCCAATCTTTGTATTTTAACAAAAACATTGTCTACTTAGGTTTAAGTTAATCTTTGATCATTTATACTTAATTTTGTATTATTAATTTGTTGTGTATATATATAATGTCTCATTTTCTCCTATCACTTTCTGTCTTCTTGTTTTAAAATTATGACTTTTATTTTTATTGTTTTCATAGATACAACAGAGAAATGCATAATGTCCAGTCAATTTATTAAAGTTCCAAAGTCGGTCGCTTGCAGTGGCTCACGCCTGTAATCTCAACACTTCGGGAGGCCGAGGCGTGTGGATCATGAGGTCAGGAGTTGGAGACTAGCCTGACCAACCTGGTGAAACCCCGTCTCTACTAAAAATACAAAAATTAGCCAGGCTTGGTGGCACGCGGCTGTAATCCCCGCTACTCAGGAGGCTGGGGCAGGAGAATTGCTTGAACCTGGGAGGCAGAAGTTGCAGTGAGCGGAGATGGCGCCACCGCACTCCAGCCTGGGAGAAAGAGAGAGTGAGTGAGACTCCTTCTCAGAAAAAAAAAAAAAAAAGAGTTGCAAAGTCATACCTTTCTGCTCTTGTCAGACAATTAAGGGTTCTTTGAATACTTCAGCCCTAATAATTTGCTTCCTAACATACATATTGCAGTGCTTATCAAATTTTAAATATCCTTTTGTTTCAACACCTAATTTTTTATTTAGATCTACCTATATGTTTACAATATATTTTGCTCTGTGTTCATTCTTTGACTTCAGAACTTCAATCTTTCTGAAGCATGTTTTCAGAGCTTCTTTTTAGTTTCTTTAGTGGAATTCTGCTGGTGGCATTTTGTTTTTTGTCTCTAAATATGTTATTTAGCCATAGGTTGATGAATATTTTTCTTGGTTGAGAATTTCAGAATGGCATTATTATTCTTAACAAATAATATTGTTTATTTTACCTTTCATGCTTTCAGATTTCAATATGATTAAAGATAAGTTGATTTTCCTAGGGCTAATTGAAATATTTTTCCCTTCCTGATTGTTTACTATTTCTCTAGGAGATATGTAGATGTAGTTTTATCTCCATTGTAGCTTGCTTAGCATGTATAGAAATTTTGAATATGCGGATTAGTGTCTTACAAAAGTCTAGAGAACTTTCAGCCAAAATACCATCACATATTGTCCCTTCCCAGTTCCCTTCTTCTATGAGAACACTCACTAAACACATGCTACACTTTCTCACTGTATCTTCCACGTCTCTTCATGATTCTGCCCACATTGTGCATTTTTAAAAATTTTCTGTAATGCATTCTGAAATATTTATGAACTCTCACCATGGCCATGTCTAATCTGATGAGTTCATTTTTGAGTTTTAAATTTAAAATACTATACGCTAACTACTTTTCAAATTTGCTACATCAATTTTTTAGTCTCCTAAAAATATATTCATTATTTTTAAATTTTTTGAAAGCAAATGTGCTTTATAATCTAACAGTGATATTTCTACTAATGAACATTTGTGGATCTGTTTGTACTCCTTTTCTGCTTTCCTTTCAAATGGTGGAATATCATTTCCTTGCATACTTAGATGCCTTTGAATGACAAATATTTATTTTTATTTGAAAATTATTATTGTGCACTTTTGCATATTAGTAAGAAGAAAATTTGCCAAAGAGAATTTGATTTTTTTGTGAGTCTACTAAAGGCACCACCATTCTGGGACCACATTATATTAATTCTTGGCCTAAAGGTGTTTGGACGTATGTTTGGACAGCACATTTAAACAATTTTTAAATTAATTGCTGTAAATCATTAGTGATTGAGTTTCTTTAAATCTGTCCAATCTCAAGTCATTTTTATTTGCCATTTCCAGGAAATGTGAAATGAGATTAATTTACCTCTGATTCTTCTTTATACTGAGGATATAAATTTTGGTGCTAGCTTTAGGGAAGAGCTCCTGTGTGATGCCCTATCTTGGGAAACACTATGTATTTCTTTACTGTCCTATGTGATGTATGACAGTAGGAAACTGCACTCATTCATTTTGCTACATGTCTGTAGGGCAAAATCAGTTTCAGTGTTTAGGTGTATTTTGTCTGCTCCCTGCATTCCCATGGTTTTGACCTTATATTTTACTTTATTTTTTTTGTGAACATACCAATGCTTCAATTTTTTTCCAGTAATATAATCAACTATACTATAAGAAAGAGAAAAATTTTGATAAAACACAAATTTCATGTTTTCCTACTCTAATTGGCTTTTACGTAAAAATACAGGTAAAATTTATTTGTGCTTTTTTTGCTATTTCTGTTTTGCTATTCTCTGTTTGTCTACGTCTTCACCACATAGACACAATTAGGGAATTTTGTACACTCTTGTGTCAACTGCTTTGATAGTAACAAAATGTATTTCTCGAACTCCTAGGTGTAAAACTTAAGTATCCACGATTTAAATTCTTTTTTGCTCACTTCTATTATGTTTCCAGTCTCAATAGAAATCGATGCCAATCCAGAAATACAAGCATTATTCTAATACTTCTCACACATTACTGATATAGATTAAATTTTCTAGATCTCCTTAAATACTATCATTTTTCACTACTTGTATCTTAACTGTTAAGTTCAACATTTTCTATAATATTAATATATTGTGAAAATTTCCTTACTTTCTTATTTGTCCCAGGTTCAATGTTTTGCAGTCTCTACCTCACGCTGTGAAGCATAAACATTGTACATGCTGTACAAATAATACATCGTTCATGTACTTAGAGATTGCACAATTTTTATTTGGTTGACAATAGCTAATGTTTTCTTCTTCATTTTCTATTTCCTGATTTTTCTTTATTTAGTGTATACTACATTGTCATAAAAATAAGAACGTTTTACAAACTAAAGCAAAAGCAACCCTAGGAATAAAATGCACAAATAAAATATATAAACATACATTTAGATGTACCACGTACACTTGTAATTTATTTAGACCTTTAATTTTAGTACAATTTTAATTAAAGTCTGTGTATTATCTGTCATCGTCTTAGTATTTTTTATATAACAAATTGTGTAAATCAAAAAGTCTCAATGTCATTATAAACTATCTTGGCAGAGGTTGATCTCCAAGGAATAATTTATCTCCCAAATTATGCCAATCAGAATTTCACTCTACCGTAATTCTTTTAATCAGTTTCAGAGGAGCAATAAATTTCAAAATTGTTCAAGGTACTTCTTTTAGTTCAAGTAACTTTTGACAGGTGTAAAACTGTAGACAGACTGCTACAAACATATTGTAATTGACTCAAAATTATGTGGGACCTATTTTAAAATCTAGATTTTAAAATGTCGTGTCAACATACACATGTTCTCCTTGTGAAATAATTGCTTTTTATTCTCTGGATAGAATAATTTAATCTTTAAACCTTCAATTCACTGTTAGAAACAAAATATTACATAAGGATATGCTTATAAAAATAATTCCCAACTAGCTTTTCAATTCAGAAATTTATGTGAAAAATCATAAAACATCTAATGGATTTCAAGGAGAAATGGGTTAGTAATTTATTCCATATGTCTCAATTTTTCCTAGACTCAAGGCTTCCTTTAAAATAATTGTAGGCATTTAAAAAACCATGTAAACTAAAAAGAAGAAATTGTGACACTTCCGCTTAGGTATTTTAAATCTTTGGACATGATTCAATATATATTTTTAAATTGTATCTTAATTAGACTTTGTGAGTTCACCATCTTCCTGTCAGTATAGCATCCAAGCTGATTATCATAGATTGGAAGTTCAACTATCAACTGTGTTCTGAGAGTCTAAAAAAATAAATGAACATATTTGTTTGGGTATTCTTAAAGCAGTTGTGAGGACACAGTGAAAGTGAGACAAGGAAAAGAGAACAAAATAAAACAGGAAAGATAGAAAAGCCAATACCACACGTGTTAAGAGGTAAGTTCCTGTGTTAGATATCTGGGCTTAATTTTATGGGAAGCTATGTGGAACATGCCTCAGAATTACATCACTGAATCCAGGGAGATTCTTCTTAGTTACCCTAACCTTTTCTTCCCACTTCATGCCCTGTAACAAGCTCCCGTGCTGCTAGAGAAAGTCCTCAGCTAGAAACTGGTGCAAATTCTGGAGATGAGACCTTGTAGAGTGTTAAGAATGGTTTTCTTCCCAGCAGCTACAGGTAAGGAATAGGGGCTGGGCTATTAATACATCTGCTACAAACCAATATATCCCTTATGCTCCTTTGGGTGATCGACAATGTATTTAAAATATTAGATGATCAAGAAGGGCTGCAGAAAGGAGGAAACAGAAACAAACAGCACACCTCTTGGTTTATTCTTATTCATTTCATCAGTTTCAAGGAAAATATGTTGGGAGTTCCTGGCATAGAGAATGTCACAAAGACATGTTTTCAATAGTAGTGCTATCCCTAGGGCAGAGAAGACTCAGAGAAAGCCCAAGTGGCAGCTGGAACAAAGTCAGACACCGTGCCACCTGTCCACACTCCTTGGCTCTGCCATCATGCTGAAGATCGCTTTAAAGGACTGGCTTCTCTCCCTCCAAAATTAAAAGAGCACAGACTGAGAAACTGAATGTAGGAGACAGCAGTGGATTATGCTGTTCTCAGGGGTCACCTCAGGTTTGGAAGCATTCTTTCAAATTAACCCATCTCAGGCCATCTGCAGAGAAGAAAGGTGGTACCTAACTTTTTTTCTTGTCAGCACTTGGTAGGGGTGTTTTATTGACCAAATATGTTCCCACAACCTAGTTTTTTGTAACTAAATAAATATAGTAGATTTTTAAATTTTATCATCAAAATCTATAGACAATTTTTGATTAAAATAGACTCCATATCTATGTCCTGCTTTTCTTCTTATTATTAATTACATTGCTGTATAAAAGAACAAGACTTCAGAATCAAGAATATCTTGTCTCTTGGCATTGAATTTATACAAGGTGCTCTTTCTTTAATGCTGTCTCAAAGGACATATTTTTACTCATTAAAAAGGAAGATCGGAATCTAGTTGTATGCACTGCTCCATCATATTAATAATTAAGATTAGGAGGTAAATGTGGTCAAAGCTATAGAAAGACTGAGATGTCATCTATATTGATTACTGTATAGCACTCTACAAACAGAAATTGTTAAACAATAGTTTATATAAATATTTTGTAGCATTTCAAATATTTGAGTGCTTGAAGTTTCTCCTCTTATATAGTTCAGATTATCAATTTGAAGACTTACTCCACTAGTTAACATGTTTTTAGTCTCGTTTGAGTATTATATACAAGCAATTTTCAGTTAAATGTGTTCTGTTTACATAAAACATTACAAATTATTGAGCATTTAATTACTTATTCATGTTCCTGTAATGTCTTTAGAAGATTTTCTTATTATTACCTATCAATATATGTATGCTTTGTCAAAGAAAAATCAAACATATATATCATTGAAATTGAAACTTTTTAAAAGTACTTATTAATTCTATTGAAAAACCACATCCATAGGAACAATTACAATATAATATTGTGAACATGTAAACATATACCGTATGTCTATTTTATGTATAAGCATATATGATTAAAAATATAGTGAAGATTTTTAAACCTAGTATTATAAAGTAAAAATTAGTTAACTTATGATGATTATTTGTTAATTAAGACAAAATTATTTTGATTTGGGTGATTTTAAATAAAGAAAAATATTAAATTACATGACAAAAATTCTTTATAAAATGTTTATGATTTTTACATTGGTTTTATCACTTTATTCCACTATTTTATTTTAAGATGACCTGCCTTGTTTAAAACACTGTATTCATCTTAATGAAATTAAATTCCATTTGTAGAAAGATTAACAAATGATTTGCTCTACTGTACAGTGCGGTTATAAACTGAGTCAGTATCTCAAAATTTGATCCCCATTATCATCATCTGTGGCCCTATTTGTTTTACAAATGTATTGTCTTTTTCCATGCCTGTCACATCGCTATTGCTCTTTCATTTTTCTCTTTGTCCCTTATAGGGAGCATTGCCTATCTCCAGATTAAGCAAAAGTTGCGTCTTAATAAAGCACAATAACCTGCTCAATCTTTCTCACACAGAGAAATGTTTGTTAAGTAATTAAAGTGTGAATGATGATACAAAGAGCTTGATTAAATTAGATGCCAAAGTACCCTTGTGATTCAGAATATGAATGGTATTTAATTTCTTTGAAATCATTAATTGCTGAGTGACATTAATTAATGCCAATATTCCAGAAGTTGTTCTAGTTAGTGAAATGTATACAACATGCAAAAGATTCAGAACTCTGAAGGGCAACATTATTCTATAATTAAGAATTAAGAATTAATTCACATTAATTATTGGGGAGAAATAATTATTAAGAGTTAATGACTGAGAAAATGTTTTTATATTTTATTTAGAACATTATTTTGTGCATGAGCATTACCGCGTTTTGTAAGAAACATAAATTTAAAGAAAAAATTATGTGCACAAGATGAATTTAATAACATCTTGATATTTTCCACGATTGCGATTTTATTTGGTAAATCTTTATATGCACACCATCTAAAGATAATAAATGAATCTTGAAAATCTTGTAGGTAAGGTTAAATATTAGGATGCATCCGGTTACATTTACACACACATACAGTTACATTTACACACACAGTTACATTTACACACACATACATGCATACAGACTGATTCACGTGTGTGTATATATATATATATATATATGAATTTACTAATTGATTTTAACTAATATTTATAAGAGCCAGTTGGATTGATATATATTGTTGAACCTGAAAAATATTTATTATATACATGTTTAAAATACACACAGAAATAAATAGTAATTGCACTAGGCATTTGAAACTGTACTAAAATATAAGCTGTGAATATTTTGTGATCATTACAAATACTTACACTGAATAAATACTTTTATTTTTACAGTATTAATATGTTTGATACCTGTGTACATTTTTTACAATGTGTTATTTTATTTTTGTCAGAGTCATGTCATGCATAATAACATTTCAGTCAAAGATGGATTACATATACAAATGTGGTCCCATGAGATTATAATACATATTTTTACATACTTTTCTACGTTTAAGTGTGTTTAGATACATAACCTCTTACCACTGTGTTCTTATTGCCTGCAGTGTTCAGTACAGTAGCCTGGGAGAGAGAGGCTATACCATATAACCTAGACGTGGTAGGCTGTACAATCTAGGTGTTTGTAATATTCTCTGTGATGTTTGCAAAATGATGAAATTGCCTATGGATACATCTGTTAGAACGTATCCCTGTCATTCAGTGATGTGTGACTGTACTAAAATGCTCAATGTAAGTTTCAGTGACCTCCATAAAATTGTTGTACTGTGAAATACAAATCTCTCACCCATGGCCTGAATATGTTTGCAAACTAAGCAGATCATGGGAAGGAGAATGTGCTGGCATCGCTGGGATGATTTTCTCACACTACATGAATAATATCTACAGACTTCGTGAATATGAGCCACTTGCATAGAGTTAAAGTAGGCATCTCTTTGCTGGGAAATTTATCAAATGGGAGTATGAAGTGTTTTTAAAAGATACTTGTTTGTTTGTAGCTGGTAGGCCTACAGTGGCTCATGGCAATGGTTGAGGTTGCTAAGATTTGGTGGAAGAAGGCAAAATGAAATGGCCACTTATATGGTATATGGTACATGGATCCCTTGTTTCTGTTGAGTTACAGACTCAGCTGGCTATTTCTCCCAATGTTAGTTATTTGGAGAAAAAAGAAACGTGATGGTAATTTTGGGGTAACAAATACAATATTTGATGAAAGCTAATTTATTGAGGGTTAGACAAACCACAAGATACTTTAGGCTGCAAAGTCAACACGAGACTTCTGGCCCAAATTGTGCAGAGTTTGCGTCCTGCTGCACAGTTCAAAGGAAGAGGCCATATAAGAGGATTCTCACTTCTGACACCTACTGCCAGTTCAGGGGTTTCCCCAGAACACCCTCAGTTTCAAGAATTTACTAGAAAGACTCACCGAACTCATTGAATGCCATTGTACTCATGGTTTATAATAGACAAAGGGTAGAAATTAGGACCAATTGAAGAGACATATCATATAAGGTGGAATCTAGGATATTTTGAATGTTAAGTTTCCATTGTCTTCAGGACATATTACCTGTCATTGTTGTACAGCAATAAACATGGAGTACTACCAACCCGGGGAGCTCACCTGATGCTAAAAAGACACTATTTAGAAAATGAAAAGACAAATGAAAGGATGAGATAAGATGACCTTCCACATTAAGGCACTGGAAAGAATAGCAAACTAAACCTAAAGCAAGCAGAAGGAAGAAAATAAAAATTAGAGAAATTAATAATTTATAATAATAATATTTGTTAGTGTTGAATAATTGATATTAATTCTTGACTAGCTTTTTTAAAAAAGAGAAATATTCACTTCCCAATTTATTCTGTGGGGCCAGCGTTACCTTGATACAAAAATTAGTCCAAATAGCATAGAAAAATAAAACTACTATAAGTATAAATGCAAAATTCCTTAAAAATACTAACAAATCAGATCTAGCAACATACAAAAGAATTATACACTATGACAAAGTGAAATGTATACAAGTAATCCCAGGTTGGTTTAACAGCCCAAAATCCATTAAGGTAATACATCTTATCCATAGAATAAGAAACGAGAATTGCATGATCATCTCGATAGATTTCGAAAAGACATTTAGCAAAATCCAAATTCCTTAATGATTAAAAATAAAAATAAAAACTCAATGGACCAAGAATAGAGAACTTTCTACACCAGATACATGGCACCTGTGAAAAGCCAACAGCAAGCATGCAACTTAATGGTAAACGATGCTTTCCGGCTATGGTCAGAGATAAGAATAGGATATATACTTTGACCTCTTCTAGTCAACACTGTACTAAAGATTTTATGCAGGGCAAATCGGCAACTAAAAAAATAAGAGTCACCCTTATTGAACAGGAAGAAATAAAACTTTATTTGAAAATATCATTCTTGTACATAGAAAATTTTAAGGAATCCACTGAACGATAGAACTCGTAAATTATTTCAGCAATATTACAGCAAACAAGGTAAGTGTACAAAAATCAATTGCACACATCTGCAATGAAAACCCCAAAATGAAATTAAGAAAACACTTCAATTTAAAATAGCATCAAAAAAAGAAATAATAATTAATTTGGAAAATGTGATACAAGATTTTACTCTCAAAATTAAAATGTATTGTTTAAAGAATATCTAACTAATTAGCAAACATCTTACAGCCATGAATTGGAAGATTTAATATTGCAGTACTTTACAATTTGAACTACAGATTTGATGAAATCCCTGCAAGTATCCCAACAGACTTCTGTCTAGAAACTGACAAGCTGATTCTAAAATACACATGGAATTGTAAGGGACTCAAAATAGCGAAAATAATCTTGAAAAAAGAAAACATATTGGGATAATTCACACCCCCATGTTCCAAACATTACTGCAAAGTATCAGTAATCAAGACAACACAATACTGATAAAGGAAAAATATATAGATTGATGGAATAGAATTGAGAGTCCATATATAAAACTATGTGTCTACAATCAATGGATACTTACAGTGGTGCCATGTGCAATTCAATGAGGAAGAGACAGTCTTTGAATAAACTGGGTCAACAACGTACACGTGGATCACCACTTGCAAAATAATAAATTCGAACCCTTACCCCAAAGCATACAAAAATATTAACTCAAATGAATTAAATACACACATGCAAGAGCTAGAATAAAGCATATGGGAAAATCTTCAGGATTTTGGATCTAGCAAAGAAATAGCCGTAACCCCAAAAACACGAGCAACAAAATAAAAATTAGATATTTAAAATTTCTTAAAAATTAAAGACATTGGTGTTTCAAAGTACAACCAAGCAAGTCAAAAGGCAGCTCAAAAATTGTGAGAAGATATTTGAAAAACACGTATCTATATGTCTGTGTATATATGTATCTTGAATATAGAAAAATTGTTTTAACTCCGTAACAAATATCCCAACTCAAAACTGATAAATGATAGGAATAGATGTGTTTCCCAGGAAGATACACGAACGGTCAATAATCCCATAAAAAGATACTCAATAGCATCACTCATCAGGCAACTACAAATCAAAACCACAGTTAGATACTCTATGGCTAGAACTGGCCACTTCCGAAAATAATTTGATGGCTTCTAAATATATGAAACATAGAATTGTCATATGACCGAGAAATTTATTCCTAGGTGTACACCCAGATTATTGGAAAGAGGTGTTCAAACACAAATTGTACACAAGTATTTTTAGCAGCAGTATTTAAAATAGCCAAAGGCTGAACACAGCTCAAATGTCAATAAAAATATTATTGGATAAACAAAATGTTATATCCATGAAATTGAATGTTATACAGTTCTAAAAAGAAATAAAGTACCAATACGTACATGAACCTTGATAGCATTATGCCAACTAAAAGAAGCCAGGCAGAAAAGGCCACCTATTGTATGATTCTATTTAGATGAAAACAGAATAGGAAAATCTATAGAGACAGAAAACAGATTTGTGGTTGCTTAGGATTGAGTAGGGGATGGGTGCATAGGATGTTAACAGCTAGAGAAGGTGGGGTTTCTTTTTGAAGTGATGAAAATGCTCTAAAATTCATTGTGATGATGGCTCCACTTATCTGTGCATATACTAAAAGCCACTGACTTGTAGACATTACTGTGTGCACTCTACACTATGTAAATTATATCTCAATAAATCCTTTCAAAAATACACAGAAGAGTAATGGGTTTTGGAATGTTGCAGCTGGGAGGCAGTTTGAAATACTGAATAGGCCTCATCGAGAATGTGAAGTTTCAGTAAAGACTTGAGGAAGTTGAATGAGCTGATCAATGGATATATGGAGGGCTATCTTTCCAAGCCAAGAAATTAACTAAAGTCTTGGTCATAAGGCAGCAGCATGTTGGTATGTCCAGAGGACAGTGAGGTGGCCAGGACCACTGGTAAGATCAAGGGTGAAGATATAAAAGAATTTTGGCGGTTAACGTGGCAGATCATGAGGGGCTTGCAGACAATTGTAAGAAATGTTGCTTTTAGTGTACATGAAATGGGGAGACAAATCATTATCCCATTATCAATATTTTAATAAATTGGATCCATGAACCAAATCCAATGAGATTAAATCAATTAATAATATGCAAATTTGTATTAAAATGACAAGAATTACTTGCACATTTGAGAACAGGAGAGTCATGATTTTTATCAGCAATAATAAGCATTAATTTTAATTGTGATCAGCTAATTGAGATTAATTGCAATATATCATGCTTTATAATGTGACTGTCAAAAAGAAAATATGATTGCAATCTTATACTACATCTATCAATGTCTTTGTTTCATAAGACTATAGAGTAAGCCCCTGGTTTTCAGAGCCTACTTATGATGCAGTGACATCTTATGCAAGTTTGCTGCTTTCTGCCACAGTGATCCTTGGTCAGCTGGCACAAATTGTTTTACAAACGCCCCTAGGTCTAAAAATAGTTTGGATCACAATGAACACAGACAGAAACACCTTCATCCCTTCAGAAATACCTATCAATTACTTCCAATACAGAATGAGAAATTGACAAAGGAAATACGTGGATTGTAAAAATGCCAGTTAGCTTGCATCTACATGAAATAAAAATGCCATTTTTATTACATTAGATCATTGTTTCACATGAGTTTTGGTATAACACAAGTTGAACCAAGGGCAAAGAGAGATGAATTAATGAAGTCTTAAGATATCAATAATTTGAAAGAAAAGGCAGGTCACCTTTGAAGGTTAGTGACATAGCATTCATCTTCTGTTGTCACCTTTCCCGTCATTCCCTGTATGCCTGATGGACAGGTTTCACTCAAGTTCAGAGAACAGCATGCAAAATTAGCTACCAGTTAATCCTTATGAAGTGAGCTGCATTTCTAGCCAGACTGAGCTTACGTTTTAGCAGGAAGCATTTTTGGGAAATGTTTATGTTAGAGTTTGCCCTTCTTGACAAGGTGAGACATAAATGTCTACTTTATAGATATGAATTAAGATGGGAAGATATTTGGGGGAATCATTTACTCAAACGCTAAATAATAAAGGTACACAAAGGGCAAATTATACTAGATTTCTTTCCCACTTGTTTTCTATGTCTCATGCAATTCACCTTGATTCCCTTCAGTTTCTGTTTAATGTAGAAAGTAGCATTTTCATTATTTTAAGCTTCTAGCACAATGAAAGCATTTCTCTTTTTCATGAACAGGATCATAAATGAAAGGGAGGAAGAGTGTCCTATATCATGTTTATTGTTCAACAAAACACGGCTCCACGGCTTAAATTCAGTTTAAAAAAGAGAATTTGTTGAACATCTAACACATACATAAAAGGCAGTAAAGACAAATGAGAAGAGGGCAGGATATTGAAGTATACAGACTTCAATGTTGAGTTTTATATCTTAGAAAGTTACTCCACCTTACAGAGGCTCAATTTCCCCTGATTTAGGAAGGCAATGCTAATGGTTATTGCATAGGTGTAAGTATAAAAATGTTGTATTTAAGAGAATCCCACAAGCTTGGTATAAGGCAGAAAATGAATAGATGTGACATGAATAAGTAGTTTATTACATTTGTATGCTACCTGCGGACTAGAGGAAGCAAGAAACACAGCCACTATGCTTGATTAGCATAATAGAGATGGTACAATGATGGTTGCCAGAAGCTGGGGGGAGGAAGAAATGGGGAAGTATTGTTTAATGGGTATAGAGTTTCAGTTTTACAAGATGAAACGAATTATGGAGATGGATGGTAGGGACGGCTGCACAATGTTATGACTATATTTAGTACCACTGAACTGTACACTTAAAATGCTTAACAGAGTACATTTTATGTTATGTGTATTTTACCACAATAAAAAAAATAAAATACCTTAGGAACATTTTCATGAAAAAGCCCACATAAAATTCATTTTAATGCACGTGTTTATGCATAGCTTTCTATTTTTCTCTTTTCTCTTTATATTCCAAATTCTAATCAGAGAAGAGAATCCCCTCTGTACCTCCAGGATATTCAGTAAAGACCACTGGAGGTTCATGCCCTAGTGACAGTGCTCATTTAGCTCCAAATTACAGATGGCTCTAGACTAACTCCACAAAGTTTAAAGAGAAGATTTAAAACAACAACAGACAAATACTCATACTGAAGTTACTGAACTGCCTGCCACAACACTGTTCAAAGGTAGCCAATCAAATCTAGATATTCAATAGCATAACATCAAAATACCAAAAAAAAACTCTGACATGCAAAGAAACCATACGATATATATAATTAAGATATATATTAACAGGATAAAAATAAGTCATTTATAAATGACAGAAAAGAAGGAAATTTCAAGGTCCTTAAAGTAAATATATTTTATAAATACATATAGATAAATACATATGTATGTCAAGGTACTTAAATGAAAATTGAACATAGGAGAAAAATAGAAGTTATAAAATCAAAAATGTGACATGTATAGATGAAAAATAAATATTTGAAATAAAAATTCCGTGAGATAGAATAAGTAATGGATTTTACCCTAACATCAGAAAATTTATAGAACAAAATAGAAGCTTTACAAACTAAAGCACAAAGGGTAAACTAAAATAAGAAAGCCAGAAACTCACTGATACTTCAGACAATATGCAGCAGTGTGACATACATGTAATTAATATCTCAAAAAGGATGGGTGGGGCAATTATAGGTGAATAAAGAATGGTACACTCATTCCTGAGGAATTCCTGGAATTCCTTAGAACTATAGGTCTCAATTAGATCAAGTTGGCTAATTATATTTTTAAGATCCTCTCTACCCTTCCCAACATTTCGTTTAACAAAATTTAAATATTTCTGGCAGGAGACTGTTGAAATCCCCATGGATGACTATGGTTTTACTATTTTACCTTTCAGTTTTAATAGGTTTTATATTATGTATTTTGAAGTAATGCTGTTGTGTGCATACATATTTCTCATTTACATGACTTCTTGGTGTATTTTCCCCTTTGTCATTTTGAAATGTTATTCTTCATCCCCAGTGATATTTCCTGTTCTGATGTCTACTTTGCTCATCACAGTTTTAGGGGGTTTTGGTTTGTTTGTTTTTCTATTGTTTGGTTCAAGTAAGTTTCTTATAAATCTGTTCGATTCCATTTGATGATTCCATTTGATTCCATTCGAGGATTCCACTCGATTCCATTTGATGATGATTCCATTCGAGTCCATTCAATGATTCCATTCGAGTCCATCGATGATTCCATTCGAATCCATTCGATGATGATTCCATTAGAGTCCATTTGATGATTCAATTCAATTCCATTCGATTCCATTTGATGATGATTCCATTAGAGTCCATTCGATGATTCCATTCGAGTCCATTTGATGATTCCATCCGATTCCATTCAATGATGACACAATTCGAGTCCCTTCGTTGATTCCATTCAATTCCATTCTATGGTGACTGCATTCGGTTCCATTTGATGGTGATTCCAATGGATTCCATTCGATTTCTCCATTCGATTCCATTCCTTGCTGATTCCATTCAGTTCCATTAGATGAAGACTCCACTAGATTCCATTTGATGATGATTTCATTAGATTCTATTTGATGATGATCCAATTCGATTCTATTCAATGATGATTCTATTCGATTCCATTCAATAATTTCATTCGATTCCATTAGAAGATTCCATTTGATTCCATTCGATGGTGATTCCATTCATGTCCAATCGATTATTCCATTCAATTCCATTTGATGATGATTCCATTTGAGTCCATTCGATGATTCCATTCGATTCCATGCGATGATGATTCCATTGAGTCCATTCTATGATTCCATTTGATTCCATTAGATGATGACTGCATTCGGTTCCATTCGATGATGATTCTAACGGACTCCATTCGATTCCATTCATTGATGATTCCATTCGATTCCATTTGATGATGATTCCTTTCGATTCCATTCGATGATGATTCCATTTGATTACATTTGATGATGATTCCTTTCGATTCCATTTGATGATGATTCCATTCGATTCCATTCAATGATGATTCCATTGGATTCCATTCGATGATTCCATTTGATTACTTTCGATGATGATTCCATTCGATTATTCCTTTCAACTCCATTTGATGTTTTCTTTCGATTCCACTCAATGTTGTTTCCATTTGAGTCCATTCAATGATTCCATTCGAGTGCATTCCATGATTTCATTCGATTCCATTTGATGATGATTCCATTCGGTTCCATTTGATGATTCCATTTGATTTCATTTGATGATGATTACATTAGATTACATTCGATTATTCCATTCGAGTCCATTCAATGGTTCCATTCGAGTCCATTCAATGATTCCATTCGAGTCCATTAAATGATTCCATTTGATTCCATTCGATGATGACTCCATTCGAGTCCATTCAATGATGATTCCATTTGATTCATTCGATGATTCTGTTGGATTCTATTCTTTGTTTTATTTTGATTCGTTTTGATGATGATTCCATTCAGTTTCATTCGATGATCCCATTCAATCCTATTTGATGATGTTTCCATTTGATTCCATTTGAAGAAAATACCATTCAATTCCATTGATGATGATTCCATTCGATTCTATTCGATGCTGATTCTATTTGATTCCATTCGATGATGATTCCATTCAATGATGATTCCATTCAATGATTAAATTCGATTCCATTCGATGATGATTCCATTCGAGACCATTCGATGATTCCATTCAATTCCATTCAATAATGATTCCATTCGAGTCCATTTGATGATTCCATTCAAGTCCATTTGATGATTCCATCTGATTCCATTCAACAAATCCATTCGATTCCATTCTATGATGATTCCATTCATTTCAATCTGATGATAATTCCATTCGATTCCATTCAATGATTCCATTCGATTCCATTTGATGACGATTCCAATCAATTCCATTCGATGATTCCATTCGAATCCATTCGATGATGAGTCCATCCATTTCAATTTCATGATAATTCCATTTGTTTCAATTCGATGGTGTTTCCATTCGATTCCATTCGATGTTGGTTCCATTAGTTTCCATTGGATGATGATTCCATTCGAGTCCATTCGATGATGATCACATTCGATTTCATTCCATAATTCTATTCAATTCCATTCGATGATGATTCCATCTGATACCATTTGATGATTCCATTCAATTCCATTCGATGATGATTCCATTCGTTTCCATCCGCTGATGATTCCATTTGATTCCATTCGATGATGATTCCATTTGAGTCCATTCAATGATTCCATTCGATTCCATTCGATGATGATTCCATTCGAGTCCATGGATTATTCCATTCCATTCCATTTGATGATTCAATTCAAGTCCATTTGATGATTCTCTTCGATTCCATTCGAAAATTCCGTTTGATTCTGTTTGATGTTGATTCCATTCGAGTCCATTCGATGATAATTCCATTCGATTCTATGCAATGATTCCATTCGATTCCATTTGAAGATGATTCCATTCGAGACCATTCAATGATTCCATTCAATTCATTCGATGACGATTCCATTCAACTACATTTGATGATTCCATTCGATTCCATTCGATCATGATTCCATTTGAGTCCATTCGAAGATTAGATTCGATTCCATTCGATGATTCCATTCCATTCCATTTGATGACGATCCTGTTTGATTCCATTTGATGATGATTCCATTCGATGATGATTCCATTTGATTTCATTCAATGATTCCATTTGTTTCCATTCGGAGATAATTCTATTCTATTCCATTTGATGATTCCATTCAATTCCATACGAAGAGGATTCTATACGTTTCCATTTGATGATGACTTCATTCGATTCCATTCCATAATGATTCAGTTCGTGTCTATTCGATGTTTCCTTTTGATTCCATTTGACAATGATTCCATTCGAGTCCGTTAGATCATTCCATTCGATTCCATTCAATGATGATTCCATTCAATGATTCCTTTCTATTTCATTCGATGATGATTCCATTCAAATCCATTTGATGATTCCATTCCATTCCATTCGATGGTGATTCAATTCGAGTCCATTAGATGATTCCATTCGATTCCATTCGATGATGATTCTATTCTTCCCCATTAGATGATTCCACATGATTCCATTCGATGATGATTCTATTTGAGTCCATTCGATTATGAATCCATTCGGGTCCATTCGATGATTCCATTTGAGTCCATTCGATTATGAATCCATTCGGGTCCATTCGATGATTCCATTTGAGTACATTCGATAATTCCATTTGAGTCCATTCGATGACTGCTTTTGATTCAATTTGATTATATTCAATTTGAGTCAATTTGTTGATGCCATTCGATTCTATTCAATGATGATTCCATTCGTGTCCATTCAGTGATTCCATTCGATTTCATTCGATGATGATTCTTTTCGAGTCCATTAGGTGATTCCATTCGATTCCATTTGGTGATGATTCTATTCGTGCCCATTAAATGATTTCACACGATTCCATTCTATGATGATTCCATTCGATTCCATTCGATGATGACTCCATTCAATTCCATTCATTGGTGATTCCATTCAATTCCATTCATTGATTCCATTCCATTCCATTCGACAATGATTCCATTTGATTCCATTCGATGATTCCACCCAATTCCACTTGATGATGATTCCATTCGATTCCATTCGATGATTCCATTTGGTTCCATTCGATGATTATTGCCTTCAATTCCATTCAATGATTCCATTCGATTCCATTCAATGATGATTCCGTTTGATTCCATTTCATAATTCCATTTGATTCTATTCAAGGATTCCATTCGATTCCATTCAAAGATGATTCCTTTCGAATCCATTTGATGTTTTCATTCGAGTCAATTCAATGATTCGAGTCCATTTGATGATTCCATTAGATTCCATTTGATGATGATTCCATTAGGGTCCATTTGATTATTCCATTTGAGACCATTCGATAATTCCATTCAAGTCCATTTCATGATTCCATTCGAGTCCATTCAATGATTCCATCCGATTCCATTTGATGATGATTCCATTCGAGTTCATTCGATCATTCCATTCGATTCCATTTGATGATCCCATTTGAATCCATTCGATTATTCCATTCAAGTCCATTCAATTATTCCATTCGAGTCCATTCGATGATTCCATTCTATTCCATTTGCTGATAATTGCATTTGAGTCCATTCGATGATGATTCCATTCGATGATTCCGTTCGATTCCATTCTATGATTCCTTTCGATTCCTTTCGATGATGATTCCATTCAATTCCATTCAATGATGACTGCATTTGTTTCAATTCGGTGATGATTCCAGCAGATTCCATTCGATTTCTCTATTCTATTCCATTCTTTGATGATTCCATTTGATTCCATTCAATGATGATTCCATTCAATTTCATTCTATTATTCCATTCGTTTCCATTCGATGGTGATTCCATTCATGTCCATTCGATGATTCCATTCGATTTCATTCGATGATGATTCCATTCGAGTCCATTCAATGATTCCATTCGATTCCACTCGATGATGATTCCATTCGAGTCCATTCAATGATTCCATTTTATTTAATTCGATGATGATTCCATTCTATTCCGTTCAATGATTCCATTCTATTCCATTTGATGATGATTCCATTCAAGTCCATTCGATGACTCCATTCAAGTCCATTCGATGATGATTCCATTAGATTTCATTCTATGATTCTATTCGATGACGATTCAATTCTATTACATTGGATGATTCCATTCGATTTCATTCGATGATGATTCCATTTGATTCCATTTGATGATGATTCCATTTGATTCCATTTGATTATTATTCCATTCAATTTCATTTGATGATTCTATTCGATTTCATTCGATGATTCTATTCGATTCCATTCGATGATGATTCAATTATATTCCATTGGATGATTCCTTTTTCTTCCATTCGATGATGATTCCATTGGATTCCAAACTATGATTATTCCATTCAATTACACTCAATGATGATTTCATTCGATTTCATTCGATGATTCTGTTTGATTCCATTTGATGATGATACAATTTTATTCCATTGGATGATTCCATTCGATTCCATTAAATGATGGTTCCTTTTGATTCCATTCGAGGATGATTCCATTCGATTGCATTCGATGAAGATTTCAATTGAGTCCATTCGTAGATTCCATTTGATACCATTCAATGATGATTCCATTCGAGTCCATTAGATGATTCCATTCCATTCCATTCGATGATGATTCCATTCTATGCCATTTGATGATTCCATTTGATCCCATTCAATGATGATTCCATTCAAGTCCATTCAATGATTCCAT
The DNA here is from genome assembly GCF_029281585.2 of Gorilla gorilla gorilla. NCBI lineage: Eukaryota > Metazoa > Chordata > Mammalia > Primates > Hominidae > Gorilla > Gorilla gorilla. The sequence continues at coordinate 108,357,449 of NC_073224.2, forward strand.
TAGATTCCATTAGACAATGATTCCATTAGAGTCCATTTGATGATTCCATTCGATTCCATTTGATGAAGATTCCATTTGAGTCCATTTGAAGATTCCATATGATGATGATTCCACTCGAGTCCATTCGATTATTACATTGGAGTCCATTCGATTATTCCCTTAGATTCCATTCATTGATGATGCTATTCATTGCCATTCGAGGATTCCATTTGACTCCATTCGATGATGTTTCCATTTAAGTCCATTCCATGATTCCACTTGAGTCCATTCAATGGCACCATTCGACTCAATTTGATGATGATTCCATTCGAGTCCATTCGATGATGATTCCATTCGAGTCCATTCAATGATTCCATTAGGTTCCATTTGATGATGATTCCATGGGATTCCATTCGATGAATCCATTTGATTCTACTTGTTGATGATTCCATTTGATACCATTCGATGATGATTCCATTTGATTCTCTTAATTGATGATTCCAATAGATTCCATTTGATGACGATTCCATTCGACTCCATTTGATGGTGATTCCATTCGATTTCATTCGATGGTTCCATTCGATTCCTTTCAATGATTCCATTCGATTCCATTCGATGATTCCATTTGATGCCATTTGATGATGATTCCATTTGATTCCATTCAATGATTCCATTCTATTCCATTCAATGATGAGCCATTCAGTTCAATTCCATCATGATTTCATTTGATTCAATTCGATGATATTTCCATTCGATTCCATTTGATGATGATTCCATTAGATTGCATTCGATGATGATTCCATTCGAGTCCATTTGTTGATGATTCCATTTGAGTCCGTTCGTTGATGATTACTTTGGATTTCATATGATGCTTCTATTTGATTCCATTTGATGATGATTCCATCTCATTCCATTCAATGATTCCATTTGATTCCATTCAGTGATGATTCCATTGGATGATGATTTCATTTGATTCCATTCAATGATGACTCCATTAGAGTCCATTTGATGATGACTCCATTAGAGTCAGTTAGATGATTCCATATGATTCCATTCGATGATCATTCCATTTGAGTACATTCAATGATTCCATCTGATTCCATTCAATGATGATTCCATTCAATTCCATTCAATGATGATTGCATTTGAGTTCATTCAATGATTCCCTTTGATTCCATTTGATGATGATTCAATTCGAGTCCATTCAGTGATTCCATTTGATTCCATTCAATGATGATTCCATTCGAATCCATTCAAAGATTACATTCAATTCCATTCGATGACGATTCCATTTGAGTCCATTCGGTGATTCCATGTGATTCCATTTGATGCTGATTCCATTCGAGCCATTTGATGATTCTATTTGAATCCATTTGATGATTGCTTTTGATTATATTCAATGATGATTTCATTCGAGTCCATTCAATAATTCCATTTGATTCCATTTGATGATGATTCCCTTCAGGTCCATTAGATCATTCCATTCGATTACACTTGATGATGATTCCATTCGAATCCATTTGATGATTCCACTCGATTCCATTCCCCGATGATTACTTTCGAGTCCATTCAATGATTCCACTCGATTCCATATGATGATGACTCCATTCGATTCCATTCGATGATTCAATTCTATTCCATGAGATGATGATTCCATTCGAGAACATTAGATGATTCCATTCAATTCCATTCAGTGGTGATGCTATTCGTGTCCTTTAGATGATTCCATTCGATTACATTCAATGATGATTTCATTCTATTCAATCCAATGATGATTCCATTCGTGTCCATTAGATGATTCCATTTGATTCCATTCTATGTTGATTCCATTTCTCTTCCATTCAGTGATGATTCCATTCGGGTCCGTTAGATGATTCCATTTGCTTCCATTTGATGATGATTCCATTATATTCCATCAAATGTTGATTCCATTCGAGTCCATTAGATGGTTCCATTCGATTCCATTCTCTGATGATTACTTTTGAGTCCATTCTATAATTCCACTCGATTCCATACGATGATGACTCCATTCGATTCCATTTGATGATTCCATTCTATTCCATTAGATGATGATTGGAGAGGACAGTATGTCTCTCAAGAATGAGACAGGAAATGCAGAGGAACTGCGACACCACCTGTCCTGGAAGAGGAGGCCTGTCACGTTCGCCTAGGGCTCATTCTAGGCAATCCACCCACCCATGAGGGGAAACGTGGAGAAATAGGAAGCTTCCCTGCCTGAGACACGCATGGAAGCCGAGAGCTCCAGGGTCATGAGACCCGCCCAATGAAGCAGAAACACCTTTGGAGAGAGAAACAACAGATATTTTTCAAGAGTTGACTGTGTGCCAGGCACCATCATAGACTTTCTTTATTTTAGGACAGTTTAAAAATAAAATACAGCAGGGTCACTTGGATAACATTTCAGACAAGGACTCATTTCTGAAATCTTGCTGCTACCTCGAGCTTTAGAATATTAAATACACTAAATTAGAATGTAAATCCTGGAAGATAAAACAAACAAACAAACAAACAAAAAAACCAGAAGTAAGCCTGTCTGAAGTCTAATTGTCACTTACTGGTGCCTGTCCTCCAGGCTGACATTGCTATCAGATAGTGCTTTTTATAGGAAGGCTTTTACAAAAGGGGAAAATGGCAGAAAAATGTGCATATCATATCAGGGAATTATAGAAATTCTCAACACTTCTATTGATTGATATTTTACTGTCAGATATATACTTTTAAGCATAATTTCAAAAATTATAGATTAATATTAAAAATACACTATACAAGTGTCAACTCTTTCAACTTGCAGTGTATGTGATGGGTTTGATATGGGGAGGAAGATTAGAGACATGAACCAAGTCTAGGATGTTACCCTTCAGCAACCTGCTCATGCTAGTGATGATACATTTACAGAGTGAGTATATCAAGACCCTGGGAGGTTCTGAGCCATTGGAAAAAAATAAAAGTTGAATTATATTCCCTATCTGAGTTTATAAGACAGCTTGAAAAGATTTTTCACCGACATGGAGTTTTCTGAGTTTTCTCTTTAATACTTGGTTAACCTGAAAATTAAGCTAAGCGAAAGCTCAGATTTGCCTGAACAGTATAGTGACTGAGGTTTCATTACGTATTGAAGATAGTGCTTTAAATTTACGGTTATATAGTCACTAAGCTTGGAATCCAGAAAACATTGTATGTGGTAGGTAAAATTTTTATGGCATGTTGATATATGTCCCTTAGTGGTCGGAGCTATTTATTTCTCACTTTATTTTGTAACAAACAAAATACTTTAATTTTAAAATGCCTTGATTCTTCAAAAACAGTGTTGTCCAGTTAATAAATACTACTTTCCAGGATACTAAATCGTATCTAAGAACCATAATTGTGGCCTCTGACTACCAGGTATTGGTTCTATTTTGTATGATTAGTCTAATAGTGCATATCAAAAAGTACTGCACTGAGAGTTCCCATACACCCCGTAGCCAGTTTCCTCTGTTGTTAACATCTTACAATTACAGAATCAGTTTGTCCCAACTAATGAACCAGTATTTTAAAATAAAGATGAACCAGTATTGATACACTGTTAACTAAGTTTATACTTTACTCATATTTCTTCAGCTTTTCTCTAATGTTTCTTTTCTGAAATATCTGTTAAATGAATGAATACTCTGTGAGTTGAAAACACATACCAGAAAGAAGTTTCTTAGAATGCTTCTGTCTAGTTTTTATGTGAAGATATTTCCTTTTCCACCATAGGCCTCAAAGCGCTCTAAATGAACATTTGCAGCTTCTACAAAAACAGTGTTTAAAAACTGCTCTATCAAAAGAAACTTTCAACTCTGTGAGTTCAATGCACACATCACAAATCACTTTCTGAGAATGCTTCTGACTAATTTTAATGTGAAGATATCCCGTTTCCAACGAAGGCCTCAAAGACCTCCAAATATCTACAAGCAGATTCGACAAAAGGAGTGTTTCAAAACTGCTCTATCAAAAAAAAGGTTCAACTCTATGAGTTGAATGCACACATCACAAAGCAGGTTCTGAGAAAGCTTCTGTTTAGTTTTTATGTGAAGATATTCCCGTTTCCAAAGAAGTCCTCAAAAATTTCCAAATATCCACTAGCAGGTTAGACAAAAGAAGTGTTTCAAAACTGCTCTATCAAAAGAAAGGTTCAACTCTGTTTGTTGAATGCACACATCACAAGAAGTTCCTGAGAATGCTTCTGTCTAGCTTTATGTGAAGATATTTCCTTTTACACCATAGGCCTCAAATCGCTCTAAATATCCATTGTGGATTCTACAAAAAGACTGCTTGAAAACTGCTCTCTCAAAAGGAAGGTTCAACTCTGTGAGTTGAATGCACACATCACAAAGAAGTTTCTGAGAATGCTCCTGTCTAGTTTTTATATGAAGATATTTCCTTTTCCACCGTAGGCCTCAATGCACTCAAAAGGGCCAAAGGCAGATTCTACAAAAAGGGTGCTTCAAAACTGCTCTATCAAAAAAAAGTTTCAACTCCATGAGATGAATGCACACATCACAAAGCAGTTTCTGAGAATGTTTTTGTCAAGTTTTTATGTGAAGATATCCCGTTTCCAAAGAAGGCCTTAAAGAGCTCCAAATATTTACAAGCAGATTCCATAAAACGAGTGTCTCAAAACTGCTCAATGAAAAGAAATTTTCAACTCTGTTAGTTGAATGCACACATCACAAAGAAGTTTCTGAGAATGCTTCTGTCTAGTTTTTATGTTAAGATATTTTCTTTTCAACCATAGGCCTCAAATTGCTCCAAATATCCACTTGCTGATTCTGCAAAAAGACGGCTTCAAAACTGCTCTGTCAAAAGGAAGGTTCAACTCTGTGATTGGAATGCACATACCACAAATAAGTTTCTGAGAATCCTTTTGTCTAGTTTTTATGTGAAGATATTTCCTTTTCCACCACAGGCCTCAAAGCGATCCAAATGAACACTTGCAGATAGTACAAAAGGAGTGTTTCAAAACTGTGCCATGAAAAGGAAGCTTCAACTCTGTGAGTTGAATGCACACATTACAAAGAAGTTTCTGAGAATGCTTCTATCTAGTTGTTATGTGAAGATGTTTCCTTTTCCACCATAGACCTCAAAGCGATCCAAATGAAGACTTGCAGATCCTACAAAAAGAGTGTTTCAAAACTACACTATGAAAAGAAATGTTCAACTCTCTGGGTTGAAAGCACACATCAGAAAGCAGTTTCTGAGAATGCTTCTGTGTAGTTTTTACATGAAGAGATCTCGTTTCCAATGAAGGCCCCAAAGAGCTCCAAATATCCACAAGCAAATTCCAAAAATGAGGGTTTGAAAACTGCTCTATCAAAAGAAAGTTTAAACTCTGTGAGTTAAATGCACACATCAGAAAAACGTTTCCAAGAATGCTTCTGTCAAGTTTTCATTAAAGATATTTCCTTTTCCACCACAGGCTTCAAATCGCTCCAAATTTCCACTTTCAGATCATACAAAAAGACTGTTTCAAAACTGGTCTATAAAAAGGAAGGTTCAACTCTGTGATTTGAATTCACACATCACAAAGATGTTTCTGAGAATGCTTCTGTCAAGTTTTTATGTGAAGATATTTCCTTTTGCACCAAAGGACTCAAGGCTCTCCAAATGAACACTTGCAGATTCTGCGAAAACAGTGTTTCAAAACTGCTGTATCAAAAGAAAGTTTCAACTCTGTGAGTTGAATGCACACATCACAAAGCCGTTTCTGAGAATCCTTCTGTCTAGTTTTTATGTGAAGATATACCGTTTCCAACGAAGGCCTAAAAAAGCTCACAATTCTTACAAGCAGATTCCACAAAAGGAGTGTTTCAAAACTGCTCTATCAAAAGAAATGTTCAACTTTGTGAGTTGAATGCACACACCGCAAAGAAGTTACTGAGAATGCTTCTATCTAGTTTTTATATGAAGATATTCCGTATTCCAATATAAACCTCAAATAGCTCCAAATATCCACTTGCAGATTCTACAAAAAGACGGTTTCAAAACTGCTCTCTCAAAAAGAAGGTTCAACTCTGTGAGTTGAATGCACACACCTCAAAGAAGTTTCTGAGAATGCTTCTGTCTAGTTTTTATGTGAAGATATTTTCTTTTCAAACATAGGCCTCAAAGGGCTCAAAATGAACAATTGCAGTTTCTACAAAAAGAGAGTTTCAAAACTGCTCTATCAAAGGAAAGGTTCAATTCTGTGACTTGAATGCACACATCAGAAAGCAGATTCTGAGAATGCTTTTATCTAGTTTTTATGTGAAGATATTCCCGTTTCCAACGAAATCCTCAAAAATCGCCAAATATCTAGTAGCAAATTCTACAAATGGGGTGTTTCAAAACTGCTCTATCAAAAGAAAGATTCAACTCTGTTAGTTGAATGCACACATCACAAAGAAGTTCCTGAGAATGTTTCGTCTAGTTTTTATGTGAAGATATTTCCTTTTCCACCATAGGCCTCAAATCGCTCAAATATCCACTTGCAGATTCTACAAAAAGACTCTTTCAAAACTGCTCTCTCAAAAGGAAGGTTCAACTCTGTCAGTTGAATGCGCACATCACAAAGACGTTTCTGAGAATGCTTCTGTCTACGTTTTTTGTAAAGGTATTTCCTTTTCCACCATAGGCCTCAAAGTACTCGAAATGAACACTTGTAGATTCTACAAAAAGAGTTTTTCAAAACTGCTCTATCAAAATAAAGATTCAACTCAGTGAGTTGAATGCACACATCACAAAGCAGTTTCTGACCATGCTTCAGTCTAGTTTTAGTTTAAAGATATCCCGTTTCCAACGAAGGCCTCAAAGAGCTCCAAATATCCACAAGCAGATTCTCAAAAAGTTATGTTTCAAAACTGCTCTCTCAAAAGAAAGGTACAAGTCTGTGAGTTGAATGCACACATCACAAAGAAGTTTCTGAGAATGCTTCTGTCATATTTTTTGGTGAGGATAATTCCTTTTCTGCCATAGGCCTCAAATTGCTCTAAATTTCCACTTTCAGATCCTACAAAACGACTGTTTCAAAACTGCTTTATAGAAAGGAAGGTTCAACTCTGTGAGTTGAATGCAGACATCACAAGTAAGTTTCTGAGAATGCTTCTGTCTAGTTTTTATGTGAAGATATTCCCTTTTCCACCAAAGGCCTCAAAACTCTTCAAATATACACTTACCGATTCTACAAAAAGAATGTTCCAAAACTGTTCTATCAAAAGACAGTTTCAAATCCGTGAATTGAATGTACACGTCAAAAAGCTGTTTCTGAGAATCTTTGTGTCTACTTTTTATGAGAAGATATGCCGTTTCCAATGAAGGCTTCAAAAATCTCCAAATAACCACTAGAAGATTATAGAAAAGAAGTGTGCCAAAACTGCTCAATCAAAAGAAAGGTTCAGCTCTGTTGGTTGAATGCACATATCACAAAGAAGTTTCTGAGAATGCTTCTGTCTAGTTTTTATGTGAAGATATTTCCTTCTCCACCATAGGCATCAAATTGCTCAAATTTCCACTTGCAGATTCTACAAAAAGACGGTTTCGAAACTGCTCTCTCAAAGGAAGGTTCAACTCTGTGAGGTGAATGCTCACATCACAAAGAAGTTCCTGAGAATGATTCTGTCTACTTTTTATGTGAAGATATTTCGTTTTCCAACATAGGCCTTAAATCGCTCCAAATATCCTCTTGCAGATTCTACAAAAAGACGGTTTCAAAACTGCTCTCTCAAAAGGAAGGTTCAACTCTGTGGGTTGAATGCACATATCGTAAAGAAGTTTCTGAAAATATTCCTGTCTAGTTTATATGGGAAAATATTTCCTTTTCCACCATAGGCCTCAAAGCGCTCCAAATGAATACTTGCAGATTCTACAAAAAGAGTGTTTCAAAACTGCTCTGTCAAAAGGAACGTTCAGATCTGTGACTTGAATGCATACATCACAAAGAAGTTTCTCAGAATGCTTCTGTCTAGTTTCTAAGTGAACTTATTTCCTTTTCCACCACAGGCCTCAAAGCACTCCAAATGAACACATGCAGATCCTACAAAAAGGGTGTTTCACAACTGCTCTATCAAAAGAAAGGTTCAACTCAGTGAGTTTAATGCACACCTCACAAAGCAGTTTCTGAGAATGCTTCTATCTATTTTTATGAGACGATATTCCCATTTTCAACAAAGGCCTCCAAAATACCCAAATATCCACCAGCAGATTCTTGAAAAGGAGGGTTTCAAAACTTCTTTATCAAAAGAAAGGTTCAAGTCTGTTAGTTGAATGCACATATCACAAAGAAGTTCCTGAGAATGTTTCTGTCTAGTTTTAATGTGAAGATACTTCCCTTTCCACCATAAGCCTCAAATTACTCCAAATATCCACTTGCAGATCCTACAAATAGACTTTTTCAAAACTGCTCTCTCAAAAGGAAAGTTCAACTCTGTGAGTTGAATGTACAAATCACAGAGAAGTTTCTGACAATATTTCTGTCTAATTTTTATGTGAAGATATTTCCTTTTCCACCATAGTCCCCAAAGCGCTCCCAATGAATATTTTCAGATTCTACAAAAAGTGTTTTTCACAACTGCTCTATCAAAAGAAAGGTTTAAATCTGTGAGTTGAATGCACATATCACAAAGCAGTTTCTGAGAATACTTCTCTCTAGTTTTGGATTGAAGGTACCCCATTTCAAACGAAAGCTTCAAACAGCTCCAAATATCGACAAGCAGATTCTACAAAAGGAGTGTTTCAAAACTGCTCTATAAAAAGAAAGGTTCAACTGTGTGAGATGAATGTCCACTTCACAAAGCAGTATCTGAGAATGCCTCTGTCTAGTTTTTATATGAAGATATTCCCTTTTCCAAAGAAGGCCTCAAGGAACTCCAAATATCCACTAGCAGACTCTACAAAAGGAGTGTTTCAAAACAGCTCTATGAAAAGAAACTTTCAACTCTGTGAGTTGAATGCACACATCACAAAGAAGTTTCCGAGAATGGTTCTCCCTAGTTTTTATGTGAAAATATTTCCTTTTCCGCCATAGGCTTCAAATCGATACAAATATCCACTTGCAGACTCTACAAAAAGAGGGTTTCAAAACTGCTCTATCAAAAGGAAGGTTCAACTCTGTGAGTTGCATGCACACATCACAAAGAAGTTTTTCAGAATGCTTCTGTCTAGTTTTTATGTGAAGATATTTCCTTTTCCACCATAGGACTCAAATCACTCAAATCTCCACTTGCAGATTCTACAAAAAGATGGTTTCAGAACTGCTCTCTCAAAGGAGGGTTCAATTCTGTGAGTTGAATGCACACATCACAAAGAAGTTTCTGAGAATGCTTCCATGTAGTTTTTATGTGAAGATATTTCCTTTTCCACCATAGGCCTCAAAGCGCTCCAAATGAACACATGCAGATTCTATAAAAAGAGTGTTTCAAAACTACTCTATCAAAAGAAAGGTTCAACTCTGTGAGTTGAATGCACACATCACAACGCAGCTTCTGAGAATGTTTCTGTCTACTTTTTATGAGACTATATTCCGGTTTCCAACGAAGGCCTCAAAAATCTCCAAATATCCACCAGCAGATCCTAGAAAAGGACTGTTTTAAAGCTGCTATATCAAAAGAAAGGTTCAACTCTGTTGGTTGAATGCACACATCACAAGGCAGTTTCTGACAATGCTTCCGCCTAGTTTTTATGTGAAGATATTTCCTTTTCCACCATAGGCCACAAATCGCTCCAAATATCCACTTGCAGGTTCTACAAAACGACAGTTTCAAAACTGCTCTTCTCAAAAGGACGTTTCAACTCTGTGAGTTGAAGGCACACATCACAAAGAAGTTTCTGAGAGTGCTTCTGTCTAGTTTTCATGTGAAGATATTTCCTTTTCCAGCATAGCTCTCCAAGTGCTCCAAATGAACACATGCAGATTCTAAAAAAAGAGTGTTTCAAAACTGCTCTATCAAAGGGAATGTTCAACGCTGTGAGTTGAATGAAATATCGCAAAGCAGTTTCTGAGAATGCTTCTGTCTAGTTTTTATTTAAAGATATCCCTTTTCCAACGAAGGTCTTAAAAATCTCCAAATATCCACTAGTAGATTCTAGAAAAGGAGTGTTTCAAAACTGCTCAATCAAAAGAAATGTTGAACTCTGTGACTTCAATGCACACATCACAAAGAAGATCCTGAGAATGCTTCTGTTTGGCTTTTATGTGAAGATATTTCCTTTTACACCATAGGCCTCACATCGCTCCAAATATCCACTTGCAGATCCTACAAAAAGACTGTTTCAAAACTGCTCTCTCAAAAGAAAGGTTCAATTCTGTGAGTTGAATGCACACATCACAAAGAAGTTCCTGAGAATGCTTCTCTCTAGTTTTTATGTGAATATATTTTCTTCTGCAGCACAGACCTCAAATCGCTAGAAATGTCCACTGGCACATTCTACAAAAATACTGTTACAAAGTGGTCTCTCAAAAGGAAGGTTCAACCTTGTGAGTTGAATGCACACATCTCATAGAAGTTTCTGAGAATGCTTCTGTCTAGTTTTATGTGAGGATATTTCCTTTTCCACCATAGGCCTTAAAGCACTCTGAATGAACACTTGCAGATTCTACAAAAAGAGTCTTCCAAAACTGCTCTATCAAAAGTAAGGTTCAACTCTGTGACTTGAATGCACACATCATAAAGTGGTTTCTGAAAATGCTTCTGTCTACTGTTTATGTGAAGATATACCGTTTCCAACAGAGGCCTCAAAGGGCTCCAAATATTTAAAGCAGATTCCACAAAACGAGTGTTTCAAAACTGCTTTATCAAAAGAGATGTTCAACTTTATGAGTTGAATGCACACATAACAAAGAAGTTTCTGAGAATGCTTCTCTCTAATTTTTATGTTATTTCCTTTTGCACCATACACCTCAAAGCACAATAAATGAACACTTGCATCTTCTACAAAAAGAGTGTTTCAAAACTCCTCTATCAAAAGTAAAGCTCAACTCTGTGCGTTGAATGCACACATCACAATGCTGTTTCTGAGAACGTTTCTGACTTGTTTTTATGTGAAGATACTCCCATTTCCAACGAAGGCCTCAAAAATCTCCAAATATCCTCTAGCAGATTCTACAAAAGGAGTCTTTCAAAACTGCTCTATCAAAAGGCAGGTTCAACTCTGTGAGTTGAATGCACACAAAACAAAGAAGTTTCTGAGAATTCGTCTGTATAGTTTTTATGTGAAGATATTTTCTTTTCCACCATAGGCCTCAAAGCGGTCCAAATGAACAATGCAGATTCTACAAAAGAGTGTTTCAAAACTGCTCTATCAAAAGAATGGTTCAACTCTGTGAGTTGAATGCACACATCACACAGCAGCTTCTGAGAATGCTTCTGTCTACATTTTATTTGAAGATATCCCGTTTCCAATAAAGGCCTGAAAGAGCTCCAAGTATCCACCAGCAGATTCTTCAAAAGCAGTGTTTCAAAACTGCTCTGTCGAAAGAAAGTTCAATTCTGTGAGTTGAATGCACACATCACTAGAAGTTTCTGAGGATGCTTCTGTCATGTTTTTACGTGAGGATATTTCCTTTTCCAGAAGAGGGCTCAAATCCCTCCAAGTATCCACTTGCAGATCCTACAAAAAGACTGTTTCAAAACTGCTCTAACAAAAGGAAGGTACAACCCTGGGAGTTGAATGCACACATTGCAAAGAAGTTTCTGAGAATGCTTCTGTCTTGTTTTTATGTGAAGATATTTCCTTTTCCACCAAAGGCCTCAAAGTGATCCAAATGAATACTTGCAGATTCTTCAGAAACAGTGTTCCAAAACTGCTCTATCAAAGGAGACGTTCAACTCTGTGATTTGAATGCACACATCACAAAGCAGTTTCTGAGAATGCTTCTGTCTACTTTTTCTGTGAAGATATTCCGTTTCTGACGAAGGACTCAAAAAGCTCCAAATATTTAAAAGCAGATTCCACAAAAGGACTGTTTCAAAACTGCTGTATCAAAAGAAATGTTCAACTCTGTGGGTTGAATGCACACATCACAAAGAAGTTTTTGAGAATGCTTCTGTCTCTAGTTTTTATGTGATGATATTCCCCTTTCCACGGTAGACCTCAAATCGCTCCAAATATCAACTTGCAGATTCTATAAAAAGACTGTTTCAAACCTGCTCTGTCCAAAGGAAGGTTCAACCCTGTGAGTTGCAGGCACACATCACAAAGAAGTTTCTGAGAATGCTTCTCTCTAGTTTTTATGTGAAGATATTTCCTTTTCCTCCATTGGCCTCAAAGCATGCAAAATGAACACTTGCAGCTTCTACAAAAGGAGTGTTTCAAAACTGCTCTATCAAAAGGAAGGTTCAACTCTGTGACTTGAATGCACACATCACAAATAAGTTTATGAGAATGCTTATGTCTAGTTTTTATTTGAAGATATCCCGTTTACAACGAAGGCGTCAAAGAGCTCCAAATGTCCACAAGCAGACGCTACAAAAGGAGTGTTTCAAAACAGCTCTTTCAATAGAAAGTTTCACTTCTGTGAGTGGAATGTACACATCATAAAGAAGTTTCTGAGAGTGCTTCTGTCAAGTTTTAATGTGAAGATATTTCCTTTTCCACCATAGGCATCAAATCCCTCCAAATACCCACTTAGAGATCCCACAAAAAGACTGTTTTCAAACTGCTCTTTTAAAAGGAAGGTTCAACTCGGTGAGTTGAAGGCAAACATCACAAAGAGGTTTCTGTGAATGCTTCTGTCTAATTTTTATGTGAAGATATTTCCTTTTCCACCATAAGCCTCAAAGAGCACTAAATGAACACTTGCAGCTTCTACAAAAAGAGTGTTTCAAAACTGCTCTATCAAAAGGAAGGTTCAACTCTGTGACTTGAATGCACACATCACAAATAAGTTTATGAGAATGCTTATGTCTAGTTTTTATTTGAACATATTCCGTTTACAACGAAGGCGTCAAAGAGCTCCAAATATCCACAAGCAGACGCTACAAAAGGAGTGCTTCAAAACTGCTCTTTCAATAGAAAGGTTCACTTCTGTGAGTGGAATGCACACATCACAAAGAGGTTTCTGAGAGTGCTTCTATCAAGTTTTAATGTGAAGATATTTCCTTTTCCACCATAGGCATCAAATCCCTCCAAATATCCACTTAGAGATCCCACAAAAAGACTGTTTCCAAACTGCTCTTTTAAAAGGAAGGTTCAACTCGGTGAGTTGAAGGCAAACATCACAAAGAGGTTTCTGTGAATGCTTCTGTCTAATTTTTATGTGAAGATATTTCCTTTTCCACCATAAGCCTCAAAGCGCACTAAATGAACACTTGCAGCTTCTACAAAAAGAGTGTTTCAAAACTGCTCTATCAAAAGAAAGGTTCAACTCTGTGACTTCAATTCACACGTCAGAAAGAACTTTCTGAGAATGCTTCTGTCTACTTTTTATGAGAAGGTATTTCCTTTTCCACATTAGACTCCAAAGCGCTCCAAATAAACACTGGCAGATTCCAAAAAAAGAGTGTTTCAAAACTGCTCCATCAAAAGAAAGTTTCAATTCTGAGAGTTGATTGCACACATCCCAAGGAACTTACTGAGAATGCTTCTGTCTATGTTTTATGAGAAGATATTCCCGTTTCCAATGAAGGCCTCAAAAATCTCCAAATAACCACTAGCAGATTCTAGAAAAAAGGAGTGTTTCAAAACTCCTCTATGAAAGGAAATGTTCAACTCTGTTATTTGAATGCACACATCACAAAGAAGTTCCTGAGAATGCTTCTGTCTAGTTTTAATGTGAAGATATTTCCTTTTACACCATAGGCCCCAAAGCGCTCAAAATGAACACATGCAGATTCTACAAAAAGAGTGTTTGAAAACTGACCTATCAAAAGAAAGTTTCAACTCTGTGAGTTGAATGCACACATCACAAAGAAATTCCTGAGAAAGCTTTTGTCTTGTTTTTATGTGAAGATATTTCCTGTTCCACAATGGGCCTCAAATCGCTCCCAAATATCCACTTGCAGATTCTGCAGAAAGACTGTTTGAAAACTGCTCTATTGAAAGGAAGGTTCAACTCTGTGAGTTGAATGCACACATCACAATGGAGTTTCTGAGAATGCTTCTGTGTAGTTTTTATGTGAAGATATTTCCTTTTCCACCATAGGCCTCAAAGCGCTCCAAATCAAAACTTGCAGATCCTAGAAAGGAGTGTTTCAATACTGCTCTATCAAAAGAAAGGTTCAACTCTATGAGTTGAATGCACACATCACAAAGAACTCTCTGAGAAGGCCTCTGTCTACTTTTTATGACACGATATTCCCGTTTCCAATGAAGACCTCAAAAATCTCCAAATATCCACTAGCAGATTCTAGAAAAAGAGTGTTTCAAAACTGCTCTATCAAAAGAAATGTTCAACTCCGTTTGTTGAATGCCCACATCACAAAGAAGTTCCTGAGAATGTTTCTGTCTAGTTTTTGTTTGAAGATATTTCCTTTTCCACCACTGACCTCAAAGCGCTCCAAATGAACCCTTGCAGATTCTACAAAAAGAGTGTTTCACTACTGCTCTATCAAAAGAAAGGTTCAACTCTGTTAGCTGAATGCACACAACACAAAGAACTTTCTGAGAATGCTTCTGTCTAGTTATTATGTGAAGATATACCCGTTTCCAATGATGTCCTCAAAAATCTGCAAATATCCACCAGCAGATTCCACAAAAGGAGTGTTTCAAAACTGCTCTATCAAAGGAAAGTTTCAACTCTGTGAGTTGAATGCAAACATCACAAAATGTTTCTGAGAATTCTTCGCTCTAGTTTCTATGTGACGATATTTCTTTTCCACCTTATTCCTCAAATCACTAGAAATATCCACTTGCAGATCTTACAAAAAGACTGTTTCAAAAGTGCTCTCTCAAAAGGAAAGTACAACTGTGTGAGTTGAATGCACCCATCACAGAGAAGTTTCTGAGAATGCTTCTGTCAACTTTTTATGTGAAGATATTTTCTTTTTCACCATAAGCCTCAAATCGCTCCATATTTCCACTTCCAGATACTACAAAAAGACTGTTTGAAAACAGCTCTATCAGAAGGAATGTTCAACCCTGTGAGCTGAATGCACACATCACAAAGCAGTTCCTGAGAATGCTTCTGTCTAGTTTTTATGTGTAGATATTTCCTTTTCTACCTTAGGCCTCAAATCGCTCCAAATATCCACCTGGAGACACTACAAAAGACTATTTAAAACTGCTCTCTCAAAAGGAAGGTTCAACTCTGTGAGTAGAATGAATACATCTCAAAAAGTTTCTGAGAATGCTTCTTCTATTTTTTATGTGAAGATATTTCCTTTACCACCATAGGCCTCAAAGAGATCCAAATGAACTCTTGCAGATTCTACAAAAAGAGTGCCTCACAACTACTCTATCAAAAGAAAGGTTCAACTCTGTGAGTTGAGTGGACACATCACAAAGAAGTTTCTGAGAATGCTTCTGTCTAGTTTTTATGTGAAGATATTCCCTTTTCCACCATAGGCCTCATAATGCACTGAATGAACACTTGCAGCTTCTACAAAAAGAGTGTTTCATAACTGCTCTATCAAAAGAAAGGTTCAACTCTGTGACTTGAATTCCAACATCACAAAGCAGTTTCTGAGAATGCTTCTGACTAGCTTTTATGTGAAGATATTCCCGTTTCCAACGAAGGCCTCAAAGAGCTGCAAATATCCACAAGCAGATCCTTCAAAATCAGTGTTTCAAAACTGCTCTATCAAAAGAAAAGTTCAACTCTGTGAGTTGAATGAACACATCACAGAGAATTTTCTGAGAATGCTTCTGTCAACTTTTTATATGAAGATATTTCCTTTTCCATCATAGACCTCAAATCACTGCAAATACTCACCTGCAGATCCTACAAAAGACTGTTTCAAAACTGCTCTATCAAAAGTAAGGTTCAACCCTAAGAGTTCCATGCACACATCACAAAGAAGTTTCTGAGAATGCTTCTGTCTGTTTTTTATTTGAAGATATTTCTTCTTCCATCTTAGGCTTCAAAGCCCTCCAAATGAACACTTGTAGATTCTACAAAAGGAGTGTTTCAAAACTGCTCTATCAAAAGAAATTTCAACTCTGTGAGTTGAATGCACACATCACAAAGAGGTATCTGAGAATGCTTCTGTCAAGTTTGTATGTGAAGATATTCCCATTTCCACCATAGGCCTCAAATCGCTCCAAATATCCACTTGCAGATCCTACAAAAAGACTGTTTCAAAACTTCTCTATCAAAAAGAAGGGTCAACTCTGTGAGTTGAATGCACACATCACAAGGAAGATTCTGAGAAAGCTTCTGTCTAGCTTTTATGTGAAGATATTTCCTTTTCCACCATAGGCCTCAAAGCGCTCCAAATGAACACTTGCAGATTCTACAAAAAGAGTGTTTCAAAACTGCTCTATCAAAAGAAAGGTTCAACTCTGTGACTTGAATGCACACATGACAAAGCAGATTCTGAGAATGCTTCTGTCTAGTTACTATGTGAAGATATTCCCGTTTCCAAAGAAGTCCTCAAAAATCTGCAAATATCCACCAGCTGATTCTACAAAAGGAGTGTTTCAAAACTGCTCTATCAAAGGAAAGTTTCAACTCTGTGAATTGAATGCACACATCACAAAGAAGTTTCTGAGAATTCTTCTCTCTAGTTTTTATGTGACGATATTTCTTTTCCACCTTAGGCCTCAAATCCCTAGAAATATCCACTTGCAAATTCTACAAAAAGACTGTTTCAAAAGTGCTCTCTCAAAAGGAAATTTCAACACTGTGAGTTGAATGCACCCATCACAAAGAAGTTTCTGAGAATGCTTCTGTCAAGTTTTTATGTGAAGATATTTCGTTTTTCACCATAGGCCTCAAATCGCTCCAAATTTCCAATTCCAGATCCTACAAAAAGACGGTTTCAAAACAGCTCTATCAAAAGGAAGATTCAAAACTGTGAGTTAAAGGCACTCATCAGAAAGAAGTTCCTGAGAATGCTTCTGTCTAGTTTTTATGTGAAGATATTTCCTTTTCCTCAATAGGCTTCAAATTGCTCCAAATATCCACTTGTAGATTTTGCAAAAAGACTGTTTGAAAACTGCTCTATCAAAAGGAAGGTTCATCTCTGTGAGTTGAATGCACAAATCTCAAAGGAGTTTCTGAGAATGCTTCTGATTAGTTTTTATGTGAATATATTTCCTTTTCCACCATAGCCCTCAAAGCGCTCCAAATGAACACTTGCAGATCCTACAAAAAGAGTGTTTCAAAACTGCTCTTTCAAAAGAAAGGTTGAACTCTATGAGTTTAATGGACACATCACAAAGAACTTTCTGAGAATGCTTCTGTCTACTTTTTATGAGATGATATTCCCGTTTCCAAAGAAGGCCTCAACAATCTCCAAATATCCACTAGCAGATTCTAGAAAAGGAGTGTTCCAATACTGCTCTATCACGAGAAACGTTCAACTCTGTTAGTTGAATGCACACATCACAAAGAAGTTCCTGAGAATGCTTCTGTCAAGTTTTTATGTGAATATATTTCCTTTTCTACCGTAGGCCTCAAATCGCTGCAAATATCCACTTGGAGATACTGCATAAAGACTGTTTCAAAACTGCTCTCTCAAAAGGAAGATTCAACTCTGTGAGTTGAATGCATACATCACAAAGAAGTTTCTGAGAATGCTTCTGTCTAGTTTTTATGAGAAGATGTTTCCTTTTCCACCATAGACCTCAAAGCACACTGAATGAACACTTGCAGCTTCTACAAAAAGAGTGTTTCATAACTACTCTATCAAAAGAAATGCTCAACTCTGTGAGTTGAATTCCCGCATCACAAAGCAGTTTCTGAGAATGCTTCTGACTAGCTTTTATGTGAAGATATTCCCGTTTCCAACGAAGGCCTCAAAAATCTCCAAATATCCACTAGCAGATCTTACAAAACGAGTGTTTCAAAACTGCTCTAACAAAAGGAAGGTTCAACGCTGTGAGCTGAATGCACACATCACAAAGATGTTTCTGAGAATGCTTCTGTCTAATTTTTATGTGAAGATATTTCCTTTTCCACCATAGGTCTCAAAGCCCTCCAAATGAACTCTTGCAGATTCTACAAAAAGAGTGTTTCAAAACTGCTCTATCAAAAGAAACGTTCTACTCTGTGAGTTGAATGCACACATCACAAAGCAGTTTCTGAGAATACTTCTGTCTACTTTTTATGTGAAGATATTACGGTTTCAAATGAAGGCCTGAAAGTGGTCCAAATATCCACTTGCAGATTCTACAAACACAGTGTTTCAAAACTGCTCTATGAAAATGAATGTTCAACTCTGTGAGTTGAATGCAAAAATCAAGTCATGAAACAACAGGTGCTGAAGAGGATGTGGAGAATTAGGAACAGTTTTACCCTGTTGGTGGGACTGTAAACTAGTTCAACCATTGTGGAAGTCAGTGTGGCGATTCCTCAGGGATCTAGAACTAGAAATACCATTTGACCAAGCCATCCCATTACTGGGTATATACCCAAAGGACTATAAATCAAGCTGCTATAAAGACACATGCACACATATGTTTATTGGGGCATTATTCACAATAGCAAAGACTTGGAACCAACCCAAATGTCCAACAACGATAGACTGGATTAACAAAATGTGGCACATATACACCATGGAATACTATGCAGCCATAAAAAATGATGAGCTCATATCCTTCGTAGGGACATGCATGAAATTGGAAATCATCATTCTCAGTAAATTACCACAAGAACAAAAAACCAAACAGCGCATATTCTCACTCATAGGTGGGAATTGAAAAATGAGAACACGTGGTCACAGGAAGGGGAACATCACACTCTGGAGACTGTTGTGGGTTGGGGGGAGAGGGGAGGGATAGCATTGGGAGATATACCTAATGCTAGATGACGAGTTAGTGGGTGCAGCACACCAGCATGGCTCATGTATACATATATAACTAACCTGCACATTGTGCACATGTACCCTAAAATTTAAAGTATAATAATAATAAATAAATTAAAAAAAGAAGTGTCTGAGAATGCTTCTGTCTAGTTTTTATGTGAAGATATTTCCTTTTCCAACAGAGCTCCCAAAGCCCTCCAAATGTCCCTTGCAGATTCTACAAAAAGAGTGTTTCAAAACTGCTCCCTAAAAAGGAAGTTTCACCTCTGTGAGTTGAATGCAGACATCCCAAAGAACTTTCTGAGAACGCTTCTGTCTAGTTTTTATGTGAAGATATTTTTTTTCATTATAAGCTTCAAAGCTCTCCCAATGTCCACTTGCAGATTCTATAAAAAGAGTGTTCCAAACTGCTCTATCAAAAGAAAGGTTCGACTCTATGCCTTGAATACACAAATCACAAAGAAGTTACTGAGAATGTTTCCATCTAGTTTTTATGTGAAGATATTCCAGTTTCCAAACGAAGGCATCAAAGCAGTCCAAATATCCCCTTGCTGAATCTACAAAAAGAGTGTTTTAAAACTTCTCTATCAAAAGGAATATTCAACTCTGTGAGGTGAATGCACACATCACAAACACGTTTCCGAAAATGCTTCTGTCTAGTTTTTATGTGAAGATATTTCCTTTTCCACCATAGGCCTCAAAGCTACCCAAATGTCCATTTGCAAATTCCACAAAAAGACAGTTTCGAAACAGCTGTATCAAAAGGAAGGTTCAACTCTGTGAGTTGAATGCACACATCACAAAGAATTTTCTGAGAATGCTTCTGTCTAGTTTTTATATGGAGTTATTCCCGTTTCCAACGAAGGCCTCAAAGCAGTCCAAATATCCACTTGCAGATTCTAGAAAAAGAGTATTTCAAAACTGTCCTATGAAAAAGTAAGTTCAAATCTGTGAGTAGAATGCACACACCAGAAAGACGTTTCTGAGAATGCTTCTGTCTAGTTTTTATGTGAAGATATCCCCATTTCCAACAAAGGCCTCAAAGCGGTCCCAATATTCACTTGCAGAGTCTATGAAAAGAATGTTTCAAAACTGCTCTATCAAAGAAAATTCAACTCTGCGAGTTGAATGCACACATCACAGAGACGTTTCTGAGAATGCTTCAGTCTAGTTTTATGTGAAGATAATCCCGTTTCCAACGAATGCCTCAAACAGTCCAAATATCCACTTATAGATACTATGAAAAGAGTATTTCAAAACTGATGTATGGAAAGGAAGGTTCAATTCTCTGAGTTGAATGCAAACGTCACAAAGAAGTTTCTGAGAATGCTTCTGTCTAGTTTTTGTGTGAAGACATTTCCTTTTCCACCAAGGCCCTCAAAGCACTCGAATTGTCCACTTGCAGATTCTACAAAAATAGTGTTTCAATACTGCTATATGAAAAGAAACGTTAAACTCTGTGAGTTGAACGTACACATCACAAATAACTTTCTGAGAATCATTCTGTCCAATTATATGTGAAGATATTCCCGTTTCCAATGCAGACCCCAAAACGGTCCAAATATCCACTTGCAGATCCTACGAAAAGAGTGTTTCAAAACTGCTCTCATAAAAGGAAGGATCAACTCTGTGAGTTGAATCCACACATCACAAAGAACTTTCTGAGAATGCTTCTGTCTAGTTTTTATGTGGAGATATTTCCTTTTCCACCATAGGCCTCAAAGCTCTCCAAATGGCCACTTGCAGTTTCTACAAAAAGAGTATTTCAAAACCATCCTATGAAAAGAAAGGTTCAACTCTGTGAGTTGAATGCACTCATCACAAAGAACTTTCTGAGAATGCTTCTCTCCAGTTTTCATGTGAAGATATTCTGGTGTCCAACCAATGCCTCAAAGTGGTCCAAATATCCACATGTAGATTCTTCAAAAATAGTGTCTCAAAACTGCTCTATGAATACGAATTTTCAACTCTGTGAGGTAAATGCAAAAATCACAAAGAAGTTTCTGAGAATGCTTCTGTCTAGTTTTAATGTGGAGATATTTCCTTTTCCACAGTAGGCCTCAAAGCTCTCCAAATAGACACTTACAGATTCTACAAAAAGAGGGTTTCAAAACTGCCCTATCAAAACAAAGTTCAAATCTGTGAGTTGAATGCACACATCCAAAAGAAGTTTCTGAGAATGCTTCTGTCCAGTTTTTATGTGAGGATATTCCGGTTTCCAACGAAAGCCTCAAAGTGGTCCAAATATCCACTTGCAGATTCTTCAAAAATAGTGTTTCAAAACTGCACTATGAAAAGGAATTTTCAACTCTGTGAGGTGAATGCAAAAATCAGAAAGATGTTTCTGAGAATGATTCTGTCTAGCTTTTATGTGAAGATATTTCCTTTTCCACTAGAGCTCTCAAAGCTCTTCAAATGTCTCTTGCAGATTCTACAAAAAGAGTGTTTCAAAACTGCTTTGTCAAAACGAAGGTTCAAATCTGTTAGTTCAATGCTCACATCCCAAAGAAGTTCGTGATAATTCTTCTGTCTAGTTTTTATGTGCAGATATTCCCGTTTCCAACGAAGGCCTCAAAGCTGTCCAAATATCAACTTGCAGATTCTACAAAAAGATTGTTTCAAAACTGCTCTATGATAAGGAATGTTAAACTCTGAGACTTGAATACAAACATCACAAAGAAGATTTTGAGAATGTTTCTGTCTAGATTTTATGTGAAGATATTTCCTTTTCCACCATAGCCCTCAAAGTGCTCCAAATGTCCAATTGCAGATTCTTCAAAAAGAGTGTTTCAAATCTGCTCTATCAAAAGAAAGGTTCAACTCTGTGAGTTGAATGCACGCATCACAAAGACGTTTCTGAGAATGCTTCTGTCTAGTTTTTAGGTGAAGATATTACCTTTTCCAAAGAAAGCCTCAAATCTGTCCAAATATCCACTTGCAGAATCTACAAAAAAAAGTGTTTCAAAACTGCTCAAGGAAAAGGAAGGTTCAGCTCTGTGAGTTGAATACAAACATCATAGAGAAGTTTCTGAGAATGCTTCTGTCTAGTTTTTATGTGAAGATAGTTCCTTTTCCACCTTAGGCCTCCAAGCTCTCCAAATGACCACTGGCAGATTCTACAGACGGGGTGTTTCAAAACTGCTCTATCAAAAGAAAGGTTCAACACCGTGAATTGAATGCACACATCACAGAGAACTTTCTGAGAATGTTTCCGTCTAGTTTTTATGTGAAGATATTCCCGTTTCCAACAAAGGCCTCAAAGCGATCCAAATATTCACTTGCAGATTGTACGAAAAGAATGTTTCAAAATGGCTCTATGAAAAGGAAGGTTCAACTCTGTGAGTTGAATGCAAACAACACAAAGAAGTTTCTGAGAATGCTTCTGCCTAATTTTTATTTAAAGACGTTTCCTTTTCCACAATAGGCCTCAAAGCTCTCCAAACGTCCGCTTGCAGATTCTACAAAAAGAGTGTTTCAAAACTGCTCTATCAAAAGAAAATTTCAAATCTGTGAGTTGAATGCACCCATCACAAAGAAGTTTCTGAGAATGCTTCTGTGTAGTTTTCATGTGAAGATATTCCCGTTTCCAACGAAGGTCTCAAAGCGGTCCAAATATCCACTTGCAGATTCTACAAAAAGAGTATTTCAAAACTGCTCTATGAAAAGGTTTCTTCAATCCCGTGAGTTGAATGCAAACATCACAAAGAAGTTTCTGAGAATGCTTCTGTCTAGTTTTTATGTGAAGATATTCCCGTTTCAGACGAAGGCCTCAAAGTGGTCAAATTATCCACTTGCAGATTCTACAATAAGAGAGTTTCAAAACCGCACAATGAGAAGGTATACTCAACTCTGTGAGTTGAATGCAAACATCACATAATAGTTTCTGAGAATGCTTCTGTCTACTTTTTATGTGAAGATAATTTTTTTTCCATCATTGGCCTCAAAGATCTCCAAATGTCCACTTGCAGATTCTACAAAAAGAGGGTTTCAAAACTGTTCTATCAAAAGGAATGTTCAACTCTGTGACTTGAATGCACACATCATAAAGACCTTTCTGAAAATGCTTCTGTCTAGCTTTTGTGTGAAGATATTTCCTTTTCCACCATAGGCGACAAAGCTATCAAAATGTCCACTTGCAAATTCTACAAAAAGTGTGTTTCAAAACTGCTCTATCAAAAGGAAGGTTCAACTCGGTGAGTTGAATGCACACATTTCAAAGAAGTTTCTGAGAATGCTTCTGTCTAGTTTTTATTTGAAGATATTCCCGTTTCCAACGAAGGCCTCAAAGCTGTCCAAATATCCACTGGCAGATTCTAGGAAAAGAGTGTTTCAATACTGCTGTATGAATAGGAAGGTTCAACTCCCTGAGTTGAATGCAAATATGCCAAAGAAGTTTCTGAGAATGCTTCTGTCTAGTTTTTATGTGGAGATATTTCCTTTTCCACAATAGGCCTCAAAGCACTCCAAATTTACACTTGCAGATTCTACAAAAAGAGTATTTCAAAACTGCTTTATCAAAAGGAAGATTCAACGCTGTGAATTGAATGCACACATCAGAAAGACGTTTCTGAGAATGCTTCTGTGTAGTTTTTATTTTAAGATATTCCCTTTTCCAACGCAGACCACAAAGCGGTCCAACTATTCACTTGCAGATTTTACGAAAAGAGTGTTTCAAAACTACTCTAACAAAACGAAGGTTCAACTCTGTGAGTTGAATGCACACAACACAAAGAAGTTTCTGAGAATGCTTCTGTCTAGTTTTAATGTGGAGATATTTCCTTTTCCACCATACGCCTCAAAGCTCTCCAAATGGCCACTTGCAGATTCTACAAAAAAGTATTTCACAACTGCCCTATCAAAAGAAAGGTTCAACTCTGTGACTTGAATGCACTCATCACAAAGAACTTTCTGAGAATGTTTCTCTCCACTTTTCATGTGAAGATATTCCAGTTTCCAACCAATGCCTCAAAGTGGTCCAAATATCCACATGCAGATTCTACAAAAAGAGTGTTTCAAAACTGCTCTATGAAAAGGAATCTTCAACTCTGTGAATTGAATGCGAACATCGCAAAGAAGTTTCTGAGAATGCTTCTGTCTAGTTTTTATGTGAAGATATTTCCTTTTTCCACGATAGCTCTCAAACTCTCCAAATGTCCCTTGCAGATTCTACAAAAAGAGTGTTTCAAAACTGCTCTATCAAAAGGAAGGTTCAACTCTGTGAGTTGAATGCACACCTCCCAAAGAAGTTTCTGAGAATGCTTCTGTCTAGTTTTTATGTGAAGATATTCCCGTTTCTAACGAAGGCCTCAAAGCTGTCCAAATATCCACTTGCAGATTCTATGAAAAGAGTGTTTCAAAACTGCTCTAACAAAAGGAAGGTTCAACTCTGTGAGTTGAATGCACACATCACAAAGAAGTTTCTGAGAATGTTTCTGTCTAGTTTTTATGTGAAGATATTTCCTTTTCCACCATAGGCCTCAAAGCTCTCCAAATAGACACTTACAGATTCTACAAAAAAAGGGTTTCAAAACTGCCCTATCAAAACAAAGTTCAAATCTGTGAGTTGAATGCACACATCACAAAGAACTTTCTGAGAATGCTTCTCTCCACTTTTTATATGAAGATATTCCGGTTTCCAACGAAGGCCTCAAAGAGGTCCAAATATCCACTTGCAGATTCTACAAAAATTGTGTTTCAAAACTGCTCTATGAAAAGGAATGTTCAACTCTGTGAGTTGAATGCAAAAATCACAAAGTAGTTTCTGAGAATGATTCTGTCTAGTTTTTATGTGAAGATATTTCCTTTTCCACCATAGCTCTCAAAGCTCTTCAAATGTCCCGTGCAGATTCTACAAAAAGAGTGTTTCAAAACTGCTTTATCAAAACGAAGGTTCATCTGTGTGAGTTGAATGCACACATCCAAAAGAAGTTTCTGAGAATGCTTCTGTCTAGTTTTTATGTGAAGGTATTCCCGTTTCCAATGAAGACCTCAAAGCTGTGCAAATATCCACTTGCAGATTCTACAAAAGAGTGTTTCAAAACTGCTCTATGATAAAGTATGTTCAACTCTGGGACTTTAATGCAAACATCACAAAGAAGTTTTTGAGAATATTTCTGTCTAGCTTTTATGTGAAGGTATTTCCTTTTCCACCAATGCCCTCAAAGCACTCCAAATATCCCCTTGCAGATTCTTCAAAAATAGTGTTTCAAAACTGCTCTATCAAAAGAAAGGTTCAACTATGTGAGTTGAATGCACGCATCACAAAGATGTTTCTGAGAATGCTTCTGTCTAGTTTTTAGGTGAAGATATTACCTTTTCCAAAGAGAGCCTCAAATCGGCTCAAATATTTACTTGCAGAATCTACAAAAGAAGTGTTTCAAAATTGCCCTATGAAAAGGAAGGTTCACCTCTGTGAGTTGAATACAAACATCATAGAGAAGTTTCTGAGAATGCTTCTGTCTAGTTTTTATGTGAAGATAGTTCCTTTTCCACCTTAGACCTCCAAGCTCTCCAAATGTCCACTGTCAGATTCTACAGACGGAGTGTTTCAAAACTGCTCTATCAAAAGAAAGGTTCAACACCGTGAATTGAATGCACACATCACAGAGAACTTTCTGAGAATGCTTCCATCGAGTTTTCATGTGAAGATATTCCCGTTTCCAACGAAGGCCTCAAAGCAATCCAAATATTCACTTGCAGTTTGTACGAAAAGAATGTTTCAAAACGGCTCTATGAAAAGGAAGGTTCAACTCTGTGAGTTGAATGCAAACATCACAAAGAAGTTTCTGAGAATGCTTCTGCATAATTTTTATTTGAAGACATTTCCTTTTCCACAATAGGCTTCAAAGCTCTCCAAATGTCCACTTGCAGATTCTACAAAAGGAGTGTTTCAAAACTGCTCTATCAAAAGAAAATTTCAACTCTGTGCGTTGAATGCACACATCACAAAGAGGTTTCTGAGAATGCTTCTGTCTAGTTTTAAAGTGGAGATATTTCCTTTTCCACTATAGGCCTCAAAGTTCTAAAAATGGCAACATGCAGATTCTACAAAAAGAGTGTTTCAAAACTGCCCTATCAAAACAAAGTTCAACTCTGTGAGTTGAATGCACACATCACAAAGAACTTTCTGAGAATGCTTCTGTCCAGTTTTTATGTGAAGATATTTCCTTTTCCACCATTGCTCTCAAAGCTCTCCAAATGCCAATTGCAGATTCTACAAAAGGAGTGTTTCAAAACTGCTCTATCAAAAGAAATTTTGAACTCTGTGAGTTGAATGCACACATCACAAAGTCATTTCTTAGTATGCTTCTGTCTTGTTTTACTCTGAAGATATTCCCATTTCCAACAAAGGCCTCAAAGCGGTCCAGATATCCACTTGCAGATTCTACGAAAAGAGTGTTTCAAAACTGCTCTATGAAAAGGAAGGTTCAACTCGGTGCGTTGAATGCAGACATCACAAATAAGTTTTTGAGAATGTTTCTGTCTAGTTTTTATGTGAAGATATTTCCTTTTCCACCATAGCCCTCAAAGCTCTCCAAATGTCCGCTTGCAGATTCTCCAAAAAGAGTGTTTTTAAACTGCTCTAAAAGAGAAAGGTTCAACTCTGTGAGTTGAATGCACACATCACAAACAGCTTTCTGAGAATGCTTCTGCCCAGTTTTTATGTGAAGATATTCGCATTTCCACAGAAGGTCTCAAAGTGGTCCAAATATCCAATTGCAGATTCTACAAAAAGAGTATTTCAAAACTGATCTATGAAAAGGAAGGTACGTTTTTTCTTGTAAATTTGTTTGAGTTCGTTGTAGATTCTGGATATTAGCCCTTTGTCAGATGAGTAGGTTGCAAAAATTTTCTCCCATTTTGTAGGTTGCCTGTTCACTCTGATGGTAGTTTCTTTTGCTGTGCAGAAGCTCTTTAGTTTAATTAGATCCCATTTGTCAATTTTGGCTTTTGTTGCCTTTGCTTTTGGTGTTTTAGACATGAAGTCCTTGCGCATGCCTATGTCCTGAATGCTAATGCCTAGGTTTTCTTCTAGGGTTTTTATGGTTTTAGGTCTAACGTTTAAATCTTTAATCCATCTTGAATTGATTTTTGTATAAGGTGTAAGGAAGGGATCCAGTTTCAGCTTTCTACATATGGCTAGCCAGTTTTCCCAGCACCATTTATTAAGTAGGGTATCCTTTCCCCATTGCTTGTTTTTCTCAGGTTTGTCAAAGATCAGATAGTTGTAGATATGCGGTGTTATTTCTGAGGGCTCTGTTCAGTTCCATTGATCTATATCTCTGTTTTGGTACCAGTACCATGCTGTTTTTGTTACTGTAGCCTTGTAGTATAGTTTGAAGTCAGGTTAATAGTGACATTATTCACAATAGCAAAGACTAGGAACCAACCCAAATGTCCAACAATGATGGACTGGATTAAGAAAATGTGGCACATATACACCATGGAATACTATGCAGCCATAAAAAATGATGAGTTCATGTCCTTTGTAGGGACATGGATGAAATTGGAAATCATCATTCTCAGTAAACTATCACAAGAACAAAAAAACCAAACACCGCATATTCCCACTCATAGGTGGGAATTGAACAATGAGATCACATGGACAGAGGAAGGGGAATATCACACTATGGGGACTGTTGTGGGGTGGG
This sequence comes from Gorilla gorilla gorilla, assembly GCF_029281585.2. NCBI lineage: Eukaryota > Metazoa > Chordata > Mammalia > Primates > Hominidae > Gorilla > Gorilla gorilla. The sequence goes on from NC_073224.2 coordinate 108,384,999, forward strand.
TGAGCGCAGAGGGATAGCATTGGGAGATATACCTAATGCTAGATGACGAGTTTGTGGGTGCGGCGCACCAGCATGGCACATGTATACATATGTAACTAACCTGCGCGATGTGCACATGTACCCTAGAACTTAAAGTATAATAAAAAAAAAAGAAAAGGAAGCTTCAACTATGTGAGTTGAATGCCAACATCACAAAGAAGTTTCTGAGAATGCTTCTTTCTAGTTTTTGTGTGAAGATATTTCCCTTTCCAACGAAGGCCTCAATTCGGCCTAAATATCCTCTTTCAGATTCCATGAAAAGAGTGTTTCAAAACTGCTCTAGGACAAGGAAGGTTCAATTCTGTGAGTTGAATGCAAATATCGCAAATAAGTTTCCCAGAATGCTTCTGTCTAATATGTATGTGAAGATATTTCCTTTTCTGACATAGGCCGCAAAGCTTTCAAAATGTCCACTTGCAGATTCTACAAAGAGTGTTTCAAAACTGCTCTATCAAAAGGAAGCTTCAGCTCCATGAGTTGAAAGTAAACATCACAAAGATGTTTCTGAGAATGCTTCTTTCTAGTTTTTATGTGAAGATATTCCCGTTTCCAAAGGAGGCCTCAATGCGGTCCAAATATCCACTTGCAAATACTACAAAAAGAGTGTTTTAATACTGCTTTATGAAAAGGAATGTTCAACTCTGTGAGTTGAATGCAAACATCACAAAGATCTTTCTGAGAATGCTTCTGTCTTGTTTTATGTGAAGATATATGCTTTTCACTATAGACCTCAAAGATCTCCAATGTCCACTTTCAGATTCTACAAAAAAGAGTGTTTCAAAACTACTCTATCAAAATAAAGTTTCAACTCTGTGAGTTGAATTCACACATCTCAAGGAAGTTTCCGAGAATGCTTCTGTCTAGTTTTTAATGTGAAGATAATCCCGTTTCAAATGAAGACCTCAAAGTGGTCCAAATATCCACTTGCAGATTCTAAAAAAAGAGCGTTTCAAAACTGCTCTATGGTAAGGAAGGTTCAACCCTCTGATTTTACTGCAAACATCACAAAGAAGTTTCTGAGAATGCTTCTGTCTAGTTTTTATGTGAAGATATTTCCTTTTCAACCATAGCCCTCAAAGCGCTCCAAATGTCCACATGAAGATGCTACAAAAAGAGTGTTTCAAAACTGCTCTATGAAAAGGTATGTTCAACTCTGTGAGTTGAATGCAAACATCACAAAGAAGTTTCTGAGAAGCTTCTGTCTGGTTTTTACGTGGGGTTATTCCCGTTTCCAACGAAGGCCTCAAAGCGGTCGAAATATTGAATTGCAGATTCTACGAAAAGAGGGTTTCAAAACTGCCCAATGAAAAGGAAGGTTCAGATCTGTGAGTTGAATGCAAACATCACAAAGAAGTTTCTGAGAATGCTTCTGTCTAGTTTTTATGTGAAGATATTTCCTTTTAAAACCACCATAGACCTCAAAGCGGTCCAAATATTCAATAGCAGATTCTACAAAAAGAGTGTTTGAAAACTGCTCTATCAAAAAAAGGTTCAACTCTGCGAGTTGAATGCACTCATCACAAAGAACTTTCTGAGAATTCTTCTGTCCAGTTTTTATGTGAAGATATTCACGTTTCCAACGAAGACCTCAAAGTGGTCCAAATATCCACTAGCAGATTCTACAAAAAGAGTGTTTCAAAACTGCTCTAACAAAAGGAATGTTGAACTCTGTAAGTAGAATGTACACCTCACAAGGTAGTTTCTCAGAATGCTTCTGTCTAGTTTTTATGTGAAGATATTTCCTTTTCCACCATAGCTCTCAAAGCACTCCAAATGTCCACTTGCAGATTCTACAAAAAGAGTGTTTCAAAACTGCTCTATCAAAAGAAATGTACAGCTCTGTGATTTGAATGCACACATCACAAAGAAGTTTATGAGAATGCTTCTTTCTAGTTTTTATGTAAAAATATTCCCTTTTCCAAAGAATGCCACAAAGCGGTCCAAATATCCACTTGCAGATTCTACAAAAAGAGTGTTTCAAACTGCTCTATGGAAAGGTATGTTCAACTTTGTGAGTTGAATGCAAACATCACAAGGAAGTTTCTGAGAATGCTTCTGTCTAGTTTTTATGTAAAGATATTCCCTTTTCCACCATTGCCCTCAAAGCTTTCCAAATGTTTACTTGCAGATACGTCAAAAAGAGTATTTCAAAACTGGTCTGTCAAAAGAAAGGTTCAACTCTGTGAGTTGAATGCACGCATCAAAAAGACGTTTCTGAGAATGCTTCTGCCTAGTTTTTATGTGAAGATATTCCCGTTTCCAACGAAGGCCCAAAAGCGTTCCAAATATCCACTTTCAGATTCTACGAAAAGAGTGTTTCAAGATGCTCTAACAAAAGGAAGGTTCAACTCTGTGAGTTGAATGCACACATCACGAAGAAGTTTCTGAAAATGCTTCTGTCTAGTTTTAATGTGAAATATTCCCATTTCCAAAGAAAACCTCAAAGCAGTCCAAATATCTACTTGCAGATTCTACAAAAACAGTGTTTCAAAACTGCTCTATGGAAAGGAAGGTTCAAGTCTGTGAGTTGAAAACAAACATCAAGAAGTTTCTGAGAATGCTTCTGTCTAGTTTTTATGTGAAGATAGTTCCTTTTCCACTGTAGTCCTCAAAGCTATCCAAATGTCCACTAGCAGATACTACAGAAGGAGTGTTTCAAAATTGCTTCATCAAAAGAAAGGTTCAACACGGTGATTTGAATGCACACATCACAAAGGACTTTCTGAGAATGCTTCCGTCTAGTTTTTATGTGAAGATATTCCCTTTTCCAATGAAGGCCTCAAAGAGGTCCAAATATTCACTTGCAGATTCTAGAAAAAGAGTGTTTCAAAACTGCTCTATGAAAAGTTAAGTTCTACTCTGTGAGTTGAATGCCCCCATCAGAAAGACGTTTCTGGGAATGTTTCTCTCTAGTTTTTATGTGACTTTATTCCCGTTTCCAGCGAAGTCATCAAAGCGGTCCGAATATTTACTTGCAGATTCTACGAAAAGAGTTTTTCAAAACTGCTCTATCAACAGAAAATTTCAACTCTGCTAGTTGAATGCACATATCACAAAGAAGTTTCTGAGAATGCTTCTGTCTAGTTTTTATGTGAAGATATTCCCTTTTCCACCATTGCCCTCAAAGCGCTCCAAGTGTCCACTTACAAATAGTTCAGAAAAAGTGTTTCAAAACTGCTCTATCAAAAGAAAGGTTCAACTCTGTGAGTTGAATGCACACATCACAAAGACGTTTCTGAGAATGCTTCTGTCAACTTTTTATGTGAAGATATTACCATTTCCAATGAAGTCCTCAAAGCGGTCCAAATATCCACCTACAGATTCTACAAAAAGAGTGTTTCAAAACTTCTCTATGAAAACGTATGTTCAACTCTGTTAGATGAAAGCAAACATCACAAAGAAGTTTGTGAGAATGCTTCTGTCTAGTTTTTATGTGAAGATATTTGCTTTTCCACCATAGCCCTCAAAGCGCTGCAAAAGTCCACTTGTATATTCCACAAAAAGATTGTTTCAAAAGTGCTCTATGAAAAAGAAGGTTCACCTCTGTGAGTTGAATGCAGACATCACAAAGACTTTTCTGAGAATGCTTCTGTCTAGTTTTTATGTGAAAATATTCCCGTTTCCAACGAAGGCCTCAAAGCGGTCCAAATATCCACTTGCAGATTCTATGAAAAGAGTGTTTCAAAAGTGCTCTATGAAAAGGAAGTTTTAACTCTGTGCGTTGAATGCAAACATCACAAAGAAGTTTCTGAGAATGCTTCTGTCTAGTTTTCATGTGAAGATACTTCCTTTTCCACCACAGGCCTCAAAGCTCTCAAAATGTGCACTTGCAGAAGGTACAAGAAGAGTGTTTCAAAACTGCTTTATGATAAGGTATGTTCAACTCTAGCATGTGAATGCAAACATCACAAAGAAATTTCTGAGAATGCTTCCGTCTAGTTTTTGTGTGAAGATATATTCTTTTGCACCACTGCCCTCAAAGCGCTCCAAATGTCCACTTGCAGATTCTACAAAAAGAGTCTTTAAAAACTGCTTTATGGAAAAGATGGTTCAACTCTGTGAGTTGAATGCACAGATCACAAAGGCGTTTCTGAGAATGCTTCTGTCTAGTTTTTATGGGAGGTTATTCCCGTTTCCAACGAAGGCCTCAAAGCGGTCGAAATATCCAATTGCAGATTCTACGAAAAGAGGGTTTCAAAACTGCTCAATGAAAAGGAACGTTCAACTCTGTGAGTTGAATGCAAACATTACAAAGAAGTTTCTGAGAATGTTTCTGTCTAGTTTACATGTGAAGACATTTCCCTTTAAAACCACCATAGACCTCAAAGCGGTCCAAATATTCAATAGCAGAATCTACGAAAAGAGTGTTTGAAAACTGCTCAATAAAAAAAAGAGTTCAAATCTGTAAGTTGAATGCACTCATCACAAAGAACTTTCTGAGAATTCTTCTGTCCAGTTTTTATGTGAAGATATTCACGTTTCTAACGAAGACCTCAAAGTGGTCCAAATATCCACTTGCAGATTCTAAAAAAAGAGTGTTTCAAAACTGCTGTATGGTAAGGAAGGTTCAACTCTGTGAGTTGAAAGCAAACATCACAAAGAAGTTTCTGAGAATGCTTCTGTCTAGTTTTTATGTGAAGATATTCCCGTTCCCAACGAATGCCTCAAATCCGTCCAAATATCCACTAGCAAATTCTACAAAAAGAGTGTCTCAAAACTGCTCTATCAAAAGGAATGTTGAACTCTGTAAGTAGAATGTGCACCTCGCAAGGTAGTTTCTCAGAATGCTTCTGCCTAGTTTTTATGTGAAGATATTTCTTTTTCCACCATAGCTCTCAAAGCGCTCCAAATGTCCACTTGCAGATTCTACAAAAAGAGTGTTTCAAAACTGCTCTGTCAAAAGGAATGTAAACCTCAGTGAGTTGAATGCACACATCATGAAGAAGTTTCTGAGAATGTTTCTTTCTAGTTTTTATGAAAAGATGTTCCCTTTTTTCCACCATAGCCCTCAAAGCGCTCCAAATGTCCAACTGCAGATACGTCAAAAACAGTGTTTCAAAACTGGTCTATCAAAAGAAAGGTTCAACTCTGTGAGTTGAAGGCACACATCACAAAGACGTTTCTGAGAATGCTTCTGTCTAGTTTTTATGTGAAGATATTCCCATTTCCAATGAAGGCCTCAAAGCGGTCTAAATATCCAAGTGCAGATTCTACAAATAGAGTGTTTCAAAACTTCTCTATGAATAAGTATGTTCAACTCTGTGAGTTGAATGCAAACATCACAAAGAAGTTTGTGAGAATTCTTCTGTCTAGTTTTTATGTGAAGATATTTCCTTTTCCACCATAGCCCTCAAAGCGCTTCAAATGTCCACTTGCAGATTCCACAAAAAGAGTGTTTCAAAATTGCTCTATCAAAAGGAAGGTTCAACTCTGTGAGTTGAATGCACACATCACAAAGACGTTTCTGAGAATACTTCTGTCTAGTTTTATGTGAAGATATTCCCGTTTCCAACGAGGGCCTCAAAGAGTTCCAAATATCCTCTTGCAGATTCTATGAAAAGAGTTCTACAAAACTGCTCTATGAAAAGGAAGGTTCAGCTCTGTGAGTTGAATGCAAACATCACAAAGAAGTTTCTGACATTGTTTCTGTCTAGTTTTTATGTGAAGATATATCCTTTCGCACCATAGGCCTCAAAGGTCTCCAAATGTCCACTTTCAGATTCTACAAAACAGATTGTTTCAAAACTGCTCTATCGAAAGAAAGCTTCAACTCTGTGAGTTGAATGCACACATCTCAAAGAAATTTCTGAGAATGCTTCTGTCTAGTTTTTATGTGAATATATTCCCGTTTCCAGTGAAGGCCTCAAAGCAGTCCAAATACCACTTGCAATTTGTGCAAGAAGAGTGTTTCAACACTGCTCTTTGATAAGGTATGTTCAACTCTGGGAGTTGAATGCAAACATCACAAAGAAGTTTATGAGAATGCTTCTATCTAGTTTTTATGTGAAGATATTTCCTTTCCCACCATAGCCCTCAAAGCGCTCCAAATGTCCACTTGCAGATACTTCAAAAAGAGTGTTTCTAAACTGCTCTATGAAAAGGTGTGTTGAACTCTGTGAGTTGAAGGCAAACATCACAAAGAAGTTTCTGAGAATGCTTCTGTCTAGTTTTTATCTGAAGATATTTGCTTTTCCACCATAGGCCTCAAAGCTCTCCAAATGCCCACTTGCAGACACCACAGAAAGAATGTTTCAAAACTGCTCTATCAAAAGAAAGGATGAACTCTGTGGGGTGAACGCAAACATCACAAAGTCGTTTGTGAGAATGCTTCTGTCTCGTTTTTATGTGAAGACATTCCCGTTTCCAACGAAGGTCCAAAAGCAGTCCAAATATCCACTTTCAGATTCTACGAAAAGAGTGTTTCAAAACTGCTCTATGAAAAGGAAGGTTGAACTCGGTAAGATGAATGCAAACATCATGAAGATGTTTCTGAAAATGCTTCTGTCTAGTTTTAATGTGAAGATATTCCCATTTCCAAAGAAAACCTCAAAGCAGTCCAAATATCTACTTGCAGATTCTACAAAAACAGTGTTTCAAAACTGCTCTGTGAAAAGGAAGGTTCAAATCTGTGAGTTGAATACAAACATCAACATGAAGTTTCTGAGAGTGCTTCTGTCTAGTTTTTATGTGAAGATAGTTCCTTTCCCACCGTAGTCCACTAAGCTCTCCAAATGTCCACTGGCAGATACTACAGAAGGAGTGTTTCAAAATTGCTTCCTCAAAAGAAAGGTTCAACACTGTGAATTGAATGCACACATCACAAAGGACTTTCTGAGAATGCTTCCGTCTAGTTTTTATGTGAAGTTATTCCCGTTTCCAACGAAGGCCTCAAAGCGGTCCAAATATTCACTTGCAGATTCTAGAAAAAGAGTGTTTCAAAACTGCTCTATGAAAAGTTAAGTTCAACTCTGTGAGTTGAATGCACCCATCAGAAAGACGTTTCTGGGAATGTTTCCCTCTAGTTTTTATGTGAATATATTCCCATTTCCATCGAAGGCCTGAAAGCAGTCCGAATATTTACTTGCAGATTCTACGAAAAGAGTTTTTCAAAACTGCTGTATCAACATAAAATTTCAACTCTGCGAGTTGAATGCACATATCACAAAGAAGTTTCTGAGAATGCTTCTGTCTAGTTTTTATGTGAAGATATTCCGTTTTCCACCATAGGCCTCAGAGCTCTCCAAATGTCCACTTGCAGATTCTACAAAAAGATCTTTTCAAAACGGCTCTATCAAAGGAAAGGTTCAGCACTGTGAGTTGAATGCACACATCACAAAGACGTTTCTGAGAATGCTTCTGCCTTGTTTTTATGTGAAGATATTCCCGTTTCAGACGAAGTCCTCGAAGCGGTCCAAATATCCACTTGCAGATTCTACAAAAAGAGTGTTTCAAACTGCTCTATGAAAAGGTTTGTTCAATTCTCTGAGTTGAATGCAAACATCACAAAGAAGCTTCTGAGAATATTTCTCTCTAGTTTTTATGTGAAGATATTCCCGTTTCCAACGAAGGCCTCAAAGCGGTACAAATATCTGCTTGCAGATTCTACAAAAAGTGTATTTCAAAACTGCTCTATCAAAAGGAAAGTTCAACTCTGTGAGTTGAATGCACTCATTCCAAAGAAGTTTCTGAGAATGCTTCTGTCTAGTTTTTATGTGAAGATATTCCCTTTTCCAAAGATAGCCTCAATGCGGCCTAAGTATCCTCTTGCAGTTCCATGAAAAGAGTGTTTCATAACTACTTTAAAAAAGGGAAGGTTCAACTCTGTGAGTTGAATGAAAATATCACAAAGAAGTTTCTCAGTATGCTTCTGTCTTGTTTTTATGTGAAGATATTTCCTTTTACATCATAGGCCTCAATGCTCTCTAAATGTCCAGTTGCAAATACTACAAAAAGAGTGTTTCAAAACTGCTCTATGTAAAGGTATGTTCAACTCGGTTATTTAAATGCCAACATCACAAAGAAGTTTCTGAGAATGCTCCTGTCTAGTTTTTATGTGAAGATATGCCTGCTTCCAACGAAGGCCTCAAAGCGGTTCTAATATCCTCTTGCAAATCCTACAAAAAGAGTGTTTCAAAACTGCTCTATGAAAAGTTATGTTCAACTCTGTGAGATGAATACAAACATCACAAAGATGTTTCTGAGAATTCTTCTGTCTAGTTTTTATGTGAAGATATTTCCTTTTCCAACATAGGCCTCAAAGCTCTCCAAATGCCCACTTTCACATACCACAGAAAGAATATTTCAAGACCGCTCTATCAAAAAAAGGTTGAACTCTCTGAGATGAATGCAAACATTGCAAAGTCGTTTCTGAAAATGCTTCTGTCTACTTTTTATGTGAAGATATTCTGGTTTCCAACGAAGTCACAAAAGCGGTCCAAATATCCACTTGCAGATTCTACGAAAAGTGTGTTTCAAACTGCTCTATGGAAAGGTATGTTCAACTTTGTGAGTTGAATGCAAACATCACAAAGAAGTTTCTGAGAATGCTTCTGTCTTGTTTTTATGTGAAGATACTTCCTTTTCCATCATAGGTCTCAGTGCTCTCTAAATGTCCACTTGCAGATTCTACAAACAGAGTGTTTCAAAACTGCTCTATGTAAAGGTATGTTCAACTCTGTGAGTTGAATGCAAACATCACAAAGAAGTTTATGAGAATGACTCTGTCTAGTTTATATGTGAAGATATTTGCGTTTCCAACGAAGGCCTCAAAGCGTAACAAATATTCCCTTGCAGATTCTACGAAAAGAATGTTTCCAAACGGCTCTATGTAATGGAAGGTTCAACTCTTTGAGTTGTATGCAAACATCACAAAGAAGTTTCTGAAAATGCTTCTGTCTAGTTTCTATTTGAAAATATTTTCTTTTCCGTAAGAGGCCTCAAAGCTCTCCGAATGTCCACTTGCAGATTCTACAAAAAGAGTGTTTCCAAACTGCTTTTTCAAAAGAAAAGTTCAATTCTGTTAGTTGAATGCACACATCACAAAATAGTTTCTGAGAATGTTTCTGTCTCGTTTTTATGTGAAGATATTCCCGTTTCCAATGAAGGCCTCAAAGGGGTCCAAATATCCACTTGCAGATTCTACAAAAAGAGTGTTTCAAAACTGCTCTATGAAAAGGAATGTTCAACTCTGTGAGTTGAATGCAAACATCACAAAGACATTTCTGAAAATGCTTCGTCTTTTTTTTTTCGTGAAGATATTTCCTTTTCCACCATAGGCTTCAAAGCTCTCCAAATGTACATTGCAGATTCTACAAAAAGAGGGTTTCAAGACTGCTCTATCAGAACAAAGTTTCAACGCTGTGACTTGAATGCACACATCACAAAGAAGTTTTTGAGAATGCTTATGTCACGTTATTATTTGAAGATATTCCCGTTTCCAATGAAGGCCTCAAAGCGGTCCAAATATCCACGGGCAGATTCTAGAAAAAGAGTGTTGCAAAACTGCTCTATGAAAAGGTTTGTTCAATCCTTGAGTTGAATGCAAACATCACAAAGAAGTTTTTGAGAATGCTTCTGTCTAGTTTTTATGTGAAGATATTCCCTTTTCAGACGAAGACATCAAAGCGGTCAAATTATCCACTTGCAGATACTACAATAAGAGTGTTTCAAAACCTCACTACGAAAAGGTATGTTCAACTTTGTGAGTTGAATGCAAACATGACAAAGATGTTTCTGAGAATTCTACCATCTATTTTATATGTGAAGATATTTCCTTTTCCAGCATACGCCTCAAAGCTCACCAAATGTCCACATGAACATTATACAAAAAGAGTGTTTCAAAACTTCTCTATCAAAAGAAAAGTTCAAGGCTGTGAGTTGAATGCAAACATCACAAAGAAGTTTCTAAGAATGCTTCTGTCTAGTTTTTATGTGAAGATATTTTTTTTTCCATCATAGGCCTCAAAACTCTCCAAATGTCCACTTGCAGATTCTACAAAAAGAGTGTTTCAAAACTGCTCTATCAAAAGAAAGCCTCAACTCTATTAGTTGAATACACACATCACAAAGTAGTTTCTGAGAATGATTCTGTCTAGTTTTTATGTGAAGATATTCCCTTTTCCAACGAAGGTACCAAAGCAGTCAAAATATCCACTTGCTCATTCTACAAAAAGAGTGTTTCAAAACAGTTGTATCAAAAGGAATGTTCAACTCTGTGAGTTGAATGCACACATCACAAAGACGTTTCTGAAAATGCTTCTGTCTAGTTTTTATTTGAAGATATTTTCTTTTACACCATGGGTCTCAAAGCTATCCAAATTTCCACTTACAAATTCTACGAAAAGAATGTTACAAAACTGCTCTATGAAAAACAAGGTTCAACTCTGTGAGTTGAATGCGCACTTCACAAAGAAGTTTCTGAGAATGCTTCTGTCTAGTTTTTATGTGAAGATATTTCCTTTTCCACAACAGGCCTCAAAGCTCTCCAAATGTCCACTTGCGGATTCTACAAAATGAGTTTTTTCCAAACTGCTCTATGAAAAGAAAGGTTCAACGCTGTGAGTTGAATACACACATCACAAAGAAGTTCCTGAGAATGCTTCTGTCTAGTTTTTATGTGAAGATATTTCCGTTTTCAATGAAGGCCTCTAAGCGGTCCAAATATCTAATGGCAGATTCTACAAAAAGACTGTTTCAAAGTTCCTGAGAATGCTTCTGTCTAGGTTTTATGTGAGGATATTTCCTTTTCCACCATAGGACACAAAGCTCTCCAAATGAACACGTGCAGCTTCAAAAAAGAGTGTTTCAAAACTGCTCTATCAAAACAAAGGTTCAACACTGTGAGTTTAATGCACACATCACAAGGCAGATTCTGAGAATGCCTCTGTCTAGTTTTTATGTGAAGAAATTCCCGTTTCCATCGAAGTCCTCAAAAATCTCCAAATATCCACCAGCAGATCCTACAAAAGAAGAGTTTCAAAACTGCTGTATCTAAAGAGAAGTTCAACACTGTTAGTTGAATGCACACATCACAAAGCAGTTTCTGAGAATGCTTCTGTCTAGTTTTTATGTGAAAATATCCCGTTTCAACCATAGGCCTCAAATCTTTCAAAATATCCACTTGCAGATTCTACAAGAAGACTGTTTCAAAACTGCTCTATCAAAAGAAAAGTTCAACTCTGTGAGTTGAATGCACAGATCACAAAGAGGTATCTGAGAATCATTCTGTCAAGTTTTTATGTGAAGATATTTCCTTAACCAACATGGGCCTCAAATCTCTCCAAATATCCACTAGGAGATCCTACAAAAAGTCTGTTTCTAAACTGCTCTTTCAAAAGAAGGTTCAACTCTGTGAGTTGAATGCACACATCACAAAGAAGTTTCTGAGAAATCTTATCTCTAGTTTTTATGTGAAGATATTTCCTTTTCCACCATAGGCCTCAAAGGGCTCCAAATGAACACTTGCAGATACTACAAAAAGGGTGTTTCAAAACTGCTCTATCAAAAGAAAGTTTCAACCATGTGAGTTGAATGTACACATCACAAAGAAATTTCTGAGAATGTTTCTGTCAAGTTTTTACGTGAAGATATTACCTTTTCAATCATAGGCCTCAAATCACTCCAAATTTCCACTTCCAGATCCTACAAAAAGACTGTTTCAAAACTGTTCTTCCTAAAGGAAGGTTCAACTCCTTAAGTTGAATGCACACAACACAAAGAAATTTCTGAGAATACTTCTGTTTGGTTTTTATGTGCAGATATCCCCTTTCCAACAAAGGCCTCAAAGAGCTTCAAATATCCACAAGTAGATTCTACAAAAGGAGAGTTTCAAAACTGCTCTATCAAAAGAAAAGTTCAACTCTGTGAGTTTAATGGACAGAGCACAAAGAAGTTTCTGGGAATGCTTCTGTCTAGTTTTTATGTGAAGATATTTCCTTTGCCACCATAGGCCTCAAAGCGCTCCAAATGAATACTTGCAGATTCTACAAAAAAAGTGTTTCAAATTGCTCTATAAAAAGAAAGGTTCAACTCTGTGAGTTCAATGCACACATCATGAAGCAGTTTCTGAGAATACTTCTGTCTAGTTTTTATGGGAAGATATCCGGTTTCCAACGAAGGCCTCAAAGAGCTCCAAATATGTACGAGCAGATTTCACAATAGGAGTGTTTCAAAACTGCTCTATCAAAAGAAAGGTTCAACTCTGTGAGTTGAATGCACATATCACAACGAAGTTTCTGAGAATGCTTCTTACTAGTTTTTACATGAAGATATTTCCTTTTCCACCATAAGCCCCAAATCATTCCAAATATCCACTTGCAGATTCTAAAAGAAGACAGTTTCAAAAATGCTCCGTCAAAAATAAGGTTCAACTCTGTGAGATTTAGGCCCGCATCACATAGAAGTTTTTGAGAATGCTTCTGTCTAGTTTTTCTTTGAAGATATTTCCTTTTCCACCACAGGCCCCAAAGTGTTCCAAAAGAACACTTGCAGATTCTAGAAAAAGAGGGCTTCAAAACTGCTCTGTCAAAAGAAATGTTCAACTCTGTGAGTTGAATGCACACATCACAAAGCAGATTCTGAGAATGCTTCTGTCAAGTTTTTATGTGATGATATTTCCTTTTCCACCATAGGCCTGAAATCGCTCCAAATATTCAGTTGGAGATCCTACAGAAAGACTGTTTCAAAACAGCTCTCTCAAAAGGACGTTCAAATCTGTGAGTTGAATGCACACATTACAAAGATGTTCTGGAGAATGCTTCTGTCTAGTTTTTCTGTGAAGATATTCCCTTTTCCACCATAGGTCTCAAATCTTTCCAAATATCCACTTGCAGATTTTAAAAGAAGACTGTTTCAAAACTGCTCTGTCAAAAGGAGGTTCAACTTTGTGAGTTGATGGCACACATCACAAAGAAGTTTCTGAGAATGCTTCTGTCTAGTTTTTATATGAAGATATTTCCTTTTACACCACAGACCTCAAGGCGAAACAAATGTGCACTTGCCGCTTCTACAAAAAGAGGGTTTCAAAACTGCTCCATCAAAAGGAAGGTTCAACTCTGTGAGTTGAATGCACTCATCACAAAGCAGTTTCTGAGAATGCTTCTGACTAGTTTTTATCTGAAGATATTCCCGTTTCCAATGAAGGCCTCAAAAATATCTAAATATCCATTAGCAGATCCTAAAAAAGGAGTGTTTCAAAACTGCTCTATCAAAAGCAATGTTCAACACTGTGAGTTGAATGCACACATCACAAAAAGTTTCTGAGAATGCTTCTGTCAAGTTTTTCTGTGAAGATATCCCGATTCCAATGAACTCCTCAAAGAGCTCCAAATATCAACAAGCAGGTTCTACAAAAGGAGTGTTTCAAAACTGCTCTATCAAAAGAAAAGTTCAACCCCGTGGGTTGAATGGCCACTTTGGAAACATTTTCACATAAAAACTAGGCAGAAGCATTCTCAGAAACTTCTTTGTGATGTATGCATTCAACTCACAGAGTTGAACCTTCCTTTTGACAGAGCAGTTTTGAAACAGTCTTTTTGTGGAACCTGCAAGTGGATATTTGGAGCGATTTTAAGCCTATGTTGGAAAAGGAAATATCTTCACAGAAAAACTAGACAGAAGCATTCTCAGGAGCTTCTTTGTGATGTTTGCATTCAACTCACAGAGTGGAACCTTCCTGTTGATAGAGCTGTCTTGAAACAGTCTCTTTGTAGGATCTGCAAGTAGATATTTGGAGCGATTTCAAGCCTGTGGTGGAAAAGGAAACATCTTCACATAAAAACTAGACAGAAGCATTCTTAGAAACTGCTTTGTGATGTATGCATTCAACTCACAGTGTTGAACACTTCTTTTCATGGGGCAGTTTAGAAACACTCTTTTTCTAGAATCTGCATTTGGACAGCTTTGAAGTCTATGGTGGAAAAGGAAATATCTTACACAAAAACAAGACAGAAGCCTTCTCAGGAACTTCTTTGTGATGTGTGTCTACAACTCATAGAATTGAACTTTCCTTTTGAGAGAGCAGTTTTGAAAGAGTCTTCTTGTAGAATCTGCAAGTAGATATTTAGAACGATTTGAGGCCTATGGTGGAAAAGGGAATATCTTCACATAAGAGCTAGTCAGAAGAGTTCTCAGAACCTGCTTTGTGATGTCGGCATTCAACTCACAGAGTTGAACGTTTCTTTTGATAGAGCAGTTTTGAAACACTCCTATTGTGGAATCTGCTTGTAAATATATGGAGCTTTTTGAGGCCTGCGTTGGAATCGGGATATCTTCACATAAAAACTAGAGTGAAGCATTCTCAGAAACTGCTTTGTGATGTGTGCATTCAACTCACAGACTTGAATATTTCTTTTGATAGACCAGTACTGAAACACTACTTTTGTAGAATCTGCTTGTGTATATTTGGAGATGAATGAGGTTTTCGTTGGAAATGGGATATCTTCACATAAAAAGTAGAGAGAAGCATTCTCAGAAACTGCTTTGTGATATGTTCACTCAACTCATATATTTGAACCTTTCTTTTGATAGAGCAGTTTTGAAACACTCTTTTTGTAGAATCTTCAAGTGTTCATTTGGAGCACTTTGAGGCCTATGGTGGAAAAGGAAATAACTTCACATAAAAACTAGACAGAAGCATTCTCAGAAACTACTTTATGATGTGTGCATTCAATTCACAGAGTTGAACCCTCCTGTTCATAGAATTGTTTTGAAACAGTCTCTTTGTAGGATCTGCAAGTGGATATTTGGAGAGATTTGAGGCCTATGTTGGAAAAGGAAATACCTTCACATAAAAGCTGGACAGAAGCATTCTCTGAAACTGCTTTGTGATGTGTGCATTCAACTCACAGTGTTGAACATTTCGCTTGATGGAGCAGTTTAGAAACACTCCTTTTCTAGAATCTGCAAGTGTTCATTTGGAGGGCTTTCAGGCCTATGGTGGAAAAGGAAATATATTCACATAAAAACTAGACCGAAGCCTTCTCAGAAACTTCTTTGTGATGTGCGCATTCAACTCACAGAGTTGAACCTTCATTTTGATAGAGCAGTTCTGAAACACTCCTTTTGTAGAATCTGCTAGTGGATATTTGGAGATATTTGAAGACTTCGTTGGATACGGGAATAACTTCAGATAAAAACTAGTCAGAAGCATTCTCAGAAACTGCTTTGTGATGAGTGCATTCAACTCACAGAGTTGAACTTTTCTTTTGATGAAGCAGTTTTGAAACACTCTTTTTGTATATGCTGCAAGTGTTCAGTTAGTGCATTTAGAGGCCTAAGGTGGAAAAGGAAATATTTTTACATAAAAACTAGACAGAAGCATTCTCAGGAACTTATTTCTGATGTGTCTCTAAAACTCAAAGAGTTGAACGTTGCTTTTGACAGAGCAGTTTTGAAACAGTCTTTTTGTAGGATCTAGAAGTGGAAATTTTGAGTGATATCAGGCCTATAGTGGAAAAGGATATATCGTCACATAAAAACTAGACAAAAGTATTCTCAGAAACTTCTTTGTGATGTGTCCATTCGACTCACAGAGTTGAACCTTTCTTTTGATAGAGCAGTTTTGAGACACTCCTATTGTAGAATATGCTTGTGGATATTTGGGGGTCTTTGAGGCCTTCGTAGGAAACTGGATATCTTCACAGAAAAACCAGACAGAAGCATTCTCAGAAACTGCTTTGTGATGAGTGCATTCAACACACTGAGTTCAACATTTCTTTTTTAACAGCAGTTACGAAATTCTCTTTTTCTAGAATCTTCTAGTGTTCATTTGGAGCGCTTTGAGGCATATAGTGGAAAAGGAAATATCTTCAAATAAAAACTAGACAGAAGCATTCTCAGAAAATTCTTGGTGATGTGTGCCTGAAACTCACAGAGTTGAATCTTCCTTTTGACAGAGCAGTTTTGAAACAGCCTTCTTGAGGAATCTTTAAGTGGATATTTAGGAGGATTTGAGGCGTTTGGTGGAAAACGGTATATCTTCACATAAACACTAGTCAGAAGAGTTCTCAGAAACTGCTTAGTGATGTGTGCATTCAACTCAGAGAGTTGAACATTTCTTTTGATAGAGCAGTTTGGAAACACTCCCATTGCGGTATCTGCTTGTAAATATTTGGAGTTCTTTGAGGCCTTCATTAGAAACGGATTATCTTCACATAAAAACTCGACAGAAGCATTCTCAGAAACTGCTTGGTGATGTGTGCATTCAACTCACAGGGTTGAACCTTCCCTTTGATAGAGCTGTTTTGAAACAGTCTCTTTGTAGGATTTGCAAGTGGATATTTGGAGCAAATTCAGGCCTATGGTGGAAACAAAAATATCTTCACATGAAAATTTGATAGAAGCATTCTCAGAAACTGCTTTGTGATGTGTGCATTCAACTCACAGAGTTGAACATTTCTTTAGATAGAGCAGTTCTGAAACACTACATTTGTAGGATCTGCTTGTGGATATTTGGAGATGTTTCAGGATTTCTTTGGAAACGGAATAACTTCACATAAAAACTAGACGGAAGCATTCTCAGAAACTACTTTTTCATGTGTGCATTCAACTCACAGAGTTAAACATCACTTTTTAAAAAGCAGTTTTGAAACACTCTTTTTCTACAATCTTCTAGTGTTCATTTTGAGTGCCTTGAGGCATAAGATGGAAAAGGAAATATCTTCACATAAAAACTAGACAGAAGCATTATCAGAAACTGCTTTGTGATGTGTGAATTCAACTCAGAGAGTTGACCGCTTCTTTAGAAAGAGTAGTTTAGAAACACTCTTTTTTTAAAATCTGCAATTGTTCATTTGAACCGTTTTGAGGCCTACGGTGGAAAAGGAAACATCTTCTCATAAAAACTAGATGGAAGCATTCTCCGAAACCTCTTTGTGAGGTATGCATTCAACTCACAGAGTTGAAAATTCCTTTTGAGAGAGCAGTTTTGAAACAGTCTTTTTGTAGAATCTGCAAGTGGATATTTGGAACAATTTGAAGCCTATGTTACAAAGGAAATATCTTCACATAAAAGCTTGACAGAAGCATTCTCAGAAACTGCTTTGTGATGTGTGCATTCAACTCACAGAATAGAATATTTCTTTTCATAGAGCAGTACTGAAAAACTACTTTTGCAGAATCTGCTTGTGGATATTTGGAGCTCTTTGAGGATTTCGTTGGAAACGAGATATCTTCAAGTAACAACTAGACAGAAGTATTTTCAGAAACTGCTTTGTGATGTGTGAATTCAACTCAGAGAGTTCAACACTTCTTTAGAAAGAGCAGTTTTGAAACACTCTTTTTCTAGTATCTGAAAGTGTTCATTTAGAGCACTTTGAAGCCTAAGGTGGAAAAGGAAACATCTTCACATAAAAACTAGGCAGAAGCGTTCTCAGAAACTTCTTTGTGATGTATGCATTAAACTCACAGAGTTGAGCTTTCCTTTTGAGAGAGCAGTTTTGAAACACTCTTTTTGTAGAACCTGCAATTGGATATTTGTAGTGCTTTGAAGCCAATGTTGGAAAACGAAATATCTTCACAGAAAAACTAGACAGAAGCATTCTCAGGAAGTTGTTTGTGATGTGTACATTCAGCTCACAGAGCTGAATCTTCCTGTTGAGAGAGCTGTTTTGAAATGGTCTCCTAGTAGTATCTGCAAGTGGGTATTTGGAGTGATTTCATGCCTATGTTGGAAAAGGAAATATCTTCACATAAAACCTTGACAGAAGAACTCTCAGAAAATGCTTTGTGAAGTGTGCATTCAACTCACAGAGTTGAACATTTCTTTTGATAGAGCAGTACTGAAACACTACTTTTGTAGAATCTGCTTGTGAATATTTGGAGCTGTTTGAGGATTTCGTTGGAAACGAGATAACTTCAAATAAAAACTAGACAGAAGCATTCTCAGAAACTGATTTGTGATGTGTGAATTCAACTCAGAGAGTTCAACGCTTCTTTAGAAAGAGTAGTATTGAAACACTCTCTTTCTATTATCTGCAAGTGTTCATTTCGACCGCTTTGATGCCTATGGTGGAAAAGGAAACATTTTCACATAAAAATTGGGCAGAAGCATTCTCAGAAACTTTTTTGGGATGTATGCATTCAACTCACAGAATTGAAACCTCCCTTTGAGAGAGCAGTTTTGAAACAGTCTTTTTGTAGAATCTGCAAATGGATATTTGGAGCGATTTGAAAACTATGTTGGAAAAGGAAATATCTTCACAGAAAAACTAGACAGAAGCATTCTCAGGAACTTGTTTGTGATGTGTGCATTCAACTCAAAGAGCTGAGCATTTCTTTTGAAAGCACAATACTGAAACTCTACTTTTGTAGAATATACTTGTGGATATTTGGAGCTGTTTGAGGATTTCATTGGAGACGAATAATCTTCAAATAAAAAATAGACAGAAGCATTCTCAGAAACTGATTTGAGATGTGTGAATTCAACTCAGAGAGTTGAACATTTCTTTAGAAAGAGCAGCTTTGAAACACTCTTTTTCTGGAACCTGCAAGTGTTCATTTGGAGCTCATTGAGGCCTATGTTGGAAAAGGAAACATCTTCACATAACAACTAGGCAGAAGCATTCTCAGAAACTTCTTTGTGATGTATTCATTCTACTCACAGAGTTAAACCTTCCTTTTGAGAGAGCAGTCTGAAACAGTCTTCTTGTAGAATCTGCAAGTGGATATTTGGAGCGATTTGAGGCCTATGTTGGAAAAGGAAATATCTTCACAGAAAAGCTAGACAGAAGCATTCTAAGGAACTTGTATGTGATGTGTGCATTCAACTCACAGAGTTCAACCTTCCTGTTGATATAGCTGTTTTGAAACAGTCTCTTTGTAGGATCTGCAAGCGGATATTTGGAGTGATTTCAGGCCTGTGGTGGAAAAGGAAATATCTTCACATCAAAGCTTGACAGAATCATTCTCGGAAACTGCTTTGTGATGTGTGCATTCAACTCTCAGAGTTGAACATTTATTTTGATAGAGCAGTTCTGAAACACTAATTTTGTAGAATCTGATTGTGGATATTTGGAGCTGTTTGAGGATTTCGTTGGAAATGAGATATCTTCACATAAAAACTAGACAGAAGCATTCTGAGAAACTGCTTTGTGATGTGTGAATTCAACTTGGAGAGTTGAACAATTCTTTAGAAAGAGCAGTTTTGAGACTCTCTTTTTCTTTTATATGCAAGTGTTCATTTGGAAAGCTTTGAGGCATAAGGTGGAAAAGGAACATCTTCACATAAAAAGTAGTCAGAAGCATTCTGAGAAACTTGTTTGTTATGTATGAATTCTACTCACAGAGTTGAATTTTCCTTTTGACAAAGCAGTTTTGAAACAGTCTTTTAGTAGAATCTGCAAGTGGATATTTGGAGCAATTTGAAGCCTATAATGGAAAAGGAAATATTTTCACAGGAAAACTAGACAGAAGCATTCTCAGGAACTTGTTTGAGATGAGTTCATTCAACTCACAGAGTTGAACATTTCTTTTGATAGAGCAGTACTGAAACACTACTTTTGTAGCATCTGCTTGTGGATATTTGGAGCTGTTTGAGTTTTTCATTGGAAACGAAATATCTTCAAAAAAATCTAGACAGAAGCATTCTCAGAAACTGCTTTGTGATAAGTGAATTCAACTGACAGAGTTGAACACTTCTTTAGAAAGAGCAGTTTTCAAACACTCTTTTTCTGTTATCTGCAAGTGTTCACTTGGAGAGCTTTGTGGCCTATGGAGGAAAAGGAAACATCTTCACATAAAAACTAGGCAGAAGCATTCTCAGAAACTTCTTTGTGATGTTCGCATTTAACTCACAGAGTTGAACCTTTCTTTTGAGAGAGCAGTTTCAAAACAGTCTTTTTGTAGAATCTGCAAGTGGATATTTGGAGTGATTTGAAACCTATTTTGCAAAAGGAAATATCTTCACAGAAAAACTAGACAGAATCTCTCTCAGGAACTGGTTTGTGATGTGTGCATACAGCTGACAGATTTGAACATTCCTGTTGAGAGAGCTGTTTTGATACAGTCTCTTTGTATTATCTGCAAGTGGATATTTGGAGCGGTTTCAGGCCTATGGTGGAAAAGAAAATGTCTTCATATAAAAGGTTGAAAGAATCATTCTCAGAAAATGCTCTGTGATGTGTGCATTCAACTCACAGAGTTGAACACTTCTTTAGAAAGAGCAGTTTTGAAACATTCTTTTTCTAAAATCTGCAAGTGTTCATTTGGAGCGCTTTGAGGCCTATGGTGGAAAAAGAAGCATCTTCACATAAAAGCTAGGCAGAAGCATTCTCAGAAACTTCTTTGTGATGTACGCATTCAACTCACATAGTTGAGCCTTCCTTTTGAGAGAGCAGTTTAGAAACAGTCTTTTTGTAGAATCTACAAGTGGATATTTGGAGCGGTTTGAAGCCTATGCTGGAAAAGGAAATATCTTCACAGGAAAACTAGACGGAAGCATTCTCAGGAACTTGTTTGTGATGTGTGCATTCAGCTCACAGAGCTGAACCTTCCTGATGAGAGTGCTGTTTGAAACAGTCTCTTTGTACGATCTGCAAGTGGATATTTGGAGCGATTTCATGCCTATGGTGGAAAAAGGAAATATCTTCACATAAAAGCTTGACAGAGGCGTTCTCAGAAACTGCTTTGTGAAGTGTGCATTCAACTCACGGAGTTGAACATTTCTTTTGATAGAGCAGTACTCAAACACTACTTTTGTAGAATATGCTTGTGGATATTTGGAGATCTTTCAGGATTTCGTTATAAGCGAATTATGTTCAAATAAAAACTAGAGAGAAGCTTTCTCAGAAACTGCTTTGTGATGTGTGAATTCAACTCAGACAGTTGAACACTTCTTTAGAAAAAGCAGGTTAGAAACACTCTTTTTCTAGAATCTGCAAGTGTTCATTTGGAGCGCTTTGAGGCTTATTTTGGAAAAGGGAACATATTCACATAAAAACTAGGCAGAAGCATTATGAGAAACATTTTCGTGAAGTATGCATTCTACTCACAGAGGTGAACATTCCTTTTGAGAGAGCAGTTTTGAAACATTCTTTTTGTAGAATCTGCAAGTGGATATTTGGAGAGATTTGAAGCCTATGTAGGAAAAGGAAATATCTTCAGAGAAAAACTAGACGGAAGCATTCTCAGGAACTTGTTTTTGATGTGTGCATTCAACTCACAGAGTTGAACCTTCCTGTTGATAGAGCTGTTTTGAAACATTCTCTTTGTAGGATCTGCAAGTGGATATTTTTAGCGATTTCAGGCCTATGGTGGAAAAGGAAATATCTTCACATAAAAGCCTGACAGAATGATTCTCAGAAACTGCTTTGTGATTTGTGCATTCAACACACAGAGTTGAACATTTCTTTTGATAGAACAGTACTGAAACACTACTTTTGTGGAATATGCTTGTGGATATTTGGAGCTGTTTGAAGATTTCGTTGGAAACGAGATATCTTCAAATAAAAACTAGAAAGAAGCATTCTCAGAAACTGCTTTGTGATGTGTGAATTCAACTCAGAGAGTTGAACACTTCTTTAGTAAGAGCAGTTTTGAAACACTCTTTTTCTAATATCTGCAAGTGTTCAGTTGGAGCGCTTTGAGGACTATGGTGCAAAAGGAAACATCTTAACAGAAAAACTAAGCAGAAGCATTCTCAGAAACTTTTTTGTGATGTATGCATTCTACTCACAGAGTTGCAGTTTCCTTCTGAGAGAGCAGTTTTGAAACAGTCTTTTTGTAGAATCTGCAAGTGGATATTTGGAGCAATTTGTAGCCTACGTTGGAAAAGGAAATATCTTCACAGGAAAACTAGACGGAAGCATTCTCGGGAACTTGTTTGTGATGTGTGTATTTAACTCAAAGAGTCGAACACTGCTTCAGAAAGAGCAGTTTTGAAACACTCTTTTTCTAGAATCTGCAAGTGTTCGTTTGGAGCGCTTTGAGGCCTATGGTGGAAAAGGAAACATCTTCAAATAAAAACTAGGCAGAAGCATTCTCTGAAACTTTTTGTGATGTATGCATTCAACTCAGAGTTGAACCTTCCTTTTGAGAAAGCAGTTTTGAAACAGTCTTTTTGTAGAATCTGCAAGTGGATATTTGGAGTGATTTGAAGCCCATGTTGGAAAAGGAAATATCTTTACAGAAAAACCAGACAGAAGCATTCTCAGGAACTTGTTTGTGATGTCTGCATTCAACTCAAAGAGATGAACCTTCTTGTTGAGAGAGCTGTTTTGAAACCGTCTCTTTGGAGGATCTGCAAGTGGATATTTGTTGCGCTTTCAGTCCTGTGGTGGAAAAGGAAATATCTTCACATAAAAGCCTGACAGAAGCATTCTCAGAAACTTCTTTGTGATGTATGCATTCAACTCACAGAGTTGAACATTTCTTTTGATAGAGCAGTACTGAAACACTACTATTGTAGAATCTGCTTCTGGATATTTGGAGCTGTTTGAGTTTTTCATTGGAAACGAATTATCTTCAAATAAAAACTAGACAGAAGCATTCTCAGAAAGTGCTTTGTCATCTGTGAACTAAACTCAGAGAGTTGAAAACTCCTTTAGAAAGAGCAGCTTTGAAACACTCTTTTTCTAGAATCTGCAAGTGTTCATTTGGAGCGCTTTGAGGCTCATGGTGGAAAAGGAAACATCTTCATATAAAAACTAGGCAGAAGCATTATGAGAAACTACTTTGTGATGTATGCATTTTACTCACAGAGTTGAGCCTTCCTTTTGAGAGAGTAGTTTTGAAACAGTCTTTTTGTAGAATCTGCAAGTGGATATTTGGAGCGATCAGAAGCCTATTTTGGAAAAGGAAATATCTTCACAGAAAATCTAGACAGAAGCATTCTCAGTAACTTGTTTGTGATGTGTGCATTCAAGTCACAGAGTTTAACCTTCCTGCTGATAGAGCTGTTTTGAAACAGTCTCTTTTTAGGATCTGCAAGTGGATATTTGGAGCGATTTCAGGCCTATGGTGGAAAAGGAAATATCTTCACATAAAAGATTGAGAGAATGATTCTCAGAAACGGCTTTGTGATGTGTGCATTCAACTCACAGAGTTGAACATTTCTTTTGATAGAGCAGTACTGAAACACTTCTTTTGTAGAATCTGCTTGTGGATATTTGGAGCTGTTTTAGGATTTCGTTGTAAATGAGATATCTTCAAATAAAAACTAGATAGAAGCATTCTCAGAAATTGCATTGTGATGTGTGCACACAACTCACATATTTGATCCTTACTTCTGATAGTGCAGTTGTGAAACACTCTTTTTGTAGAATCTTCAAGTGTTCATTTGTAGCGCTTTGGAGCGTATGGTGGAAAAGGAGGTAACATGACATAAAATTAGACAGAAGCATTCTCAGGAACTTCTTTGTAATGTGTGCATTCAACTCACAGAGTTGAACTTTCCTGTTGATAGACGTGTTGAACAGTCTCTTTGTAGGATCTGCAAGTGGATATTTGGAGAGATTTCAGGCCTATGTTGGAAATGGAAATATCCTGACATAAATGCTTGACAGAAGCATTATCAGAAACTACTTTGTGATGTGTGCATTCAACTCACAGTGCAGAAACTTCCTTTTGGTAGAGCAGTGATGAAACAGTCTTTTTGTAGGGTCTAGAAGTGGAAATTTGGAGTGATTTGAGGTCTATGGTGGAAAATGAAATATCTTCACATAAAAACTAGACAGAAGCATTCTCAGAAACTTCTTTGAGATGTGTCCATTCACCTCACAGAGGTAAACCTTCCTTTTGATAGAGCAGTTTTGAAACGCTCCTTTTGAAATATCTGCTTCTGGATATTTGGAGCTCTTTGAGGCATTCATTATAAACGACATATCTTCACAGAAAAACTAGACAGAAGCATTCTCAGAAACTGTTTTGTGATGAGTGCATTCATCTAGGAGAGTTGAACATGACTTTAGAAAGAGCAGTTTAGAAACACTCTTTTTCTAGAATCTGCAAGTGTTCATTTGGAGCACTATGAGGCCTACGGTGGAAAAGGAAACATCTTCACATAAAAGCTAGGCAGAAGCATTCTCAGAAACGTCTTTGTGATGTACGCATTCAACTCACAGAGTTGAACCTTCCTTTTGAGAGAGCAGTTTTGAAACAGTCTTTTTGTAGAATCTGCAAGTGGATATTTGTAACAATTTGAAGTCTAAGTTGGAAAAGGGAATATGATCACAGAAAAACTAGACAGAAGCATTCTCAGGAACTTGTTTGTGAAGTGTGTATTCAATTCACAGAGTTGAACCTTCCTGTTGATAGAGCTGTTTTGAAACAGTCTCTTTGTAGGAACAGCAAGTGGATATTTGGAGCGAATTCAGGCGTATAGTGAAAACGAAATATCTTCACATAAAAGCTTGACAGAAGCATTTTCAGAAACTGCTTTTTGATATGTGCATTCACATCACAGAGTTGAACATTTCTTTTGATTGAGCAGTACTGAAACACTACTTTTGTAGAATCTGCTTGTGGATATTTGGTGGTCTTTGAGGATTTCGTTGGAAACGAGATATCTTCAAATGAAAACTAGACAGAAGCATTCTCAGAAACTGCTTTGTGATGTGTGAATTCAATTCAGAGAGTTCAACACTTCTTTAGAAAGAGCAGTTTTGAAACACTCTTTTTCTAGAATCTGCAAGTGTTCTCTTGTAGGGCTTTGAGACCTATGGTGGAAAAGGAGACATCTTCACATGAAAACTAATCAGAAGGATACTCAGAAACTTCTGTGTGATGTATACATTCAACACACAGAGTTGAACCTTCCTTTTGAGAGAGCAGTTTTGAAACAGTCTTTTTGTAGCATCTCCAAGTGGATATTGGGAGTGATTTGCATCCTATGTTGGAAAAGGAAATATCCTCACAGAAAAAATTGACAGAAGCATTATCAGGAACTTTTTTGTTATGTGTGCATTCAACACACAGTGTTGAAAACTTCTTTTGATAGAGGAGTACTGAAACACTACTTTTGTAGAATCTGCTTGTGGATATTTGGTGCTCTTTGAGGATTTCGTTAGAAATGATATATCTTCAAATAAAAACTAGACAGAAGCATTCTCAGAAACTGCTTTGTGATATGTGAATTCAATTCAGAGAGTTCAACACTTCTTTAGAAAGAGCACTTTTGAAACACTCTTTTTCTAGAATCTGCAAGTGTTCATTTGGAGCGCTTTGAGGCCTATGGTGGAAAAGGAAACTCTTTCACATAAAAACTAGGCAGAAGCATTCTCAGAAACTTCTTTGTGATGTATGCATTCAAATCACAGAGTTGAACCTTCCTTTTGAGAGAGCAATTTTGAAACAGTCTTTTTAAAGAATCTGCAAGTGGGTATTCGGAGTGATTTGAAACCTATGTTGGGAAAGGACTTGTCTTCACAGAAAAACTAGACAGAAGCATTCTCAGGAACTTGTTTTTGATGTGTGCATTTAACTCACAGAGCTGAACCCTCCTGTTGAGAGAGCTGTTTTGAAACAGCCTCTTTGTAGGATCTGCAAGTGGATATTTGGAGCTATTTGAAGCCTATGTTGGAAAAGGAAATATCTTCACAGAAAAACTAGACAGAAGCATTCTCAGGAAAATGTTTGTGATTGGTGCATTCAACTCACAGAGTTGAACATTTCTTTTGAAATGACAGTAATGAAACACTACTTTTGTAGAGTCTGCTTGTGGATATTTGGAGCTGTTTGAGGATTTCAAGGGAAAAGAATTATCTTCAAACAAAAACTAGAAAGAAGCATTCTCAGAAACTGCTTTGTGATGTGTGAATTCAACTCAGAGAGTTGAACACTACTTCAGAAAGTATAGTTTTGAAATACTCTTTTTTTGTATCTGCAAGTGTTCATATGGATCGCTTTGGGGTCTATGGTGGAAAAGGAATCATCTTCACATAAAAACTAGGCAGAAGCATTCTCTGAAATATCTTTGTGATGTATGGATTCAACACACAGACTTTAATTTTCCTATAGAGAGAGCAGTTTTGAAACAGACATTTTGTAGAATATGCAAGTGGATATTTGGAGTGATTTGAAGCCTATGTTGGAAAAGGAAATGTCTTCACAGAAAAAATTGACAGAAGCATTCTCAGGAACTTGTTTGTGATGTGTGCTTTCAACTCACAGAGCTGAACCTCCCTGTTGAGAGAGCTATTTTGAAATAGTCTCTTTGTAGGATCTACAAGTGGAAATTTGGAGCAATTTCATGCCTATAGTGGAAAAGGAAATATCTTCACATAAAAGCTTGACATAACCATTCTCAAAAACCGCTTTGTCATGTGTGCATTCAGCTCACACAGTCTTTTTGTGGAATTTGCAGGTGGACATTTCAAGCGCTTTGTGGCCAATGGTAGAAAAGGAAATATCTTCGTATAACAACAAGACAGAATCATTCTCAGAAACTACTTTGTGATGTGTGCATTCAACGCACAGAGTTTAACCTTTCTTTTCATAGAGGAGTTTCAAAACACTTTGTTTGTAAGGTCTGCAAGTGGATATTTGGACCTCTTTGAGGCCTTCTTTGGAAACGGGATTTCTTCATCTAATGCTAGACAGAAGAATTATCAGTAACTTCTTTGTGTTGTGTGTATTCAACTCACAGAGTTGAACCTTCCTTTAGACAGAGCAGATTTGAATCACTGTCTTTGTGGAATATGCAGGTGGAGATTTCAAGCGCTCTGTGGCAAACGGTAGAGAAGGAAATCTCTTCGTATAACAACTACGCACAATCATTCTCAGAAACTGCTTTGTGATGTGTGCGTTCAACTCACAGAGTTTAACCTTTATTTTCATAGAGCAGTTTGGAAACACTCTGTTTGTAAATTCTGCAGGTGGATATTTGGACCTCTTTGATGCCTTCGTTGGAGACTGGATTTCTTCATACAATGCTAGAGAGAATAAATCTCAGTAACTTCTTTGTGTTGAGTGTATTCAACTCACAGAGCGGAACCTTCCTTTAGAAAGAGCAGATTTGAATCACTCTTTTTGTGGAATATACAGGTGGAAATGTCAAGCGCTTTGAGGCCAATGGTAGAAAAGCAAATATCTTCTTATAACAACCAGACAGAATCATTCTCAGAAACTACTTTGTGATGTCTGCGTTCAACTCACAGAGTTTAACCTTCCTTTTCATACAGCAGTTTGGGAACACTCTGTTTCTAAAGTCTGCAAGTGGATATTTGGACCTCTTTGAGGCCTTCGTTGGAAACGGGATTACTTCAAGTAATGCTAGACAGAAGAATTCTCAGTAACTTCTTTGTGTTGAGTGTATTCAACACACAGAGTTGAAACTTCCTTTAGACAGAGCAGATTTGAAACACTCTTTTTGTGGAATTTGCAGGTGGAGATTTCAAGCGCTTTGAGGCCAATGGTAGAAAACGAAATATCTTCGTATAAAAACTAGACAGAATCATTCTCAGAAACTACTTTGTGATGTGTGCGTTCCACTCACAGAGTTTAACCTTTCTTTTCATAGAGCAGTTTGGAAACACTCTGTAAAATCTGCAAGTGGATATTTGGACCTCTTTGAGGCCTTCGTTGGAAGCGGGATTTCTTCATATAATGCTAGACAGAAGAATTCTCAGTAACTACTTTGTGTTGTGTGTATTAAATTCACTGAGTTGAACTTTCCTTTAGACAGAGCAGTTTTGAAACAGTCTTTTTGTGGAATTTGCAGGTGGAGATTTCAAGGGCTTTGAGGCCAATGGTAGGGAAGGAAGTATCTTCGTCTAAAAACTAGACAGAAGCATTCTGAGAAATTACTTTGTGATGTGTGCGTTCAACTCACAGATTAACCTTTGTTTTCATGCAGCAGTTTGGAAAAGCTCTGTTTGTAAAATCTGCAAGTGGATATTTGGACCGCTTTGAGGCCTTCGTTGGAAACGGGATTTCTTCATATAATGCTAGATAGAAGAATTCTCAGTAACTTTTGTGTGTTGTGTGCATTCAACTCACAGATTTGAACCTTCGTTTAGACAGACCAGATATGAAACACTCTTTTTGTGGAATTTGCAGGTGGAAATTTCAAGCGCTTTGAGGCCAATGGTAGAAAAGGAAATATCTTCGTATAACAACTAGACAGAATCATTTTCAGAAACTACTCTGTGATGTGTGCATTCAACTCACAGAATTTAAACTTTCTTTTCATAGAGGAGTTTGGAAACACTCTGTTTGTAAATTCTGCAAGTGGATATTTGGACCTCTTTGATGCCTTCGTTGGAAACTGGATTTCTTCATACAATGCTGGAGAGAATAAATCTCAACAACTTCTTTGTGTTGAGTGTATTCAAATCACAGAGTTGAACCTTCCTTTAGACAGAGGAGATTTGAACCACTCTTTTTGTGGAATTTGCAGGTGGAGATTTAAAGTGCTTTGAGGCCAATGGTAGAAAAGGAAATATCTTCGTATGAAACTAGACAGAATCATTCACAGAAACTACTTTGAGATGTGTGCGTTCAACTCACAGAATTTAACATTCCTTTTCATAGAGCAGTTTGGAAACACTCTGTTTGTGAAGTCTGCAAGTGTATATTTGGAACTCATAAAGGCCTTCGTTAGAAACGGGATTTCTTCAAACAATGCTAGACAGAACAATTCTCAGTAACTTCTTTGTGTTGAGGGTATTCAACACACAGATTTGAACCTTCCTTTAGACAGAGCAGATTTGAAAAACTCTTTTTGTGCAATTTGCAGGTGGAGATTTCAAGCGATTTGAGGCCAATGGTAGAAAAGGAATTGTCTTACTATAACAACTAGACAGAATCATTCTCAGAAACTATTTTGTGATGTGTGCGTTCAACTCACAGAGTTTAACCTTTCTTTTCATAGAGCAGTTTGAAAACACTCTGTTTGAAATTTCTGCAACTGGATATTTGGACCTCTTTGATGCCCTCGTTGGAAACTGGATTTCTTCATACAATGCTAGAGAAAATAAATCTCAGTAACTTCTTTGTGTTGAGTGTATTTAACTCACAGAGCGGAACCTTCCTTTAGAAAGAGCAGATTTGAATCACTCTTTTTGTGGAATATACAGGTGGAAATTTCAACTGTTTTGAGGCCAATGGTAGAAAAGGAAATATCTTCTTATAAGAAACAGACAGAATCATTCTCAGAAACTACTTTGTGATGTGTGCGTTCAACTCACAGAGTTTAACCTTTATTTTCATAGAGCAGTTTGGAAACACTCTGTTTGTAAATTCTGCAGGTGGATATTTGGACCTCTTTGATGCCTTCGTTGGAGACTGGATTTCTTCATACAATGCTAGAGAGAATAAATCTCAGTAACTTCTTTGTGTTGAGTGTATTCAACTCACAGAGCGGAACCTTCCTTTAGAAAGAGCAGATTTGAATCACTCTTTTTGTGGAATATACAGGTGGAAATGTCAAGCGCTTTGAGGCCAATGGTAGAAAAGCAAATATCTTCTTATAACAACCAGACAGAATCATTCTCAGAAACTACTTTGTGATGTCTGCGTTCAACTCACAGAGTTTAACCTTCCTTTTCATACAGCAGTTTGGGAACACTCTGTTTCTAAAGTCTGCAAGTGGATATTTGGACCTCTTTGAGGCCTTCGTTGGAAACGGGATTACTTCATGTAATGCTAGACAGAAGAATTCTCAGTAACTTCTTTGTGTTGAGTGTATTCAACACACAGAGTTGAAACTTCCTTTAGACAGAGCAGATTTGAAACACTCTTTTTGTGGAATTTGCAGGTGGAGATTTCAAGCGCTTTGAGGCCAATGGTAGAAAACGAAATATCTTCGTATAAAAACTAGACAGAATCATTCTCAGAAACTACTTTGTGATGTGTGCGTTCCACTCACAGAGTTTAACCTTTCTTTTCATAGAGCAGTTTGGAAACACTCTGTAAAATCTGCAAGTGGATATTTGGACCTCTTTGAGGCCTTCGTTGGAAGCGGGATTTCTTCATATAATGCTAGACAGAAGAATTCTCAGTAACTACTTTGTGTTGTGTGTATTAAATTCACTGAGTTGAACTTTCCTTTAGACAGAGCAGTTTTGAAACAGTCTTTTTGTGGAATTTGCAGGTGGAGATTTCAAGGGCTTTGAGGCCAATGGTAGGGAAGGAAGTATCTTCGTCTAAAAACTAGACAGAAACATTCTGAGAAATTACTTTGTGATGTGTGCGTTCAACTCACAGATTAACCTTTGTTTTCATGCAGCAGTTTGGAAAAGCTCTGTTTGTAAAATCTGCAAGTGGATATTTGGACCGCTTTGAGGCCTTCGTTGGAAACGGGATTTCTTCATATAATGCTAGATAGAAGAATTCTCAGTAACTTTTGTGTGTTGTGTGCATTCAACTCACAGATTTGAACCTTCGTTTAGACAGACCAGATATGAAACACTCTTTTTGTGGAATTTGCAGGTGGAAATTTCAAGCGCTTTGAGGCCAATGGTAGAAAAGGAAATATCTTCGTATAACAACTAGACAGAATCATTTTCAGAAACTACTCTGTGATGTGTGCATTCAACTCACAGAATTTAAACTTTCTTTTCATAGAGGAGTTTGGAAACACTCTGTTTGTAAATTCTGCAAGTGGATATTTGGACCTCTTTGATGCCTTCGTTGGAAACTGGATTTCTTCATACAATGCTGGAGAGAATAAATCTCAACAACTTCTTTGTGTTGAGTGTATTCAAATCACAGAGTTGAACCTTCCTTTAGACAGAGGAGATTTGAACCACTCTTTTTGTGGAATTTGCAGGTGGAGATTTAAAGTGCTTTGAGGCCAATGGTAGAAAAGGAAATATCTTCGTATGAAACTAGACAGAATCATTCACAGAAACTACTTTGAGATGTGTGCGTTCAACTCACAGAATTTAACATTCCTTTTCATAGAGCAGTTTGGAAACACTCTGTTTGTGAAGTCTGCAAGTGTATATTTGGAACTCATAAAGGCCTTCGTTAGAAACGGGATTTCTTCAAACAATGCTAGACAGAACAATTCTCAGTAACTTCTTTGTGTTGAGGGTATTCAACACACAGATTTGAACCTTCCTTTAGACAGAGCAGATTTGAAAAACTCTTTTTGTGCAATTTGCAGGTGGAGATTTCAAGCGATTTGAGGCCAATGGTAGAAAAGGAATTGTCTTACTATAACAACTAGACAGAATCATTCTCAGAAACTATTTTGTGATGTGTGCGTTCAACTCACAGAGTTTAACCTTTCTTTTCATAGAGCAGTTTGAAAACACTCTGTTTGAAATTTCTGCAACTGGATATTTGGACCTCTTTGATGCCCTCGTTGGAAACTGGATTTCTTCATACAATGCTAGAGAAAATAAATCTCAGTAACTTCTTTGTGTTGAGTGTATTTAACTCACAGAGCGGAACCTTCCTTTAGAAAGAGCAGATTTGAATCACTCTTTTTGTGGAATATACAGGTGGAAATTTCAACTGTTTTGAGGCCAATGGTAGAAAAGGAAATATCTTCTTATAAGAAACAGACAGAATCATTCTCAGAAACTACTTTGTGATGTGTGCGTTCAACTCACGGAGTTTAACCATCCTTTACATACAGCAGTTTGGAAACACTCTGTTTCTAAAGTCTGCAAGTGGATATTTGGACCTCTTTGAGGCCTTCGTTGGAAACGGGATTACTTCATGTAATGCTAGACAGAAAAATTCTCAGTAACTTCTTTGTGTAGAGTATATTCAACACACAGAGTTGAACCTTCCTTTAGACAGAGCAGATTTGAAACACTGTTTTTTGTGGAATTTGCAGGTGGAGATTTCAAGGGCTTTGAGGCCAATGGTAGAAAACGAAATATCTTCGTATGAAAACTAGACAGAATCGTTCTCAGAAACTACTTTTTGATGTCTGCGTTCAACGCACAGAGTTTAACCTTTCTTTTCATACAGCAGTTTGGAAAAACTTTGTAAAATCTGCAAGTGGATATTTGGACTTCTTTCGGGCCTTTGTTGGAAGGGGGATTTCTTCATATAATGCTAGACAGAAGAATTCTCAGTAACTTCTTTGTGTTGTGTGTATTAAACTCACTGAGTTGAACTTTCCTTTAGACAGAGCAGATTTGTAACAGTCTTTTTGTGGAATTTGCTGGTGGAGATTTCAAGGGCTTTGAGGCCAATGGTAGGGAAGGAAATATCTTCGTCTAAAAACTAGACAGAAACATTCTCAGAAATCACTTTGTGATGTGTGCGTTCAACTCACAGATTAACCTTTGTTTTCATGCAGCAGTTTGGAAAAACTCTGTTGGTAAAGTCTGCAAGTGGATATTTGGACCGCTTTGAGGCCTTCGTTGGAAACGGGATTTCTTCATATAATGCTAGATAGAAGAATTCTCCGTAACTTGTCTGTGTTGTGTGTATTCAACTCACAGATTTGAACCTTCGTTTAGACAGACCAGATTTGAAACACTCTTCTTGTGGAATTTGCAGGTGGAAATTTCAAGCGCTTTGAGGCCAATGGTAGAAAAGGAAATATCTTCGTATAACAACTAGACAGAATCATTTTCAGAAACTACTCTGTGTTGTGTGCATTCAACTCACAGAGTTTAAACTTTCTTTTCATAGAGGAGTTTGGAAACATTCTGTTTGTAAATTCTGCAAGTGGATATTTGGACCTCTTTGATGCCTTCGTTGGAAACTGGATTTCCTCATACAATGCTAGAGAGAATAAATCTCAATAACTTCTTTGTGTTGAGTGTACTCAACTCACAGGGTTGAAACTTCCTTTAGACAGAGGAGATTTGAACCACTCTTTTTGTGGAATTTGCAGGTGGAGATTTCAAGCAATTTGATGCCAATGGTAGAAAATGAAACTAGACAGAATCATTCTCAGAAACTACTTTGTGATGTGTGCGTTCAACTCACAGAGTTTAAACTTTCTTCTCCTTGAGCAGTTTGGAAACACTCTTTTTGTAAAGTCTGCAATTGGATATTTGGACCTCTTTGAGGCCTTCGTTGGAAACCGGATTTCTTCATATAGTGCTAGAGAGAAGAATTTTCATTAACTTCTTTGTGTTGTTTGTATTCAACTCACAGAGTTGAAACTTCCTTTAGACAGAGCAGATTTGAATCACACTTTTTGTGGAAAATGCAGGTGGAGATTTCAAGCGCTTTGAGGCCAAAGGTAGAATAGGAAATATCTTCGTATAAAAACTAGACAGAATCATTCTCAGAAACTACTTTGTGAAGTGTGCATTGAACTCACAGAGTTTAACCTTCCTTTTCATAGAGCAGTTTGGAAACACTCTCTTTGTAAATTCTGCAAGTGGATCTTTGGACATCTTTGAGGCCATTGTTGGAAACGGGATTGCTTCATATAATGTTAGACAGAAGAATTCTCAGTAACTTCTATGTGTTCTGTGTATTCAACTCACAGAGTTGAACCTTCCTTTACACAGAGCAGATTTGAAACACTCTTTCTGTGGAATTTGCAGGCGGAGATTTAAAGGGCTTTGAGGCCAATGGTAGAAAAGGAAATACGTTCCTATAAAACTAGACAGAATCATTCACAGAAACTACTTTGAGATGTGTGCGTTCAACTCACAGAGTTTAACCTTCCTTTTCATAGAGCAGTTTGGAAACACTCTGTTTGTGAACTCTGCAAGTGGGTATTTGGAACTCAGTAAGGCCTTCATTAGAAACGGGATTTCTTCATACAATGCTAGACAGAAGAATTTTCAGTAACTTCTTTGTGTTGTGTGTATTCAACACACAGATTTGAACCTTCCTTTAGAGAGAGAAGATTTGAAGCACTGTTGTTGTGAAATTTGCAGGTGGAAATTTCAAGCGCTTTGGGGCCAATGGTAGAAAAGGAAATATCTTCGTATAACAACTAGACAGAATCATTTTCAAAAACTACAGTGTGATGTGTGCGTTCAACTCACAGAGTTTAACCTTTCTTTTCATATAGCAGTTTGGAAACACTCTGTAAAATCTGGAAGTGGATATTTGGACCACTTTGAGGCCTACGTTGGAAACGGTATTTCTTCATACAATGCGAGACAGAAGAATCCTTAGTAACTTCTTTGTGTTGAGTGTGTTCAACTCACAGAGTTGATCATTCCTTTAGACAGAGTAGATTAGAAACACTCTTTCTGTGGAATTTGTAGGTGGAGATTTCAAGCCCTTTGAGGCCAATGGTAGAAAATGAAACTAGACAGAGTCATTCTCAGAATCTACTTTGTGATGCGTGCCTTCAACTCACAGAGTTTAACCTTTCTTTTCATAGAGCAGTTTGGAAACACTCTTTTTGTAAAGTCTGCAATTGGATATTTGGACCTCTTTGAGGCCTTCGTTGGAAACGGGATTTCTTCATATAATGCGACAGAGAAGAATTCTCAGTAACTTCTTTGTGTTGAGGGTATTCAACTCACAGAGTTGAACCTTCCTTTAGACAGAGCAGAATTGAAACACTCTTTTTGTGGAATATGCAGGTGGAGATTTCATGCGCTTTGAGGCCAATGGTACAAATGGAAATATCTTCGTATAAAAACTAGGCAGAATCATTCTTAGAAACTTCTTTTTAATGTGTGCGTTCAACTCACAGTGTTTAACCTTCCTTTTCATAGAGCAGTTTGGAAACACTCTGTAAAATCTGCAATTGGATATTTGGACCTCTTTGAGCCCTTCTTTGGAAACGGGATTTCTACATATAATGCTAGACAGAAGAATTATCAGTAACTTCCTTGTGTTGTGTGTATTCAACTCACAGAATTGAACCTTCCTTTAGAGAGAGCAGATTTGAAACTCTCTTTTTGTTGAATATGCAGGTGGAGATTTCAAGCGCTTTGAGGCCATTGGTAGAAAAGGAAATATCTTCATATAAAAACTAGACAGAATCATTCTCAGAAACTACTTTGTGTTGTGTGCGTTCAACTCACAGAATTCAACCATCCCTTTCATAGAGTAGTTTGGAAACACTCTGTTTGTAAAGTCTGCAAGTGGATATTTGGACCTCTTGGAGGCCTTCGTTGGAAACGGGATTACTTCATATAATGCTAGACAGAAGAATTCTCAGTATCTACTGTGTGTTGTGTGTATTCAACCCACAGAGTTGAACGTTCCTTTAGACAGAGCAGATTTGAAACACTCTTTTTGTGGATTTTGCAGGTGGAGATTTCTAGGGCTTTGAGGCCAATGGTAGAGAAGGAAATATCTTCCCATAAAAACTAGACACAATCATTCTCAGAAAGTACTTTGTGATGTGTGCGTTCAACTCACAGAGTTTAACCTTTCTGTTCATACAGGAGTTTGGAAACACTCTATTTGTACATTCTGCAAGTAAATATTTCGACTTCTTTAAGGCCTTCGTTGGAAACGGATTTTCTTCATGTAATGCTAAACAGAAGAATTCTCAGTAACTTCTTTGTGTTGAGGGTATTCAACTCACAGAGCTGAACCTTCCTTTAGATAGAGCAGATTTGACACACTCTCTTCGTGGAATTTGCAGGTGGAGATTTAAAGCGCTTTGAGGCCAATGGTAGAAAAGGAAATACCTACTTATAACAACTAGACATATTCATTCTCAGAAACTACTTTGTGATGTGTGTGTTGAACTCACAGAGTTTAACCTTTCTTTCAATAGAGCACTTTGGAAATACTCTGTTTGTAAAGTCTGCAAGTGGATATTTGGACCTCTCTGAGGCCTTCGTTGGAAACGCCATTCCTTCATACAATGTTAGACAGAAGAATTCTCAGTAACTTCTTTGTGTTGAGGGTATTCAACTCAGAGAGTTGAACCTTCCTTTAGACAAAGAAGTTTTGAAACACACTTTTTGTTGAATTTGCAGGTGGAGATTTCAAGCGTTTTGAGGCCAATGGTAGAAAAGGAAATATCTTCTTATAATAACTAGAGAGAATCATTCTCAGAAACTACTTTGTGATGTGTTTGTTCAACTCACAAACTTTAACCTTTCTTTTCATAGAGCAGTTTGGAAACACTCTGTTTGTAATTAAGAGCTATCTATGACAAACCCACAGCCAATGTCATACTGGGTGGGCAAAAACTGGAAGCATTCCCTTTGAAAACTGGCACAAGACAGGGATGTCCTCTCTCACCACTCCTATTCAACATAGTGTTGGAAGTTCTGGACGGGGCCATTATGCAGGAGAAGGAAATAAAATGTATTCAATTAGGAAATGAGGAAGTCAAATTGTCCCGGTTTGTAGATGACATAATTGAATATCCAGAAAACCCCATTGTCTCAGCCCAAAATCTCCTTAAGCTGAGAAGCAACTTCAGCAAAGCCTCAGGATACAAAATCAATGTACAAAAATCACAAGCATTCTTATACACCAACAACAGACAAACAGAGAGCCAAATCATGAGTGAACTCACATTCACAATTGCTTCAGAGAGAATAAAATACCTAGGAATCCAAATTACAAGGGATGTGAAGGACCTCTTCAAGGAGAACTTCCAACCACTGCTCAACGACATAAAATAGGATACAAACAAATGGAAGAACATTCCATGCTCATGGGTAGGAAGAATCAATATCGTGAAAATGGCCATACTGCCCAAGGTAATTTACAAATTCAATGCCATCCCCATCAAGCTACCAATGACTTTCTTCACAGAATTGGAAAATCTACTTTAAAGTTCATATGGAACCAAAAAAGAGCCCGCATCACCAAGTCAATCCTAAGCCAAAAGAAAAAAGCTGGAGGCATCACACTACCTGACTTCAAACTATACTACAAGGCTACAGTAACCAAAACAGCATGCTACTGGTACCAAAACAGAGATATAGATCAATGGAACAGAACAGAGACCTCAGAAATAATGCCACATACCTACAACTATCTGATCTTTGACAAACCTGAGAAAAACAAGCAATGGGGAATGGATTCCCTATTTAATAAATGGTGCGGGGAATACTGGCTAGCCATATGTAGAAAGCTGAAACAGGATCCCTTCCTTACATCTTATACAAAATTCAATTCAAGATGGATTAAATATTTAAACGTTAGACATAAAACCATAAAAACCCTAGAAGAAAACCTAGGCATTACCATTCAGGACATAGGCATGGGCAAGGGCTTCATGTCTAAAACACCAAAAGCAATGGAAACAAAAGACAAAACTGACAAATGGGATCTAATTAAACTAAAGAGCTTCTGCACAGCAAAAGAAACTACCATCAGAGTGAACAGGCAACCTACAACATGGGAGAAAATTTTCACAACCTGCTCATCTGACAAAGGGCTAA
Organism: Gorilla gorilla gorilla; assembly: GCF_029281585.2. Lineage (NCBI taxonomy): Eukaryota > Metazoa > Chordata > Mammalia > Primates > Hominidae > Gorilla > Gorilla gorilla. The sequence goes on from NC_073224.2 coordinate 108,422,216, forward strand.
TATCCAGAATCTACAATGAACTCAAACAAATTTACAAGAAAAAAACAAACAACCCCATCAAAAAGTGGGCAAAGGACATGAACAGACACTTCTCAAAAGAAGACATTTATGCAGCCAAAAAACACATGAGAAAATGCTCATCATCACTAGCCATCAGAGAAATGCAAACGAAAACCACTATGAGATACCATCTCACACCAGTTAGAATGGCAATCATTAAAAAGTCAGGAAACAACAGGTGCTGGAGAGGATGTGGAGAAATAGGAACACTTTCACACTGTTGGTGGGACTGTAAACTAGTTCAACCATTGTGGAAGTAAGTGAGGCGATTCCTTAGGGATCCAGAACTAGAAATAGCATTTGACCAAGCCATCCCATTACTGGGTATATACCCAAAGGACAATAAATCATGCTGCTATAAAGACACATGCACACGTATGTTTATTGAAGCATTATTCACAATAGCAAAGACTTGGAACCAACCCAAGTGTCCAACAATGATAGACTGGATTAAGAAAATGTGGCACATATACACCATGGAATACTATGCAGCCATAAAAAAATGATGAGTTCATGTCATTTGTAGGGACATGGATGAAATTGGAAATCATCATTCTCAGTAAACTATCACAAGAACAAAAACCAAACACCGCATATTCTCACTTATAGGTGGGAATTGAAAAATGAGATCACATAGACACAGGAAGGGGAATATCACACTCTGGGGACTGGGGTGGGGTTGGGGGAGGGGGGAGGGATAGCATTGGGAGATATACCTAAAGCTAGATGAAGAGCTAGTGGGTGCAGCGCACCAGCATGGCACATGTATACATATGTAACTAACCTGCACAATGTGCACATGTACCCTAAAACTTAAAGTATAATAAAAAAAAAAAGGAAAGAAAAAAAAAAGAAAAAAAGTCTGCATGTGGATATATGGACCTCTTAGAGGCCTTCATTGGAAACGGGATTTCTTCATATAATGCTAAACAGAAGAATTGTCAGTAACTTCTTTGTGTTCTGTGTATTCAACTCACAGAGTTGAACCTTCCTTTAGACAGAGCAGATTTGAAACACTCTTTTTGTGCAATATGCAGATGGAGATTTCAAGCGCTTTGAGGCCAATGGTAGAAAAGGAAATATCTTCGTATAACCGCTAGACAGAATCATTCCCAGAAACTACTTTGTGATGTGTGCGTTCAACACACAGAGTTTAAATTTTCTTTTCATAGAAGAGTTTGGAAACACTCTCTTTCTAAAATCTTCAAGTGGATATTTGGACCTCTTTGACGCCTTCGTTGGAAACGGGATTTCTTCATACAACACTAGACAGAAGAATTCTCAGTAACTTCTTTGTGTTGTGTGTATTCAACCCACAGAGTTGAACCTTCCTTTAGATAGAGCAGATTTGAAACACTGTTTTTGTGGAATTTGCAGGTGGAGATTTAAAGCGCTTTGAGGCCAATGGTAGAAAAGGAAATATCTTCTTAACACAACAAGACAGAATCATTCTCAGAAACTACTTTGTGATGTGTGTGTTCAACTCACAGAGTTTAACCTTTCTTTTCATAGAGCAGTTTGGAAACACTCTGTTGTAAAGTCTGCAAGTGGATATTTGGAACTCTTTGAGGCCTTCGTTGGAAACGGGATTTCTTCATATAATTTTAACAGAAGAATTCTCAGTAACTTCTTTGTGTTGTGTGTACTCAACTCACAGAGTTGAACCTTCCTTTAGCTGCAGCGGATTTGAATCTCTCTTTTTGTGGAATATGCAGGTGGAGATTTCAAGTCCTTACGCCAATGGTAGAAAAGGAAATATCTTCGTATAAAAACTAGACAGAATCATTCTCAGAAACTATTTTGTGATGTGTGAGTTGAACTCACAGAGTTTAACCTTTCTTTTCATAGAGCAGTTTGGAAACACTCTGTTTGTAAATTCTGCAAGTGGATATTTGGACCTCTTTGATGCCTTCGATGGAAAGGGGATTTTTTCATACAATGCTAGACAGAAGAATTCTCAGTAATTCTTTTTGTTGAGTGGATTCAACTCACAGAGTTGAAACTTCCTTTACACAGAGTAGATTTGAAACACTCTTCTTGTGGAATTTGCTTTGGAGATTTCAAGCGCTTTGAGGCTAAAGGTAGAAAAGGAAATATCTTCTTATAACAACTGGACAGAATCATCTCAGAAACTACATTGTGATGTGTGTGTTCAACTCACGGAGTTTAACCTTTCTTTTCTTAGAGCAGTTTGGAAACACACTGTTTGTTAAGTCTGCAAGTGGATATTTGGACCTCTTTGAGGCCTTCGTTGAAAACGGGATTTCTTTATGTAATGCTAAACAGAAGAATTCTCAGTAACTTCTGTGTGCTGTGTGTATTCAACTCAGAGACTTAAACATTCCTTTAGACAGAGCAGATATGAAACAGTCTTTTTGTGGAATTTGTAGGTGGAGATTTCGACCGCTTTGTGGCCAGTGGTAGAAAAGGAAATATCTTCTTATAAAACCTAGACGGAATCATTCTCAGAAACTACTTTTTGATGTGTGCATTCAACTCACAGAGTTTATCCTTGCTATTCATAGAGCAGTATGGAAACACTCTGTTTGTAAAATCTGCGTGTGGATATTTGGGACTCTTTGATGCCTTCGTTGGAAACGGGATTTCTTCATACAATGCTAAACAAAAGAAATCTCAGTAACTTCTTTGTGTTGTGTGCATTCAACTCACAGAGTTGAACCTTCCTTTAGTCAGAGCAGATTTGAAACACTCTTTTTGTGGAATATGCAGGTGGAGATTTAAAGCGCTTTGAGGCCATTGGTAGAAAAGGAAATAACTTCGTGTATAAACTAGACAGAATCATTCTCAGAAACTACTTTGTGATGTGTGCGATCAACACACTGAGTTTAACCTTTCTTTCATAGAGCAGTTTGGAAACACTCTGTTTGTAAAATCTGCAAGTGGATATTTGGACCTGTTTGAGGCCTTCGTTGGAACTGGGATTTCTTCATATGAAGCTAGACAGAAAAATTCTCATTAACTTCTGTGTGTTCTGTGTATTCAACCCGCAGAGTTGAACGTTCCTTTAAAGAGAGCAGATTTGAAACAGTCTTTTTGTGGAATTTGCAGGTGCAGATTTCAAGCGCTTTGAGGCCAATGGTAGAGAAGGAAATATCTTCGTATAAAAACTACACAGAATCATTCTCAGAAACTACTTTGTGATGTGTGCGTTCAACGGACAGAGTTTAACCTTTCCTTTCATAGAGCAGTCTGGAAACACACCGTTTTTAAATTCTGCAGGTAGATATTTGGACCTCTTTGAGGCCTTCGTTGAAAACGGGATTTCTTCATATAATGCTAAACAGAAGAATTCTCAGTAACTTCTTTGTGTTGTGTGTATTCAACTCACAGAGTTGAACCCTCCTTTAGACAGAGCAGATTTGAAACACTCTTTATGTGGAATATGCAGTTCAAAGATTTCAAGCGCTTTGAGGCCAATGGTAGAAAAGGAAATATCTTCATATAAAAACTAGACAGAATCACTCTCTGAATCTTCTTTGTGATGTGTGCGTTCAACTCACAGAGTTTAACCTTCCTTTGCATCGAACAGTTTGGAAACACTCTGTTTGTAAAGTCTGCAAGTGGATATTAGGACCTCTTTAAGGCCTTCGTTAGAAAGGGGATTTATTCATATAATGCTAGACAGAATAGTTCTCAGTAACTTCTGTGTGTTCTGTGTATTCAACTAGCAGAGTTGAACATTCCTTCAGACAGAGCAGATTTGAAACTGTGTTTTTGTGTTATTCGCAGGTGGGGACTTCAAGGGCTTTGAGGCAGGTAGAAAAGAAAATATCTTCGCATAACAACTAGAAAGGATCATTTTCAGAAACTACTTTGTGATGTGTGCGTTCAACTCACAGAGTTTAACCTTTCTTTTCAAGGAGCAGTTTGGAAACACTCTGTTTGTAAATTCTGGAAGTGGATATTTGGATTTCTGAGATGCCTTCGTTGGAAAAGGGATTTCTTCATACAATGCTAGACAGAAGAATTCTCAGTAACTTCTTTGTGTTGAGTGTATTCAACTCACAGAGTTGAACATTCCTTTAGACAGAGCAGATTTCAAACACTCTTTTTGTGGAATTTGCAGGTGGAGATTTCAGGTGCTTTGAGGCCAAGGGTAGAAAAGGAAATATCTTCATATAACAATTAGACAGAATCATTGTGAGAAAATACTTTGTGATGTGTGAATTCATCTCAGAGCTTTTAACCTTCCTTTTCATAGAACCTTTTGGAAACACTCTGTTTGAAATGTCTGCAAGTGGATATTTGGACCTCTTTGAGGCCTTCGTTGGAAACGGGATTTCATTATATAATGCTAAACAAAAGAATTCTCAGTAACTTCTTTGTGTTCTGTGTATTCAACTCACAGAGTTGAACCTTCATTTAGACAGAGCAGATTTGAAACACTCTTTTGGAGGAATTTGCAGATGGAGATTTCAAGCGATTTGAGGCCAATGGTAGAAAAGGAAAAATCTTCTTTTATCAACTAGACAAAATCATTCTCAGAAAGTACTTTGTGATGTTTACGTTCAACTCACATAGTTTAACCTTCCTTTTCGTAGAGCAGTTTGGAAACACTCTGTTTCTAAAATCTGCAAGTGGATATTTGGACCTCTTGAGGCCTTCGTTGGAAACGGGATTTCTTCATATGATGCTAGACAGAAGAATTCTCAGTAAATCCTTTGTGTTGATTGCTTTCAACTCACAGAGTTAAAACTTCCTTCAGGCAGAGCAGATTTGAATCACTCTTTTTCTGGAATATGCAGGTGGAGATTTCAAGCGCTTTGAGGCCAATGGTAGAAAAGGAAATATCTTCCTACAAAAACTAGACAGAATCATTCTCAGAAACTACTTTGTGATGCGTGCGTTCAACTCACAGAGTTTAACTTTTCTTTTCATAGAGCAATTTGGAAACACTCTGTTTGTATATTCTGCAAGTAGATATTTCGACCTCTTTGAGGCCTTCGTTGGAAACGGAATTTCTTCATATACTGCTAAACAGAAGAATTCTCAGTATCTTCTTTGTGTTCTGTGTATTCAACTCAAAGAGTTGAAGATTCCTTTAGAGAGAGCAGATTTGATACACACTTTTTATGGAATTTGCAGGTGGAGATTCCAAGCTCTTTGAGGCCAAAGGTAGAAAAGGAATTATCTTCGTATAACAACTAGACAGAATCATTCTCAGAAACTACTTTGTGATGTGTGCGTTCACCTCACGGAGTTTAACCTTTCTTTTCATAGAAGAGTTTGGAAACACTCTGTTTGTAAAATCTGCCAGTGGATATTTGGACCTCTTTGACACCTTCGTGGGAAACGGGATTTCTTCACATAATGCTAGACAGAAGAATTCTCAGTAACTTCTTTCTGTTGTGTGTTTTCAACTCATAGAGTTGAACCTTCCTTTAGACAGAGCGGATTTGAATCACTCTTTTTATGGAATATGCAGGTGGAGATTGCAGGTCCCTTGGGGCCAATGGTAGAAAAGGAAATATCTTCGTGTAAAAACTAGACAGAATCATTCTCAGAAACTACTTTGTGATGTGTGCGTTCAACTCACAGAGTTTAATCTTCCTTTTCATGGAGCAGTTTGGAAACACTCTGTTTGTAAAATCTGCACGTGGATATTTGGACCTCTTAGAGGTCTTCCTTGGAAAAGGGATTTCTTCATATGATGCTGGACAGAAGAATTCTCAGTAACTTCTGTGAGTTGTGTGTATTCAACCCACAGAGTTGAACTTTCCTTTAGACAGAGCAGATTTGAAACACTCTTTTTTTGGATTTTGCAGGTGGAGATTTCAAGGGCTTTGAGGCCAATGGTAGAGAAGGACATATCTTCATATAAAAAATAGACAGAATCAATCTCAGAAACTACTTTGTGATGTGGGTTCAAATCACAGAGTTTAACTTTCCTTTTCGTAGAGCAGTTTGGAAACATTGTGCTTGTAAATTCTGCAAGTGGATATTTGGACCTCTTTGAGGCCTTTGTTGGAAACGGCATTTCTTCATATAATGCTAAACAGAAGAATTCTCAGTAACTTCTTTGTGTTGTGTGTATTTAACTCACAAATTTGAACCTTCCTTTAGACAGAGCAGATTTGATACACTCTTTTTATGGAATTTGCAGGAGGAGATTTCAAGCGCTTTGTGGCCAGTGGTAGAAAAGGAAATATCTTCGTATAACAGCTAGACAGAATCTTTCTCAGAAACTACATTGTGAAGTGTGCATTCAACTCACAGAGTTTAACCTTCAATTTCATAGAGCAGTTTGGAAACATTCTGTTTGTAAAGTCTACAAGTGGATATTTGGACGTCTTAAAGGCCTTCGTTGGAAACGGGATTTCTTCAAATAATGCTAGACAGAAGGATTCTCAGTAACTTCTTTGTGTTGTGTGTATTCAACTCACGGAGTTGAACCTACCTTTAGACAGAGCGGATTTGAATCACTCTTTTTGTGGAATGTGCAGGTGTAGATTTCAAGTCCATGAGACCAATGGTAGAAAAGGAAATATCTTCGTATGAAAACTAGACAGAATCATTCTCAGAAACTACTTTGAGATGTGTGCGTTCAAGTCACAGAGTTTAACCTTACTTTTCATAGAGCACTTTGGAAACACTCTGTAATATCTGCAAGTGGATATTTGGACCTCTTTGAGGCCTTCGTTGGAAACGGGATTTCTTCATATAATGCTAAACAGAAGAATTCTCACTAAATTCTTTGTGTTGTGTGTACTCAACTCATAGAGTTGAACCTTCCTTTAGAGGGAGCAGATTTGATACACTCTTTTTGTGGAATTTGCAGGTGGAGACTCCAAGCGCTTTGAGGCCAATGGTAGAAAAGGAAATATCTTGGTATAACAACTAGACAGAATAATGGTCAGAAACTACTTTGTATTGTGTGTGTTCAACTCACAAAATTTTACCTTTCTTTTCATAGAGGAGTTTGGAAACACTCTGTTTGTAAAGTCTGCAAGTGGATATTTGGTCCACTTTGAGGCCTTTGTTGGAAACGGGATTTCTTCATATAATGCTAAACAGAAGAATTCACAGTAGCTTCTTTGTGTTCTGTGAATTCAACTCACAGAGTTGAACCTTCCTTTAGACACAGCAGATTAGAAACACTCTTTTTGTGGAATTTGCAGATGGAGATTTCAAGCGCTTAGAGGCCAATGGTAGAAAAGGAAGTAACTTCATAAAAAAACTAGACAGAATCATTCTCAGAAACTACCTTGTGATGTGAGCGTTCAACTCACAGAGTTTAAGCTTTCTTTTCATAGAGCAGTTTGGAAACACTCTGTTTGTAAAGTCTGCAAGTGGATATTTGGACCACTTTGAGGACCTTGTTGGAAACGGGATTTCTTCATATAATGCTAGACAGAAGAATTCTCAGTAGCTTCTTTGTGTTCTGTGTTTTCAACCCACAGAGTTGAATATTCCTTTAGACAGAGCTGATTTGAAACACTCTTTTTGTGGAATATGCAGGTGGAGATTTCATGGGCTTTGAGGCCAATGGTAGAAAAGGAAATATCTACTTGTAACAACTAGACAGAGTCATTCTGAGAAATACTTTGTGATGTGTGCGTTCAACTCACAGACTTTAACCTTCCTTTTCTTAGAGCAGTTTGGAAACACTCTGTAATATCTGCAAGTGGATATTTGGACCTCTTTGAGGCCTTCGTTGGAAACGGGATTTCTTCATATAATGCTAAACAGAAGAATTCTCACTAAATTCTTTGTGTTGTGTGTACTCAACTCATAGAGTTGAACCTTCCTTTAGAGGGAGCAGATTTGATACACTCTTTTTGTGGAATTTGCAGGTGGAGACTCCAAGCGCTTTGAGGCCAATGGTAGAAAAGGAAATATCTTGGTATAACAACTAGACAGAATAATGGTCAGAAACTACTTTGTATTGTGTGTGTTCAACTCACAAAATTTTACCTTTCTTTTCATAGAGGAGTTTGGAAACACTCTGTTTGTAAAGTCTGCAAGTGGATATTTGGTCCACTTTGAGGCCTTTGTTGGAAACGGGATTTCTTCATATAATGCTAAACAGAAGAATTCACAGTAGCTTCTTTGTGTTCTGTGAATTCAACTCACAGAGTTGAACCTTCCTTTAGACACAGCAGATTAGAAACACTCTTTTTGTGGAATTTGCAGATGGAGATTTCAAGCGCTTAGAGGCCAATGGTAGAAAAGGAAGTAACTTCATAAAAAAACTAGACAGAATCATTCTCAGAAACTACCTTGTGATGTGAGCGTTCAACTCACAGAGTTTAAGCTTTCTTTTCATAGAGCAGTTTGGAAACACTCTGTTTGTAAAGTCTGCAAGTGGATATTTGGACCACTTTGAGGACCTTGTTGGAAACGGGATTTCTTCATATAATGCTAGACAGAAGAATTCTCAGTAGCTTCTTTGTGTTCTGTGTTTTCAACCCACAGAGTTGAATATTCCTTTAGACAGAGCTGATTTGAAACACTCTTTTTGTGGAATATGCAGGTGGAGATTTCATGGGCTTTGAGGCCAATGGTAGAAAAGGAAATATCTACTTGTAACAACTAGACAGAGTCATTCTGAGAAATACTTTGTGATGTGTGCGTTCAACTCACAGACTTTAACCTTCCTTTTCTTAGAGCAGTTTGGAAACACTCTGTTTGTGAATTCTGCAGGTAGATATTTGGACCTCTTTGAGGCCTTCGTTGGAAACGGGATTTCTTCATATAATGCTAAACAGAGGAATTCTCAGTAACTTCTTTGGGTTGAGTGTATTCAACTCACAGAGTTGAACTTTCCTTTGGACAGTGGAAAAGGGATTTCTTCATATAATGCTAGACAGAAGACTTATCAGTAACTTCTTTGTGTTGTGTGTATTCAACTCAAAGAGTTGAACCTTCCTTTAGAGAGAGAGGATTTGAATCACTCTTTTTTGTGGAATATGCAGGTGGAGATTTTAAGTCCTTTGAGGCCAATGGTAGAAAAGGAAATATCTTCGTATAAAAACTAGACAGAATCATTCTCATAAACTACTTGGTGCTGTGTGCGTTCAACACACAGAGTTTAACCTTTCTGTTCATACAGGAGTTTGGAAACACTCTGTTTGTAAATTCTGCAAGTGGATATTTGGACCTCTTTGATGCCTTCGTTAGAAACGGTATTTCGTCATGCAACGATAGACAGAAGAATTCTCAGTAACTTCTTTTTGTTGAGTGTGTTCAACTCAGAGATTTGAACCTTCCTTTGGACAGAGCAGATATGACACTCTCTTTTTGTGTAATTTGAAGTTGGAGATTTCAAGCGCTATGAGGGCATTGGTAGAAAAGGAAATATCTTCATATAAAAATTAGACAGAATCATTCTCAGAAACTACTTTGTGATGTGTGAGTTCAACTCACAGTGTTTAACCTTACTTTTCACAGAGCTGTTTGGAAGCACTCTGTTTGTAAAATCTGCAAGTGGATATGTGGATCTCTTTGAGGCCTTCGTAGGAAACGGGATTTCTCCTTGCAATGCTAGACAGAAGAATTCTCAGTAACTTCTTTGGGTTGAGTGTATTCAGCTCACGGAGTTGAACCTTCCTTCGCACAGAGCAGATTTGAAACACTCTTTTGGTGGAATTTGCAGAAGGAGATTTCAGGAGATTTGAGGAAAATGGTAGAAAAGGAAATACCTTCGTATAAAAACTAGACAGAATCATTCTCAGAAACTATTTTGTGATGTGTGCGTTCAACTCGCAGAGTTTAACCTTCGTTTTCATAGAGCTGATTGGAAACACTCTGTGTGTACACTCTGCAAGTAGATATTTCGACCTCTTTGGGGCCTTCGTTGAAAACGGGATTTCTTCATATAATGCCAAACAGAAGAATTCTCAGTAACTTCTTTGTGTTGTGTGTATTCTACTCACAGAGTTGAACCTTCCTGTAGACAGAGCAGATTTGAAACACTCTTTTGGCGGAATATGCAGACGGAGATTTCAAGCACTTTGAGGCCAGTGGTAGAAAAGGATATTTCTTCGTATAAAAACTTGACAGAATCATTCTCAGAAACTGCTTTCTGATGTGTGCGTTCAACTCACAGAGTTTAACCTTCCTTTTCAAACAGCAGTTTGGAAACACTCTGTTTGCAAATTCTGCAAGTGGATATTTGGACCTCCTTGATGCCTTCGTTTGAAACCGCATTTCTTCATACAATGCTAGACTGAAAAATTCTCAGTAACTTCTTTGTGTTGAGGGTATTCAACTCAAAGAGCTGAACCTTCCTTTAGACAGAGCAGATTTGAAACGCTCTTTTTGTGGAATTTGCAGGTGGAGATTTCAAGCACTTTGAGGCCAGTGGTGGAAAAGGAAATATCTTCGTGTAAAAACTAGACAGAATCATTCTCAGAAACCACTTTGAGTTGTGTGTGTTCAACTCACAGGGTTTAACCTTTCTTTTCATAGAGTAGTTTGGAAACACTCTGTTTGTAAGGACTGCAAGTGGATATTTGGACCTCTTTGAGGCCTTCGTTGGAAACGGGATTTCTTCATATAATGCTAAACAGAAGAATTCTCAGTAACTTCTTTGTGTTGTGTGTATTCAACTCAGAGAGTTGAACCTTCCTTTACACAGAGGAGTTTTGAAACACTCTTTTTCTGGAATTTGCAGGAGGAGATTTCAAGCAATTTGAGGCCAATGTTAGAAAAGGAAATATCCCCTTATAACAGCTAGACAGAATCACTCACAGAAACAACATTGTGATGTGTGAGTTCAACTCACAGAGTTTAACCTTTCTTTTCATAGAGCAGTTTGGAAACACTCTGTTTGTAAGTTCTGCAAGTGGATATTTGAACAGCTTTGAGGCCATCGTTGGAAACAGGATTTCTTCATATAATGCTAAGCAGAAGAATTCTCAGTAACTTCTTTGTGTTGTGTGTATTCAACTCACAGACATGAAAATTCCTGTAGAAATAGCAGATTTGAAACACACTTTTTGTGGAATTTGCAGGTGGAGATTTCAAGCACTTTGAGGCCAGAGGTGGAAAAGGAAATATCTTCGTATAAAAACTAAAGAGAATCATTCTCAGAAACTACTTTGTGATGTGTGCGTTGAACTCACAGAGTTTAACCTTCCTTTTCATAGAGCAGTTTGGAAACACTCTGTTTGTAAATTCTGCAAGTGAATATTTGGACCTCTTTTATGCCATCATTGGAAACGGGACTTCTTCATTCAATGCTAGACAGAAGAATTCTCAGTAACTCCTTTGTGTTGAGTGTATTCAACAGAAAGAGTTGAACCTTCCTTTACACAGAGGAGATTTGAAACATTCTTTTTGTGGAATTTGCAGGTGGAGGTTTCAAGTGATTTGGGGCCAATTGTAGAAAAGGAAATATCTTCGTATAAAAACTACACAGAATCATTCTCAGAAACCACTTTGTGATGTGTGCATTGAACTCAAAGTGTTTAACCTTTCTTTTCATACAACAGTTTGAAAACACTCTGTTTGTACATTCTGTAAGTATATATTTCGACCTCATTGAGGCATTCGTTGGAAACGGGATTTCTCCATATAACGCTAAACAGAAGAATTCTCAGTAACTTGTTTGTGTTGAGGGTATTCAACTCACAGAGTTGAACCTTCTTTAAATAGAGCAGATTTGAAACCCTCTTTTTGTGGAATTTGCAAGTGGAGATTTCAGGCGCTTTGAGGCCAATGGTAGAAAAGGAAATATCTTCTTATAACAACTAGACAGAATCATTCTCAGAAACTACTTTGTAATGTGTGCATTGAACTCAAAGAGTTTAACCTTTATTTTCATAGAGCAGTTTGGAAACACTCTCTTTGTAAAATCTGCAAGTGGATATTTGGACCTCTTTGAGGCCTTCGTTGGGAAAGGGATTTCTTCATATAATGCTAGACATAAGAATTCTCAGTAACTTATTTGTGTTGTGTGTATTCAACTCACAGTGTTGAACCCTACTTTAGATAGAGCAGATTTGAAACACTCTTTTTGTGGAATTTGCAGATGGAGATTTCAAGCCCTTTGACGCTAAAGGTAGAAAAAGAAATATGTTCTTATCAAAACTAGACAGAATCATTCACAGAAACTACTTTGTGATGTGTGTGTTCAACTCACTGAGTTTAAGCATTCTTTTCATAGAGCAGTTTGGAAACACTCTGTTTGTAAAGTCTGCAAGTGTTTACTTGGACCTCTTAGAGATTTTCGTTGGAAAAGAGATATCTTCCTATAATGCTAAACAGAAGAATTCTCAGTAACTTCTTTGTGTTCTGTGTATTTAACTCACAGAGTTGAACCTTCGTTTAGACAGACCAGACTTGAAACACTCTTTTGTTGGAATTTACAGAAGGAGATTTCAAGCGATTTAAGGCCAATGGTAGAAAAGCAAATATCCTCGTACAAACACTAGACAGAATCATTCTCAGAAACTACTTTGTGATGTGTGCGTTCAACTCACAGAGCTTAAACTTTCTTTTCATAGAGCAGTTTGGAAACACTCTGTCTGTAAATACTACAAGTGGATATTTGGACCTCTTTGAGGCCTTTGTTGGAAACGGGAATTCTTTATATAATGCTAAACAGAAGAATTCTCAGTAACTTATTTGTGTTGTGTGTATTCAACTCAGAGAGTTGAACCTTGCTTTTGACAGAGCAGATTTGAAACACTGTTTTTGTGGAATTTGCAAGTGGAGATTTCAAGTGCTTTGAGGCCAATGGTAGAAAAGGAAATATGTTCTTATCAAAACTAGACAGAATCATTCACAGAAACTACTTTGTGATGTGTGTGTTCAACTCACTGAGTTTAAGCATTCTTTTCATAGAGCAGTTTGGAAACACTCTGTTTGTAAAGTCTGCAAGTGTTTACTTGGACCTCTTAGAGATTTTCGTTGGAAAAGAGATATCTTCCTATAATGCTAAACAGAAGAATTCTCAGTAACTTCTTTGTGTTCTGTGTATTTAACTCACAGAGTTGAACCTTCGTTTAGACAGACCAGACTTGAAACACTCTTTTGTTGGAATTTACAGAAGGAGATTTCAAGCGATTTAAGGCCAATGGTAGAAAAGCAAATATCCTCGTACAAACACTAGACAGAATCATTCTCAGAAACTACTTTGTGATGTGTGCGTTCAACTCACAGAGCTTAAACTTTCTTTTCATAGAGCAGTTTGGAAACACTCTGTCTGTAAATACTACAAGTGGATATTTGGACCTCTTTGAGGCCTTTGTTGGAAACGGGAATTCTTTATATAATGCTAAACAGAAGAATTCTCAGTAACTTCTTTGTGTTGTGTGTATTCAACTCAGAGAGTTGAACCTTGCTTTTGACAGAGCAGATTTGAAACACTGTTTTTGTGGAATTTGCAAGTGGAGATTTCAAGTGCTTTGAGGCCAATGGTAGAAAAGGAAATATGTTCTTATCAAAACTAGACAGAATCATTCACAGAAACTACTTTGTGATGTGTGTGTTCAACTCACTGAGTTTAAGCATTCTTTTCATAGAGCAGTTTGGAAACACTCTGTTTGTAAAGTCTGCAAGTGGATACTTGGACCTCTTAGAGATTTTCGTTGGAAGAGAGATATCTTCCTATAATGCTAAACAGAAGAATTCTCAGTAACTTCTTTGTGTTCTGTGTATTTAACTCACTGAGTTGAACCTTCGTTTAGACAGACCAGATTTGAAACACTCGTTTGTTGGAATTTGCAGATGGAGATTTCTAGCGATTTGAGGCCAATGGTAGAAAAGCAAATATCCTCGTACAAAAACTAGACAGAATCATTCTCAGAAACTACTTTCTGATGTGTGCGTTCAACTCACAGAGCTTAACCTTTCTTTTCATAAAGCAGTTTGGAAACACTCTGTCTGTAAATTCTGCAAGTGGATATTTGGACCTCTTTGAGGCCTTTGTTGGAAACGGGAATTCTTTATATAATACTAAACAGAAGAATTCTCAGTAACTTCTTTGTGTTGTGTGTATTCAACTCAGAGAGATGAACCTTGCTTTTGACAGAGCAGATTTGAAACTCTGTTTTTGTGGAATTTGCAAGTGGAGATTTCAAGTGCTTTGAGGCCAATGGTAGAAAAGGAAATATCTTCTTATAACAACTAGACAGAATCATTCTCAGAAACTACTGCGTAATGTGTGCGTTCAACCCACAGAGTTTAAACTTTCTTTTCACAGAGCAGTTTGGAAACACTCTCTTTGTAAAATCTGCAATTGGATATTTCAACCTCTTTGAGGACTTCGTTTGAAACGGGATTTCTTCATATAATGATAAACAGAAGAATTCTCAGTAACTTCTTTGTGTTGTGCGTATTTAACTCACAAATTTGAACCTTCCTTTAGACAGAGCAGATTTGATACACTCTTTTTATGGAATTTGCAGGAGGAGATTTCAAGCGCTTTGTGGCCAATGGTAGAAAAGGAAATATCTTCGTATAACAGCTAGACACAATCATTCTCAGAAACTACTTTGTGATGTGTGCATTCAACTCACAGAGTTTAACCTTCAATTTCATATAGCAGTTTGGAAACATTCTGTTTGTGAAGTCTACAAATGGATATTTGGACGTCTTAAAGGCCTTCGTTGGAAACGGGATTTCTTCAAATAATGCTAGACAGAAGGATTCTCAGTAACTTCTTTGTGTTGTGTGTATTCAACTCACGGAGTTGAACCTACCTTTAGACAGAGCGGATTTGAATCACTCTTTTTGTGGAATGTGCAGGTGTAGATTTCAAGTCCATGAGACCAATGGTAGAAAAGGAAATATCTTCGTATAAAAACTAGAAAGAATCATACTCAGAAACTACTTTGAGATGTGTGCGTTCAAGTCACAGAGTTTAACCTTACTTTTCATAGAGCAGTTTGGAAACATTCTGTAAATTCTGCAAGTGGATATTTGGACCTCTTTGATGCTTTCGTTGGAAACGGGATTTCTTCATACAATGCTACACAGAAGAATTCTCAGTAACTTCTTCGTGTTGAGTGTATTCAACTCACAGAGTTGAAGCTTCCTTTACACAGAGCAGATTTGAAACACTCTTGTTGTGGTATTTGCAGGAGGAGATTTCAAGCGCTTTCAGGTCAATGGTAGAAAAGGAAATATTTTCGTATAAAAACTAGGCAGAATCATTCTCAGAAACTACTTTGTGATGTGTGTGTTCAACTCACAGATTTTAACCTTTCTTTTCATGGAAGAGTTTGGAAACACTCTCTTTGCAAAATCTGCAAGTGGATATTTGGACCTCTTTCACGCCTTCGTTGGAAACGGGATTTCTTCATACAATGCTGGACAGAATAAATCTCAGTAACTTCTTTGTGTTGAGTGTATTCAACTCACAGAGTTGAACCTTCCTTTACACAGAGCAGATTTGAAGCATTCTTTTTGTGGAATTTGCAGATGGAGATTGCAAGCGCTTTGATGCCAATGGTAGAAATGCAAATATCTTCTTATAACAACTAGAAAGAATCATTCTCAGAAACTACTTTGTGATGTGTGTGTTCAACTCACAGAGTTTAACCTTTCTTTTCATAGAGCAGTTTGGAAACACTCTGTTTGTAAATTCTGCAAGTGGATATTTGGACCTCTTTGATGCCTTCGTTGGAAACGGGATTTCTTCATATAATGCTAAACAGAAGAATTCTCAGTAACTTCTTTGTGTTCTGTGTATTCACCTCACAGAGTTGAACCTTCCTTTAGACAGAGCAGATTTGGTACACTCTTTTTGTGGAATTTGCAGGTGGAGATTTCAATCCTTTGAGGCCAATGGTAGAAAAGGAAATATCTTGGTGTAAAAACTAGACAGAATCATTCTCAGAAACTGCTTTGTGATGTGTGTGTTCAACTCACAGAGTTTAACCTTCCTTTTCATAGAGCAGTTTGGAATCACTCTGTTTTGAAATTCTGCAGGTGGATAAGTGGACCTCTTTGCTACCTTCTTTGGAAACACCATTTCTTCATACAATGCTAGACAGAAGAATTCTCAGTAACTTCTTTGTGTTGGGGGTATTCAACTCACAGAGTTTAACGTTCCTTTAGATAGAGCAGATTTGAAACAGTCTTTTTGTTGAATTTGCAGGTGAATGTTTCAAGCACTTTCAGGCCAATGGTAGAAAAGAAAATATCTTCTTTTAACAACTAGACAGAATCATTCTCAGAAACTACTTTGTGATGTGTGTGTTCAACTCACAGAGTTTAACCTTCCTTTACATAGAGCAGTTTGGAAACACTCCGTTTGTAAATAAGAGCTATCTATGACAAACCCACAGCCAATATCATACTGAATGGGCAAAAACTGGAAGCATTCCCTTTGAAAACTGGCACAAGACAGGGATGCCCTCTCTCACCGCTCCTATTCAATGTAGTGTTGGAAGTTCTGGCCGGGGAAATTAGGCAGGAGAAGGAAATAAAATATATTCAATTAGGAAATGAGGAAGTCAAATTCTCCCTGTTTGTAGACGACTTGATAGAATATCTAGAAAACCCCATTGTCTCAGCCCAAAATCTCCTTAAGCTGACAAGCAACTTCAGCAAATCTCAGGATACAAAATCAATGTACAAAAATCACAAGCGTTCTTATACACCAACAACAGACAAACAGAGAGCCAAATCATGAGTGAACTCCCATTCACAATTGCTTCAGAGAGAATAAAACACCTAGGAATCCAACTTACAAGGGATGTGAAGGACCTCTTCAAGGAGAACTACAAACCACTGTTCAACAAAATAAAAGAGTATACAAACAAATGGAAGAATATTCCATGCTCATGGGTAGGAAGAGATAACATCGTGAAAATGGCCATACTACCCAAGGTAATTTACAGATTCAATGCCATCCCCATCAAGCTACCAATGACTTTCTTCACAGAATTGGAAAAAAACTACTTTAAAGTTCATATGGAACCAAAAAACAGCCCGCATCACCAAGTCAATCCTAAGCCAAAAGAACAAAGCTGGAGGCATCACACTACCTGACTTCAAACTATACTACAAGGCTACAGTAACCAAAACAGCTTGGTGCTGGTACCAAAACAGAGATATAGATCAATGGAACAGAACAGAGCCCTCAGAAATAACGCCACATACCTACAACTATCTGATCTTTGACAAACCTGACAAAAACAAGCAATGGGGAAAGGATTCCCTATTTAATAAATGGTGCTGGGAAAACTGGCTAGCCATATGTAGAAAGCTGAAACTGGATCCCTTCTTTACACCTTATACAAAAATCACTTCAAGATGGATTAAAGATTTAAACGTTAGACATAAAACCATAAAAACCCTAAAAGAAAACCTAGGCATTACCATTCAGGACATAGGCATGGGCAAGGACTTCATGTCCAAAACACCAAAAGCAATGGCAACAAAAGCCAAAATTCACAAATGGGATCTAATTAAACTAGAGAGCTTCTGCACAGCAAGAGAAACTACCATCGGAGTGTACAGGCAACCTACAAAATGGGAGAAAATTTTTGCAACGTACTCATCTGACAAAGGGCTAATATCCAGAATCTACAATGAACTCACACAAATTGACAAGAAAAAAACAAACAACCCCATCAAAAAGTGGGCAAAGGACATGAACAGACACGTCTGAAAAGAAGACATTTTTGCAGCGAAAAAACACATGAGAAAATGCTCATCATCACTAGCCATCAGAGAAATGCAAATGAAAAACACTATGAGATACCATCTCACACCAGTTAGAATGGCAATCATTAAAAAGTCAGGAAACAACAGGTGCTGGAGAGGATGTGGTGAAATAGGAAAACTTTCACACTGTTGGTGGGACTGTAAACTAGTTCAACCATTGTGGAAGTCAGTGTGGCAATTCCTCAGGGATCTAGAACTAGAAATACCATTTGACCCAGCCATCCCATTACTGGGTATATACCCAAAGGACTATAAATCATGCTGCTATAAAGACACATGCACATGTATGTTTTTTGCGGCATTATTCACAATAGCAAAGACTTGGAACCAACCCAAACGTCCAACAATGATAGACTGGATTAAGAAAATGTGGCACATATACACCATGGAATACTATGCAGCCATAAAAAATGATGAGTTCATGTCCTTTGTAGGGACATGGATGAAATTGGAAATCATCATTCTCAGTAAACTACCACAAGAACAAAAACCAAACACCGCATATTCTCACTTATAGGTGGGAATTGAACAATGAGATCACATGGACACAGGAAGGGGAATATCACACTCTGGGGACTGTTGTGGGGTGGGGTGTTGGGGGAGGGATAGCATTGGGAGATATACCTAATGCTAGATGAAGAGCTAGTGGGTGCAGCGCACCAGCATGGCACATGTATATATATGTAACTAACCTGCACAATGTGCACATGCACCCTAAAACTTAAAGTATAATAAAAAAAAAAGGAAACAAAAAAAAGAAAAAAGTCTGCAAGCGGATATTTGGACATCTTTGAGGCCTTCTTTGGAAACGGGATTTCTTCATATAATGCTAGAGAGAAGAATTCTCAGTAACTTCTTTGTGTTGTGTGTATTCAACTCAAAGAGTTGAACCTTCCTTTAGATAGAGCAGATTTGAAACACTCTTTTTGTGGAATTTGCTGGTGGAGATTTCATGCGCTTTGAGGCCAATGGTGGATAAGGAAATGTCTTCATATAAAAACTAGACAGAATCATTCTCAGAAACTACATTGTGATGTGTGACTTCAACTCACAGAGTTTAACCTTTCTTTTCACAGAGCAGTTTGGAAACACTCTCTTTGTATAGTCTGCAAGTGGATATTTGGACCTCTTAGAGGCCTTCCTTGGCAACGAGATTTCTTCATAAAATGCTAGACAGAAGAATTCTCAGTAAATTCTGTATGTTGTTTGTATTCAACCAACAGAGTTGAACATTCCTTTAGACAGAACAGATTTGAAGCTGTCTTTTTGTGGATTTTGCAGGTGGAGATTTCAAGCGCTTTGTGGCCAATGGCAGTGAAGGAAATATCTTCGAATAAAAACTAGACAGAATCATTCTCAGAAAGTACTTTGTGATGTGTGTGTTCAACTCATAGAGTTTAACCTTCCTTTTCATAGAGCAGTTTGGAAACTCTCTCTTTGTAAATTCTGCAAGTAGATATTTGGACATCTTTGATGCCTTTGTTGGAAACGGGATTTCTTCATATAATGCTAAACAGAAGAATTCTCAGTAACTCCTTTGTGTTGTGTGTATTCAACACACAGTGTTGAAACTTCCTTTAGACACAGCAGATTTCACACACTGCTTTTGTGGAATTTGCAGGTGGAGATTTCAAACACTTTGAGGCCCATGGTAGAAAAGGAAATATCTTGATATAACTACTAGGCAGAACCATTCTCAGAAACTACTTTGTGATGTGCGCACTCAACTCACAGAGTTTATCCTTTCTTTTCATAGAGCAGTTCGGAAACACGCTGTTTCTAAAGTCTGCAAGTGGATATTTGGACCTCTTTGAGGCCTTCGTAAGAAACGGGATTTCTTCATATAATGCCTAGCAGAAGAATTCTCAGTAACTTCTTTGTGCTGTGTGTATTCAACTCACAGAGTTGAACCTTCCTTTAGACAGATCAGATTTTAAACCCTCTTTTTGTGGAATATGCAGGAGAGAATTCATGGGCTTTGAGGCCAATGGTAGAAAAGGAAATATGTTCGTATAAAAACTAAGCAGAATCATTCTCAGAAACTACTTTGTGATGTGCGCATTTACCTCCCAGAGTTTAACCTTCCTTTTCATAGAGCAGTTTGGAAACACTCTGTTTGTAAGTTCTGCTAGTGGATATTTGGACCTCTTTGATGCCTTCATTGGAAACGGGAATTCTTCATACAATGCTAGACAGAAGAATTCTCAGTTACTTCTATTTGTTGAGGGTATTCAACTCAAAGACTAGAACCTTCCTTTTGATAGAGCAGATTTGAAACCCTCATTTTGTGGAATTTGCAGGTGGAGATTTGAAGCGCTTTGAGGCCAATGGTAGACAAGGAAATATCTTCTTATAACAGCTAGACAAAATCATTGTCAGAAACTACTTTTTATTGTGTGTGTTCAAGTCACTGAGTTTAACCTTTCTTTTCATACAGGGATTTGGAAACACTCTGTTTGTAAAGTCTGCAAGTGGATATTTGGACCTCTTTGAGGCCTTTGTTGGAAACGGGATTTCTTCATATAATGCTAAACAGAAGAATTCACAGTAGCTTCTTTGTGTTCTGTGAATTCAACTCACAGAGTTGAACCTTCCTTTAGACACAGCAGATTTGAAACACTCTTTTTGTGGAATTTGCAGATGGAGATTTCAAGCGCTTAGAGGCCAATGGTAGAAAAGGAAATAACTTCGTATAAAAACTAGACAGAATCATTTCCAGAAACTGCGTTGGGATGTGTGCATTCAACTCACAGAGTTTAACCTTTCTTTTCATAGAGCAGTTTGGAAACACGCTGTTTCTAAAGTCTGCAAGTGGATATTTGGACCTCTTTTAGGCCTTCGTAAGAAACGGGATTTCTTCATATAATGCCTAGCAGAAGAATTCTCAGTAACTTCTTTGTGTTGTGTGTATTCAACTCACAGAGTTGAACCTTCCTTTAGACAGAGCAGATTTGAAACACTCTTTTTGTGGAATATGCAGTTGGAGATTACATGCGCTTTGAGGCCAATGGTAGAAAAGGAAATATCATCATATGAAAACTAGGCAGAATCATTCTCAGAAACTACTTTGTGATGTGTGCGTTCAATTCACAGAAATTAACGTTCCTTTTCGTAGAGCAGTTTGGAAACACCCTATTTGTAAATTCAGCAAGTGGATATTTGGACGACTTTGATGCCTTCGTTGGAAACGGGATTTCTTCATACAAGGCTAGACAGAAGAATTCTCAGTAACTTCTGTGTGTTGAGTGTATTCAACTCACAGTGTTGAAGCTTCCTTTACAAAGAGCAGACTTGAAACATTCTTTGTGGAATTTCCAGGAGCAGATTTCAAGTGCTTTGAGGCCAATGGTAGAAAAGGAAATACCTTCCTATAACAACTAGACAGAATCATTCTCAGAAACTACTTTGTGATGTGTGTGTTCAACTCACAGAGTTTAACCTTTCTTTTCATAGAGCAGTTTGGAAACACTCTGTTTGTAAAGTCTGAAAGTGGATCTTTGGACCTCTTTGAGGCCTTCGTTGAAAACGGGATTTCTTTCTATAGTGCTAAACAGAAGAATTCTCAGTAACTACTTTGTGTTGTGTGTTTTCAACTCAGGGAGTTGAAACTTCCTTTAGACAGAGCAGATTTGAAACACTCTTTTTGTGGATTATGCAGGTGGAGATTACATTCGATTTGAGGCCAGTGGTAGAAAATTAAACATCTTGGTATAAAAACTAGACAGAATCATTCTCAGAAAATACTTTGTGATGTGTGCGTTCAACTCACAGAGTTTAACCTTCCTTATCATAGAGCAGTTTGGAAACACTCTGTTTGTAAATTCTGCAAGTGGAGATTTGGACCTCTTTGAGGCCTTCGTTGGAAACGGGATTTCTTCTTACAATGCTGCACAGAAGAATTCTCAGTAGCTTGTTTGTGTTGAGGGTATTCAACTCACCGAGTTGAACCTTCCTTTAGATAGAACAGTTTTGAAACACTCTTTTTGCGGAATTTGCAGGTGGAGATTTCAAGCGCTTTGAGGCCAATGGTAGAAAAGGAACTTTCTTCATATTACAACTAGACAGAATGATTCTCAGAAAATACTTTGTGATGTGTGCGTTCAACTCACAGAGTTTAACCTTTCTTTCCATACAGCAGTTTGGAAACACTCTGTTTGTACATTCTGGAGGTAGATATTTCTACCTCTTTGAGGTATTCTTTGGAAAAGGGATTTCTTCTTATAATGCTAAACGGAAGAATTCTTAGAAACTTCTTTTTGTTTTGTGTATTCAACTCGCAGGGTTGAACCTTCCTTAAGACAAAGGAGATGAGATACATTCTTTTTGTGGAATTTGCACGTGGAGATTTCAAGTGCTTTCAGGCCATTGGTAGAAAAGGGAATATCTTGGTATAAAAAGTAGACAGAATCATTCTCAGAAACTACTTGGTGATGTGTGCGTTCAACTCACAGCGTTTAACCTTTCTTTTCATAGAGCAGTTTCTAAACACTATCTTTGTAAAATCTGCAAGTGGATATTTGGACCTCTTTGAGGCCTTCGTTGGAAACGGGATTTCTTCGTGTAATGCTAGACAGAAGAATTCTCAGGAACTTCTTTGTGTTGTGTGTATTCAACTCACAGATTTGAACCTCCGTTTAGACAGAGCATATTTGAAACACTCTTTTTGTGGAATATGCAGGTGGATATTTCATGCGCTTTGTGGCCAATGGTAGAAAAGGAAATATATTCGTATAAAAACTAGACAGAATCTTTCTCAGAAACTACTTTGTGAAGTGTGCGTTCAACTCACAGAGTTTAACCTTCCTTTCCATAGAGCAGTTTGGAGACACTATGTTTGTAAATTCTGCAAGTGGATAATTGGACCTCTTTGATGTCTTCGTTGGAAACGGGATTTCTTCATGCAATGCTAGACAGAAGAATTCTCAGTAGCTTCTTTGTGTTGTGTGTATTCAACTCAGAGAGTTGAATCTTCCTTTAGACAGAAAAGATTTGATACACTCTTTTTATGGAATTTGCAGGTGGAGATTTCAAGCGCCCTGAGGCCAATGGTAGAATAGGAAATATCTTCGTATAACAACTACACAGAATCATTCTCAGAACCTACTTTGTGATGTGTGCATTCAACTGGCAGAGTTTAACCTTTCTTTTCATAGAACAGTTTGGAAAAACTCTTTTTGTAATATGTGCAAGAGGATATTTGGACTTCTTTGACGCCTTCGTTGGAAACGGGATTTCTTCATATATTGCTAGACAGTAGAATTCTCAGTAACTTCTTTGTGTTGTGTGTATTCAACTCACAGAGTTGAAACTTCCTTTAGTAAAAGCAGATTTGAAACACTATTTTGGTGGAATTTGCAGGTGGAGATTTCAAGCACTTTGAGGCCAGTGGTAGAAAAGGAAATGTCTTCATATAAAAACTAGACAGAATCATTCTCAGAAACTACTTTGTGATGTGTGCACTCAACTCGGAGAGTTTAAACTTTCTTTTCATAGAGCAGTTTGGAAACACTCTGTTTGTAAAGTCTGCAAGTGGGTATTTGGACCTCTTTGAGGCCTTCGTTGGAAACGGGATTTCTTCATATAATGCTAAACAGAAGAATTCTCAGTAACTTCTTTGTGTTGTGTGTATTCAACGCACAGAGTTGAAACTTCCTGTAGAAAGAGCGGATTTGAAGAACTCTTTTTGTGAAATTTGCAGGTGGAGATTTCAAGCACTTTCAGGCCAGTGGTAGAAAAGGAAATATCTTCTGATAACAAGTAGACAGAATCATTCTCAGAAAGTACATTGTGATGTGTGTGTTCAACACACAGTTTAACCTTTCTATTCATAGAGCAGTTTGGAAATACTCTGTTTGTAAATTCTGCAAGTGGATATTTGGACCTCTTTGAGGCCTTCGTTGGAAACGGGATTTCTTTATATAGTGCTAAACAGAAGAATTCTCAGTGACTTCTTTGTGTTGTGTGCATTCAACTCATAGAGTTTAACCTTTCTTTTCATAGAGCAGTTTGGAATCACTCTGTTTGTACATTCTGTAAGGAGATATTTCGACCTCTTTGAGGCCTTGGTTGGAAACGGGATTCCTTCATATAATGCTAAAGAGAAGAATTCTCAGTAACTTCTTTGTGTTGTGTGTATTCATATCACAGAGTTGAACCTTCCTTTAGAAAAAGCCGATTTGAAGCTCTCATTTTGTAGAATTTGCAGGTGGAGTTTTCAAGCACTTTGAGGCCACTGGTAGAAAAGAAAATATCTTCATATAAAAACTAGACAGAATCATTCTCAGAAACTACTTTGTGATGTGTGCATTCAACGCACAGAGTTTAACTTTTCTTTTCATAGAGCAGTTTGGAAACACTCTGTCTGTAATGTCTGCAAGTGGGTATTTGGACGTCTTTGCGGCCTTCGTTGGGTACGGGATTTCTTCATATAATGCTAAACAGAAGAATTCTCAGTAACTTCTTTGTGTTCTGTGCATTCAACTCACAGAGTTGTACCTTCCTTTCGACAGAGCAGATATGATACATTCTTTTGTGGAATATGCAGGTGGAGACTTCAAGCGCTTTGAGGTTAATGGTAGAAAAGGAAATATCTTGGTTTAACAACTAGACAGAATCTTTCTCAGAAACTACTTTATGATGTGTGCGTTCAACTCGCAGAGTTTAACCATTCTTTTCATAGATCAGTTTGGAAACACTCTCTTTGTAAAATCTTCAAGTGGATATTTGGACCT
This sequence comes from Gorilla gorilla gorilla, assembly GCF_029281585.2. Lineage (NCBI taxonomy): Eukaryota > Metazoa > Chordata > Mammalia > Primates > Hominidae > Gorilla > Gorilla gorilla. Next base: position 108,446,650 of record NC_073224.2, read on the forward strand.
CTAAGAGGTCTTCGTTGGAAACGGGATTTCTTCATATAAAGCTAGGCTGAAGAATTCTCAGTAACTGCTTTATGTTGTGTGTATTCATATCACAGAGTTGAACCTTCCTTTAGAAAAAGCCGATTTGAAGCTCTCATTTTGTAGAATTTGCAGGTGGAGTTTTCAAGCACTTTGAGGCCACTGGTAGAAAAGAAAATATCTTCATATAAAAACTAGACAGAATCATTCTCAGAAACTACTTTGTGATGTGTGCATTCAACTCACAGACTTTAACCTTTCTTTTCATAGAGCAGTTTGGAAACACTCTGTTTGTACATTCTGCAAGTAGATATTTCGAACTCTTTGAGGCCTTCGTTGGAAAAGGGATTTCTTCATATAATGCTAAACAGAAGAATTCTCAGTAACTTCTTTGTGTTGTGTGTATTCACCTCACAAAGTTGAACCTTCCTTTCGACAGAGCTGATATGAAACACTCTTTTTGTGAAGTTTGCAGGTGGAGATTTCAAGCACTTTGAGGCCATTGGTAGAAAAGGAAATATCTTCATATGAAAACTAGACAGAACCACTCTCAGAAACTACTTTGTGATGTGCGTGTTCAACTCACAGTGTTTAACGTTCCTTTTCATAGAGCAGTTTGGAAACACTCTGTTTGTACATTCTGCAGGAAGATATTTCGACCTCTTTGAGGCCTTGGTTGGAAACGGGATTACTTCATATAATGCTAAAGAGAAGAATTCTCAGTAACTTCTTTGTGTTGTGTGTATTCAACTCACAGAGTTGAAACCTCCTTTAGAAAAAGCAGATTTGAAACACTCTTTTTGTGGAATTTGCAGGTGGAGATTTCAAGCACTTTGAGGCCAGTGGTAATAAAGGAAATATCTTCGTATAAAAACTAGACAGAATCATTCTCATAAACTACCTTGTGATGTTTACTTTGTACTCGCAGAGTTTAACATTTCTTTTCATAGAGCAGTTTGGAAACACACTGTTTGTAATGTCTGCAAGTGGGTAATTGGACCTCTTAAAGGCCTTCGTTGGATACGGGATTTCTTCATATAATGCTAAACAGAAGAATTCTCAGTAACTTATTTGTGTTCTGTGCATTCGACTTACAGATTTGTAGCTTCCTTTCGACAGAGTAGATTTGGTACATTCTTTTTCTGCAATTTGCAGGTGGAGACTTCAAGCGCTTTGAGGCCAATGGTAGAAAAGGAAATATCTTGGTATAACAACTAGACAGAATCATTCTCAGAAACCACTTTATGATGTGTGCGTTCAACTCACAGAGTTTAACCATTCTTTTCATAGAGCCGCTTGGAAACACTCTCTTTGTAAAATCTTCAAGGGGATATTTGGACCTCTAGGAGGTCTTCGTTGGAAACGGGATTTCTTCATATAATGCTAGACTGAAGACTTCTCAGTAACTGCTTTATGTTGTGTGTATTCAAATCACAGAGTTGAACCTTCCTTTAGATAGAGCAGATTTGAAACACTCTTTTTGTTTAATTTGCAGGTGGAGATTTCAAGCGATTTGAGGCCAGTGATAGAAAAGGAAATATCTTCGTATAAAAACTAGACAGAATCATTCTCAGAAACTACTATGTGATGTGTGCCCTCAACTCACAGAGTTTAACCTTTCTTTTCATAGAGCAGTTTGGGAACACTCTGTTTGTACATTCTGCAAGTAGATATTTCGACCTCTTTGAGGCCTTCTTTGGAAACGGGATTTCTTCCTATAAGGCTAAACAGAAGAATTCTCAGTAACTTCTTTGTGTTGTGTGTATTCAACACACAGAGTTGAACCTTCCTTAGAAAAAGCCGATTTGAAACACTCTTTTGTTGGAATTTGCAGGTGGAGATTTCAAGCGCTTTGAGGCCAATGGTAGAAAAGGAAATATCTTGGTATAAAAACTAGCCAGAATCATTCTCAGAAACTACTTTGTGATGTGTGCGTACAACTCACAGAGTTTAACCTCTCTTTCCATAGAGCAGTTTGGAAACACTCTGTTTGTAAATTCTGCAAGTGGATATTTGTATCTCTAACAGGTCTTCTTTGGAAAAGGGATTTCTTCATATAATGCTTGACTGAAGAATTCTCAGTAACTTTTTTATGTTGTGTGTAATCAAATCACAGAGTTGAACCTTCGTTTAGTTAAAGCATATTTGAAATACTCTTTTTGTGAAATTTGCAGGTGGAGATTTCAAGCACTTTGAGGCCAGTGGTAGAAAAGGAAATATCTTCGTATGAAAACTAGACCGAATCACTCTCAGAAACTACTTTGTGATGTGTGCGTTCAACTCACAGGGTTTATCTTTCGTTTTCATAGAGCTGTTTGGAAACGCTCTGTTGGTACATTCTGCAAGTAGATATTTCGACCTCTTTGAGGCCTTTGTTGGAAACGGGATTACTTCATATAATGCTAAAGAGAAGAATTCTCAGTAACTTCTTTGTGGTCTGTGTATACAACTCACAGAGTTGTACTTTCCTTTCGACAGAGCAGATTTGATGGATTCTTTTTGTGGATTTTGCAGGTGGAGACTTCAAGCTCTTTGAGGCCAATGGTAGAAAAGGAAATATCTTGGTATAACAACTAGACAGAATCATCCTCAGAAACTACTTTATGATGTGTGCGTTCAACTCACAGAGTTTAACCTTTCTTTTCATAGAGCAGTTTGGAAACACTCTCTTTGTAAATCTGCAAGTGGATATTTGGAACTTTTTGATGCCTTCGTTGGAAATGGGATTTCTACATATAATGCTAGACAGAAGAACTCTCAATAACTTCTTTGTGTTCTGTGTATTCAAATCACAGAGTTGAACCTTCCTTTAGACACAGCAGATATGAAACACTCTTTTTGTGGAATTTGCAGGTGGAGATATCAAGCACTTTCAGGCCAGTGGTAGAAAAGGAAATATCTTCTGATAACAAGTAGACAGAATCATTCTCAGAAAGTACATTGTGATGTGTGTGTTCAACACACAGTTTAACCTTTCTATTCATAGAGCAGTTTGGAAATACTCTGTTTGTAAATTCTGCAAGTGGATATTTGGACCTCTTTGAGGCCTTCGTTGGAAACGGGATTTCTTTATATAGTGCTAAACAGAAGAATTCTCAGTGACTTCTTTGTGTTGTGTGCATTCAACTCATAGAGTTTAACCTTTCTTTTCATAGAGCAGTTTGGAATCACTCTGTTTGTACATTCTGTAAGGAGATATTTCGACCTCTTTGAGGCCTTGGTTGGAAACGGGATTCCTTCATATAATGCTAAAGAGAAGAATTCTCAGTAACTTCTTTGTGTTGTGTGTATTCAACTCACAGAGTTGAACCTTCCTTTAGAAAAAGCCGATTTGAAACTCTCATTTGGTAGAATTTGCAGGTGGAGATTTCAAGCACTTTGAGACCTGCGGTAGAAAAGGAAATATCTTCGTATAAAAACTAGACAGAATCATTCTCAGAAACTACTTTGTGATGTGTGCATTCAACGCACAGAGTTTAACCTTTCTTTTCATAGAGCAGTTTGGAAACACTCTGTCTGTAATGTCTGCAAGTGGGTATTTGGACGTCTTTGCGGCCTTCGTTGGATACGGGATTTCATCATATAATGCTAAACAGAAGAATTCTCAGTAACTTCTTTGTGTTCTGTGCATTCAACTCACAGAGTTGTACCTTCCTTTCGACAGAGCAGATATGATACATTCTTTTGTGGAATATGCAGGTGGAGACTTCAAGCGCTTTGAGGTTAATGGTAGAAAAGGAAATATCTTGGTTTAACAACTAGACAGAATCTTTCTCAGAAACTACTTTATGATGTGTGCGTTCAACTCGCAGAGTTTAACCATTCTTTTCATAGATCAGTTTGGAAACACTCTCTTTGTAAAATCTTCAAGTGGATATTTGGACCTCTAAGAGGTCTTCGTTGGAAACGGGATTTCTTCATATAAAGCTAGGCTGAAGAATTCTCAGTAACTGCTTTATGTTGTGTGTATTCATATCACAGAGTTGAACCTTCCTTTAGAAAAAGCCGATTTGAAGCTCTCATTTTGTAGAATTTGCAGGTGGAGTTTTCAAGCACTTTGAGGCCACTGGTAGAAAAGAAAATATCTTCATATAAAAACTAGACAGAATCATTCTCAGAAACTACTTTGTGATGTGTGCATTCAACTCACAGACTTTAACCTTTCTTTTCATAGAGCAGTTTGGAAACACTCTGTTTGTACATTCTGCAAGTAGATATTTCGAACTCTTTGAGGCCTTCGTTGGAAAAGGGATTTCTTCATATAATGCTAAACAGAAGAATTCTCAGTAACTTCTTTGTGTTGTGTGTATTCACCTCACAAAGTTGAACCTTCCTTTCGACAGAGCTGATATGAAACACTCTTTTTGTGAAGTTTGCAGGTGGAGATTTCAAGCACTTTGAGGCCATTGGTAGAAAAGGAAATATCTTCATATGAAAACTAGACAGAACCACTCTCAGAAACTACTTTGTGATGTGCGTGTTCAACTCACAGTGTTTAACGTTCCTTTTCATAGAGCAGTTTGGAAACACTCTGTTTGTACATTCTGCAGGAAGATATTTCGACCTCTTTGAGGCCTTGGTTGGAAACGGGATTACTTCATATAATGCTAAAGAGAAGAATTCTCAGTAACTTCTTTGTGTTGTGTGTATTCAACTCACAGAGTTGAAACCTCCTTTAGAAAAAGCAGATTTGAAACACTCTTTTTGTGGAATTTGCAGGTGGAGATTTCAAGCACTTTGAGGCCAGTGGTAATAAAGGAAATATCTTCGTATAAAAACTAGACAGAATCATTCTCATAAACTACCTTGTGATGTTTACTTTGTACTCGCAGAGTTTAACATTTCTTTTCATAGAGCAGTTTGGAAACACACTGTTTGTAATGTCTGCAAGTGGGTAATTGGACCTCTTAAAGGCCTTCGTTGGATACGGGATTTCTTCATATAATGCTAAACAGAAGAATTCTCAGTAACTTATTTGTGTTCTGTGCATTCGACTTACAGATTTGTAGCTTCCTTTCGACAGAGTAGATTTGGTACATTCTTTTTCTGCAATTTGCAGGTGGAGACTTCAAGCGCTTTGAGGCCAATGGTAGAAAAGGAAATATCTTGGTATAACAACTAGACAGAATCATTCTCAGAAACCACTTTATGATGTGTGCGTTCAACTCACAGAGTTTAACCATTCTTTTCATAGAGCCGCTTGGAAACACTCTCTTTGTAAAATCTTCAAGGGGATATTTGGACCTCTAGGAGGTCTTCGTTGGAAACGGGATTTCTTCATATAATGCTAGACTGAAGACTTCTCAGTAACTGCTTTATGTTGTGTGTATTCAAATCACAGAGTTGAACCTTCCTTTAGATAGAGCAGATTTGAAACACTCTTTTTGTTTAATTTGCAGGTGGAGATTTCAAGCGATTTGAGGCCAGTGATAGAAAAGGAAATATCTTCGTATAAAAACTAGACAGAATCATTCTCAGAAACTACTATGTGATGTGTGCCCTCAACTCACAGAGTTTAACCTTTCTTTTCATAGAGCAGTTTGGGAACACTCTGTTTGTACATTCTGCAAGTAGATATTTCGACCTCTTTGAGGCCTTCTTTGGAAACGGGATTTCTTCCTATAAGGCTAAACAGAAGAATTCTCAGTAACTTCTTTGTGTTGTGTGTATTCAACACACAGAGTTGAACCTTCCTTAGAAAAAGCCGATTTGAAACACTCTTTTGTTGGAATTTGCAGGTGGAGATTTCAAGCGCTTTGAGGCCAATGGTAGAAAAGGAAATATCTTGGTATAAAAACTAGCCAGAATCATTCTCAGAAACTACTTTGTGATGTGTGCGTACAACTCACAGAGTTTAACCTCTCTTTCCATAGAGCAGTTTGGAAACACTCTGTTTGTAAATTCTGCAAGTGGATATTTGTATCTCTAACAGGTCTTCTTTGGAAAAGGGATTTCTTCATATAATGCTTGACTGAAGAATTCTCAGTAACTTTTTTATGTTGTGTGTAATCAAATCACAGAGTTGAACCTTCGTTTAGTTAAAGCATATTTGAAATACTCTTTTTGTGAAATTTGCAGGTGGAGATTTCAAGCACTTTGAGGCCAGTGGTAGAAAAGGAAATATCTTCGTATGAAAACTAGACCGAATCACTCTCAGAAACTACTTTGTGATGTGTGCGTTCAACTCACAGGGTTTATCTTTCGTTTTCATAGAGCTGTTTGGAAACGCTCTGTTGGTACATTCTGCAAGTAGATATTTCGACCTCTTTGAGGCCTTTGTTGGAAACGGGATTACTTCATATAATGCTAAAGAGAAGAATTCTCAGTAACTTCTTTGTGGTCTGTGTATACAACTCACAGAGTTGTACTTTCCTTTCGACAGAGCAGATTTGATGGATTCTTTTTGTGGATTTTGCAGGTGGAGACTTCAAGCTCTTTGAGGCCAATGGTAGAAAAGGAAATATCTTGGTATAACAACTAGACAGAATCATCCTCAGAAACTACTTTATGATGTGTGCGTTCAACTCACAGAGTTTAACCTTTCTTTTCATAGAGCAGTTTGGAAACACTCTCTTTGTAAATCTGCAAGTGGATATTTGGAACTTTTTGATGCCTTCGTTGGAAATGGGATTTCTACATATAATGCTAGACAGAAGAACTCTCAATAACTTCTTTGTGTTCTGTGTATTCAAATCACAGAGTTGAACCTTCCTTTAGACACAGCAGATATGAAACACTCTTTTTGTGGAATTTGCAGGTGGAGATATCAAGCACTTTCAGGCCAGTGGTAGAAAAGGAAATATCTTCTGATAACAAGTAGACAGAATCATTCTCAGAAAGTACATTGTGATGTGTGTGTTCAACACACAGTTTAACCTTTCTATTCATAGAGCAGTTTGGAAATACTCTGTTTGTAAATTCTGCAAGTGGATATTTGGACCTCTTTGAGGCCTTCGTTGGAAACGGGATTTCTTTATATAGTGCTAAACAGAAGAATTCTCAGTGACTTCTTTGTGTTGTGTGCATTCAACTCATAGAGTTTAACCTTTCTTTTCATAGAGCAGTTTGGAATCACTCTGTTTGTACATTCTGTAAGGAGATATTTCGACCTCTTTGAGGCCTTGGTTGGAAACGGGATTCCTTCATATAATGCTAAAGAGAAGAATTCTCAGTAACTTCTTTGTGTTGTGTGTATTCAACTCACAGAGTTGAACCTTCCTTTAGAAAAAGCCGATTTGAAACTCTCATTTGGTAGAATTTGCAGGTGGAGATTTCAAGCACTTTGAGACCTGCGGTAGAAAAGGAAATATCTTCGTATAAAAACTAGACAGAATCATTCTCAGAAACTACTTTGTGATGTGTGCATTCAACGCACAGAGTTTAACCTTTCTTTTCATAGAGCAGTTTGGAAACACTCTGTCTGTAATGTCTGCAAGTGGGTATTTGGACGTCTTTGCGGCCTTCGTTGGATACGGGATTTCATCATATAATGCTAAACAGAAGAATTCTCAGTAACTTCTTTGTGTTCTGTGCATTCAACTCACAGAGTTGTACCTTCCTTTCGACAGAGCAGATATGATACATTCTTTTGTGGAATATGCAGGTGGAGACTTCAAGCGCTTTGAGGTTAATGGTAGAAAAGGAAATATCTTGGTTTAACAACTAGACAGAATCTTTCTCAGAAACTACTTTATGATGTGTGCGTTCAACTCGCAGAGTTTAACCATTCTTTTCATAGATCAGTTTGGAAACACTCTCTTTGTAAAATCTTCAAGTGGATATTTGGACCTCTAAGAGGTCTTCGTTGGAAACGGGATTTCTTCATATAAAGCTAGGCTGAAGAATTCTCAGTAACTGCTTTATGTTGTGTGTATTCATATCACAGAGTTGAACCTTCCTTTAGAAAAAGCCGATTTGAAGCTCTCATTTTGTAGAATTTGCAGGTGGAGTTTTCAAGCACTTTGAGGCCACTGGTAGAAAAGAAAATATCTTCATATAAAAACTAGACAGAATCATTCTCAGAAACTACTTTGTGATGTGTGCATTCAACTCACAGACTTTAACCTTTCTTTTCATAGAGCAGTTTGGAAACACTCTGTTTGTACATTCTGCAAGTAGATATTTCGAACTCTTTGAGGCCTTCGTTGGAAAAGGGATTTCTTCATATAATGCTAAACAGAAGAATTCTCAGTAACTTCTTTGTGTTGTGTGTATTCACCTCACAAAGTTGAACCTTCCTTTCGACAGAGCTGATATGAAACACTCTTTTTGTGAAGTTTGCAGGTGGAGATTTCAAGCACTTTGAGGCCATTGGTAGAAAAGGAAATATCTTCATATGAAAACTAGACAGAACCACTCTCAGAAACTACTTTGTGATGTGCGTGTTCAACTCACAGTGTTTAACGTTCCTTTTCATAGAGCAGTTTGGAAACACTCTGTTTGTACATTCTGCAGGAAGATATTTCGACCTCTTTGAGGCCTTGGTTGGAAACGGGATTACTTCATATAATGCTAAAGAGAAGAATTCTCAGTAACTTCTTTGTGTTGTGTGTATTCAACTCACAGAGTTGAAACCTCCTTTAGAAAAAGCAGATTTGAAACACTCTTTTTGTGGAATTTGCAGGTGGAGATTTCAAGCACTTTGAGGCCAGTGGTAATAAAGGAAATATCTTCGTATAAAAACTAGACAGAATCATTCTCATAAACTACCTTGTGATGTTTACTTTGTACTCGCAGAGTTTAACATTTCTTTTCATAGAGCAGTTTGGAAACACACTGTTTGTAATGTCTGCAAGTGGGTAATTGGACCTCTTAAAGGCCTTCGTTGGATACGGGATTTCTTCATATAATGCTAAACAGAAGAATTCTCAGTAACTTATTTGTGTTCTGTGCATTCGACTTACAGATTTGTAGCTTCCTTTCGACAGAGTAGATTTGGTACATTCTTTTTCTGCAATTTGCAGGTGGAGACTTCAAGCGCTTTGAGGCCAATGGTAGAAAAGGAAATATCTTGGTATAACAACTAGACAGAATCATTCTCAGAAACCACTTTATGATGTGTGCGTTCAACTCACAGAGTTTAACCATTCTTTTCATAGAGCCGCTTGGAAACACTCTCTTTGTAAAATCTTCAAGGGGATATTTGGACCTCTAGGAGGTCTTCGTTGGAAACGGGATTTCTTCATATAATGCTAGACTGAAGACTTCTCAGTAACTGCTTTATGTTGTGTGTATTCAAATCACAGAGTTGAACCTTCCTTTAGATAGAGCAGATTTGAAACACTCTTTTTGTTTAATTTGCAGGTGGAGATTTCAAGCGATTTGAGGCCAGTGATAGAAAAGGAAATATCTTCGTATAAAAACTAGACAGAATCATTCTCAGAAACTACTATGTGATGTGTGCCCTCAACTCACAGAGTTTAACCTTTCTTTTCATAGAGCAGTTTGGGAACACTCTGTTTGTACATTCTGCAAGTAGATATTTCGACCTCTTTGAGGCCTTCTTTGGAAACGGGATTTCTTCCTATAAGGCTAAACAGAAGAATTCTCAGTAACTTCTTTGTGTTGTGTGTATTCAACACACAGAGTTGAACCTTCCTTAGAAAAAGCCGATTTGAAACACTCTTTTGTTGGAATTTGCAGGTGGAGATTTCAAGCGCTTTGAGGCCAATGGTAGAAAAGGAAATATCTTGGTATAAAAACTAGCCAGAATCATTCTCAGAAACTACTTTGTGATGTGTGCGTACAACTCACAGAGTTTAACCTCTCTTTCCATAGAGCAGTTTGGAAACACTCTGTTTGTAAATTCTGCAAGTGGATATTTGTATCTCTAACAGGTCTTCTTTGGAAAAGGGATTTCTTCATATAATGCTTGACTGAAGAATTCTCAGTAACTTTTTTATGTTGTGTGTAATCAAATCACAGAGTTGAACCTTCGTTTAGTTAAAGCATATTTGAAATACTCTTTTTGTGAAATTTGCAGGTGGAGATTTCAAGCACTTTGAGGCCAGTGGTAGAAAAGGAAATATCTTCGTATGAAAACTAGACCGAATCACTCTCAGAAACTACTTTGTGATGTGTGCGTTCAACTCACAGGGTTTATCTTTCGTTTTCATAGAGCTGTTTGGAAACGCTCTGTTGGTACATTCTGCAAGTAGATATTTCGACCTCTTTGAGGCCTTTGTTGGAAACGGGATTACTTCATATAATGCTAAAGAGAAGAATTCTCAGTAACTTCTTTGTGGTCTGTGTATACAACTCACAGAGTTGTACTTTCCTTTCGACAGAGCAGATTTGATGGATTCTTTTTGTGGATTTTGCAGGTGGAGACTTCAAGCTCTTTGAGGCCAATGGTAGAAAAGGAAATATCTTGGTATAACAACTAGACAGAATCATCCTCAGAAACTACTTTATGATGTGTGCGTTCAACTCACAGAGTTTAACCTTTCTTTTCATAGAGCAGTTTGGAAACACTCTCTTTGTAAATCTGCAAGTGGATATTTGGAACTTTTTGATGCCTTCGTTGGAAATGGGATTTCTACATATAATGCTAGACAGAAGAACTCTCAATAACTTCTTTGTGTTCTGTGTATTCAAATCACAGAGTTGAACCTTCCTTTAGACACAGCAGATATGAAACACTCTTTTTGTGGAATTTGCAGGTGGAGATATCAAGCACTTTCAGGCCAGTGGTAGAAAAGGAAATATCTTCTGATAACAAGTAGACAGAATCATTCTCAGAAAGTACATTGTGATGTGTGTGTTCAACACACAGTTTAACCTTTCTATTCATAGAGCAGTTTGGAAATACTCTGTTTGTAAATTCTGCAAGTGGATATTTGGACCTCTTTGAGGCCTTCGTTGGAAACGGGATTTCTTTATATAGTGCTAAACAGAAGAATTCTCAGTGACTTCTTTGTGTTGTGTGCATTCAACTCATAGAGTTTAACCTTTCTTTTCATAGAGCAGTTTGGAATCACTCTGTTTGTACATTCTGTAAGGAGATATTTCGACCTCTTTGAGGCCTTGGTTGGAAACGGGATTCCTTCATATAATGCTAAAGAGAAGAATTCTCAGTAACTTCTTTGTGTTGTGTGTATTCATATCACAGAGTTGAACCTTCCTTTAGAAAAAGCCGATTTGAAGCTCTCATTTTGTAGAATTTGCAGGTGTAGTTTTCAAGCACTTTGAGGCCACTGGTAGAAAAGAAAATATCTTCATATAAAAACTAGACAGAATCATTCTCAGAAACTACTTTGTGATGTGTGCATTCAACGCACAGAGTTTAACTTTTCTTTTCATAGAGCAGTTTGGAAACACTCTGTCTGTAATGTCTGCAAGTGGGTATTTGGACGTCTTTGCGGCCTTCGTTGGGTACGGGATTTCTTCATATAATGCTAAACAGAAGAATTCTCAGTAACTTCTTTGTGTTCTGTGCATTCAACTCACAGAGTTGTACCTTCCTTTCGACAGAGCAGATATGATACATTCTTTTGTGGAATATGCAGGTGGAGACTTCAAGCGCTTTGAGGTTAATGGTAGAAAAGGAAATATCTTGGTTTAACAACTAGACAATCTTTCTCAGAAACTACTTTATGATGTGTGCGTTCAACTCGCAGAGTTTAACCATTCTTTTCATAGATCAGTTTGGAAACACTCTCTTTGTAAAATCTTCAAGTGGATATTTGGACCTCTAAGAGGTCTTCGTTGGAAACGGGATTTCTTCATATAAAGCTAGGCTGAAGAATTCTCAGTAACTGCTTTATGTTGTGTGTATTCATATCACAGAGTTGAACCTTCCTTTAGAAAAAGCCGATTTGAAGCTCTCATTTTGTAGAATTTGCAGGTGGAGTTTTCAAGCACTTTGAGGCCACTGGTAGAAAAGAAAATATCTTCATATAAAAACTAGACAGAATCATTCTCAGAAACTACTTTGTGATGTGTGCATTCAACTCACAGACTTTAACCTTTCTTTTCATAGAGCAGTTTGGAAACACTCTGTTTGTACATTCTGCAAGTAGATATTTCGAACTCTTTGAGGCCTTCGTTGGAAAAGGGATTTCTTCATATAATGCTAAACAGAAGAATTCTCAGTAACTTCTTTGTGTTGTGTGTATTCACCTCACAAAGTTGAACCTTCCTTTCGACAGAGCTGATATGAAACACTCTTTTTGTGAAGTTTGCAGGTGGAGATTTCAAGCACTTTGAGGCCATTGGTAGAAAAGGAAATATCTTCATATGAAAACTAGACAGAACCACTCTCAGAAACTACTTTGTGATGTGCGTGTTCAACTCACAGTGTTTAACGTTCCTTTTCATAGAGCAGTTTGGAAACACTCTGTTTGTACATTCTGCAGGAAGATATTTCGACCTCTTTGAGGCCTTGGTTGGAAACGGGATTACTTCATATAATGCTAAAGAGAAGAATTCTCAGTAACTTCTTTGTGTTGTGTGTATTCAACTCACAGAGTTGAAACCTCCTTTAGAAAAAGCAGATTTGAAACACTCTTTTTGTGGAATTTGCAGGTGGAGATTTCAAGCACTTTGAGGCCAGTGGTAATAAAGGAAATATCTTCGTATAAAAACTAGACAGAATCATTCTCATAAACTACCTTGTGATGTTTACTTTGTACTCGCAGAGTTTAACATTTCTTTTCATAGAGCAGTTTGGAAACACACTGTTTGTAATGTCTGCAAGTGGGTAATTGGACCTCTTAAAGGCCTTCGTTGGATACGGGATTTCTTCATATAATGCTAAACAGAAGAATTCTCAGTAACTTATTTGTGTTCTGTGCATTCGACTTACAGATTTGTAGCTTCCTTTCGACAGAGTAGATTTGGTACATTCTTTTTCTGCAATTTGCAGGTGGAGACTTCAAGCGCTTTGAGGCCAATGGTAGAAAAGGAAATATCTTGGTATAACAACTAGACAGAATCATTCTCAGAAACCACTTTATGATGTGTGCGTTCAACTCACAGAGTTTAACCATTCTTTTCATAGAGCCGCTTGGAAACACTCTCTTTGTAAAATCTTCAAGGGGATATTTGGACCTCTAGGAGGTCTTCGTTGGAAACGGGATTTCTTCATATAATGCTAGACTGAAGACTTCTCAGTAACTGCTTTATGTTGTGTGTATTCAAATCACAGAGTTGAACCTTCCTTTAGATAGAGCAGATTTGAAACACTCTTTTTGTTTAATTTGCAGGTGGAGATTTCAAGCGATTTGAGGCCAGTGATAGAAAAGGAAATATCTTCGTATAAAAACTAGACAGAATCATTCTCAGAAACTACTATGTGATGTGTGCCCTCAACTCACAGAGTTTAACCTTTCTTTTCATAGAGCAGTTTGGGAACACTCTGTTTGTACATTCTGCAAGTAGATATTTCGACCTCTTTGAGGCCTTCTTTGGAAACGGGATTTCTTCCTATAAGGCTAAACAGAAGAATTCTCAGTAACTTCTTTGTGTTGTGTGTATTCAACACACAGAGTTGAACCTTCCTTAGAAAAAGCCGATTTGAAACACTCTTTTGTTGGAATTTGCAGGTGGAGATTTCAAGCGCTTTGAGGCCAATGGTAGAAAAGGAAATATCTTGGTATAAAAACTAGCCAGAATCATTCTCAGAAACTACTTTGTGATGTGTGCGTACAACTCACAGAGTTTAACCTCTCTTTCCATAGAGCAGTTTGGAAACACTCTGTTTGTAAATTCTGCAAGTGGATATTTGTATCTCTAACAGGTCTTCTTTGGAAAAGGGATTTCTTCATATAATGCTTGACTGAAGAATTCTCAGTAACTTTTTTATGTTGTGTGTAATCAAATCACAGAGTTGAACCTTCGTTTAGTTAAAGCATATTTGAAATACTCTTTTTGTGAAATTTGCAGGTGGAGATTTCAAGCACTTTGAGGCCAGTGGTAGAAAAGGAAATATCTTCGTATGAAAACTAGACCGAATCACTCTCAGAAACTACTTTGTGATGTGTGCGTTCAACTCACAGGGTTTATCTTTCGTTTTCATAGAGCTGTTTGGAAACGCTCTGTTGGTACATTCTGCAAGTAGATATTTCGACCTCTTTGAGGCCTTTGTTGGAAACGGGATTACTTCATATAATGCTAAAGAGAAGAATTCTCAGTAACTTCTTTGTGGTCTGTGTATACAACTCACAGAGTTGTACTTTCCTTTCGACAGAGCAGATTTGATGGATTCTTTTTGTGGATTTTGCAGGTGGAGACTTCAAGCTCTTTGAGGCCAATGGTAGAAAAGGAAATATCTTGGTATAACAACTAGACAGAATCATCCTCAGAAACTACTTTATGATGTGTGCGTTCAACTCACAGAGTTTAACCTTTCTTTTCATAGAGCAGTTTGGAAACACTCTCTTTGTAAATCTGCAAGTGGATATTTGGAACTTTTTGATGCCTTCGTTGGAAATGGGATTTCTACATATAATGCTAGACAGAAGAACTCTCAATAACTTCTTTGTGTTCTGTGTATTCAAATCACAGAGTTGAACCTTCCTTTAGACACAGCAGATATGAAACACTCTTTTTGTGGAATTTGCAGGTGGAGATATCAAGCACTTTCAGGCCAGTGGTAGAAAAGGAAATATCTTCTGATAACAAGTAGACAGAATCATTCTCAGAAAGTACATTGTGATGTGTGTGTTCAACACACAGTTTAACCTTTCTATTCATAGAGCAGTTTGGAAATACTCTGTTTGTAAATTCTGCAAGTGGATATTTGGACCTCTTTGAGGCCTTCGTTGGAAACGGGATTTCTTTATATAGTGCTAAACAGAAGAATTCTCAGTGACTTCTTTGTGTTGTGTGCATTCAACTCATAGAGTTTAACCTTTCTTTTCATAGAGCAGTTTGGAATCACTCTGTTTGTACATTCTGTAAGGAGATATTTCGACCTCTTTGAGGCCTTGGTTGGAAACGGGATTCCTTCATATAATGCTAAAGAGAAGAATTCTCAGTAACTTCTTTGTGTTGTGTGTATTCAACTCACAGAGTTGAACCTTCCTTTAGAAAAAGCCGATTTGAAACTCTCATTTGGTAGAATTTGCAGGTGGAGATTTCAAGCACTTTGAGACCTGCGGTAGAAAAGGAAATATCTTCGTATAAAAACTAGACAGAATCATTCTCAGAAACTACTTTGTGATGTGTGCATTCAACGCACAGAGTTTAACCTTTCTTTTCATAGAGCAGTTTGGAAACACTCTGTCTGTAATGTCTGCAAGTGGGTATTTGGACGTCTTTGCGGCCTTCGTTGGATACGGGATTTCATCATATAATGCTAAACAGAAGAATTCTCAGTAACTTCTTTGTGTTCTGTGCATTCAACTCACAGAGTTGTACCTTCCTTTCGACAGAGCAGATATGATACATTCTTTTGTGGAATATGCAGGTGGAGACTTCAAGCGCTTTGAGGTTAATGGTAGAAAAGGAAATATCTTGGTTTAACAACTAGACAGAATCTTTCTCAGAAACTACTTTATGATGTGTGCGTTCAACTCGCAGAGTTTAACCATTCTTTTCATAGATCAGTTTGGAAACACTCTCTTTGTAAAATCTTCAAGTGGATATTTGGACCTCTAAGAGGTCTTCGTTGGAAACGGGATTTCTTCATATAAAGCTAGGCTGAAGAATTCTCAGTAACTGCTTTATGTTGTGTGTATTCATATCACAGAGTTGAACCTTCCTTTAGAAAAAGCCGATTTGAAGCTCTCATTTTGTAGAATTTGCAGGTGGAGTTTTCAAGCACTTTGAGGCCACTGGTAGAAAAGAAAATATCTTCATATAAAAACTAGACAGAATCATTCTCAGAAACTACTTTGTGATGTGTGCATTCAACTCACAGACTTTAACCTTTCTTTTCATAGAGCAGTTTGGAAACACTCTGTTTGTACATTCTGCAAGTAGATATTTCGAACTCTTTGAGGCCTTCGTTGGAAAAGGGATTTCTTCATATAATGCTAAACAGAAGAATTCTCAGTAACTTCTTTGTGTTGTGTGTATTCACCTCACAAAGTTGAACCTTCCTTTCGACAGAGCTGATATGAAACACTCTTTTTGTGAAGTTTGCAGGTGGAGATTTCAAGCACTTTGAGGCCATTGGTAGAAAAGGAAATATCTTCATATGAAAACTAGACAGAACCACTCTCAGAAACTACTTTGTGATGTGCGTGTTCAACTCACAGTGTTTAACGTTCCTTTTCATAGAGCAGTTTGGAAACACTCTGTTTGTACATTCTGCAGGAAGATATTTCGACCTCTTTGAGGCCTTGGTTGGAAACGGGATTACTTCATATAATGCTAAAGAGAAGAATTCTCAGTAACTTCTTTGTGTTGTGTGTATTCAACTCACAGAGTTGAAACCTCCTTTAGAAAAAGCAGATTTGAAACACTCTTTTTGTGGAATTTGCAGGTGGAGATTTCAAGCACTTTGAGGCCAGTGGTAATAAAGGAAATATCTTCGTATAAAAACTAGACAGAATCATTCTCATAAACTACCTTGTGATGTTTACTTTGTACTCGCAGAGTTTAACATTTCTTTTCATAGAGCAGTTTGGAAACACACTGTTTGTAATGTCTGCAAGTGGGTAATTGGACCTCTTAAAGGCCTTCGTTGGATACGGGATTTCTTCATATAATGCTAAACAGAAGAATTCTCAGTAACTTATTTGTGTTCTGTGCATTCGACTTACAGATTTGTAGCTTCCTTTCGACAGAGTAGATTTGGTACATTCTTTTTCTGCAATTTGCAGGTGGAGACTTCAAGCGCTTTGAGGCCAATGGTAGAAAAGGAAATATCTTGGTATAACAACTAGACAGAATCATTCTCAGAAACCACTTTATGATGTGTGCGTTCAACTCACAGAGTTTAACCATTCTTTTCATAGAGCCGCTTGGAAACACTCTCTTTGTAAAATCTTCAAGGGGATATTTGGACCTCTAGGAGGTCTTCGTTGGAAACGGGATTTCTTCATATAATGCTAGACTGAAGACTTCTCAGTAACTGCTTTATGTTGTGTGTATTCAAATCACAGAGTTGAACCTTCCTTTAGATAGAGCAGATTTGAAACACTCTTTTTGTTTAATTTGCAGGTGGAGATTTCAAGCGATTTGAGGCCAGTGATAGAAAAGGAAATATCTTCGTATAAAAACTAGACAGAATCATTCTCAGAAACTACTATGTGATGTGTGCCCTCAACTCACAGAGTTTAACCTTTCTTTTCATAGAGCAGTTTGGGAACACTCTGTTTGTACATTCTGCAAGTAGATATTTCGACCTCTTTGAGGCCTTCTTTGGAAACGGGATTTCTTCCTATAAGGCTAAACAGAAGAATTCTCAGTAACTTCTTTGTGTTGTGTGTATTCAACACACAGAGTTGAACCTTCCTTAGAAAAAGCCGATTTGAAACACTCTTTTGTTGGAATTTGCAGGTGGAGATTTCAAGCGCTTTGAGGCCAATGGTAGAAAAGGAAATATCTTGGTATAAAAACTAGCCAGAATCATTCTCAGAAACTACTTTGTGATGTGTGCGTACAACTCACAGAGTTTAACCTCTCTTTCCATAGAGCAGTTTGGAAACACTCTGTTTGTAAATTCTGCAAGTGGATATTTGTATCTCTAACAGGTCTTCTTTGGAAAAGGGATTTCTTCATATAATGCTTGACTGAAGAATTCTCAGTAACTTTTTTATGTTGTGTGTAATCAAATCACAGAGTTGAACCTTCGTTTAGTTAAAGCATATTTGAAATACTCTTTTTGTGAAATTTGCAGGTGGAGATTTCAAGCACTTTGAGGCCAGTGGTAGAAAAGGAAATATCTTCGTATGAAAACTAGACCGAATCACTCTCAGAAACTACTTTGTGATGTGTGCGTTCAACTCACAGGGTTTATCTTTCGTTTTCATAGAGCTGTTTGGAAACGCTCTGTTGGTACATTCTGCAAGTAGATATTTCGACCTCTTTGAGGCCTTTGTTGGAAACGGGATTACTTCATATAATGCTAAAGAGAAGAATTCTCAGTAACTTCTTTGTGGTCTGTGTATACAACTCACAGAGTTGTACTTTCCTTTCGACAGAGCAGATTTGATGGATTCTTTTTGTGGATTTTGCAGGTGGAGACTTCAAGCTCTTTGAGGCCAATGGTAGAAAAGGAAATATCTTGGTATAACAACTAGACAGAATCATCCTCAGAAACTACTTTATGATGTGTGCGTTCAACTCACAGAGTTTAACCTTTCTTTTCATAGAGCAGTTTGGAAACACTCTCTTTGTAAATCTGCAAGTGGATATTTGGAACTTTTTGATGCCTTCGTTGGAAATGGGATTTCTACATATAATGCTAGACAGAAGAACTCTCAATAACTTCTTTGTGTTCTGTGTATTCAAATCACAGAGTTGAACCTTCCTTTAGACACAGCAGATATGAAACACTCTTTTTGTGGAATTTGCAGGTGGAGATATCAAGCACTTTCAGGCCAGTGGTAGAAAAGGAAATATCTTCTGATAACAAGTAGACAGAATCATTCTCAGAAAGTACATTGTGATGTGTGTGTTCAACACACAGTTTAACCTTTCTATTCATAGAGCAGTTTGGAAATACTCTGTTTGTAAATTCTGCAAGTGGATATTTGGACCTCTTTGAGGCCTTCGTTGGAAACGGGATTTCTTTATATAGTGCTAAACAGAAGAATTCTCAGTGACTTCTTTGTGTTGTGTGCATTCAACTCATAGAGTTTAACCTTTCTTTTCATAGAGCAGTTTGGAATCACTCTGTTTGTACATTCTGTAAGGAGATATTTCGACCTCTTTGAGGCCTTGGTTGGAAACGGGATTCCTTCATATAATGCTAAAGAGAAGAATTCTCAGTAACTTCTTTGTGTTGTGTGTATTCAACTCACAGAGTTGAACCTTCCTTTAGAAAAAGCCGATTTGAAACTCTCATTTGGTAGAATTTGCAGGTGGAGATTTCAAGCACTTTGAGACCTGCGGTAGAAAAGGAAATATCTTCGTATAAAAACTAGACAGAATCATTCTCAGAAACTACTTTGTGATGTGTGCATTCAACGCACAGAGTTTAACCTTTCTTTTCATAGAGCAGTTTGGAAACACTCTGTCTGTAATGTCTGCAAGTGGGTATTTGGACGTCTTTGCGGCCTTCGTTGGATACGGGATTTCATCATATAATGCTAAACAGAAGAATTCTCAGTAACTTCTTTGTGTTCTGTGCATTCAACTCACAGAGTTGTACCTTCCTTTCGACAGAGCAGATATGATACATTCTTTTGTGGAATATGCAGGTGGAGACTTCAAGCGCTTTGAGGTTAATGGTAGAAAAGGAAATATCTTGGTTTAACAACTAGACAGAATCTTTCTCAGAAACTACTTTATGATGTGTGCGTTCAACTCGCAGAGTTTAACCATTCTTTTCATAGATCAGTTTGGAAACACTCTCTTTGTAAAATCTTCAAGTGGATATTTGGACCTCTAAGAGGTCTTCGTTGGAAACGGGATTTCTTCATATAAAGCTAGGCTGAAGAATTCTCAGTAACTGCTTTATGTTGTGTGTATTCATATCACAGAGTTGAACCTTCCTTTAGAAAAAGCCGATTTGAAGCTCTCATTTTGTAGAATTTGCAGGTGGAGTTTTCAAGCACTTTGAGGCCACTGGTAGAAAAGAAAATATCTTCATATAAAAACTAGACAGAATCATTCTCAGAAACTACTTTGTGATGTGTGCATTCAACTCACAGACTTTAACCTTTCTTTTCATAGAGCAGTTTGGAAACACTCTGTTTGTACATTCTGCAAGTAGATATTTCGAACTCTTTGAGGCCTTCGTTGGAAAAGGGATTTCTTCATATAATGCTAAACAGAAGAATTCTCAGTAACTTCTTTGTGTTGTGTGTATTCACCTCACAAAGTTGAACCTTCCTTTCGACAGAGCTGATATGAAACACTCTTTTTGTGAAGTTTGCAGGTGGAGATTTCAAGCACTTTGAGGCCATTGGTAGAAAAGGAAATATCTTCATATGAAAACTAGACAGAACCACTCTCAGAAACTACTTTGTGATGTGCGTGTTCAACTCACAGTGTTTAACGTTCCTTTTCATAGAGCAGTTTGGAAACACTCTGTTTGTACATTCTGCAGGAAGATATTTCGACCTCTTTGAGGCCTTGGTTGGAAACGGGATTACTTCATATAATGCTAAAGAGAAGAATTCTCAGTAACTTCTTTGTGTTGTGTGTATTCAACTCACAGAGTTGAAACCTCCTTTAGAAAAAGCAGATTTGAAACACTCTTTTTGTGGAATTTGCAGGTGGAGATTTCAAGCACTTTGAGGCCAGTGGTAATAAAGGAAATATCTTCGTATAAAAACTAGACAGAATCATTCTCATAAACTACCTTGTGATGTTTACTTTGTACTCGCAGAGTTTAACATTTCTTTTCATAGAGCAGTTTGGAAACACACTGTTTGTAATGTCTGCAAGTGGGTAATTGGACCTCTTAAAGGCCTTCGTTGGATACGGGATTTCTTCATATAATGCTAAACAGAAGAATTCTCAGTAACTTATTTGTGTTCTGTGCATTCGACTTACAGATTTGTAGCTTCCTTTCGACAGAGTAGATTTGGTACATTCTTTTTCTGCAATTTGCAGGTGGAGACTTCAAGCGCTTTGAGGCCAATGGTAGAAAAGGAAATATCTTGGTATAACAACTAGACAGAATCATTCTCAGAAACCACTTTATGATGTGTGCGTTCAACTCACAGAGTTTAACCATTCTTTTCATAGAGCCGCTTGGAAACACTCTCTTTGTAAAATCTTCAAGGGGATATTTGGACCTCTAGGAGGTCTTCGTTGGAAACGGGATTTCTTCATATAATGCTAGACTGAAGACTTCTCAGTAACTGCTTTATGTTGTGTGTATTCAAATCACAGAGTTGAACCTTCCTTTAGATAGAGCAGATTTGAAACACTCTTTTTGTTTAATTTGCAGGTGGAGATTTCAAGCGATTTGAGGCCAGTGATAGAAAAGGAAATATCTTCGTATAAAAACTAGACAGAATCATTCTCAGAAACTACTATGTGATGTGTGCCCTCAACTCACAGAGTTTAACCTTTCTTTTCATAGAGCAGTTTGGGAACACTCTGTTTGTACATTCTGCAAGTAGATATTTCGACCTCTTTGAGGCCTTCTTTGGAAACGGGATTTCTTCCTATAAGGCTAAACAGAAGAATTCTCAGTAACTTCTTTGTGTTGTGTGTATTCAACACACAGAGTTGAACCTTCCTTAGAAAAAGCCGATTTGAAACACTCTTTTGTTGGAATTTGCAGGTGGAGATTTCAAGCGCTTTGAGGCCAATGGTAGAAAAGGAAATATCTTGGTATAAAAACTAGCCAGAATCATTCTCAGAAACTACTTTGTGATGTGTGCGTACAACTCACAGAGTTTAACCTCTCTTTCCATAGAGCAGTTTGGAAACACTCTGTTTGTAAATTCTGCAAGTGGATATTTGTATCTCTAACAGGTCTTCTTTGGAAAAGGGATTTCTTCATATAATGCTTGACTGAAGAATTCTCAGTAACTTTTTTATGTTGTGTGTAATCAAATCACAGAGTTGAACCTTCGTTTAGTTAAAGCATATTTGAAATACTCTTTTTGTGAAATTTGCAGGTGGAGATTTCAAGCACTTTGAGGCCAGTGGTAGAAAAGGAAATATCTTCGTATGAAAACTAGACCGAATCACTCTCAGAAACTACTTTGTGATGTGTGCGTTCAACTCACAGGGTTTATCTTTCGTTTTCATAGAGCTGTTTGGAAACGCTCTGTTGGTACATTCTGCAAGTAGATATTTCGACCTCTTTGAGGCCTTTGTTGGAAACGGGATTACTTCATATAATGCTAAAGAGAAGAATTCCCAGTAACTTCTTTGTGGTCTGTGTATACAACTCACAGAGTTGTACTTTCCTTTCGACAGAGCAGATTTGATGGATTCTTTTTGTGGATTTTGCAGGTGGAGACTTCAAGCTCTTTGAGGCCAATGGTAGAAAAGGAAATATCTTGGTATAACAACTAGACAGAATCATCCTCAGAAACTACTTTATGATGTGTGCGTTCAACTCACAGAGTTTAACCTTTCTTTTCATAGAGCAGTTTGGAAACACTCTCTTTGTAAATCTGCAAGTGGATATTTGGAACTTTTTGATGCCTTCGTTGGAAATGGGATTTCTACATATAATGCTAGACAGAAGAACTCTCAATAACTTCTTTGTGTTCTGTGTATTCAAATCAGAGAGTTGAACCTTCCTTTAGACACAGCAGATATGAAACACTCTTTTTGTGGAATTTGCAGGTGGAGATATCAAGCACTTTCAGGCCAGTGGTAGAAAAGGAAATATCTTCTGATAACAAGTAGACAGAATCATTCTCAGAAAGTACATTGTGATGTGTGTGTTCAACACACAGTTTAACCTTTCTATTCATAGAGCAGTTTGGAAATACTCTGTTTGTAAATTCTGCAAGTGGATATTTGGACCTCTTTGAGGCCTTCGTTGGAAACGGGATTTCTTTATATAGTGCTAAACAGAAGAATTCTCAGTGACTTCTTTGTGTTGTGTGCATTCAACTCATAGAGTTTAACCTTTCTTTTCATAGAGCAGTTTGGAATCACTCTGTTTGTACATTCTGTAAGGAGATATTTCGACCTCTTTGAGGCCTTGGTTGGAAACGGGATTCCTTCATATAATGCTAAAGAGAAGAATTCTCAGTAACTTCTTTGTGTTGTGTGTATTCAACTCACAGAGTTGAACCTTCCTTTAGAAAAAGCCGATTTGAAACTCTCATTTGGTAGAATTTGCAGGTGGAGATTTCAAGCACTTTGAGACCTGCGGTAGAAAAGGAAATATCTTCGTATAAAAACTAGACAGAATCATTCTCAGAAACTACTTTGTGATGTGTGCATTCAACGCACAGAGTTTAACTTTTCTTTTCATAGAGCAGTTTGGAAACACTCTGTCTGTAATGTCTGCAAGTGGGTATTTGGACGTCTTTGTGGCCTTCGTTGGATACGGGATTTCTTCATATAATGCTAAACAGAAGAATTCCAAGTAACTTCTTTGTGTTCTGTGCATTCAACTCACAGAGTTGTACCTTCCTTTCTACAGAGCAGATATGATACATTCTTTTGTGGAATATGCAGGTGGAGACTTCAAGCGCTTTGAGGTTAATGGTAGAAAAGGAAATATCTTGGTTTAACAACTAGACAGAATCTTTCTCAGAAACTACTTTATGATGTGTGCGTTCAACTCGCAGAGTTTAACCATTCTTTTCATAGATCAGTTTGGAAACACTCTCTTTGTAAAATCTTCAAGTGGATATTTGGACCTCTAAGAGGTCTTCGTTGGAAACGGGATTTCTTCATATAAAGCTAGGCTGAAGAATTCTCAGTAACTGCTTTATGTTGTGTGTATTCATATCACAGAGTTGAACCTTCCTTTAGAAAAAGCCGATTTGAAGCTCTCATTTTGTAGAATTTGCAGGTGGAGTTTTCAAGCACTTTGAGGCCACTGGTAGAAAAGAAAATATCTTCATATAAAAACTAGACAGAATCATTCTCAGAAACTACTTTGTGATGTGTGCATTCAACTCACAGACTTTAACCTTTCTTTTCATAGAGCAGTTTGGAAACACTCTGTTTGTACATTCTGCAAGTAGATATTTCGAACTCTTTGAGGCCTTCGTTGGAAAAGGGATTTCTTCATATAATGCTAAACAGAAGAATTCTCAGTAACTTCTTTGTGTTGTGTGTATTCACCTCACAAAGTTGAACCTTCCTTTCGACAGAGCTGATATGAAACACTCTTTTTGTGAAGTTTGCAGGTGGAGATTTCAAGCACTTTGAGGCCATTGGTAGAAAAGGAAATATCTTCATATGAAAACTAGACAGAACCACTCTCAGAAACTACTTTGTGATGTGCGTGTTCAACTCACAGTGTTTAACGTTCCTTTTCATAGAGCAGTTTGGAAACACTCTGTTTGTACATTCTGCAGGAAGATATTTCGACCTCTTTGAGGCCTTGGTTGGAAACGGGATTACTTCATATAATGCTAAAGAGAAGAATTCTCAGTAACTTCTTTGTGTTGTGTGTATTCAACTCACAGAGTTGAAACCTCCTTTAGAAAAAGCAGATTTGAAACACTCTTTTTGTGGAATTTGCAGGTGGAGATTTCAAGCACTTTGAGGCCAGTGGTAATAAAGGAAATATCTTCGTATAAAAACTAGACAGAATCATTCTCATAAACTACCTTGTGATGTTTACTTTGTACTCGCAGAGTTTAACATTTCTTTTCATAGAGCAGTTTGGAAACACACTGTTTGTAATGTCTGCAAGTGGGTAATTGGACCTCTTAAAGGCCTTCGTTGGATACGGGATTTCTTCATATAATGCTAAACAGAAGAATTCTCAGTAACTTATTTGTGTTCTGTGCATTCGACTTACAGATTTGTAGCTTCCTTTCGACAGAGTAGATTTGGTACATTCTTTTTCTGCAATTTGCAGGTGGAGACTTCAAGCGCTTTGAGGCCAATGGTAGAAAAGGAAATATCTTGGTATAACAACTAGACAGAATCATTCTCAGAAACCACTTTATGATGTGTGCGTTCAACTCACAGAGTTTAACCATTCTTTTCATAGAGCCGCTTGGAAACACTCTCTTTGTAAAATCTTCAAGGGGATATTTGGACCTCTAGGAGGTCTTCGTTGGAAACGGGATTTCTTCATATAATGCTAGACTGAAGACTTCTCAGTAACTGCTTTATGTTGTGTGTATTCAAATCACAGAGTTGAACCTTCCTTTAGATAGAGCAGATTTGAAACACTCTTTTTGTTTAATTTGCAGGTGGAGATTTCAAGCGATTTGAGGCCAGTGATAGAAAAGGAAATATCTTCGTATAAAAACTAGACAGAATCATTCTCAGAAACTACTATGTGATGTGTGCCCTCAACTCACAGAGTTTAACCTTTCTTTTCATAGAGCAGTTTGGGAACACTCTGTTTGTACATTCTGCAAGTAGATATTTCGACCTCTTTGAGGCCTTCTTTGGAAACGGGATTTCTTCCTATAAGGCTAAACAGAAGAATTCTCAGTAACTTCTTTGTGTTGTGTGTATTCAACACACAGAGTTGAACCTTCCTTAGAAAAAGCCGATTTGAAACACTCTTTTGTTGGAATTTGCAGGTGGAGATTTCAAGCGCTTTGAGGCCAATGGTAGAAAAGGAAATATCTTGGTATAAAAACTAGCCAGAATCATTCTCAGAAACTACTTTGTGATGTGTGCGTACAACTCACAGAGTTTAACCTCTCTTTCCATAGAGCAGTTTGGAAACACTCTGTTTGTAAATTCTGCAAGTGGATATTTGTATCTCTAACAGGTCTTCTTTGGAAAAGGGATTTCTTCATATAATGCTTGACTGAAGAATTCTCAGTAACTTTTTTATGTTGTGTGTAATCAAATCACAGAGTTGAACCTTCGTTTAGTTAAAGCATATTTGAAATACTCTTTTTGTGAAATTTGCAGGTGGAGATTTCAAGCACTTTGAGGCCAGTGGTAGAAAAGGAAATATCTTCGTATGAAAACTAGACCGAATCACTCTCAGAAACTACTTTGTGATGTGTGCGTTCAACTCACAGGGTTTATCTTTCGTTTTCATAGAGCTGTTTGGAAACGCTCTGTTGGTACATTCTGCAAGTAGATATTTCGACCTCTTTGAGGCCTTTGTTGGAAACGGGATTACTTCATATAATGCTAAAGAGAAGAATTCCCAGTAACTTCTTTGTGGTCTGTGTATACAACTCACAGAGTTGTACTTTCCTTTCGACAGAGCAGATTTGATGGATTCTTTTTGTGGATTTTGCAGGTGGAGACTTCAAGCTCTTTGAGGCCAATGGTAGAAAAGGAAATATCTTGGTATAACAACTAGACAGAATCATCCTCAGAAACTACTTTATGATGTGTGCGTTCAACTCACAGAGTTTAACCTTTCTTTTCATAGAGCAGTTTGGAAACACTCTCTTTGTAAATCTGCAAGTGGATATTTGGAACTTTTTGATGCCTTCGTTGGAAATGGGATTTCTACATATAATGCTAGACAGAAGAACTCTCAATAACTTCTTTGTGTTCTGTGTATTCAAATCAGAGAGTTGAACCTTCCTTTAGACACAGCAGATATGAAACACTCTTTTTGTGGAATTTGCAGGTGGAGATATCAAGCACTTTCAGGCCAGTGGTAGAAAAGGAAATATCTTCTGATAACAAGTAGACAGAATCATTCTCAGAAAGTACATTGTGATGTGTGTGTTCAACACACAGTTTAACCTTTCTATTCATAGAGCAGTTTGGAAATACTCTGTTTGTAAATTCTGCAAGTGGATATTTGGACCTCTTTGAGGCCTTCGTTGGAAACGGGATTTCTTTATATAGTGCTAAACAGAAGAATTCTCAGTGACTTCTTTGTGTTGTGTGCATTCAACTCATAGAGTTTAACCTTTCTTTTCATAGAGCAGTTTGGAATCACTCTGTTTGTACATTCTGTAAGGAGATATTTCGACCTCTTTGAGGCCTTGGTTGGAAACGGGATTCCTTCATATAATGCTAAAGAGAAGAATTCTCAGTAACTTCTTTGTGTTGTGTGTATTCAACTCACAGAGTTGAACCTTCCTTTAGAAAAAGCCGATTTGAAACTCTCATTTGGTAGAATTTGCAGGTGGAGATTTCAAGCACTTTGAGACCTGCGGTAGAAAAGGAAATATCTTCGTATAAAAACTAGACAGAATCATTCTCAGAAACTACTTTGTGATGTGTGCATTCAACGCACAGAGTTTAACTTTTCTTTTCATAGAGCAGTTTGGAAACACTCTGTCTGTAATGTCTGCAAGTGGGTATTTGGACGTCTTTGTGGCCTTCGTTGGATACGGGATTTCTTCATATAATGCTAAACAGAAGAATTCCAAGTAACTTCTTTGTGTTCTGTGCATTCAACTCACAGAGTTGTACCTTCCTTTCTACAGAGCAGATATGATACATTCTTTTGTGGAATATGCAGGTGGAGACTTCAAGCGCTTTGAGGTTAATGGTAGAAAAGGAAATATCTTGGTTTAACAACTAGACAGAATCTTTCTCAGAAACTACTTTATGATGTGTGCGTTCAACTCGCAGAGTTTAACCATTCTTTTCATAGATCAGTTTGGAAACACTCTCTTTGTAAAATCTTCAAGTGGATATTTGGACCTCTAAGAGGTCTTCGTTGGAAACGGGATTTCTTCATATAAAGCTAGGCTGAAGAATTCTCAGTAACTGCTTTATGTTGTGTGTATTCATATCACAGAGTTGAACCTTCCTTTAGAAAAAGCCGATTTGAAGCTCTCATTTTGTAGAATTTGCAGGTGGAGTTTTCAAGCACTTTGAGGCCACTGGTAGAAAAGAAAATATCTTCATATAAAAACTAGACAGAATCATTCTCAGAAACTACTTTGTGATGTGTGCATTCAACTCACAGACTTTAACCTTTCTTTTCATAGAGCAGTTTGGAAACACTCTGTTTGTACATTCTGCAAGTAGATATTTCGAACTCTTTGAGGCCTTCGTTGGAAAAGGGATTTCTTCATATAATGCTAAACAGAAGAATTCTCAGTAACTTCTTTGTGTTGTGTGTATTCACCTCACAAAGTTGAACCTTCCTTTCGACAGAGCTGATATGAAACACTCTTTTTGTGAAGTTTGCAGGTGGAGATTTCAAGCACTTTGAGGCCATTGGTAGAAAAGGAAATATCTTCATATGAAAACTAGACAGAACCACTCTCAGAAACTACTTTGTGATGTGCGTGTTCAACTCACAGTGTTTAACGTTCCTTTTCATAGAGCAGTTTGGAAACACTCTGTTTGTACATTCTGCAGGAAGATATTTCGACCTCTTTGAGGCCTTGGTTGGAAACGGGATTACTTCATATAATGCTAAAGAGAAGAATTCTCAGTAACTTCTTTGTGTTGTGTGTATTCAACTCACAGAGTTGAAACCTCCTTTAGAAAAAGCAGATTTGAAACACTCTTTTTGTGGAATTTGCAGGTGGAGATTTCAAGCACTTTGAGGCCAGTGGTAATAAAGGAAATATCTTCGTATAAAAACTAGACAGAATCATTCTCATAAACTACCTTGTGATGTTTACTTTGTACTCGCAGAGTTTAACATTTCTTTTCATAGAGCAGTTTGGAAACACACTGTTTGTAATGTCTGCAAGTGGGTAATTGGACCTCTTAAAGGCCTTCGTTGGATACGGGATTTCTTCATATAATGCTAAACAGAAGAATTCTCAGTAACTTATTTGTGTTCTGTGCATTCGACTTACAGATTTGTAGCTTCCTTTCGACAGAGTAGATTTGGTACATTCTTTTTCTGCAATTTGCAGGTGGAGACTTCAAGCGCTTTGAGGCCAATGGTAGAAAAGGAAATATCTTGGTATAACAACTAGACAGAATCATTCTCAGAAACCACTTTATGATGTGTGCGTTCAACTCACAGAGTTTAACCATTCTTTTCATAGAGCCGCTTGGAAACACTCTCTTTGTAAAATCTTCAAGGGGATATTTGGACCTCTAGGAGGTCTTCGTTGGAAACGGGATTTCTTCATATAATGCTAGACTGAAGACTTCTCAGTAACTGCTTTATGTTGTGTGTATTCAAATCACAGAGTTGAACCTTCCTTTAGATAGAGCAGATTTGAAACACTCTTTTTGTTTAATTTGCAGGTGGAGATTTCAAGCGATTTGAGGCCAGTGATAGAAAAGGAAATATCTTCGTATAAAAACTAGACAGAATCATTCTCAGAAACTACTATGTGATGTGTGCCCTCAACTCACAGAGTTTAACCTTTCTTTTCATAGAGCAGTTTGGGAACACTCTGTTTGTACATTCTGCAAGTAGATATTTCGACCTCTTTGAGGCCTTCTTTGGAAACGGGATTTCTTCCTATAAGGCTAAACAGAAGAATTCTCAGTAACTTCTTTGTGTTGTGTGTATTCAACACACAGAGTTGAACCTTCCTTAGAAAAAGCCGATTTGAAACACTCTTTTGTTGGAATTTGCAGGTGGAGATTTCAAGCGCTTTGAGGCCAATGGTAGAAAAGGAAATATCTTGGTATAAAAACTAGCCAGAATCATTCTCAGAAACTACTTTGTGATGTGTGCGTACAACTCACAGAGTTTAACCTCTCTTTCCATAGAGCAGTTTGGAAACACTCTGTTTGTAAATTCTGCAAGTGGATATTTGTATCTCTAACAGGTCTTCTTTGGAAAAGGGATTTCTTCATATAATGCTTGACTGAAGAATTCTCAGTAACTTTTTTATGTTGTGTGTAAGCAAATCACAGAGTTGAACCTTCGTTTAGTTAAAGCATATTTGAAATACTCTTTTTGTGAAATTTGCAGGTGGAGATTTCAAGCACTTTGAGGCCAGTGGTAGAAAAGGAAATATCTTCGTATGAAAACTAGACCGAATCACTCTCAGAAACTACTTTGTGATGTGTGCGTTCAACTCACAGGGTTTATCTTTCGTTTTCATAGAGCTGTTTGGAAACGCTCTGTTGGTACATTCTGCAAGTAGATATTTCGACCTCTTTGAGGCCTTTGTTGGAAACGGGATTACTTCATATAATGCTAAAGAGAAGAATTCTCAGTAACTTCTTTGTGGTCTGTGTATACAACTCACAGAGTTGTACTTTCCTTTCGACAGAGCAGATTTGATGGATTCTTTTTGTGGATTTTGCAGGTGGAGACTTCAAGCTCTTTGAGGCCAATGGTAGAAAAGGAAATATCTTGGTATAACAACTAGACAGAATCATCCTCAGAAACTACTTTATGATGTGTGCGTTCAACTCACAGAGTTTAACCTTTCTTTTCATAGAGCAGTTTGGAAACACTCTCTTTGTAAATCTGCAAGTGGATATTTGGAACTTTTTGATGCCTTCGTTGGAAATGGGATTTCTACATATAATGCTAGACAGAAGAACTCTCAATAACTTCTTTGTGTTCTGTGTATTCAAATCACAGAGTTGAACCTTCCTTTAGACACAGCAGATATGAAACACTCTTTTTGTGGAATTTGCAGGTGGAGATATCAAGCACTTTCAGGCCAGTGGTAGAAAAGGAAATATCTTCTGATAACAAGTAGACAGAATCATTCTCAGAAAGTACATTGTGATGTGTGTGTTCAACACACAGTTTAACCTTTCTATTCATAGAGCAGTTTGGAAATACTCTGTTTGTAAATTCTGCAAGTGGATATTTGGACCTCTTTGAGGCCTTCGTTGGAAACGGGATTTCTTTATATAGTGCTAAACAGAAGAATTCTCAGTGACTTCTTTGTGTTGTGTGCATTCAACTCATAGAGTTTAACCTTTCTTTTCATAGAGCAGTTTGGAATCACTCTGTTTGTACATTCTGTAAGGAGATATTTCGACCTCTTTGAGGCCTTGGTTGGAAACGGGATTCCTTCATATAATGCTAAAGAGAAGAATTCTCAGTAACTTCTTTGTGTTGTGTGTATTCAACTCACAGAGTTGAACCTTCCTTTAGAAAAAGCCGATTTGAAACTCTCATTTGGTAGAATTTGCAGGTGGAGATTTCAAGCACTTTGAGACCTGCGGTAGAAAAGGAAATATCTTCGTATAAAAACTAGACAGAATCATTCTCAGAAACTACTTTGTGATGTGTGCATTCAACGCACAGAGTTTAACTTTTCTTTTCATAGAGCAGTTTGGAAACACTCTGTCTGTAATGTCTGCAAGTGGGTATTTGGACGTCTTTGTGGCCTTCGTTGGATACGGGATTTCATCATATAATGCTAAACAGAAGAATTCTCAGTAACTTCTTTGTGTTCTGTGCATTCAACTCACAGAGTTGTACCTTCCTTTCGACAGAGCAGATATGATACATTCTTTTGTGGAATATGCAGGTGGAGACTTCAAGCGCTTTGAGGTTAATGGTAGAAAAGGAAATATCTTGGTTTAACAACTAGACAGAATCTTTCTCAGAAACTACTTTATGATGTGTGCGTTCAACTCGCAGAGTTTAACCATTCTTTTCATAGATCAGTTTGGAAACACTCTCTTTGTAAAATCTTCAAGTGGATATTTGGACCTCTAAGAGGTCTTCGTTGGAAACGGGATTTCTTCATATAAAGCTAGGCTGAAGAATTCTCAGTAACTGCTTTATGTTGTGTGTATTCATATCACAGAGTTGAACCTTCCTTTAGAAAAAGCCGATTTGAAGCTCTCATTTTGTAGAATTTGCAGGTGGAGTTTTCAAGCACTTTGAGGCCACTGGTAGAAAAGAAAATATCTTCATATAAAAACTAGACAGAATCATTCTCAGAAACTACTTTGTGATGTGTGC
The DNA here is from genome assembly GCF_029281585.2 of Gorilla gorilla gorilla. Taxonomy (NCBI): domain Eukaryota; kingdom Metazoa; phylum Chordata; class Mammalia; order Primates; family Hominidae; genus Gorilla; species Gorilla gorilla. The sequence continues at coordinate 108,478,133 of NC_073224.2, forward strand.
ATTCAACTCACAGACTTTAACCTTTCTTTTCATAGAGCAGTTTGGAAACACTCTGTTTGTACATTCTGCAAGTAGATATTTCGAACTCTTTGAGGCCTTCGTTGGAAAAGGGATTTCTTCATATAATGCTAAACAGAAGAATTCTCAGTAACTTCTTTGTGTTGTGTGTATTCACCTCACAAAGTTGAACCTTCCTTTCGACAGAGCTGATATGAAACACTCTTTTTGTGAAGTTTGCAGGTGGAGATTTCAAGCACTTTGAGGCCATTGGTAGAAAAGGAAATATCTTCATATGAAAACTAGACAGAACCACTCTCAGAAACTACTTTGTGATGTGCGTGTTCAACTCACAGTGTTTAACGTTCCTTTTCATAGAGCAGTTTGGAAACACTCTGTTTGTACATTCTGCAGGAAGATATTTCGACCTCTTTGAGGCCTTGGTTGGAAACGGGATTACTTCATATAATGCTAAAGAGAAGAATTCTCAGTAACTTCTTTGTGTTGTGTGTATTCAACTCACAGAGTTGAAACCTCCTTTAGAAAAAGCAGATTTGAAACACTCTTTTTGTGGAATTTGCAGGTGGAGATTTCAAGCACTTTGAGGCCAGTGGTAATAAAGGAAATATCTTCGTATAAAAACTAGACAGAATCATTCTCATAAACTACCTTGTGATGTTTACTTTGTACTCGCAGAGTTTAACATTTCTTTTCATAGAGCAGTTTGGAAACACACTGTTTGTAATGTCTGCAAGTGGGTAATTGGACCTCTTAAAGGCCTTCGTTGGATACGGGATTTCTTCATATAATGCTAAACAGAAGAATTCTCAGTAACTTATTTGTGTTCTGTGCATTCGACTTACAGATTTGTAGCTTCCTTTCGACAGAGTAGATTTGGTACATTCTTTTTCTGCAATTTGCAGGTGGAGACTTCAAGCGCTTTGAGGCCAATGGTAGAAAAGGAAATATCTTGGTATAACAACTAGACAGAATCATTCTCAGAAACCACTTTATGATGTGTGCGTTCAACTCACAGAGTTTAACCATTCTTTTCATAGAGCCGCTTGGAAACACTCTCTTTGTAAAATCTTCAAGGGGATATTTGGACCTCTAGGAGGTCTTCGTTGGAAACGGGATTTCTTCATATAATGCTAGACTGAAGACTTCTCAGTAACTGCTTTATGTTGTGTGTATTCAAATCACAGAGTTGAACCTTCCTTTAGATAGAGCAGATTTGAAACACTCTTTTTGTTTAATTTGCAGGTGGAGATTTCAAGCGATTTGAGGCCAGTGATAGAAAAGGAAATATCTTCGTATAAAAACTAGACAGAATCATTCTCAGAAACTACTATGTGATGTGTGCCCTCAACTCACAGAGTTTAACCTTTCTTTTCATAGAGCAGTTTGGGAACACTCTGTTTGTACATTCTGCAAGTAGATATTTCGACCTCTTTGAGGCCTTCTTTGGAAACGGGATTTCTTCCTATAAGGCTAAACAGAAGAATTCTCAGTAACTTCTTTGTGTTGTGTGTATTCAACACACAGAGTTGAACCTTCCTTAGAAAAAGCCGATTTGAAACACTCTTTTGTTGGAATTTGCAGGTGGAGATTTCAAGCGCTTTGAGGCCAATGGTAGAAAAGGAAATATCTTGGTATAAAAACTAGCCAGAATCATTCTCAGAAACTACTTTGTGATGTGTGCGTACAACTCACAGAGTTTAACCTCTCTTTCCATAGAGCAGTTTGGAAACACTCTGTTTGTAAATTCTGCAAGTGGATATTTGTATCTCTAACAGGTCTTCTTTGGAAAAGGGATTTCTTCATATAATGCTTGACTGAAGAATTCTCAGTAACTTTTTTATGTTGTGTGTAAGCAAATCACAGAGTTGAACCTTCGTTTAGTTAAAGCATATTTGAAATACTCTTTTTGTGAAATTTGCAGGTGGAGATTTCAAGCACTTTGAGGCCAGTGGTAGAAAAGGAAATATCTTCGTATGAAAACTAGACCGAATCACTCTCAGAAACTACTTTGTGATGTGTGCGTTCAACTCACAGGGTTTATCTTTCGTTTTCATAGAGCTGTTTGGAAACGCTCTGTTGGTACATTCTGCAAGTAGATATTTCGACCTCTTTGAGGCCTTTGTTGGAAACGGGATTACTTCATATAATGCTAAAGAGAAGAATTCTCAGTAACTTCTTTGTGGTCTGTGTATACAACTCACAGAGTTGTACTTTCCTTTCGACAGAGCAGATTTGATGGATTCTTTTTGTGGATTTTGCAGGTGGAGACTTCAAGCTCTTTGAGGCCAATGGTAGAAAAGGAAATATCTTGGTATAACAACTAGACAGAATCATCCTCAGAAACTACTTTATGATGTGTGCGTTCAACTCACAGAGTTTAACCTTTCTTTTCATAGAGCAGTTTGGAAACACTCTCTTTGTAAATCTGCAAGTGGATATTTGGAACTTTTTGATGCCTTCGTTGGAAATGGGATTTCTACATATAATGCTAGACAGAAGAACTCTCAATAACTTCTTTGTGTTCTGTGTATTCAAATCACAGAGTTGAACCTTCCTTTAGACACAGCAGATATGAAACACTCTTTTTGTGGAATTTGCAGGTGGAGATATCAAGCACTTTCAGGCCAGTGGTAGAAAAGGAAATATCTTCTGATAACAAGTAGACAGAATCATTCTCAGAAAGTACATTGTGATGTGTGTGTTCAACACACAGTTTAACCTTTCTATTCATAGAGCAGTTTGGAAATACTCTGTTTGTAAATTCTGCAAGTGGATATTTGGACCTCTTTGAGGCCTTCGTTGGAAACGGGATTTCTTTATATAGTGCTAAACAGAAGAATTCTCAGTGACTTCTTTGTGTTGTGTGCATTCAACTCATAGAGTTTAACCTTTCTTTTCATAGAGCAGTTTGGAATCACTCTGTTTGTACATTCTGTAAGGAGATATTTCGACCTCTTTGAGGCCTTGGTTGGAAACGGGATTCCTTCATATAATGCTAAAGAGAAGAATTCTCAGTAACTTCTTTGTGTTGTGTGTATTCAACTCACAGAGTTGAACCTTCCTTTAGAAAAAGCCGATTTGAAACTCTCATTTGGTAGAATTTGCAGGTGGAGATTTCAAGCACTTTGAGACCTGCGGTAGAAAAGGAAATATCTTCGTATAAAAACTAGACAGAATCATTCTCAGAAACTACTTTGTGATGTGTGCATTCAACGCACAGAGTTTAACCTTTCTTTTCATAGAGCAGTTTGGAAACACTCTGTCTGTAATGTCTGCAAGTGGGTATTTGGACGTCTTTGCGGCCTTCGTTGGATACGGGATTTCATCATATAATGCTAAACAGAAGAATTCTCAGTAACTTCTTTGTGTTCTGTGCATTCAACTCACAGAGTTGTACCTTCCTTTCGACAGAGCAGATATGATACATTCTTTTGTGGAATATGCAGGTGGAGACTTCAAGCGCTTTGAGGTTAATGGTAGAAAAGGAAATATCTTGGTTTAACAACTAGACAGAATCTTTCTCAGAAACTACTTTATGATGTGTGCGTTCAACTCGCAGAGTTTAACCATTCTTTTCATAGATCAGTTTGGAAACACTCTCTTTGTAAAATCTTCAAGTGGATATTTGGACCTCTAAGAGGTCTTCGTTGGAAATGGGATTTCTTCATATAAAGCTAGGCTGAAGAATTCTCAGTAACTGCTTTATGTTGTGTGTATTCATATCACAGAGTTGAACCTTCCTTTAGAAAAAGCCGATTTGAAGCTCTCATTTTGTAGAATTTGCAGGTGGAGTTTTCAAGCACTTTGAGGCCACTGGTAGAAAAGAAAATATCTTCATATAAAAACTAGACAGAATCATTCTCAGAAACTACTTTGTGATGTGTGCATTCAACTCACAGACTTTAACCTTTCTTTTCATAGAGCAGTTTGGAAACACTCTGTTTGTACATTCTGCAAGTAGATATTTCGAACTCTTTGAGGCCTTCGTTGGAAAAGGGATTTCTTCATATAATGCTAAACAGAAGAATTCTCAGTAACTTCTTTGTGTTGTGTGTATTCACCTCACAAAGTTGAACCTTCCTTTCGACAGAGCTGATATGAAACACTCTTTTTGTGAAGTTTGCAGGTGGAGATTTCAAGCACTTTGAGGCCATTGGTAGAAAAGGAAATATCTTCATATGAAAACTAGACAGAACCACTCTCAGAAACTACTTTGTGATGTGCGTGTTCAACTCACAGTGTTTAACGTTCCTTTTCATAGAGCAGTTTGGAAACACTCTGTTTGTACATTCTGCAGGAAGATATTTCGACCTCTTTGAGGCCTTGGTTGGAAACGGGATTACTTCATATAATGCTAAAGAGAAGAATTCTCAGTAACTTCTTTGTGTTGTGTGTATTCAACTCACAGAGTTGAAACCTCCTTTAGAAAAAGCAGATTTGAAACACTCTTTTTGTGGAATTTGCAGGTGGAGATTTCAAGCACTTTGAGGCCAGTGGTAATAAAGGAAATATCTTCGTATAAAAACTAGACAGAATCATTCTCATAAACTACCTTGTGATGTTTACTTTGTACTCGCAGAGTTTAACATTTCTTTTCATAGAGCAGTTTGGAAACACACTGTTTGTAATGTCTGCAAGTGGGTAATTGGACCTCTTAAAGGCCTTCGTTGGATACGGGATTTCTTCATATAATGCTAAACAGAAGAATTCTCAGTAACTTATTTGTGTTCTGTGCATTCGACTTACAGATTTGTAGCTTCCTTTCGACAGAGTAGATTTGGTACATTCTTTTTCTGCAATTTGCAGGTGGAGACTTCAAGCGCTTTGAGGCCAATGGTAGAAAAGGAAATATCTTGGTATAACAACTAGACAGAATCATTCTCAGAAACCACTTTATGATGTGTGCGTTCAACTCACAGAGTTTAACCATTCTTTTCATAGAGCCGCTTGGAAACACTCTCTTTGTAAAATCTTCAAGGGGATATTTGGACCTCTAGGAGGTCTTCGTTGGAAACGGGATTTCTTCATATAATGCTAGACTGAAGACTTCTCAGTAACTGCTTTATGTTGTGTGTATTCAAATCACAGAGTTGAACCTTCCTTTAGATAGAGCAGATTTGAAACACTCTTTTTGTTTAATTTGCAGGTGGAGATTTCAAGCGATTTGAGGCCAGTGATAGAAAAGGAAATATCTTCGTATAAAAACTAGACAGAATCATTCTCAGAAACTACTATGTGATGTGTGCCCTCAACTCACAGAGTTTAACCTTTCTTTTCATAGAGCAGTTTGGGAACACTCTGTTTGTACATTCTGCAAGTAGATATTTCGACCTCTTTGAGGCCTTCTTTGGAAACGGGATTTCTTCCTATAAGGCTAAACAGAAGAATTCTCAGTAACTTCTTTGTGTTGTGTGTATTCAACACACAGAGTTGAACCTTCCTTAGAAAAAGCCGATTTGAAACACTCTTTTGTTGGAATTTGCAGGTGGAGATTTCAAGCGCTTTGAGGCCAATGGTAGAAAAGGAAATATCTTCGTATAAAAACTAGCCAGAATCATTCTCAGAAACTACTTTGTGATGTGTGCGTACAACTCACAGAGTTTAACCTCTCTTTCCATAGAGCAGTTTGGAAACACTCTGTTTGTAAATTCTGCAAGTGGATATTTGTATCTCTAACAGGTCTTCTTTGGAAAAGGGATTTCTTCATATAATGCTTGACTGAAGAATTCTCAGTAACTTTTTTATGTTGTGTGTAATCAAATCACAGAGTTGAACCTTCGTTTAGTTAAAGCATATTTGAAATACTCTTTTTGTGAAATTTGCAGGTGGAGATTTCAAGCACTTTGAGGCCAGTGGTAGAAAAGGAAATATCTTCGTATGAAAACTAGACCGAATCACTCTCAGAAACTACTTTGTGATGTGTGCGTTCAACTCACAGGGTTTATCTTTCGTTTTCATAGAGCTGTTTGGAAACGCTCTGTTGGTACATTCTGCAAGTAGATATTTCGACCTCTTTGAGGCCTTTGTTGGAAACGGGATTACTTCATATAATGCTAAAGAGAAGAATTCTCAGTAACTTCTTTGTGGTCTGTGTATACAACTCACAGAGTTGTACTTTCCTTTCGACAGAGCAGATTTGATGGATTCTTTTTGTGGATTTTGCAGGTGGAGACTTCAAGCTCTTTGAGGCCAATGGTAGAAAAGGAAATATCTTGGTATAACAACTAGACAGAATCATCCTCAGAAACTACTTTATGATGTGTGCGTTCAACTCACAGAGTTTAACCTTTCTTTTCATAGAGCAGTTTGGAAACACTCTCTTTGTAAATCTGCAAGTGGATATTTGGAACTTTTTGATGCCTTCGTTGGAAATGGGATTTCTACATATAATGCTAGACAGAAGAACTCTCAATAACTTCTTTGTGTTCTGTGTATTCAAATCACAGAGTTGAACCTTCCTTTAGACACAGCAGATATGAAACACTCTTTTTGTGGAATTTGCAGGTGGAGATATCAAGCACTTTCAGGCCAGTGGTAGAAAAGGAAATATCTTCTGATAACAAGTAGACAGAATCATTCTCAGAAAGTACATTGTGATGTGTGTGTTCAACACACAGTTTAACCTTTCTATTCATAGAGCAGTTTGGAAATACTCTGTTTGTAAATTCTGCAAGTGGATATTTGGACCTCTTTGAGGCCTTCGTTGGAAACGGGATTTCTTTATATAGTGCTAAACAGAAGAATTCTCAGTGACTTCTTTGTGTTGTGTGCATTCAACTCATAGAGTTTAACCTTTCTTTTCATAGAGCAGTTTGGAATCACTCTGTTTGTACATTCTGTAAGGAGATATTTCGACCTCTTTGAGGCCTTGGTTGGAAACGGGATTCCTTCATATAATGCTAAAGAGAAGAATTCTCAGTAACTTCTTTGTGTTGTGTGTATTCAACTCACAGAGTTGAACCTTCCTTTAGAAAAAGCCGATTTGAAACTCTCATTTGGTAGAATTTGCAGGTGGAGATTTCAAGCACTTTGAGACCTGCGGTAGAAAAGGAAATATCTTCGTATAAAAACTAGACAGAATCATTCTCAGAAACTACTTTGTGATGTGTGCATTCAACGCACAGAGTTTAACTTTTCTTTTCATAGAGCAGTTTGGAAACACTCTGTCTGTAATGTCTGCAAGTGGGTATTTGGACGTCTTTGCGGCCTTCGTTGGATACGGGATTTCATCATATAATGCTAAACAGAAGAATTCTCAGTAACTTCTTTGTGTTCTGTGCATTCAACTCACAGAGTTGTACCTTCCTTTCTACAGAGCAGATATGATACATTCTTTTGTGGAATATGCAGGTGGAGACTTCAAGCGCTTTGAGGTTAATGGTAGAAAAGGAAATATCTTGGTTTAACAACTAGACAGAATCTTTCTCAGAAACTACTTTATGATGTGTGCGTTCAACTCGCAGAGTTTAACCATTCTTTTCATAGATCAGTTTGGAAACACTCTCTTTGTAAAATCTTCAAGTGGATATTTGGACCTCTAAGAGGTCTTCGTTGGAAATGGGATTTCTTCATATAAAGCTAGGCTGAAGAATTCTCAGTAACTGCTTTATGTTGTGTGTATTCATATCACAGAGTTGAACCTTCCTTTAGAAAAAGCCGATTTGAAGCTCTCATTTTGTAGAATTTGCAGGTGGAGTTTTCAAGCACTTTGAGGCCACTGGTAGAAAAGAAAATATCTTCATATAAAAACTAGACAGAATCATTCTCAGAAACTACTTTGTGATGTGTGCATTCAACTCACAGACTTTAACCTTTCTTTTCATAGAGCAGTTTGGAAACACTCTGTTTGTACATTCTGCAAGTAGATATTTCGAACTCTTTGAGGCCTTCGTTGGAAAAGGGATTTCTTCATATAATGCTAAACAGAAGAATTCTCAGTAACTTCTTTGTGTTGTGTGTATTCACCTCACAAAGTTGAACCTTCCTTTCGACAGAGCTGATATGAAACACTCTTTTTGTGAAGTTTGCAGGTGGAGATTTCAAGCACTTTGAGGCCATTGGTAGAAAAGGAAATATCTTCATATGAAAACTAGACAGAACCACTCTCAGAAACTACTTTGTGATGTGCGTGTTCAACTCACAGTGTTTAACGTTCCTTTTCATAGAGCAGTTTGGAAACACTCTGTTTGTACATTCTGCAGGAAGATATTTCGACCTCTTTGAGGCCTTGGTTGGAAACGGGATTACTTCATATAATGCTAAAGAGAAGAATTCTCAGTAACTTCTTTGTGTTGTGTGTATTCAACTCACAGAGTTGAAACCTCCTTTAGAAAAAGCAGATTTGAAACACTCTTTTTGTGGAATTTGCAGGTGGAGATTTCAAGCACTTTGAGGCCAGTGGTAATAAAGGAAATATCTTCGTATAAAAACTAGACAGAATCATTCTCATAAACTACCTTGTGATGTTTACTTTGTACTCGCAGAGTTTAACATTTCTTTTCATAGAGCAGTTTGGAAACACACTGTTTGTAATGTCTGCAAGTGGGTAATTGGACCTCTTAAAGGCCTTCGTTGGATACGGGATTTCTTCATATAATGCTAAACAGAAGAATTCTCAGTAACTTATTTGTGTTCTGTGCATTCGACTTACAGATTTGTAGCTTCCTTTCGACAGAGTAGATTTGGTACATTCTTTTTCTGCAATTTGCAGGTGGAGACTTCAAGCGCTTTGAGGCCAATGGTAGAAAAGGAAATATCTTGGTATAACAACTAGACAGAATCATTCTCAGAAACCACTTTATGATGTGTGCGTTCAACTCACAGAGTTTAACCATTCTTTTCATAGAGCCGCTTGGAAACACTCTCTTTGTAAAATCTTCAAGGGGATATTTGGACCTCTAGGAGGTCTTCGTTGGAAACGGGATTTCTTCATATAATGCTAGACTGAAGACTTCTCAGTAACTGCTTTATGTTGTGTGTATTCAAATCACAGAGTTGAACCTTCCTTTAGATAGAGCAGATTTGAAACACTCTTTTTGTTTAATTTGCAGGTGGAGATTTCAAGCGATTTGAGGCCAGTGATAGAAAAGGAAATATCTTCGTATAAAAACTAGACAGAATCATTCTCAGAAACTACTATGTGATGTGTGCCCTCAACTCACAGAGTTTAACCTTTCTTTTCATAGAGCAGTTTGGGAACACTCTGTTTGTACATTCTGCAAGTAGATATTTCGACCTCTTTGAGGCCTTCTTTGGAAACGGGATTTCTTCCTATAAGGCTAAACAGAAGAATTCTCAGTAACTTCTTTGTGTTGTGTGTATTCAACACACAGAGTTGAACCTTCCTTAGAAAAAGCCGATTTGAAACACTCTTTTGTTGGAATTTGCAGGTGGAGATTTCAAGCGCTTTGAGGCCAATGGTAGAAAAGGAAATATCTTGGTATAAAAACTAGCCAGAATCATTCTCAGAAACTACTTTGTGATGTGTGCGTACAACTCACAGAGTTTAACCTCTCTTTCCATAGAGCAGTTTGGAAACACTCTGTTTGTAAATTCTGCAAGTGGATATTTGTATCTCTAACAGGTCTTCTTTGGAAAAGGGATTTCTTCATATAATGCTTGACTGAAGAATTCTCAGTAACTTTTTTATGTTGTGTGTAATCAAATCACAGAGTTGAACCTTCGTTTAGTTAAAGCATATTTGAAATACTCTTTTTGTGAAATTTGCAGGTGGAGATTTCAAGCACTTTGAGGCCAGTGGCAGAAAAGGAAATATCTTCGTATGAAAACTAGACCGAATCACTCTCAGAAACTACTTTGTGATGTGTGCGTTCAACTCACAGGGTTTATCTTTCGTTTTCATAGAGCTGTTTGGAAACGCTCTGTTGGTACATTCTGCAAGTAGATATTTCGACCTCTTTGAGGCCTTTGTTGGAAACGGGATTACTTCATATAATGCTAAAGAGAAGAATTCTCAGTAACTTCTTTGTGGTCTGTGTATACAACTCACAGAGTTGTACTTTCCTTTCGACAGAGCAGATTTGATGGATTCTTTTTGTGGATTTTGCAGGTGGAGACTTCAAGCTCTTTGAGGCCAATGGTAGAAAAGGAAATATCTTGGTATAACAACTAGACAGAATCATCCTCAGAAACTACTTTATGATGTGTGCGTTCAACTCACAGAGTTTAACCTTTCTTTTCATAGAGCAGTTTGGAAACACTCTCTTTGTAAATCTGCAAGTGGATATTTGGAACTTTTTGATGCCTTCGTTGGAAATGGGATTTCTACATATAATGCTAGACAGAAGAACTCTCAATAACTTCTTTGTGTTCTGTGTATTCAAATCACAGAGTTGAACCTTCCTTTAGACACAGCAGATATGAAACACTCTTTTTGTGGAATTTGCAGGTGGAGATATCAAGCACTTTCAGGCCAGTGGTAGAAAAGGAAATATCTTCTGATAACAAGTAGACAGAATCATTCTCAGAAAGTACATTGTGATGTGTGTGTTCAACACACAGTTTAACCTTTCTATTCATAGAGCAGTTTGGAAATACTCTGTTTGTAAATTCTGCAAGTGGATATTTGGACCTCTTTGAGGCCTTCGTTGGAAACGGGATTTCTTTATATAGTGCTAAACAGAAGAATTCTCAGTGACTTCTTTGTGTTGTGTGCATTCAACTCATAGAGTTTAACCTTTCTTTTCATAGAGCAGTTTGGAATCACTCTGTTTGTACATTCTGTAAGGAGATATTTCGACCTCTTTGAGGCCTTGGTTGGAAACGGGATTCCTTCATATAATGCTAAAGAGAAGAATTCTCAGTAACTTCTTTGTGTTGTGTGTATTCAACTCACAGAGTTGAACCTTCCTTTAGAAAAAGCCGATTTGAAACTCTCATTTGGTAGAATTTGCAGGTGGAGATTTCAAGCACTTTGAGACCTGCGGTAGAAAAGGAAATATCTTCGTATAAAAACTAGACAGAATCATTCTCAGAAACTACTTTGTGATGTGTGCATTCAACGCACAGAGTTTAACTTTTCTTTTCATAGAGCAGTTTGGAAACACTCTGTCTGTAATGTCTGCAAGTGGGTATTTGGACGTCTTTGCGGCCTTCGTTGGATACGGGATTTCATCATATAATGCTAAACAGAAGAATTCTCAGTAACTTCTTTGTGTTCTGTGCATTCAACTCACAGAGTTGTACCTTCCTTTCTACAGAGCAGATATGATACATTCTTTTGTGGAATATGCAGGTGGAGACTTCAAGCGCTTTGAGGTTAATGGTAGAAAAGGAAATATCTTGGTTTAACAACTAGACAGAATCTTTCTCAGAAACTACTTTATGATGTGTGCGTTCAACTCGCAGAGTTTAACCATTCTTTTCATAGATCAGTTTGGAAACACTCTCTTTGTAAAATCTTCAAGTGGATATTTGGACCTCTAAGAGGTCTTCGTTGGAAACGGGATTTCTTCATATAAAGCTAGGCTGAAGAATTCTCAGTAACTGCTTTATGTTGTGTGTATTCATATCACAGAGTTGAACCTTCCTTTAGAAAAAGCCGATTTGAAGCTCTCATTTTGTAGAATTTGCAGGTGGAGTTTTCAAGCACTTTGAGGCCACTGGTAGAAAAGAAAATATCTTCATATAAAAACTAGACAGAATCATTCTCAGAAACTACTTTGTGATGTGTGCATTCAACTCACAGACTTTAACCTTTCTTTTCATAGAGCAGTTTGGAAACACTCTGTTTGTACATTCTGCAAGTAGATATTTCGAACTCTTTGAGGCCTTCGTTGGAAAAGGGATTTCTTCATATAATGCTAAACAGAAGAATTCTCAGTAACTTCTTTGTGTTGTGTGTATTCACCTCACAAAGTTGAACCTTCCTTTCGACAGAGCTGATATGAAACACTCTTTTTGTGAAGTTTGCAGGTGGAGATTTCAAGCACTTTGAGGCCATTGGTAGAAAAGGAAATATCTTCATATGAAAACTAGACAGAACCACTCTCAGAAACTACTTTGTGATGTGCGTGTTCAACTCACAGTGTTTAACGTTCCTTTTCATAGAGCAGTTTGGAAACACTCTGTTTGTACATTCTGCAGGAAGATATTTCGACCTCTTTGAGGCCTTGGTTGGAAACGGGATTACTTCATATAATGCTAAAGAGAAGAATTCTCAGTAACTTCTTTGTGTTGTGTGTATTCAACTCACAGAGTTGAAACCTCCTTTAGAAAAAGCAGATTTGAAACACTCTTTTTGTGGAATTTGCAGGTGGAGATTTCAAGCACTTTGAGGCCAGTGGTAATAAAGGAAATATCTTCGTATAAAAACTAGACAGAATCATTCTCATAAACTACCTTGTGATGTTTACTTTGTACTCGCAGAGTTTAACATTTCTTTTCATAGAGCAGTTTGGAAACACACTGTTTGTAATGTCTGCAAGTGGGTAATTGGACCTCTTAAAGGCCTTCGTTGGATACGGGATTTCTTCATATAATGCTAAACAGAAGAATTCTCAGTAACTTATTTGTGTTCTGTGCATTCGACTTACAGATTTGTAGCTTCCTTTCGACAGAGTAGATTTGGTACATTCTTTTTCTGCAATTTGCAGGTGGAGACTTCAAGCGCTTTGAGGCCAATGGTAGAAAAGGAAATATCTTGGTATAACAACTAGACAGAATCATTCTCAGAAACCACTTTATGATGTGTGCGTTCAACTCACAGAGTTTAACCATTCTTTTCATAGAGCCGCTTGGAAACACTCTCTTTGTAAAATCTTCAAGGGGATATTTGGACCTCTAGGAGGTCTTCGTTGGAAACGGGATTTCTTCATATAATGCTAGACTGAAGACTTCTCAGTAACTGCTTTATGTTGTGTGTATTCAAATCACAGAGTTGAACCTTCCTTTAGATAGAGCAGATTTGAAACACTCTTTTTGTTTAATTTGCAGGTGGAGATTTCAAGCGATTTGAGGCCAGTGATAGAAAAGGAAATATCTTCGTATAAAAACTAGACAGAATCATTCTCAGAAACTACTATGTGATGTGTGCCCTCAACTCACAGAGTTTAACCTTTCTTTTCATAGAGCAGTTTGGGAACACTCTGTTTGTACATTCTGCAAGTAGATATTTCGACCTCTTTGAGGCCTTCTTTGGAAACGGGATTTCTTCCTATAAGGCTAAACAGAAGAATTCTCAGTAACTTCTTTGTGTTGTGTGTATTCAACACACAGAGTTGAACCTTCCTTAGAAAAAGCCGATTTGAAACACTCTTTTGTTGGAATTTGCAGGTGGAGATTTCAAGCGCTTTGAGGCCAATGGTAGAAAAGGAAATATCTTGGTATAAAAACTAGCCAGAATCATTCTCAGAAACTACTTTGTGATGTGTGCGTACAACTCACAGAGTTTAACCTCTCTTTCCATAGAGCAGTTTGGAAACACTCTGTTTGTAAATTCTGCAAGTGGATATTTGTATCTCTAACAGGTCTTCTTTGGAAAAGGGATTTCTTCATATAATGCTTGACTGAAGAATTCTCAGTAACTTTTTTATGTTGTGTGTAAGCAAATCACAGAGTTGAACCTTCGTTTAGTTAAAGCATATTTGAAATACTCTTTTTGTGAAATTTGCAGGTGGAGATTTCAAGCACTTTGAGGCCAGTGGTAGAAAAGGAAATATCTTCGTATGAAAACTAGACCGAATCACTCTCAGAAACTACTTTGTGATGTGTGCGTTCAACTCACAGGGTTTATCTTTCGTTTTCATAGAGCTGTTTGGAAACGCTCTGTTGGTACATTCTGCAAGTAGATATTTCGACCTCTTTGAGGCCTTTGTTGGAAACGGGATTACTTCATATAATGCTAAAGAGAAGAATTCTCAGTAACTTCTTTGTGGTCTGTGTATACAACTCACAGAGTTGTACTTTCCTTTCGACAGAGCAGATTTGATGGATTCTTTTTGTGGATTTTGCAGGTGGAGACTTCAAGCTCTTTGAGGCCAATGGTAGAAAAGGAAATATCTTGGTATAACAACTAGACAGAATCATCCTCAGAAACTACTTTATGATGTGTGCGTTCAACTCACAGAGTTTAACCTTTCTTTTCATAGAGCAGTTTGGAAACACTCTCTTTGTAAATCTGCAAGTGGATATTTGGAACTTTTTGATGCCTTCGTTGGAAATGGGATTTCTACATATAATGCTAGACAGAAGAACTCTCAATAACTTCTTTGTGTTCTGTGTATTCAAATCACAGAGTTGAACCTTCCTTTAGACACAGCAGATATGAAACACTCTTTTTGTGGAATTTGCAGGTGGAGATATCAAGCACTTTCAGGCCAGTGGTAGAAAAGGAAATATCTTCTGATAACAAGTAGACAGAATCATTCTCAGAAAGTACATTGTGATGTGTGTGTTCAACACACAGTTTAACCTTTCTATTCATAGAGCAGTTTGGAAATACTCTGTTTGTAAATTCTGCAAGTGGATATTTGGACCTCTTTGAGGCCTTCGTTGGAAACGGGATTTCTTTATATAGTGCTAAACAGAAGAATTCTCAGTGACTTCTTTGTGTTGTGTGCATTCAACTCATAGAGTTTAACCTTTCTTTTCATAGAGCAGTTTGGAATCACTCTGTTTGTACATTCTGTAAGGAGATATTTCGACCTCTTTGAGGCCTTGGTTGGAAACGGGATTCCTTCATATAATGCTAAAGAGAAGAATTCTCAGTAACTTCTTTGTGTTGTGTGTATTCAACTCACAGAGTTGAACCTTCCTTTAGAAAAAGCCGATTTGAAACTCTCATTTGGTAGAATTTGCAGGTGGAGATTTCAAGCACTTTGAGACCTGCGGTAGAAAAGGAAATATCTTCGTATAAAAACTAGACAGAATCATTCTCAGAAACTACTTTGTGATGTGTGCATTCAACGCACAGAGTTTAACCTTTCTTTTCATAGAGCAGTTTGGAAACACTCTGTCTGTAATGTCTGCAAGTGGGTATTTGGACGTCTTTGCGGCCTTCGTTGGATACGGGATTTCATCATATAATGCTAAACAGAAGAATTCTCAGTAACTTCTTTGTGTTCTGTGCATTCAACTCACAGAGTTGTACCTTCCTTTCTACAGAGCAGATATGATACATTCTTTTGTGGAATATGCAGGTGGAGACTTCAAGCGCTTTGAGGTTAATGGTAGAAAAGGAAATATCTTGGTTTAACAACTAGACAGAATCTTTCTCAGAAACTACTTTATGATGTGTGCGTTCAACTCGCAGAGTTTAACCATTCTTTTCATAGATCAGTTTGGAAACACTCTCTTTGTAAAATCTTCAAGTGGATATTTGGACCTCTAAGAGGTCTTCGTTGGAAATGGGATTTCTTCATATAAAGCTAGGCTGAAGAATTCTCAGTAACTGCTTTATGTTGTGTGTATTCATATCACAGAGTTGAACCTTCCTTTAGAAAAAGCCGATTTGAAGCTCTCATTTTGTAGAATTTGCAGGTGGAGTTTTCAAGCACTTTGAGGCCACTGGTAGAAAAGAAAATATCTTCATATAAAAACTAGACAGAATCATTCTCAGAAACTACTTTGTGATGTGTGCATTCAACTCACAGACTTTAACCTTTCTTTTCATAGAGCAGTTTGGAAACACTCTGTTTGTACATTCTGCAAGTAGATATTTCGAACTCTTTGAGGCCTTCGTTGGAAAAGGGATTTCTTCATATAATGCTAAACAGAAGAATTCTCAGTAACTTCTTTGTGTTGTGTGTATTCACCTCACAAAGTTGAACCTTCCTTTCGACAGAGCTGATATGAAACACTCTTTTTGTGAAGTTTGCAGGTGGAGATTTCAAGCACTTTGAGGCCATTGGTAGAAAAGGAAATATCTTCATATGAAAACTAGACAGAACCACTCTCAGAAACTACTTTGTGATGTGCGTGTTCAACTCACAGTGTTTAACGTTCCTTTTCATAGAGCAGTTTGGAAACACTCTGTTTGTACATTCTGCAGGAAGATATTTCGACCTCTTTGAGGCCTTGGTTGGAAACGGGATTACTTCATATAATGCTAAAGAGAAGAATTCTCAGTAACTTCTTTGTGTTGTGTGTATTCAACTCACAGAGTTGAAACCTCCTTTAGAAAAAGCAGATTTGAAACACTCTTTTTGTGGAATTTGCAGGTGGAGATTTCAAGCACTTTGAGGCCAGTGGTAATAAAGGAAATATCTTCGTATAAAAACTAGACAGAATCATTCTCATAAACTACCTTGTGATGTTTACTTTGTACTCGCAGAGTTTAACATTTCTTTTCATAGAGCAGTTTGGAAACACACTGTTTGTAATGTCTGCAAGTGGGTAATTGGACCTCTTAAAGGCCTTCGTTGGATACGGGATTTCTTCATATAATGCTAAACAGAAGAATTCTCAGTAACTTATTTGTGTTCTGTGCATTCGACTTACAGATTTGTAGCTTCCTTTCGACAGAGTAGATTTGGTACATTCTTTTTCTGCAATTTGCAGGTGGAGACTTCAAGCGCTTTGAGGCCAATGGTAGAAAAGGAAATATCTTGGTATAACAACTAGACAGAATCATTCTCAGAAACCACTTTATGATGTGTGCGTTCAACTCACAGAGTTTAACCATTCTTTTCATAGAGCCGCTTGGAAACACTCTCTTTGTAAAATCTTCAAGGGGATATTTGGACCTCTAGGAGGTCTTCGTTGGAAACGGGATTTCTTCATATAATGCTAGACTGAAGACTTCTCAGTAACTGCTTTATGTTGTGTGTATTCAAATCACAGAGTTGAACCTTCCTTTAGATAGAGCAGATTTGAAACACTCTTTTTGTTTAATTTGCAGGTGGAGATTTCAAGCGATTTGAGGCCAATGGTAGAAAAGAAAATACCTTCGTATAAAAACTTGACAGAATCATTCTCAGAAACTACTTTGTGATGTATGCGTTCCACTCACAGAGTTTAACCTTTCTTTTCATAGGGAAGTTTGGAAACACTCTGTCTGTACATTCTGCAAGTAGATATTTCGACCTCTAGGAGGTCTTCGTTGGAAACGGGATTTCTTCATATAATGCTAGACTGAAGACTTCTCAGTAACTGCTTTATGTTGTGTGTATTCAAATCACAGAGTTGAACCTTCCTTTAGATAGAGCAGATTTGAAACACTCTTTTTGTTTAATTTGCAGGTGGAGATTTCAAGCGAGTTGAGGCCAGTGATAGAAAAGGAAATATCTTCGTATAAAAACTAGACAGAATCATTCTCAGAAACTACTTTGTGATGTGTGCCCTCAACTCACAGAGTTTAACCTTTCTTTTCATAGAGCAGTTTGGAAACACTCTGTTTGTAAATTCTGCAAGTGGATATTTGTACCTCTAACAGGTCTTCTTTGGAAAAGGGATTTCTTCATATAATGCTTGACAGAAGAATTCTCAGTAACCTTTTTATGTTGTGTGTAATCAAATCACAGAGTTGAACCTTCCTTTAGTTAAAGCATATTTGAAATACTCTTTTTGTGGAATGTGCAGGTGGAGATTTCAAGCCCTTTGACGCCAACGGTTGAAAAGGGAATATCTTCTTATAACTACTAGACAGAATCATTCTCAGAAACTACTTTGTGATGTGTGTGTTCAACTCACAGAGTTTAACCACTCTTTTCATAGACCAGTTGGAAAACACTCTGTAAATTCTGCAAGTGGATATTTGGACCTCTTTGAGGCCTTCGTTGGAAACGGGATTTCTTCATATAATGCTAAACAGAAGAATTCTCAGTAACTTTTTGTGTTCTGTGTATTCAATTCACAGATTTGAACCTTCTTTAGACAGAGCAGATTTGAAACACTCTTTTGGTGGAATTTGCAGATGAAGATTTCAAGCGATTTGAGGCCAATGGTAGAAAAGGAAAGACCTTCGTATAACAACTAGACAGAATCATTCTCAGAAACTACTTTGTGATGTGTGCGTTCCACTCACAGAGTTTAACCTTTCTTTTCATAGAGCAGTTTGGAAACACTCTGTCTGTACATTCTGCAAGTAGATATTTCGACCTATTTGAGGCCTTCGTTGGAAACGGGATTTCTTCATATAATGCTAAACAGAAGAATTCTCAGTAACTTCTTTGTGTTCTGTGTATTCAACTCACAGAGTTGTACCTTCCTTTAGACAGATCAGATTTGATACACTCTTTTTGTGGAATTTGCAGGTGAAGATTTCAAGCGCTTTGAGGCCATTGGTAGAAAAGGAAATATCTTGGTATAACAACTTGACAGAATCATTCTCAGAAACTACTTTGTGATGTGTGCGTTCAACTCACAGAGTTTAACCTTTCTTTTCATAGAGCAGTTTGGAAACACTCTCTTTGAAAAATCTGCAAGTGGACATTTGGACCTCTTAGTGGTCTTCGTTGGAATCGGGATTTCTTCATATAATGCTTGACTAAAGAATTCTCAGTAACTTCTTTATGTTGTGTGTATTCAAATCACAGAGTTGAACATTCCTTTTGATAGAGCAGATTTGAAACACTCTTTTTATGGAATTTGCTGGTGGAGATTTCAAGCCCGTTGATGCCAATGGTAGAAAAGGAAATATCTTCTTATAACAACTAGACAGAATCATTCCCAGAAACTACTTTGTGATGTGTGCCCTCAACTCACAGAGTTTAACCTTTCTTTTCATAGAGCAGTTTGGAAACACTCTGTTTGTACATTCTGCAAGTAGATATTTCGACCTCTTTGAGGCCTTCGTAGGAAACGGGATTTCTTCATATAATGCTAAACAGAAGAATTCTCAGTAACTACTTCATGTTCTCTGTGTAAAACTCACAGAGTTAAACCTTCCTTTAGACAGAGAAGATTTGAAACACTCTTTTGTTGGAATTTGCAGATGGAGATTGGAAGCGATTTGAGGCCAATGGAAGAAAACGAAATATCTTCGTATAAAAACTTGACAGAATCATTATCAGAAACTACCTTGTGATGAGTGCCTTCAACAAACAGAGTTTAACCTTCCTTTTCATGGAGTATTTTGGAAACACTCTGTTTGTACATTCTGCAATTGGATATTTGGACCTCTTTGATGCCTTCGTTGGAAACGGTATTTCTTCATACAGTGCTAGACACAAGAATTCTCCATAACTACTTTATGTTGGCTATATTCAACTCACAGAGTTGAACCTTCCTTTACATAGAGTAGATTTGAAACAAACTTTTTGTGGAATTTGCAGGTGGAGATTTCATGTGCTTTGAGGCCAATGGTAGAAAAGGAAATATCTTGGTATAAAAACTAGACAGAATCATTCTCAGAAACTACTTTGTAATGTGTGCGTTCAACTCACAGAGTTTAACCTTTCTTTTCATAGAGAAGTTTGGAAACACTCTGTACATTCTGCAAGTAGATATTTCGACCTATTTGAGGCCTTCGTTGGATACGGGAATTCTTCATATAATGCTAAACAGAAGAATTCTCAGAAACTTCTTTGTGATCTGTGTATTCAACTCACAGAGTTGTACCTTCCTTTAGACAGAGCAGATTAGACACCTTCTTTTTGCGGAATTTGCAGGTGGAGATATCAAGCTCTTTGAGGCCAATGGTAGAAAAGGAAATATCTTGGTATAACAACTAGATAGAATCATTCTCAGAAATTACCTTGGGATGTGTGCGTTCAACTCACAGAGTTTAACCTTCCTTTTCATAGAGCACTTTGGAAACACTCTGTTTGTAAATTCTGCATGTGGATATTCGGACCTCTTTAATGCCTTCGTTGGAAACGGGATTTCTTCATACTATGCTAGACAGAAGAATTCTCAGCAACTTCTTTGTGTTGAGGGTATTCAACTCACAGAGTTGAACCTTCCTTTAGATAGAGCAGATTTGAAGCACACATTTTGTGCAATTTTCAAGTGGCGATTTCAAGCGCTTTGAGGTCAATGGAAGAAAAGGAAATATCTTGGTATAACAACTAGACAGAATCATTCTCAGAAACTACTTTGTGATGTGTGCGTTCAACTCACAGAGTTTAACCTTTCTTTTCATAGAGCAGTTTGGAAACACTCTGCTTGTACATTCTGCAAGCAGATATTTCAATGTCTTTGAGGCCTTCGTAGGAAACGGGATTTCTTCATATAATGCTAAACAGAAAAATTCTCAGTAACTTCTTTGTGTTCTGTGTATTGAACTCACAGAGTGGAACCTTCCTTTAGACAGAGCAGATTTGAAACACTCTTTTTGTCGAATTTGCAGGTGGAATTTTCATGCCCTTTCAGGCCAGTGGTTGAAAAGGAAATATCTTCGTATAAAAACTAGACAGAATGATTCTCAGAAACTACCTTGTGATGTGTGCCTTCAACTCACAGAGTTTAACCTTCCTTTTCATAGAGCAGTTTGGAAACACTCTGTTTGCAAATTCTGCAAGTGGATATTTGGACCTCTTTGATGCCTTCGTTGGAAACGGGATTTCTTCTCACAATGTTAGACAGAAGAATTCTCAGTAACTCCTTTGTGTTGAGTGTATTCAACTCACAGAGTTGAATCTTCCTTTACTCAGGGGAGATATGAAACACACTTTTTGTGGAATTTGCAGGTGGAGATTTCAAGCGCTTTGAGGCCAATGGTAGAAAAGAAAATACCTTCGTATAAAAACTTGACAGAATCATTCTCAGAAACTACTTTGTGATGTATGCGTTCCACTCACAGAGTTTAACCTTTCTTTTCATAGGGAAGTTTGGAAACACTCTGTCTGTACATTCTGCAAGTAGATATTTCGACCTCTAGGAGGTCTTCGTTGGAAACGGGATTTCTTCATATAATGCTAGACTGAAGACTTCTCAGTAACTGCTTTATGTTGTGTGTATTCAAATCACAGAGTTGAACCTTCCTTTAGATAGAGCAGATTTGAAACACTCTTTTTGTTTAATTTGCAGGTGGAGATTTCAAGCGAGTTGAGGCCAGTGATAGAAAAGGAAATATCTTCGTATAAAAACTAGACAGAATCATTCTCAGAAACTACTTTGTGATGTGTGCCCTCAACTCACAGAGTTTAACCTTTCTTTTCATAGAGCAGTTTGGAAACACTCTGTTTGTAAATTCTGCAAGTGGATATTTGTACCTCTAACAGGTCTTCTTTGGAAAAGGGATTTCTTCATATAATGCTTGACTGAATAATTCTCAGTAACTTTTTTAAGTTGTGTGTAATCAAATCACAGAGTTGAACCTTCCTTTAGTTAAAGCATATTTGAAATACTCTTTTTGTGGAATGTGCAGGTGGAGATTTCAAACCCTTTGACGCCAACGGTTGAAAAGGGAATATCTTCTTATAACTACTAGACAGAATCATTCTCAGAAACTACTTTGTGATGTGTGTGTTCAACTCACAGAGTTTAACCACTCTTTTCATAGACCAGTTGGAAAACACTCTGTAAATTCTGCAAGTGGATATTTGGACCTCTTTGAGGCCTTCGTTGGAAACGGGATTTCTTCATATAATGCTAAACAGAAGAATTCTCAGTAACTTTTTGTGTTCTGTGTATTCAACTCACAGATTTGAACCTTCTTTAGACAGAGCAGATTTGAAACACTCTTTTGGTGGAATTTGCAGATGAAGATTTCAAGCGATTTGAGGCCAATGGTAGAAAAGGAAAGACCTTCGTATAACAACTAGACAGAATCATTCTCAGAAACTACTTTGTGATGTGTGCGTTCCACTCACAGAGTTTAACCTTTCTTTTCATAGAGCAGTTTGGAAACACTCTGTCTGTACATTCTGCAAGTAGATATTTCGACCTATTTGAGGCCTTCGTTGGAAACGGGATTTCTTCATATAATGCTAAACAGAAGAATTCTCAGTAACTTCTTTGTGTTCTGTGTATTCAACTCACAGAGTTGTACCTTCCTTTAGACAGATCAGATTTGATACACTCTTTTTGTGGAATTTGCAGGTGAAGATTTCAAGCGCTTTGAGGCCATTGGTAGAAAAGGAAATATCTTGGTATAACAACTTGACAGAATCATTCTCAGAAACTACTTTGTGATGTGTGCGTTCAACTCACAGAGTTTAACCTTTCTTTTCATAGAGCAGTTTGGAAACACTCTCTTTGAAAAATCTGCAAGTGGACATTTGGACCTCTTAGTGGTCTTCGTTGGAATCGGGATTTCTTCATATAATGCTTGACTAAAGAATTCTCAGTAACTTCTTTATGTTGTGTGTATTCAAATCACAGAGTTGAACATTCCTTTTGATAGAGCAGATTTGAAACACTCTTTTTATGGAATTTGCTGGTGGAGATTTCAAGCCCGTTGATGCCAATGGTAGAAAAGGAAATATCTTCTTATAACAACTAGACAGAATCATTCCCAGAAACTACTTTGTGATGTGTGCCCTCAACTCACAGAGTTTAACCTTTCTTTTCATAGAGCAGTTTGGAAACACTCTGTTTGTACATTCTGCAAGTAGATATTTCGACCTCTTTGAGGCCTTCGTAGGAAACGGGATTTCTTCATATAATGCTAAACAGAAGAATTCTCAGTAACTACTTCATGTTCTCTGTGTAAAACTCACAGAGTTAAACCTTCCTTTAGACAGAGAAGATTTGAAACACTCTTTTGTTGGAATTTGCAGATGGAGATTGGAAGCGATTTGAGGCCAATGGAAGAAAACGAAATATCTTCGTATAAAAACTTGACAGAATCATTATCAGAAACTACCTTGTGATGAGTGCCTTCAACAAACAGAGTTTAACCTTCCTTTTCATGGAGTATTTTGGAAACACTCTGTTTGTACATTCTGCAATTGGATATTTGGACCTCTTTGATGCCTTCGTTGGAAACGGTATTTCTTCATACAGTGCTAGACACAAGAATTCTCCATAACTACTTTATGTTGGCTATATTCAACTCACAGAGTTGAACCTTCCTTTACATAGAGTAGATTTGAAACAAACTTTTTGTGGAATTTGCAGGTGGAGATTTCATGTGCTTTGAGGCCAATGGTAGAAAAGGAAATATCTTGGTATAAAAACTAGACAGAATCATTCTCAGAAACTACTTTGTAATGTGTGCGTTCAACTCACAGAGTTTAACCTTTCTTTTCATAGAGAAGTTTGGAAACACTCTGTACATTCTGCAAGTAGATATTTCGACCTATTTGAGGCCTTCGTTGGATACGGGATTTCTTCATATAATGCTAAACAGAAGAATTCTCAGAAACTTCTTTGTGATCTGTGTATTCAACTCACAGAGTTGTACCTTCCTTTAGACAGAGCAGATTAGATACCTTCTTTTTGCGGAATTTGCAGGTGGAGATATCAAGCTCTTTGAGGCCAATGGTAGAAAAGGAAATATCTTGGTATAACAACTAGATAGAATCATTCTCAGAAATTACCTTGGGATGTGTGCGTTCAACTCACAGAGTTTAACCTTCCTTTTCATAGAGCACTTTGGAAACACTCTGTTTGTAAATTCTGCATGTGGATATTCGGACCTCTTTAATGCCTTCGTTGGAAACGGGATTTCTTCATACTATGCTAGACAGAAGAATTCTCAGCAACTTCTTTGTGTTGAGGGTATTCAACTCACAGAGTTGAACCTTCCTTTAGATAGAGCAGATTTGAAGCACACATTTTGTGCAATTTTCAAGTGGCGATTTCAAGCGCTTTGAGGTCAATGGAAGAAAAGGAAATATCTTGGTATAACAACTAGACAGAATCATTCTCAGAAACTACTTTGTGATGTGTGCGTTCAACTCACAGAGTTTAACCTTTCTTTTCATAGAGCAGTTTGGAAACACTCTGCTTGTACATTCTGCAAGCAGATATTTCAATGTCTTTGAGGCCTTCGTAGGAAACGGGATTTCTTCATATAATGCTAAACAGAAAAATTCTCAGTAACTTCTTTGTGTTCTGTGTATTGAACTCACAGAGTGGAACCTTCCTTTAGACAGAGCAGATTTGAAACACTCTTTTTGTCGAATTTGCAGGTGGAATTTTCATGCCCATTGAGGCCAGTGGTTGAAAAGGAAATATCTTCGTATAAAAACTAGACAGAATGATTCTCAGAAACTACCTTGTGATGTGTGCCTTCAACTCACAGAGTTTAACCTTCCTTTTCGTAGAGCAGTTTGGAAACACTCTGTTTGCAAATTCTGCAAGTGGATATTTGGACCTCTTTGATGCCTTCGTTGGAAACGGGATTTCTTCTCACAATGTTAGACAGAAGAATTCTCAGTAACTCCTTTGTGTTGAGTGTATTCAACTCACAGAGTTGAATCTTCCTTTACTCAGGGGAGATATGAAACACACTTTTTGTGGAATTTGCAGGTGGAGATTTCAAGCGCTTTGAGGCCAATGGTAGAAAAGAAAATACCTTCGTATAAAAACTTGACAGAATCATTCTCAGAAACTACTTTGTGATGTATGCGTTCCACTCACAGAGTTTAACCTTTCTTTTCATAGGGAAGTTTGGAAACACTCTGTCTGTACATTCTGCAAGTAGATATTTCGACCTCTAGGAGGTCTTCGTTGGAAACGGGATTTCTTCATATAATGCTAGACTGAAGACTTCTCAGTAACTGCTTTATGTTGTGTGTATTCAAATCACAGAGTTGAACCTTCCTTTAGATAGAGCAGATTTGAAACACTCTTTTTGTTTAATTTGCAGGTGGAGATTTCAAGCGAGTTGAGGCCAGTGATAGAAAAGGAAATATCTTCGTATAAAAACTAGACAGAATCATTCTCAGAAACTACTTTGTGATGTGTGCCCTCAACTCACAGAGTTTAACCTTTCTTTTCATAGAGCAGTTTGGAAACACTCTGTTTGTAAATTCTGCAAGTGGATATTTGTACCTCTAACAGGTCTTCTTTGGAAAAGGGATTTCTTCATATAATGCTTGACAGAAGAATTCTCAGTAACCTTTTTATGTTGTGTGTAATCAAATCACAGAGTTGAACCTTCCTTTAGTTAAAGCATATTTGAAATACTCTTTTTGTGGAATGTGCAGGTGGAGATTTCAAGCCCTTTGACGCCAACGGTTGAAAAGGGAATATCTACTTATAACTACTAGACAGAATCATTCTCAGAAACTACTTTGTGATGTGTGTGTTCAACTCACAGAGTTTAACCACTCTTTTCATAGACCAGTTGGAAAACACTCTGTAAATTCTGCAAGTGGATATTTGGACCTCTTTGAGGCCTTCGTTGGAAACGGGATTTCTTCATATAATGCTAAACAGAAGAATTCTCAGTAACTTTTTGTGTTCTGTGTATTCAACTCACTGATTTGAACCTTCTTTAGACAGAGCAGATTTGAAACACTCTTTTGGTGGAATTTGCAGATGAAGATTTCAAGCGATTTGAGGCCAATGGTAGAAAAGGAAAGACCTTCGTATAACAACTAGACAGAATCATTCTCAGAAACTACTTTGTGATGTGTGCGTTCCACTCACAGAGTTTAACCTTTCTTTTCATAGAGCAGTTTGGAAACACTCTCTTTGAAAAATCTGCAAGTGGACTTTTGGACCTCTTAGTGGTCTTCGTTGGAATCGGGATTTCTTCATATAATGCTTGACTAAAGAATTCTCAGTAACTTCTTTATGTTGTGTGTATTCAAATCACAGAGTTGAACATTCCTTTTGATAGAGCAGATTTGAAACACTCTTTTTATGGAATTTGCTGGTGGAGATTTCAAGCCCGTTGATGCCAATGGTAGAAAAGGAAATATCTTCTTATAACAACTAGACAGAATCATTCTCAGAAACTACTTTGTGATGTGTGCCCTCAACTCACAGAGTTTAACCTTTCTTTTCATAGAGCAGTTTGGAAACACTCTGTTTGTACATTCTGCAAGTAGATATTTCGACCTCTTTGAGGCCTTCGTAGGAAACGGGATTTCTTCATATAATGCTAAACAGAAGAATTCTCAGTAACTACTTCATGTTCTCTGTGTAAAACTCACAGAGTTAAACCTTCCTTTAGACAGAGAAGATTTGAAACACTCTTTTGTTGGAATTTGCAGATGGAGATTGGAAGCGATTTGAGGCCAATGGAAGAAAACGAAATATCTTCGTATAAAAACTTGACAGAATCATTATCAGAAACTACCTTGTGATGAGTGCCTTCAACAAACAGAGTTTAACCTTCCTTTTCATAGAGTATTTTGGAAACACTCTGTTTGTACATTCTGCAATTGGATATTTGGACCTCTTTGATGCCTTCGTTGGAAACGGTATTTCTTCATACAGTGCTAGACACAAGAATTCTCCATAACTACTTTATGTTGGCTATATTCAACTCACAGAGTTGAACCTTCCTTTACATAGAGTAGATTTGAAACAAACTTTTTGTGGAATTTGCAGGTGGAGATTTCATGTGCTTTGAGGCCAATGGTAGAAAAGGAAATATCTTGGTATAAAAACTAGACAGAATCATTCTCAGAAACTACTTTGTAATGTGTACGTTCAACTCACAGAGTTTAACCTTTCTTTTCATAGAGAAGTTTGGAAACACTCTGTACATTCTGCAAGTAGATATTTCGACCTATTTGAGGCCTTCGTTGGATACGGGATTTCTTCATATAATGCTAAACAGAAGAATTCTCAGAAACTTCTTTGTGATCTGTGTATTCAACTCACAGAGTTGTACCTTCCTTTAGACAGAGCAGATTAGACACCTTCTTTTTGCGGAATTTGCAGGTGGAGATATCAAGCTCTTTGAGGCCAATGGTAGAAAAGGAAATATCTTGGTATAACAACTAGATAGAATCATTCTCAGAAATTACCTTGGGATGTGTGCGTTCAACTCACAGAGTTTAACCTTCCTTTTCATAGAGCACTTTGGAAACACTCTGTTTGTAAATTCTGCATGTGGATATTCGGACCTCTTTAATGCCTTCGTTGGAAACGGGATTTCTTCATACTATGCTAGACAGAAGAATTCTCAGCAACTTCTTTGTGTTGAGGGTATTCAACTCACAGAGTTGAACCTTCCTTTAGATAGAGCAGATTTGAAGCACACATTTTGTGCAATTTTCAAGTGGCGATTTCAAGCGCTTTGAGGTCAATGGAAGAAAAGGAAATATCTTGGTATAACAACTAGACAGAATCATTCTCAGAAACTACTTTGTGATGTGTGCGTTCAACTCACAGAGTTTAACCTTTCTTTTCATAGAGCAGTTTGGAAACACTCTGCTTGTACATTCTGCAAGCAGATATTTCAATGTCTTTGAGGCCTTCGTAGGAAACGGGATTTCTTCATATAATGCTAAACAGAAAAATTCTCAGTAACTTCTTTGTGTTCTGTGTATTGAACTCACAGAGTGGAACCTTCCTTTAGACAGAGCAGATTTGAAACACTCTTTTTGTCGAATTTGCAGGTGGAATTTTCATGCCCTTTCAGGCCAGTGGTTGAAAAGGAAATATCTTCGTATAAAAACTAGACAGAATGATTCTCAGAAACTACCTTGTGATGTGTGCCTTCAACTCACAGAGTTTAACCTTCCTTTTCATAGAGCAGTTTGGAAACACTCTGTTTGCAAATTCTGCAAGTGGATATTTGGACCTCTTTGATGCCTTCGTTGGAAACGGGATTTCTTCTCACAATGTTAGACAGAAGAATTCTCAGTAACTCCTTTGTGTTGAGTGTATTCAACTCACAGAGTTGAATCTTCCTTTACTCAGGGGAGATATGAAACACACTTTTTGTGGAATTTGCAGGTGGAGATTTCAAGCGCTTTGAGGCCAATGGTAGAAAAGAAAATACCTTCGTATAAAAACTTGACAGAATCATTCTCAGAAACTACTTTGTGATGTATGCGTTCCACTCACAGAGTTTAACCTTTCTTTTCATAGGGAAGTTTGGAAACACTCTGTCTGTACATTCTGCAAGTAGATATTTCGACCTCTAGGAGGTCTTCGTTGGAAACGGGATTTCTTCATATAATGCTAGACTGAAGACTTCTCAGTAACTGCTTTATGTTGTGTGTATTCAAATCACAGAGTTGAACCTTCCTTTAGATAGAGCAGATTTGAAACACTCTTTTTGTTTAATTTGCAGGTGGAGATTTCAAGCGATTTGAGGCCAGTGATAGAAAAGGAAATATCTTCGTATAAAAACTAGACAGAATCATTCTCAGAAACTACTTTGTGATGTGTGCCCTCAACTCACAGAGTTTAACCTTTCTTTTCATAGAGCAGTTTGGAAACACTCTGTTTGTAAATTCTGCAAGTGGATATTTGTACCTCTAACAGGTCTTCTTTGGAAAAGGGATTTCTTCATATAATGCTTGACAGAAGAATTCTCAGTAACCTTTTTATGTTGTGTGTAATCAAATCACAGAGTTGAACCTTCCTTTAGTTAAAGCATATTTGAAATACTCTTTTTGTGGAATGTGCAGGTGGAGATTTCAAGCCCTTTGACGCCAACGGTTGAAAAGGGAATATCTTCTTATAACTACTAGACAGAATCATTCTCAGAAACTACTTTGTGATGTGTGTGTTCAACTCACAGAGTTTAACCACTCTTTTCATAGACCAGTTGGAAAACACTCTGTAAATTCTGCAAGTGGATATTTGGACCTCTTTGAGGCCTTCGTTGGAAACGGGATTTCTTCATATAATGCTAAACAGAAGAATTCTCAGTAACTTTTTGTGTTCTGTGTATTCAACTCACAGATTTGAACCTTCTTTAGACAGAGCAGATTTGAAACACTCTTTTGGTGGAATTTGCAGATGAAGATTTCAAGCGATTTGAGGCCAATGGTAGAAAAGGAAAGACCTTCGTATAACAACTAGACAGAATCATTCTCAGAAACTACTTTGTGATGTGTGCGTTCCACTCACAGAGTTTAACCTTTCTTTTCATAGAGCAGTTTGGAAACACTCTGTCTGTACATTCTGCAAGTAGATATTTCGACCTATTTGAGGCCTTCGTTGGAAACGGGATTTCTTCATATAATGCTAAACAGAAGAATTCTCAGTAACTTCTTTGTGTTCTGTGTATTCAACTCACAGAGTTGTACCTTCCTTTAGACAGATCAGATTTGATACACTCTTTTTGTGGAATTTGCAGGTGAAGATTTCAAGCGCTTTGAGGCCATTGGTAGAAAAGGAAATATCTTGGTATAACAACTTGACAGAATCATTCTCAGAAACTACTTTGTGATGTGTGCGTTCAACTCACAGAGTTTAACCTTTCTTTTCATAGAGCAGTTTGGAAACACTCTCTTTGAAAAATCTGCAAGTGGACATTTGGACCTCTTAGTGGTCTTCGTTGGAATCGGGATTTCTTCATATAATGCTTGACTAAAGAATTCTCAGTAACTTCTTTATGTTGTGTGTATTCAAATCACAGAGTTGAACATTCCTTTTGATAGAGCAGATTTGAAACACTCTTTTTATGGAATTTGCTGGTGGAGATTTCAAGCCCGTTGATGCCAATGGTAGAAAAGGAAATATCTTCTTATAACAACTAGACAGAATCATTCTCAGAAACTACTTTGTGATGTGTGCCCTCAACTCACAGAGTTTAACCTTTCTTTTCATAGAGCAGTTTGGAAACACTCTGTTTGTACATTCTGCAAGTAGATATTTCGACCTCTTTGAGGCCTTCGTAGGAAACGGGATTTCTTCATATAATGCTAAACAGAAGAATTCTCAGTAACTACTTCATGTTCTCTGTGTAAAACTCACAGAGTTAAACCTTCCTTTAGACAGAGAAGATTTGAAACACTCTTTTGTTGGAATTTGCAGATGGAGATTGGAAGCGATTTGAGGCCAATGGAAGAAAACGAAATATCTTCGTATAAAAACTTGACAGAATCATTATCAGAAACTACCTTGTGATGAGTGCCTTCAACAAACAGAGTTTAACCTTCCTTTTCATAGAGTATTTTGGAAACACTCTGTTTGTACATTCTGCAATTGGATATTTGGACCTCTTTGATGCCTTCGTTGGAAACGATATTTCTTCATACAGTGCTAGACACAAGAATTCTCCATAACTACTTTATGTTGGCTATATTCAACTCACAGAGTTGAACCTTCCTTTACATAGAGTAGATTTGAAACAAACTTTCTGTGGAATTTGCAGGTGGAGATTTCATGTGCTTTGAGGCCAATGGTAGAAAAGGAAATATCTTGGTATAAAAACTAGACAGAATCATTCTCAGAAACTACTTTGTAATGTGTGCGTTCAACTCACAGAGTTTAACCTTTCTTTTCATAGAGAAGTTTGGAAACACTCTGTACATTCTGCAAGTAGATATTTCGACCTATTTGAGGCCTTCGTTGGATACGGGATTTCTTCATATAATGCTAAACAGAAGAATTCTCAGAAACTTCTTTGTGATCTGTGTATTCAACTCACAGAGTTGTACCTTCCTTTAGACAGAGCAGATTAGACACCTTCTTTTTGCGGAATTTGCAGGTGGAGATATCAAGCTCTTTGAGGCCAATGGTAGAAAAGGAAATATCTTGGTATAACAACTAGATAGAATCATTCTCAGAAATTACCTTGGGATGTGTGCGTTCAACTCACAGAGTTTAACCTTCCTTTTCATAGAGCACTTTGGAAACACTCTGTTTGTAAATTCTGCATGTGGATATTCGGACCTCTTTAATGCCTTCGTTGGAAACGGGATTTCTTCATACTATGCTAGACAGAAGAATTCTCAGCAACTTCTTTGTGTTGAGGGTATTCAACTCACAGAGTTGAACCTTCCTTTAGATAGAGCAGATTTGAAGCACACATTTTGTGCAATTTTCAAGTGGCGATTTCAAGCGCTTTGAGGTCAATGGAAGAAAAGGAAATATCTTGGTATAACAACTAGACAGAATCATTCTCAGAAACTACTTTGTGATGTGTGCGTTCAACTCACAGAGTTTAACCTTTCTTTTCATAGAGCAGTTTGGAAACACTCTGCTTGTACATTCTGCAAGCAGATATTTCAATGTCTTTGAGGCCTTCGTAGGAAACGGGATTTCTTCATATAATGCTAAACAGAAAAATTCTCAGTAACTTCTTTGTGTTCTGTGTATTGAACTCACAGAGTGGAACCTTCCTTTAGACAGAGCAGATTTGAAACACTCTTTTTGTCGAATTTGCAGGTGGAATTTTCATGCCCATTGAGGCCAGTGGTTGAAAAGGAAATATCTTCGTATAAAAACTAGACAGAATGATTCTCAGAAACTACCTTGTGATGTGTGCCTTCAACTCACAGAGTTTAACCTTCCTTTTCGTAGAGCAGTTTGGAAACACTCTGTTTGCAAATTCTGCAAGTGGATATTTGGACCTCTTTGATGCCTTCGTTGGAAACGGGATTTCTTCTCACAATGTTAGACAGAAGAATTCTCAGTAACTCCTTTGTGTTGAGTGTATTCAACTCACAGAGTTGAATCTTCCTTTACTCAGGGGAGATATGAAACACACTTTTTGTGGAATTTGCAGGTGGAGATTTCAAGCGCTTTGAGGCCAATGGTAGAAAAGAAAATACCTTCGTATAAAAACTTGACAGAATCATTCTCAGAAACTACTTTGTGATGTATGCGTTCCACTCACAGAGTTTAACCTTTCTTTTCATAGGGAAGTTTGGAAACACTCTGTCTGTACATTCTGCAAGTAGATATTTCGACCTCTAGGAGGTCTTCGTTGGAAACGGGATTTCTTCATATAATGCTAGACTGAAGACTTCTCAGTAACTGCTTTATGTTGTGTGTATTCAAATCACAGAGTTGAACCTTCCTTTAGATAGAGCAGATTTGAAACACTCTTTTTGTTTAATTTGCAGGTGGAGATTTCAAGCGATTTGAGGCCAGTGATAGAAAAGGAAATATCTTCGTATAAAAACTAGACAGAATCATTCTCAGAAACTACTTTGTGATGTGTGCCCTCAACTCACAGAGTTTAACCTTTCTTTTCATAGAGCAGTTTGGAAACACTCTGTTTGTAAATTCTGCAAGTGGATATTTGTACCTCTAACAGGTCTTCTTTGGAATAGGGATTTCTTCATATAATGCTTGACTGAAGAATTCTCAGTAACTTTTTTATGTTGTGTGTAATCAAATCACAGAGTTGAACCTTCCTTTAGTTAAAGCATATTTGAAATACTCTTTTTGTGGAATGTGCAGGTGGAGATTTCAAGCCCTTTGACGCCAACGGTTGAAAAGGGAATATCTTCTTATAACTACTAGACAGAATCATTCTCAGAAACTACTTTGTGATGTGTGTGTTCAACTCACAGAGTTTAACCACTCTTTTCATAGACCAGTTGGAAAACACTCTGTAAATTCTGCAAGTGGATATTTGGACCTCTTTGAGGCCTTCGTTGGAAATGGGATTTCTTCATATAATGCTAAACAGAAGAATTCTCAGTAACTTTTTGTGTTCTGTGTATTCAACTCACAGATTTGAACCTTCTTTAGACAGAGCAGATTTGAAACACTCTTTTGGTGGAATTTGCAGATGAAGATTTCAAGCGATTTGAGGCCAATGGTAGAAAAGGAAAGACCTTCGTATAACAACTAGACAGAATCATTCTCAGAAACTACTTTGTGATGTGTGCGTTCCACTCACAGAGTTTAACCTTTCTTTTCATAGAGCAGTTTGGAAACACTCTGTCTGTACATTCTGCAAGTAGATATTTCGACCTATTTGAGGCCTTCGTTGGAAACGGGATTTCTTCATATAATGCTAAACAGAAGAATTCTCAGTAACTTCTTTGTGTTCTGTGTATTCAACTCACAGAGTTGTACCTTCCTTTAGACAGATCAGATTTGATACACTCTTTTTGTGGAATTTGCAGGTGAAGATTTCAAGCACTTTGAGGCCATTGGTAGAAAAGGAAATATCTTGGTATAACAACTTGACAGAATCATTCTCAGAAACTACTTTGTGATGTGTGCGTTCAACTCACAGAGTTTAACCTTTCTTTTCATAGAGCAGTTTGGAAACACTCTCTTTGAAAAATCTGCAAGTGGACATTTGGACCTCTTAGTGGTCTTCGTTGGAATCGGGATTTCTTCATATAATGCTTGACTAAAGAATTCTCAGTAACTTCTTTATGTTGTGTGTATTCAAATCACAGAGTTGAACATTCCTTTTGATAGAGCAGATTTGAAACACTCTTTTTATGGAATTTGCTGGTGGAGATTTCAAGCCCGTTGATGCCAATGGTAGAAAAGGAAATATCTTCTTATAACAACTAGACAGAATCATTCCCAGAAACTACTTTGTGATGTGTGCCCTCAACTCACAGAGTTTAACCTTTCTTTTCATAGAGCAGTTTGGAAACACTCTGTTTGTACATTCTGCAAGTAGATATTTCGACCTCTTTGAGGCCTTCGTAGGAAACGGGATTTCTTCATATAATGCTAAACAGAAGAATTCTCAGTAACTACTTCATGTTCTGTGTGTAAAACTCACAGAGTTAAACCTTCCTTTAGACAGAGAAGATTTGAAACACTCTTTTGTTGGAATTTGCAGATGGAGATTGGAAGCGATTTGAGGCCAATGGAAGAAAACGAAATATCTTCGTATAAAAACTTGACAGAATCATTATCAGAAACTACCTTGTGATGAGTGCCTTCAACAAACAGAGTTTAACCTTCCTTTTCATAGAGTATTTTGGAAACACTCTGTTTGTACATTCTGCAATTGGATATTTGGACCTCTTTGATGCCTTCTTTGAAAACGGTATTTCTTCATACAGTGCTAGACACAAGAATTCTCCATAACTACTTTATGTTGGCTATATTCAACTCACAGAGTTGAACCTTCCTCTACATAGAGTAGATTTGAAACAAACTTTTTGTGGAATTTGCAGGTGGAGATTTCATGTGCTTTGAGGCCAATGGTAGAAAAGGAAATATCTTGGTATAAAAACTAGACAGAATCATTCTCAGAAACTACTTTGTGATGTGTGCGTTCCACTCACAGAGTTTAACCTTTCTTTTCATAGAGCAGTTTGGAAACACTCTGTCTGTACATTCTGCAAGTAGATATTTCGACCTATTTGAGGCCTTCGTTGGAAACGGGATTTCTTCATATAATGCTAAACAGAAGAATTCTCAGTAACTTCTTTGTGTTCTGTGTATTCAACTCACAGAGTTGTACCTTCCTTTAGACAGATCAGATTTGATACACTCTTTTTGTGGAATTTGCAGGTGAAGATTTCAAGCGCTTTGAGGCCATTGGTAGAAAAGGAAATATCTTGGTATAACAACTTGACAGAATCATTCTCAGAAACTACTTTGTGATGTGTGCGTTCAACTCACAGAGTTTAACCTTTCTTTTCATAGAGCAGTTTGGAAACACTCTCTTTGAAAAATCTGCAAGTGGACATTTGGACCTCTTAGTGGTCTTCGTTGGAATCGGGATTTCTTCATATAATGCTTGACTAAAGAATTCTCAGTAACTTCTTTATGTTGTGTGTATTCAAATCACAGAGTTGAACATTCCTTTTGATAGAGCAGATTTGAAACACTCTTTTTATGGAATTTGCTGGTGGAGATTTCAAGCCCGTTGATGCCAATGGTAGAAAAGGAAATATCTTCTTATAACAACTAGACAGAATCATTCCCAGAAACTACTTTGTGATGTGTGCCCTCAACTCACAGAGTTTAACCTTTCTTTTCATAGAGCAGTTTGGAAACACTCTGTTTGTACATTCTGCAAGTAGATATTTCGACCTCTTTGAGGCCTTCGTAGGAAACGGGATTTCTTCATATAATGCTAAACAGAAGAATTCTCAGTAACTACTTCATGTTCTGTGTGTAAAACTCACAGAGTTAAACCTTCCTTTAGACAGAGAAGATTTGAAACACTCTTTTGTTGGAATTTGCAGATGGAGATTGGAAGCGATTTGAGGCCAATGGAAGAAAACGAAATATCTTCGTATAAAAACTTGACAGAATCATTATCAGAAACTACCTTGTGATGAGTGCCTTCAACAAACAGAGTTTAACCTTCCTTTTCATAGAGTATTTTGGAAACACTCTGTTTGTACATTCTGCAATTGGATATTTGGACCTCTTTGATGCCTTCGTTGGAAACGGTATTTCTTCATACAGTGCTAGACACAAGAATTCTCCATAACTACTTTATGTTGGCTATATTCAACTCACAGAGTTGAACCTTCCTTTACATAGAGTAGATTTGAAACAAACTTTTTGTGGAATTTGCAGGTGGAGATTTCATGTGCTTTGAGGCCAATGGTAGAAAAGGAAATATCTTGGTATAAAAACTAGACAGAATCATTCTCAGAAACTACTTTGTAATGTGTGCGTTCAACTCACAGAGTTTAACCTTTCTTTTCATAGAGAAGTTTGGAAACACTCTGTACATTCTGCAAGTAGATATTTCGACCTATTTGAGGCCTTCGTTGGATACGGGATTTCTTCATATAATGCTAAACAGAAGAATTCTCAGAAACTTCTTTGTGATCTGTGTATTCAACTCACTGAGTTGTACCTTCCTTTAGACAGAGCAGATTAGATACCTTCTTTTTGCGGAATTTGCAGGTGGAGATATCAAGCTCTTTGAGGCCAATGGTAGAAAAGGAAATATCTTGGTATAACAACTAGATAGAATCATTCTCAGAAATTACCTTGGGATGTGTGCGTTCAACTCACAGAGTTTAACCTTCCTTTTCATAGAGCACTTTGGAAACACTCTGTTTGTAAATTCTGCATGTGGATATTCGGACCTCTTTAATGCCTTCGTTGGAAACGGGATTTCTTCATACTATGCTAGACAGAAGAATTCTCAGCAACTTCTTTGTGTTGAGGGTATTCAACTCACAGAGTTGAACCTTCCTTTAGATAGAGCAGATTTGAAGCACACATTTTGTGCAATTTTCAAGTGGCGATTTCAAGCGCTTTGAGGTCAATGGAAGAAAAGGAAATATCTTGGTATAACAACTAGACAGAATCATTCTCAGAAACTACTTTGTGATGTGTGCGTTCAACTCACAGAGTTTAACCTTTCTTTTCATAGAGCAGTTTGGAAACACTCTGCTTGTACATTCTGCAAGCAGATATTTCAATGTCTTTGAGGCCTTCGTAGGAAACGGGATTTCTTCATATAATGCTAAACAGAAAAATTCTCAGTAACTTCTTTGTGTTCTGTGTATTGAACTCACAGAGTGGAACCTTCCTTTAGACAGAGCAGATTTGAAACACTCTTTTTGTCGAATTTGCAGGTGGAATTTTCATGCCCATTGAGGCCAGTGGTTGAAAAGGAAATATCTTCGTATAAAAACTAGACAGAATGATTCTCAGAAACTACCTTGTGATGTGTGCCTTCAACTCACAGAGTTTAACCTTCCTTTTCGTAGAGCAGTTTGGAAACACTCTGTTTGCAAATTCTGCAAGTGGATATTTGGACCTCTTTGATGCCTTCGTTGGAAACGGGATTTCTTCTCACAATGTTAGACAGAAGAATTCTCAGTAACTCCTTTGTGTTGAGTGTATTCAACTCACAGAGTTGAATCTTCCTTTACTCAGGGGAGATATGAAACACACTTTTTGTGGAATTTGCAGGTGGAGATTTCAAGCGCTTTGAGGCCAATGGTAGAAAAGAAAATACCTTCGTATAAAAACTTGACAGAATCATTCTCAGAAACTACTTTGTGATGTATGCGTTCCACTCACAGAGTTTAACCTTTCTTTTCATAGGGAAGTTTGGAAACACTCTGTCTGTACATTCTGCAAGTAGATATTTCGACCTCTAGGAGGTCTTCGTTGGAAACGGGATTTCTTCATATAATGCTAGACTGAAGACTTCTCAGTAACTGCTTTATGTTGTGTGTATTCAAATCACAGAGTTGAACCTTCCTTTAGATAGAGCAGATTTGAAACACTCTTTTTGTTTAATTTGCAGGTGGAGATTTCAAGCGAGTTGAGGCCAGTGATAGAAAAGGAAATATCTTCGTATAAAAACTAGACAGAATCATTCTCAGAAACTACTTTGTGATGTGTGCCCTCAACTCACAGAGTTTAACCTTTCTTTTCATAGAGCAGTTTGGAAACACTCTGTTTGTAAATTCTGCAAGTGGATATTTGTACCTCTAACAGGTCTTCTTTGGAATAGGGATTTCTTCATATAATGCTTGACTGAATAATTCTCAGTAACTTTTTTAAGTTGTGTGTAATCAAATCACAGAGTTGAACCTTCCTTTAGTTAAAGCATATTTGAAATACTCTTTTTGTGGAATGTGCAGGTGGAGATTTCAAACCCTTTGACGCCAACGGTTGAAAAGGGAATATCTTCTTATAACTACTAGACAGAATCATTCTCAGAAACTACTTTGTGATGTGTGTGTTCAACTCACAGAGTTTAACCACTCTTTTCATAGACCAGTTGGAAAACACTCTGTAAATTCTGCAAGTGGATATTTGGACCTCTTTGAGGCCTTCGTTGGAAATGGGATTTCTTCATATAATGCTAAACAGAAGAATTCTCAGTAACTTTTTGTGTTCTGTGTATTCAACTCACAGATTTGAACCTTCTTTAGACAGAGCAGATTTGAAACACTCTTTTGGTGGAATTTGCAGATGAAGATTTCAAGCGATTTGAGGCCAATGGTAGAAAAGGAAAGACCTTCGTATAACAACTAGACAGAATCATTCTCAGAAACTACTTTGTGATGTGTGCGTTCCACTCACAGAGTTTAACCTTTCTTTTCATAGAGCAGTTTGGAAACACTCTGTCTGTACATTCTGCAAGTAGATATTTCGACCTATTTGAGGCCTTCGTTGGAAACGGGATTTCTTCATATAATGCTAAACAGAAGAATTCTCAGTAACTTCTTTGTGTTCTGTGTATTCAACTCACAGAGTTGTACCTTCCTTTAGACAGATCAGATTTGATACACTCTTTTTGTGGAATTTGCAGGTGAAGATTTCAAGCGCTTTGAGGCCATTGGTAGAAAAGGAAATATCTTGGTATAACAACTTGACAGAATCATTCTCAGAAACTACTTTGTGATGTGTGCGTTCAACTCACAGAGTTTAACCTTTCTTTTCATAGAGCAGTTTGGAAACACTCTCTTTGAAAAATCTGCAAGTGGACATTTGGACCTCTTAGTGGTCTTCGTTGGAATCGGGATTTCTTCATATAATGCTTGACTAAAGAATTCTCAGTAACTTCTTTATGTTGTGTGTATTCAAATCACAGAGTTGAACATTCCTTTTGATAGAGCAGATTTGAAACACTCTTTTTATGGAATTTGCTGGTGGAGATTTCAAGCCCGTTGATGCCAATGGTAGAAAAGGAAATATCTTCTTATAACAACTAGACAGAATCATTCCCAGAAACTACTTTGTGATGTGTGCCTTCAACTCACAGAGTTTAACCTTTCTTTTCATAGAGCAGTTTGGAAACACTCTGTTTGTTCATTCTGCAAGTAGATATTTCGACCTCTTTGAGGCCTTCGTAGGAAACGGGATTTCTTCATATAATGCTAAACAGAAGAATTCTCAGTAACTACTTCATGTTCTCTGTGTAAAACTCACAGAGTTAAACCTTCCTTTAGACAGAGAAGATTTGAAACACTCTTTTGTTGGAATTTGCAGATGGAGATTGGAAGCGATTTGAGGCCAATGGAAGAAAACGAAATATCTTCATATAAAAACTTGACAGAATCATTATCAGAAACTACCTTGTGATGAGTGCCTTCAACAAACAGAGTTTAACCTTCCTTTTCATAGAGTATTTTGGAAACACTCTGTTTGTACATTCTGCAATTGGATATTTGGACCTCTTTGATGCCTTCGTTGGAAACGGTATTTCTTCATACAGTGCTAGACACAAGAATTCTCCATAACTACTTTATGTTGGCTATATTCAACTCACAGAGTTGAACCTTCCTTTACATAGAGTAGATTTGAAACAAACTTTTTGTGGAATTTGCAGGTGGAGATTTCATGTGCTTTGAGGCCAATGGTAGAAAAGGAAATATCTTGGTATAAAAACTAGACAGAATCATTCTCAGAAACTACTTTGTAATGTGTGCGTTCAACTCACAGAGTTTAACCTTTCTTTTCATAGAGAAGTTTGGAAACACTCTGTACATTCTGCAAGTAGATATTTCGACCTATTTGAGGCCTTCGTTGGATACGGGATTTCTTCATATAATGCTAAACAGAAGAATTCTCAGAAACTTCTTTGTGATCTGTGTATTCAACTCACTGAGTTGTACCTTCCTTTAGACAGAGCAGATTAGATACCTTCTTTTTGCGGAATTTGCAGGTGGAGATATCAAGCTCTTTGAGGCCAATGGTAGAAAAGGAAATATCTTGGTATAACAACTAGATAGAATCATTCTCAGAAATTACCTTGGGATGTGTGCGTTCAACTCACAGAGTTTAACCTTCCTTTTCATAGAGCACTTTGGAAACACTCTGTTTGTAAATTCTGCATGTGGATATTCGGACCTCTTTAATGCCTTCGTTGGAAACGGGATTTCTTCATACTATGCTAGACAGAAGAATTCTCAGCAACTTCTTTG
Organism: Gorilla gorilla gorilla; assembly: GCF_029281585.2. Classification (NCBI taxonomy): domain Eukaryota; kingdom Metazoa; phylum Chordata; class Mammalia; order Primates; family Hominidae; genus Gorilla; species Gorilla gorilla. The sequence continues at coordinate 108,517,648 of NC_073224.2, forward strand.
TGTTGAGGGTATTCAACTCACAGAGTTGAACCTTCCTTTAGATAGAGCAGATTTGAAGCACACATTTTGTGCAATTTTCAAGTGGCGATTTCAAGCGCTTTGAGGTCAATGGAAGAAAAGGAAATATCTTGGTATAACAACTAGACAGAATCATTCTCAGAAACTACTTTGTGATGTGTGCGTTCAACTCACAGAGTTTAACCTTTCTTTTCATAGAGCAGTTTGGAAACACTCTGCTTGTACATTCTGCAAGCAGATATTTCAATGTCTTTGAGGCCTTCGTAGGAAACGGGATTTCTTCATATAATGCTAAACAGAAAAATTCTCAGTAACTTCTTTGTGTTCTGTGTATTGAACTCACAGAGTGGAACCTTCCTTTAGACAGAGCAGATTTGAAACACTCTTTTTGTCGAATTTGCAGGTGGAATTTTCATGCCCATTGAGGCCAGTGGTTGAAAAGGAAATATCTTCGTATAAAAACTAGACAGAATGATTCTCAGAAACTACCTTGTGATGTGTGCCTTCAACTCACAGAGTTTAACCTTCCTTTTCGTAGAGCAGTTTGGAAACACTCTGTTTGCAAATTCTGCAAGTGGATATTTGGACCTCTTTGATGCCTTCGTTGGAAACGGGATTTCTTCTCACAATGTTAGACAGAAGAATTCTCAGTAACTCCTTTGTGTTGAGTGTATTCAACTCACAGAGTTGAATCTTCCTTTACTCAGGGGAGATATGAAACACACTTTTTGTGGAATTTGCAGGTGGAGATTTCAAGCGATTTGAGGCCAATGGTAGAAAAGAAAATACCTTCGTATAAAAACTTGACAGAATCATTCTCAGAAACTACTTTGTGATGTATGCGTTCCACTCACAGAGTTTAACCTTTCTTTTCATAGGGAAGTTTGGAAACACTCTGTCTGTACATTCTGCAAGTAGATATTTCGACCTCTAGGAGGTCTTCGTTGGAAACGGGATTTCTTCATATAATGCTAGACTGAAGACTTCTCAGTAACTGCTTTATGTTGTGTGTATTCAAATCACAGAGTTGAACCTTCCTTTAGATAGAGCAGATTTGAAACACTCTTTTTGTTTAATTTGCAGGTGGAGATTTCAAGCGAGTTGAGGCCAGTGATAGAAAAGGAAATATCTTCGTATAAAAACTAGACAGAATCATTCTCAGAAACTACTTTGTGATGTGTGCCCTCAACTCACAGAGTTTAACCTTTCTTTTCATAGAGCAGTTTGGAAACACTCTGTTTGTAAATTCTGCAAGTGGATATTTGTACCTCTAACAGGTCTTCTTTGGAAAAGGGATTTCTTCATATAATGCTTGACAGAAGAATTCTCAGTAACCTTTTTATGTTGTGTGTAATCAAATCACAGAGTTGAACCTTCCTTTAGTTAAAGCATATTTGAAATACTCTTTTTGTGGAATGTGCAGGTGGAGATTTCAAGCCCTTTGACGCCAACGGTTGAAAAGGGAATATCTTCTTATAACTACTAGACAGAATCATTCTCAGAAACTACTTTGTGATGTGTGTGTTCAACTCACAGAGTTTAACCACTCTTTTCATAGACCAGTTGGAAAACACTCTGTAAATTCTGCAAGTGGATATTTGGACCTCTTTGAGGCCTTCGTTGGAAACGGGATTTCTTCATATAATGCTAAACAGAAGAATTCTCAGTAACTTTTTGTGTTCTGTGTATTCAACTCACAGATTTGAACCTTCTTTAGACAGAGCAGATTTGAAACACTCTTTTGGTGGAATTTGCAGATGAAGATTTCAAGCGATTTGAGGCCAATGGTAGAAAAGGAAAGACCTTCGTATAACAACTAGACAGAATCATTCTCAGAAACTACTTTGTGATGTGTGCGTTCCACTCACAGAGTTTAACCTTTCTTTTCATAGAGCAGTTTGGAAACACTCTGTCTGTACATTCTGCAAGTAGATATTTCGACCTATTTGAGGCCTTCGTTGGAAACGGGATTTCTTCATATAATGCTAAACAGAAGAATTCTCAGTAACTTCTTTGTGTTCTGTGTATTCAACTCACAGAGTTGTACCTTCCTTTAGACAGATCAGATTTGATACACTCTTTTTGTGGAATTTGCAGGTGAAGATTTCAAGCGCTTTGAGGCCATTGGTAGAAAAGGAAATATCTTGGTATAACAACTTGACAGAATCATTCTCAGAAACTACTTTGTGATGTGTGCGTTCAACTCACAGAGTTTAACCTTTCTTTTCATAGAGCAGTTTGGAAACACTCTCTTTGAAAAATCTGCAAGTGGACATTTGGACCTCTTAGTGGTCTTCGTTGGAATCGGGATTTCTTCATATAATGCTTGACTAAAGAATTCTCAGTAACTTCTTTATGTTGTGTGTATTCAAATCACAGAGTTGAACATTCCTTTTGATAGAGCAGATTTGAAACACTCTTTTTATGGAATTTGCTGGTGGAGATTTCAAGCCCGTTGATGCCAATGGTAGAAAAGGAAATATCTTCTTATAACAACTAGACAGAATCATTCCCAGAAACTACTTTGTGATGTGTGCCCTCAACTCACAGAGTTTAACCTTTCTTTTCATAGAGCAGTTTGGAAACACTCTGTTTGTACATTCTGCAAGTAGATATTTCGACCTCTTTGAGGCCTTCGTAGGAAACGGGATTTCTTCATATAATGCTAAACAGAAGAATTCTCAGTAACTACTTCATGTTCTCTGTGTAAAACTCACAGAGTTAAACCTTCCTTTAGACAGAGAAGATTTGAAACACTCTTTTGTTGGAATTTGCAGATGGAGATTGGAAGCGATTTGAGGCCAATGGAAGAAAACGAAATATCTTCGTATAAAAACTTGACAGAATCATTATCAGAAACTACCTTGTGATGAGTGCCTTCAACAAACAGAGTTTAACCTTCCTTTTCATGGAGTATTTTGGAAACACTCTGTTTGTACATTCTGCAATTGGATATTTGGACCTCTTTGATGCCTTCGTTGGAAACGGTATTTCTTCATACAGTGCTAGACACAAGAATTCTCCATAACTACTTTATGTTGGCTATATTCAACTCACAGAGTTGAACCTTCCTTTACATAGAGTAGATTTGAAACAAACTTTTTGTGGAATTTGCAGGTGGAGATTTCATGTGCTTTGAGGCCAATGGTAGAAAAGGAAATATCTTGGTATAAAAACTAGACAGAATCATTCTCAGAAACTACTTTGTAACGTGTGCGTTCAACTCACAGAGTTTAACCTTTCTTTTCATAGAGAAGTTTGGAAACACTCTGTACATTCTGCAAGTAGATATTTCGACCTATTTGAGGCCTTCGTTGGATACGGGAATTCTTCATATAATGCTAAACAGAAGAATTCTCAGAAACTTCTTTGTGATCTGTGTATTCAACTCACAGAGTTGTACCTTCCTTTAGACAGAGCAGATTAGACACCTTCTTTTTGCGGAATTTGCAGGTGGAGATATCAAGCTCTTTGAGGCCAATGGTAGAAAAGGAAATATCTTGGTATAACAACTAGATAGAATCATTCTCAGAAATTACCTTGGGATGTGTGCGTTCAACTCACAGAGTTTAACCTTCCTTTTCATAGAGCACTTTGGAAACACTCTGTTTGTAAATTCTGCATGTGGATATTCGGACCTCTTTAATGCCTTCGTTGGAAACGGGATTTCTTCATACTATGCTAGACAGAAGAATTCTCAGCAACTTCTTTGTGTTGAGGGTATTCAACTCACAGAGTTGAACCTTCCTTTAGATAGAGCAGATTTGAAGCACACATTTTGTGCAATTTTCAAGTGGCGATTTCAAGCGCTTTGAGGTCAATGGAAGAAAAGGAAATATCTTGGTATAACAACTAGACAGAATCATTCTCAGAAACTACTTTGTGATGTGTGCGTTCAACTCACAGAGTTTAACCTTTCTTTTCATAGAGCAGTTTGGAAACACTCTGCTTGTACATTCTGCAAGCAGATATTTCAATGTCTTTGAGGCCTTCGTAGGAAACGGGATTTCTTCATATAATGCTAAACAGAAAAATTCTCAGTAACTTCTTTGTGTTCTGTGTATTGAACTCACAGAGTGGAACCTTCCTTTAGACAGAGCAGATTTGAAACACTCTTTTTGTCGAATTTGCAGGTGGAATTTTCATGCCCTTTCAGGCCAGTGGTTGAAAAGGAAATATCTTCGTATAAAAACTAGACAGAATGATTCTCAGAAACTACCTTGTGATGTGTGCCTTCAACTCACAGAGTTTAACCTTCCTTTTCATAGAGCAGTTTGGAAACACTCTGTTTGCAAATTCTGCAAGTGGATATTTGGACCTCTTTGATGCCTTCGTTGGAAACGGGATTTCTTCTCACAATGTTAGACAGAAGAATTCTCAGTAACTCCTTTGTGTTGAGTGTATTCAACTCACAGAGTTGAATCTTCCTTTACTCAGGGGAGATATGAAACACACTTTTTGTGGAATTTGCAGGTGGAGATTTCAAGCGCTTTGAGGCCAATGGTAGAAAAGAAAATACCTTCGTATAAAAACTTGACAGAATCATTCTCAGAAACTACTTTGTGATGTATGCGTTCCACTCACAGAGTTTAACCTTTCTTTTCATAGGGAAGTTTGGAAACACTCTGTCTGTACATTCTGCAAGTAGATATTTCGACCTCTAGGAGGTCTTCGTTGGAAACGGGATTTCTTCATATAATGCTAGACTGAAGACTTCTCAGTAACTGCTTTATGTTGTGTGTATTCAAATCACAGAGTTGAACCTTCCTTTAGATAGAGCAGATTTGAAACACTCTTTTTGTTTAATTTGCAGGTGGAGATTTCAAGCGAGTTGAGGCCAGTGATAGAAAAGGAAATATCTTCGTATAAAAACTAGACAGAATCATTCTCAGAAACTACTTTGTGATGTGTGCCCTCAACTCACAGAGTTTAACCTTTCTTTTCATAGAGCAGTTTGGAAACACTCTGTTTGTAAATTCTGCAAGTGGATATTTGTACCTCTAACAGGTCTTCTTTGGAAAAGGGATTTCTTCATATAATGCTTGACTGAATAATTCTCAGTAACTTTTTTAAGTTGTGTGTAATCAAATCACAGAGTTGAACCTTCCTTTAGTTAAAGCATATTTGAAATACTCTTTTTGTGGAATGTGCAGGTGGAGATTTCAAACCCTTTTACGCCAACGGTTGAAAAGGGAATATCTTCTTATAACTACTAGACAGAATCATTCTCAGAAACTACTTTGTGATGTGTGTGTTCAACTCACAGAGTTTAACCACTCTTTTCATAGACCAGTTGGAAAACACTCTGTAAATTCTGCAAGTGGATATTTGGACCTCTTTGAGGCCTTCGTTGGAAACGGGATTTCTTCATATAATGCTAAACAGAAGAATTCTCAGTAACTTTTTGTGTTCTGTGTATTCAACTCACAGATTTGAACCTTCTTTAGACAGAGCAGATTTGAAACACTCTTTTGGTGGAATTTGCAGATGAAGATTTCAAGCGATTTGAGGCCAATGGTAGAAAAGGAAAGACCTTCGTATAACAACTAGACAGAATCATTCTCAGAAACTACTTTGTGATGTGTGCGTTCCACTCACAGAGTTTAACCTTTCTTTTCATAGAGCAGTTTGGAAACACTCTGTCTGTACATTCTGCAAGTAGATATTTCGACCTATTTGAGGCCTTCGTTGGAAACGGGATTTCTTCATATAATGCTAAACAGAAGAATTCTCAGTAACTTCTTTGTGTTCTGTGTATTCAACTCACAGAGTTGTACCTTCCTTTAGACAGATCAGATTTGATACACTCTTTTTGTGGAATTTGCAGGTGAAGATTTCAAGCGCTTTGAGGCCATTGGTAGAAAAGGAAATATCTTGGTATAACAACTTGACAGAATCATTCTCAGAAACTACTTTGTGATGTGTGCGTTCAACTCACAGAGTTTAACCTTTCTTTTCATAGAGCAGTTTGGAAACACTCTCTTTGAAAAATCTGCAAGTGGACATTTGGACCTCTTAGTGGTCTTCGTTGGAATCGGGATTTCTTCATATAATGCTTGACTAAAGAATTCTCAGTAACTTCTTTATGTTGTGTGTATTCAAATCACAGAGTTGAACATTCCTTTTGATAGAGCAGATTTGAAACACTCTTTTTATGGAATTTGCTGGTGGAGATTTCAAGCCCGTTGATGCCAATGGTAGAAAAGGAAATATCTTCTTATAACAACTAGACAGAATCATTCCCAGAAACTACTTTGTGATGTGTGCCCTCAACTCACAGAGTTTAACCTTTCTTTTCATAGAGCAGTTTGGAAACACTCTGTTTGTACATTCTGCAAGTAGATATTTCGACCTCTTTGAGGCCTTCGTAGGAAACGGGATTTCTTCATATAATGCTAAACAGAAGAATTCTCAGTAACTACTTCATGTTCTCTGTGTAAAACTCACAGAGTTAAACCTTCCTTTAGACAGAGAAGATTTGAAACACTCTTTTGTTGGAATTTGCAGATGGAGATTGGAAGCGATTTGAGGCCAATGGAAGAAAACGAAATATCTTCGTATAAAAACTTGACAGAATCATTATCAGAAACTACCTTGTGATGAGTGCCTTCAACAAACAGAGTTTAACCTTCCTTTTCATGGAGTATTTTGGAAACACTCTGTTTGTACATTCTGCAATTGGATATTTGGACCTCTTTGATGCCTTCGTTGGAAACGGTATTTCTTCATACAGTGCTAGACACAAGAATTCTCCATAACTACTTTATGTTGGCTATATTCAACTCACAGAGTTGAACCTTCCTTTACATAGAGTAGATTTGAAACAAACTTTTTGTGGAATTTGCAGGTGGAGATTTCATGTGCTTTGAGGCCAATGGTAGAAAAGGAAATATCTTGGTATAAAAACTAGACAGAATCATTCTCAGAAACTACTTTGTAACGTGTGCGTTCAACTCACAGAGTTTAACCTTTCTTTTCATAGAGAAGTTTGGAAACACTCTGTACATTCTGCAAGTAGATATTTCGACCTATTTGAGGCCTTCGTTGGATACGGGAATTCTTCATATAATGCTAAACAGAAGAATTCTCAGAAACTTCTTTGTGATCTGTGTATTCAACTCACAGAGTTGTACCTTCCTTTAGACAGAGCAGATTAGACACCTTCTTTTTGCGGAATTTGCAGGTGGAGATATCAAGCTCTTTGAGGCCAATGGTAGAAAAGGAAATATCTTGGTATAACAACTAGATAGAATCATTCTCAGAAATTACCTTGGGATGTGTGCGTTCAACTCACAGAGTTTAACCTTCCTTTTCATAGAGCACTTTGGAAACACTCTGTTTGTAAATTCTGCATGTGGATATTCGGACCTCTTTAATGCCTTCGTTGGAAACGGGATTTCTTCATACTATGCTAGACAGAAGAATTCTCAGCAACTTCTTTGTGTTGAGGGTATTCAACTCACAGAGTTGAACCTTCCTTTAGATAGAGCAGATTTGAAGCACACATTTTGTGCAATTTTCAAGTGGCGATTTCAAGCGCTTTGAGGTCAATGGAAGAAAAGGAAATATCTTGGTATAACAACTAGACAGAATCATTCTCAGAAACTACTTTGTGATGTGTGCGTTCAACTCACAGAGTTTAACCTTTCTTTTCATAGAGCAGTTTGGAAACACTCTGCTTGTACATTCTGCAAGCAGATATTTCAATGTCTTTGAGGCCTTCGTAGGAAACGGGATTTCTTCATATAATGCTAAACAGAAAAATTCTCAGTAACTTCTTTGTGTTCTGTGTATTGAACTCACAGAGTGGAACCTTCCTTTAGACAGAGCAGATTTGAAACACTCTTTTTGTCGAATTTGCAGGTGGAATTTTCATGCCCTTTCAGGCCAGTGGTTGAAAAGGAAATATCTTCGTATAAAAACTAGACAGAATGATTCTCAGAAACTACCTTGTGATGTGTGCCTTCAACTCACAGAGTTTAACCTTCCTTTTCATAGAGCAGTTTGGAAACACTCTGTTTGCAAATTCTGCAAGTGGATATTTGGACCTCTTTGATGCCTTCGTTGGAAACGGGATTTCTTCTCACAATGTTAGACAGAAGAATTCTCAGTAACTCCTTTGTGTTGAGTGTATTCAACTCACAGAGTTGAATCTTCCTTTACTCAGGGGAGATATGAAACACACTTTTTGTGGAATTTGCAGGTGGAGATTTCAAGCGCTTTGAGGCCAATGGTAGAAAAGAAAATACCTTCGTATAAAAACTTGACAGAATCATTCTCAGAAACTACTTTGTGATGTATGCGTTCCACTCACAGAGTTTAACCTTTCTTTTCATAGGGAAGTTTGGAAACACTCTGTCTGTACATTCTGCAAGTAGATATTTCGACCTCTAGGAGGTCTTCGTTGGAAACGGGATTTCTTCATATAATGCTAGACTGAAGACTTCTCAGTAACTGCTTTATGTTGTGTGTATTCAAATCACAGAGTTGAACCTTCCTTTAGATAGAGCAGATTTGAAACACTCTTTTTGTTTAATTTGCAGGTGGAGATTTCAAGCGAGTTGAGGCCAGTGATAGAAAAGGAAATATCTTCGTATAAAAACTAGACAGAATCATTCTCAGAAACTACTTTGTGATGTGTGCCCTCAACTCACAGAGTTTAACCTTTCTTTTCATAGAGCAGTTTGGAAACACTCTGTTTGTAAATTCTGCAAGTGGATATTTGTACCTCTAACAGGTCTTCTTTGGAAAAGGGATTTCTTCATATAATGCTTGACTGAATAATTCTCAGTAACTTTTTTAAGTTGTGTGTAATCAAATCACAGAGTTGAACCTTCCTTTAGTTAAAGCATATTTGAAATACTCTTTTTGTGGAATGTGCAGGTGGAGATTTCAAACCCTTTTACGCCAACGGTTGAAAAGGGAATATCTTCTTATAACTACTAGACAGAATCATTCTCAGAAACTACTTTGTGATGTGTGTGTTCAACTCACAGAGTTTAACCACTCTTTTCATAGACCAGTTGGAAAACACTCTGTAAATTCTGCAAGTGGATATTTGGACCTCTTTGAGGCCTTCGTTGGAAACGGGATTTCTTCATATAATGCTAAACAGAAGAATTCTCAGTAACTTTTTGTGTTCTGTGTATTCAACTCACAGATTTGAACCTTCTTTAGACAGAGCAGATTTGAAACACTCTTTTGGTGGAATTTGCAGATGAAGATTTCAAGCGATTTGAGGCCAATGGTAGAAAAGGAAAGACCTTCGTATAACAACTAGACAGAATCATTCTCAGAAACTACTTTGTGATGTGTGCGTTCCACTCACAGAGTTTAACCTTTCTTTTCATAGAGCAGTTTGGAAACACTCTGTCTGTACATTCTGCAAGTAGATATTTCGACCTATTTGAGGCCTTCGTTGGAAACGGGATTTCTTCATATAATGCTAAACAGAAGAATTCTCAGTAACTTCTTTGTGTTCTGTGTATTCAACTCACAGAGTTGTACCTTCCTTTAGACAGATCAGATTTGATACACTCTTTTTGTGGAATTTGCAGGTGAAGATTTCAAGCGCTTTGAGGCCATTGGTAGAAAAGGAAATATCTTGGTATAACAACTTGACAGAATCATTCTCAGAAACTACTTTGTGATGTGTGCGTTCAACTCACAGAGTTTAACCTTTCTTTTCATAGAGCAGTTTGGAAACACTCTCTTTGAAAAATCTGCAAGTGGACATTTGGACCTCTTAGTGGTCTTCGTTGGAATCGGGATTTCTTCATATAATGCTTGACTAAAGAATTCTCAGTAACTTCTTTATGTTGTGTGTATTCAAATCACAGAGTTGAACATTCCTTTTGATAGAGCAGATTTGAAACACTCTTTTTATGGAATTTGCTGGTGGAGATTTCAAGCCCGTTGATGCCAATGGTAGAAAAGGAAATATCTTCTTATAACAACTAGACAGAATCATTCCCAGAAACTACTTTGTGATGTGTGCCCTCAACTCACAGAGTTTAACCTTTCTTTTCATAGAGCAGTTTGGAAACACTCTGTTTGTACATTCTGCAAGTAGATATTTCGACCTCTTTGAGGCCTTCGTAGGAAACGGGATTTCTTCATATAATGCTAAACAGAAGAATTCTCAGTAACTACTTCATGTTCTCTGTGTAAAACTCACAGAGTTAAACCTTCCTTTAGACAGAGAAGATTTGAAACACTCTTTTGTTGGAATTTGCAGATGGAGATTGGAAGCGATTTGAGGCCAATGGAAGAAAACGAAATATCTTCGTATAAAAACTTGACAGAATCATTATCAGAAACTACCTTGTGATGAGTGCCTTCAACAAACAGAGTTTAACCTTCCTTTTCATGGAGTATTTTGGAAACACTCTGTTTGTACATTCTGCAATTGGATATTTGGACCTCTTTGATGCCTTCGTTGGAAACGGTATTTCTTCATACAGTGCTAGACACAAGAATTCTCCATAACTACTTTATGTTGGCTATATTCAACTCACAGAGTTGAACCTTCCTTTACATAGAGTAGATTTGAAACAAACTTTTTGTGGAATTTGCAGGTGGAGATTTCATGTGCTTTGAGGCCAATGGTAGAAAAGGAAATATCTTGGTATAAAAACTAGACAGAATCATTCTCAGAAACTACTTTGTAACGTGTGCGTTCAACTCACAGAGTTTAACCTTTCTTTTCATAGAGAAGTTTGGAAACACTCTGTACATTCTGCAAGTAGATATTTCGACCTATTTGAGGCCTTCGTTGGATACGGGAATTCTTCATATAATGCTAAACAGAAGAATTCTCAGAAACTTCTTTGTGATCTGTGTATTCAACTCACAGAGTTGTACCTTCCTTTAGACAGAGCAGATTAGACACCTTCTTTTTGCGGAATTTGCAGGTGGAGATATCAAGCTCTTTGAGGCCAATGGTAGAAAAGGAAATATCTTGGTATAACAACTAGATAGAATCATTCTCAGAAATTACCTTGGGATGTGTGCGTTCAACTCACAGAGTTTAACCTTCCTTTTCATAGAGCACTTTGGAAACACTCTGTTTGTAAATTCTGCATGTGGATATTCGGACCTCTTTAATGCCTTCGTTGGAAACGGGATTTCTTCATACTATGCTAGACAGAAGAATTCTCAGCAACTTCTTTGTGTTGAGGGTATTCAACTCACAGAGTTGAACCTTCCTTTAGATAGAGCAGATTTGAAGCACACATTTTGTGCAATTTTCAAGTGGCGATTTCAAGCGCTTTGAGGTCAATGGAAGAAAAGGAAATATCTTGGTATAACAACTAGACAGAATCATTCTCAGAAACTACTTTGTGATGTGTGCGTTCAACTCACAGAGTTTAACCTTTCTTTTCATAGAGCAGTTTGGAAACACTCTGCTTGTACATTCTGCAAGCAGATATTTCAATGTCTTTGAGGCCTTCGTAGGAAACGGGATTTCTTCATATAATGCTAAACAGAAAAATTCTCAGTAACTTCTTTGTGTTCTGTGTATTGAACTCACAGAGTGGAACCTTCCTTTAGACAGAGCAGATTTGAAACACTCTTTTTGTCGAATTTGCAGGTGGAATTTTCATGCCCTTTCAGGCCAGTGGTTGAAAAGGAAATATCTTCGTATAAAAACTAGACAGAATGATTCTCAGAAACTACCTTGTGATGTGTGCCTTCAACTCACAGAGTTTAACCTTCCTTTTCATAGAGCAGTTTGGAAACACTCTGTTTGCAAATTCTGCAAGTGGATATTTGGACCTCTTTGATGCCTTCGTTGGAAACGGGATTTCTTCTCACAATGTTAGACAGAAGAATTCTCAGTAACTCCTTTGTGTTGAGTGTATTCAACTCACAGAGTTGAATCTTCCTTTACTCAGGGGAGATATGAAACACACTTTTTGTGGAATTTGCAGGTGGAGATTTCAAGCGCTTTGAGGCCAATGGTAGAAAAGAAAATACCTTCGTATAAAAACTTGACAGAATCATTCTCAGAAACTACTTTGTGATGTATGCGTTCCACTCACAGAGTTTAACCTTTCTTTTCATAGGGAAGTTTGGAAACACTCTGTCTGTACATTCTGCAAGTAGATATTTCGACCTCTAGGAGGTCTTCGTTGGAAACGGGATTTCTTCATATAATGCTAGACTGAAGACTTCTCAGTAACTGCTTTATGTTGTGTGTATTCAAATCACAGAGTTGAACCTTCCTTTAGATAGAGCAGATTTGAAACACTCTTTTTGTTTAATTTGCAGGTGGAGATTTCAAGCGAGTTGAGGCCAGTGATAGAAAAGGAAATATCTTCGTATAAAAACTAGACAGAATCATTCTCAGAAACTACTTTGTGATGTGTGCCCTCAACTCACAGAGTTTAACCTTTCTTTTCATAGAGCAGTTTGGAAACACTCTGTTTGTAAATTCTGCAAGTGGATATTTGTACCTCTAACAGGTCTTCTTTGGAAAAGGGATTTCTTCATATAATGCTTGACTGAAGAATTCTCAGTAACTTTTTTAAGTTGTGTGTAATCAAATCACAGAGTTGAACCTTCCTTTAGTTAAAGCATATTTGAAATACTCTTTTTGTGGAATGTGCAGGTGGAGATTTCAAACCCTTTGACGCCAACGGTTGAAAAGGGAATATCTTCTTATAACTACTAGACAGAATCATTCTCAGAAACTACTTTGTGATGTGTGTGTTCAACTCACAGAGTTTAACCACTCTTTTCATAGACCAGTTGGAAAACACTCTGTAAATTCTGCAAGTGGATATTTGGACCTCTTTGAGGCCTTCGTTGGAAACGGGATTTCTTCATATAATGCTAAACAGAAGAATTCTCAGTAACTTTTTGTGTTCTGTGTATTCAACTCACAGATTTGAACCTTCTTTAGACAGAGCAGATTTGAAACACTCTTTTGGTGGAATTTGCAGATGAAGATTTCAAGCGATTTGAGGCCAATGGTAGAAAAGGAAAGACCTTCGTATAACAACTAGACAGAATCATTCTCAGAAACTACTTTGTGATGTGTGCGTTCCACTCACAGAGTTTAACCTTTCTTTTCATAGAGCAGTTTGGAAACACTCTGTCTGTACATTCTGCAAGTAGATATTTCGACCTATTTGAGGCCTTCGTTGGAAACGGGATTTCTTCATATAATGCTAAACAGAAGAATTCTCAGTAACTTCTTTGTGTTCTGTGTATTCAACTCACAGAGTTGTACCTTCCTTTAGACAGATCAGATTTGATACACTCTTTTTGTGGAATTTGCAGGTGAAGATTTCAAGCGCTTTGAGGCCATTGGTAGAAAAGGAAATATCTTGGTATAACAACTTGACAGAATCATTCTCAGAAACTACTTTGTGATGTGTGCGTTCAACTCACAGAGTTTAACCTTTCTTTTCATAGAGCAGTTTGGAAACACTCTCTTTGAAAAATCTGCAAGTGGACATTTGGACCTCTTAGTGGTCTTCGTTGGAATCGGGATTTCTTCATATAATGCTTGACTAAAGAATTCTCAGTAACTTCTTTATGTTGTGTGTATTCAAATCACAGAGTTGAACATTCCTTTTGATAGAGCAGATTTGAAACACTCTTTTTATGGAATTTGCTGGTGGAGATTTCAAGCCCGTTGATGCCAATGGTAGAAAAGGAAATATCTTCTTATAACAACTAGACAGAATCATTCCCAGAAACTACTTTGTGATGTGTGCCCTCAACTCACAGAGTTTAACCTTTCTTTTCATAGAGCAGTTTGGAAACACTCTGTTTGTACATTCTGCAAGTAGATATTTCGACCTCTTTGAGGCCTTCGTAGGAAACGGGATTTCTTCATATAATGCTAAACAGAAGAATTCTCAGTAACTACTTCATGTTCTCTGTGTAAAACTCACAGAGTTAAACCTTCCTTTAGACAGAGAAGATTTGAAACACTCTTTTGTTGGAATTTGCAGATGGAGATTGGAAGCGATTTGAGGCCAATGGAAGAAAACGAAATATCTTCGTATAAAAACTTGACAGAATCATTATCAGAAACTACCTTGTGATGAGTGCCTTCAACAAACAGAGTTTAACCTTCCTTTTCATGGAGTATTTTGGAAACACTCTGTTTGTACATTCTGCAATTGGATATTTGGACCTCTTTGATGCCTTCGTTGGAAACGGTATTTCTTCATACAGTGCTAGACACAAGAATTCTCCATAACTACTTTATGTTGGCTATATTCAACTCACAGAGTTGAACCTTCCTTTACATAGAGTAGATTTGAAACAAACTTTTTGTGGAATTTGCAGGTGGAGATTTCATGTGCTTTGAGGCCAATGGTAGAAAAGGAAATATCTTGGTATAAAAACTAGACAGAATCATTCTCAGAAACTACTTTGTAATGTGTGCGTTCAACTCACAGAGTTTAACCTTTCTTTTCATAGAGAAGTTTGGAAACACTCTGTACATTCTGCAAGTAGATATTTCGACCTATTTGAGGCCTTCGTTGGATACGGGATTTCTTCATATAATGCTAAACAGAAGAATTCTCAGAAACTTCTTTGTGATCTGTGTATTCAACTCACAGAGTTGTACCTTCCTTTAGACAGAGCAGATTAGATACCTTCTTTTTGCGGAATTTGCAGGTGGAGATATCAAGCTCTTTGAGGCCAATGGTAGAAAAGGAAATATCTTGGTATAACAACTAGATAGAATCATTCTCAGAAATTACCTTGGGATGTGTGCGTTCAACTCACAGAGTTTAACCTTCCTTTTCATAGAGCACTTTGGAAACACTCTGTTTGTAAATTCTGCATGTGGATATTCGGACCTCTTTAATGCCTTCGTTGGAAACGGGATTTCTTCATACTATGCTAGACAGAAGAATTCTCAGCAACTTCTTTGTGTTGAGGGTATTCAACTCACAGAGTTGAACCTTCCTTTAGATAGAGCAGATTTGAAGCACACATTTTGTGCAATTTTCAAGTGGCGATTTCAAGCGCTTTGAGGTCAATGGAAGAAAAGGAAATATCTTGGTATAACAACTAGACAGAATCATTCTCAGAAACTACTTTGTGATGTGTGCGTTCAACTCACAGAGTTTAACCTTTCTTTTCATAGAGCAGTTTGGAAACACTCTGCTTGTACATTCTGCAAGCAGATATTTCAATGTCTTTGAGGCCTTCGTAGGAAACGGGATTTCTTCATATAATGCTAAACAGAAAAATTCTCAGTAACTTCTTTGTGTTCTGTGTATTGAACTCACAGAGTGGAACCTTCCTTTAGACAGAGCAGATTTGAAACACTCTTTTTGTCGAATTTGCAGGTGGAATTTTCATGCCCATTGAGGCCAGTGGTTGAAAAGGAAATATCTTCGTATAAAAACTAGACAGAATGATTCTCAGAAACTACCTTGTGATGTGTGCCTTCAACTCACAGAGTTTAACCTTCCTTTTCGTAGAGCAGTTTGGAAACACTCTGTTTGCAAATTCTGCAAGTGGATATTTGGACCTCTTTGATGCCTTCGTTGGAAACGGGATTTCTTCTCACAATGTTAGACAGAAGAATTCTCAGTAACTCCTTTGTGTTGAGTGTATTCAACTCACAGAGTTGAATCTTCCTTTACTCAGGGGAGATATGAAACACACTTTTTGTGGAATTTGCAGGTGGAGATTTCAAGCGCTTTGAGGCCAATGGTAGAAAAGAAAATACCTTCGTATAAAAACTTGACAGAATCATTCTCAGAAACTACTTTGTGATGTATGCGTTCCACTCACAGAGTTTAACCTTTCTTTTCATAGGGAAGTTTGGAAACACTCTGTCTGTACATTCTGCAAGTAGATATTTCGACCTCTAGGAGGTCTTCGTTGGAAACGGGATTTCTTCATATAATGCTAGACTGAAGACTTCTCAGTAACTGCTTTATGTTGTGTGTATTCAAATCACAGAGTTGAACCTTCCTTTAGATAGAGCAGATTTGAAACACTCTTTTTGTTTAATTTGCAGGTGGAGATTTCAAGCGATTTGAGGCCAGTGATAGAAAAGGAAATATCTTCATATAAAAACTAGACAGAATCATTCTCAGAAACTACTTTGTGATGTGTGCCCTCAACTCACAGAGTTTAACCTTTCTTTTCATAGAGCAGTTTGGAAACACTCTGTTTGTAAATTCTGCAAGTGGATATTTGTACCTCTAACAGGTCTTCTTTGGAAAAGGGATTTCTTCATATAATGCTTGACTGAAGAATTCTCAGTAACTTTTTTATGTTGTGTGTAATCAAATCACAGAGTTGAACCTTCCTTTAGTTAAAGCATATTTGAAATACTCTTTTTGTGGAATGTGCAGGTGGAGATTTCAAGCCCTTTGACGCCAACGGTTGAAAAGGGAATATCTTCTTATAACTACTAGGCAGAATCATTCTCAGAAACTACTTTGTGATGTGTGTGTTCAACTCACAGAGTTTAACCACTCTTTTCATAGACCAGTTGGAAAACACTCTGTAAATTCTGCAAGTGGATATTTGGACCTCTTTGAGGCCTTCGTTGGAAACGGGATTTCTTCATATAATGCTAAACAGAAGAATTCTCAGTAACTTTTTGTGTTCTGTGTATTCAACTCACAGATTTGAACCTTCTTTAGACAGAGCAGATTTGAAACACTCTTTTGGTGGAATTTGCAGATGAAGATTTCAAGCGATTTGAGGCCAATGGTAGAAAAGGAAAGACCTTCGTATAACAACTAGACAGAATCATTCTCAGAAACTACTTTGTGATGTGTGCGTTCCACTCACAGAGTTTAACCTTTCTTTTCATAGAGCAGTTTGGAAACACTCTGTCTGTACATTCTGCAAGTAGATATTTCGACCTATTTGAGGCCTTCGTTGGAAACGGGATTTCTTCATATAATGCTAAACAGAAGAATTCTCAGTAACTTCTTTGTGTTCTGTGTATTCAACTCACAGAGTTGTACCTTCCTTTAGACAGATCAGATTTGATACACTCTTTTTGTGGAATTTGCAGGTGAAGATTTCAAGCGCTTTGAGGCCATTGGTAGAAAAGGAAATATCTTGGTATAACAACTTGACAGAATCATTCTCAGAAACTACTTTGTGATGTGTGCGTTCAACTCACAGAGTTTAACCTTTCTTTTCATAGAGCAGTTTGGAAACACTCTCTTTGAAAAATCTGCAAGTGGACATTTGGACCTCTTAGTGGTCTTCGTTGGAATCGGGATTTCTTCATATAATGGTTGACTAAAGAATTCTCAGTAACTTCTTTATGTTGTGTGTATTCAAATCACAGAGTTGAACATTCCTTTTGATAGAGCAGATTTGAAACACTCTTTTTATGGAATTTGCTGGTGGAGATTTCAAGCCCGTTGATGCCAATGGTAGAAAAGGAAATATCTTCTTATAACAACTAGACAGAATCATTCTCAGAAACTACTTTGTGATGTGTGCCCTCAACTCACAGAGTTTAACCTTTCTTTTCATAGAGCAGTTTGGAAACACTCTGTTTGTACATTCTGCAAGTAGATATTTCGACCTCTTTGAGGCCTTCGTAGGAAACGGGATTTCTTCATATAATGCTAAACAGAAGAATTCTCAGTAACTACTTCATGTTCTCTGTGTAAAACTCACAGAGTTAAACCTTCCTTTAGACAGAGAAGATTTGAAACACTCTTTTGTTGGAATTTGCAGATGGAGATTGGAAGCGATTTGAGGCCAATGGAAGAAAACGAAATATCTTCGTATAAAAACTTGACAGAATCATTATCAGAAACTACCTTGTGATGAGTGCCTTCAACAAACAGAGTTTAACCTTCCTTTTCATGGAGTATTTTGGAAACACTCTGTTTGTACATTCTGCAATTGGATATTTGGACCTCTTTGATGCCTTCGTTGGAAACGGTATTTCTTCATACAGTGCTAGACACAAGAATTCTCCATAACTACTTTATGTTGGCTATATTCAACTCACAGAGTTGAACCTTCCTTTACATAGAGTAGATTTGAAACAAACTTTTTGTGGAATTTGCAGGTGGAGATTTCATGTGCTTTGAGGCCAATGGTAGAAAAGGAAATATCTTGGTATAAAAACTAGACAGAATCATTCTCAGAAACTACTTTGTAATGTGTGCGTTCAACTCACAGAGTTTAACCTTTCTTTTCATAGAGAAGTTTGGAAACACTCTGTACATTCTGCAAGTAGATATTTCGACCTATTTGAGGCCTTCGTTGGATACGGGATTTCTTCATATAATGCTAAACAGAAGAATTCTCAGAAACTTCTTTGTGATCTGTGTATTCAACTCACAGAGTTGTACCTTCCTTTAGACAGAGCAGATTAGACACCTTCTTTTTGCGGAATTTGCAGGTGGAGATATCAAGCTCTTTGAGGCCAATGGTAGAAAAGGAAATATCTTGGTATAACAACTAGATAGAATCATTCTCAGAAATTACCTTGGGATGTGTGCGTTCAACTCACAGAGTTTAACCTTCCTTTTCATAGAGCACTTTGGAAACACTCTGTTTGTAAATTCTGCATGTGGATATTCGGACCTCTTTAATGCCTTCGTTGGAAACGGGATTTCTTCATACTATGCTAGACAGAAGAATTCTCAGCAACTTCTTTGTGTTGAGGGTATTCAACTCACAGAGTTGAACCTTCCTTTAGATAGAGCAGATTTGAAGCACACATTTTGTGCAATTTTCAAGTGGCGATTTCAAGCGCTTTGAGGTCAATGGAAGAAAAGGAAATATCTTGGTATAACAACTAGACAGAATCATTCTCAGAAACTACTTTGTGATGTGTGCGTTCAACTCACAGAGTTTAACCTTTCTTTTCATAGAGCAGTTTGGAAACACTCTGCTTGTACATTCTGCAAGCAGATATTTCAATGTCTTTGAGGCCTTCGTAGGAAACGGGATTTCTTCATATAATGCTAAACAGAAAAATTCTCAGTAACTTCTTTGTGTTCTGTATATTGAACTCACAGAGTGGAACCTTCCTTTAGACAGAGCAGATTTGAAACACTCTTTTTGTCGAATTTGCAGGTGGAATTTTCATGCCCATTGAGGCCAGTGGTTGAAAAGGAAATATCTTCGTATAAAAACTAGACAGAATGATTCTCAGAAACTACCTTGTGATGTGTGCCTTCAACTCACAGAGTTTAACCTTCCTTTTCGTAGAGCAGTTTGGAAACACTCTGTTTGCAAATTCTGCAAGTGGATATTTGGACCTCTTTGATGCCTTCGTTGGAAACGGGATTTCTTCTCACAATGTTAGACAGAAGAATTCTCAGTAACTCCTTTGTGTTGAGTGTATTCAACTCACAGAGTTGAATCTTCCTTTACTCAGGGGAGATATGAAACACACTTTTTGTGGAATTTGCAGGTGGAGATTTCAAGCGCTTTGAGGCCAATGGTAGAAAAGAAAATACCTTCGTATAAAAACTTGACAGAATCATTCTCAGAAACTACTTTGTGATGTATGCGTTCCACTCACAGAGTTTAACCTTTCTTTTCATAGGGAAGTTTGGAAACACTCTGTCTGTACATTCTGCAAGTAGATATTTCGACCTCTAGGAGGTCTTCGTTGGAAACGGGATTTCTTCATATAATGCTAGACTGAAGACTTCTCAGTAACTGCTTTATGTTGTGTGTATTCAAATCACAGAGTTGAACCTTCCTTTAGATAGAGCAGATTTGAAACACTCTTTTTGTTTAATTTGCAGGTGGAGATTTCAAGCGAGTTGAGGCCAGTGATAGAAAAGGAAATATCTTCGTATAAAAACTAGACAGAATCATTCTCAGAAACTACTTTGTGATGTGTGCCCTCAACTCACAGAGTTTAACCTTTCTTTTCATAGAGCAGTTTGGAAACACTCTGTTTGTAAATTCTGCAAGTGGATATTTGTACCTCTAACAGGTCTTCTTTGGAAAAGGGATTTCTTCATATAATGCTTGACAGAAGAATTCTCAGTAACCTTTTTATGTTGTGTGTAATCAAATCACAGAGTTGAACCTTCCTTTAGTTAAAGCATATTTGAAATACTCTTTTTGTGGAATGTGCAGGTGGAGATTTCAAGCCCTTTGACGCCAACGGTTGAAAAGGGAATATCTTCTTATAACTACTAGACAGAATCATTCTCAGAAACTACTTTGTGATGTGTGTGTTCAACTCACAGAGTTTAACCACTCTTTTCATAGACCAGTTGGAAAACACTCTGTAAATTCTGCAAGTGGATATTTGGACCTCTTTGAGGCCTTCGTTGGAAACGGGATTTCTTCATATAATGCTAAACAGAAGAATTCTCAGTAACTTTTTGTGTTCTGTGTATTCAACTCACAGATTTGAACCTTCTTTAGACAGAGCAGATTTGAAACACTCTTTTGGTGGAATTTGCAGATGAAGATTTCAAGCGATTTGAGGCCAATGGTAGAAAAGGAAAGACCTTCGTATAACAACTAGACAGAATCATTCTCAGAAACTACTTTGTGATGTGTGCGTTCCACTCACAGAGTTTAACCTTTCTTTTCATAGAGCAGTTTGGAAACACTCTGTCTGTACATTCTGCAAGTAGATATTTCGACCTATTTGAGGCCTTCGTTGGAAACGGGATTTCTTCATATAATGCTAAACAGAAGAATTCTCAGTAACTTCTTTGTGTTCTGTGTATTCAACTCACAGAGTTGTACCTTCCTTTAGACAGATCAGATTTGATACACTCTTTTTGTGGAATTTGCAGGTGAAGATTTCAAGCGCTTTGAGGCCATTGGTAGAAAAGGAAATATCTTGGTATAACAACTTGACAGAATCATTCTCAGAAACTACTTTGTGATGTGTGCGTTCAACTCACAGAGTTTAACCTTTCTTTTCATAGAGCAGTTTGGAAACACTCTCTTTGAAAAATCTGCAAGTGGACATTTGGACCTCTTAGTGGTCTTCGTTGGAATCGGGATTTCTTCATATAATGCTTGACTAAAGAATTCTCAGTAACTTCTTTATGTTGTGTGTATTCAAATCACAGAGTTGAACATTCCTTTTGATAGAGCAGATTTGAAACACTCTTTTTATGGAATTTGCTGGTGGAGATTTCAAGCCCGTTGATGCCAATGGTAGAAAAGGAAATATCTTCTTATAACAACTAGACAGAATCATTCTCAGAAACTACTTTGTGATGTGTGCCCTCAACTCACAGAGTTTAACCTTTCTTTTCATAGAGCAGTTTGGAAACACTCTGTTTGTACATTCTGCAAGTAGATATTTCGACCTCTTTGAGGCCTTCGTAGGAAACGGGATTTCTTCATATAATGCTAAACAGAAGAATTCTCAGTAACTACTTCATGTTCTCTGTGTAAAACTCACAGAGTTAAACCTTCCTTTAGACAGAGAAGATTTGAAACACTCTTTTGTTGGAATTTGCAGATGGAGATTGGAAGCGATTTGAGGCCAATGGAAGAAAACGAAATATCTTCGTATAAAAACTTGACAGAATCATTATCAGAAACTACCTTGTGATGAGTGCCTTCAACAAACAGAGTTTAACCTTCCTTTTCATGGAGTATTTTGGAAACACTCTGTTTGTACATTCTGCAATTGGATATTTGGACCTCTTTGATGCCTTCGTTGGAAACGGTATTTCTTCATACAGTGCTAGACACAAGAATTCTCCATAACTACTTTATGTTGGCTATATTCAACTCACAGAGTTGAAACTTCCTTTACATAGAGTAGATTTGAAACAAACTTTTTGTGGAATTTGCAGGTGGAGATTTCATGTGCTTTGAGGCCAATGGTAGAAAAGGAAATATCTTGGTATAAAAACTAGACAGAATCATTCTCAGAAACTACTTTGTAATGTGTGCGTTCAACTCACAGAGTTTAACCTTTCTTTTCATAGAGAAGTTTGGAAACACTCTGTACATTCTGCAAGTAGATATTTCGACCTATTTGAGGCCTTCGTTGGATACGGGATTTCTTCATATAATGCTAAACAGAAGAATTCTCAGAAACTTCTTTGTGATCTGTGTATTCAACTCACAGAGTTGTACCTTCCTTTAGACAGAGCAGATTAGACACCTTCTTTTTGCGGAATTTGCAGGTGGAGATATCAAGCTCTTTGAGGCCAATGGTAGAAAAGGAAATATCTTGGTATAACAACTAGATAGAATCATTCTCAGAAATTACCTTGGGATGTGTGCGTTCAACTCACAGAGTTTAACCTTCCTTTTCATAGAGCACTTTGGAAACACTCTGTTTGTAAATTCTGCATGTGGATATTCGGACCTCTTTAATGCCTTCGTTGGAAACGGGATTTCTTCATACTATGCTAGACAGAAGAATTCTCAGCAACTTCTTTGTGTTGAGGGTATTCAACTCACAGAGTTGAACCTTCCTTTAGATAGAGCAGATTTGAAGCACACATTTTGTGCAATTTTCAAGTGGCGATTTCAAGCGCTTTGAGGTCAATGGAAGAAAAGGAAATATCTTGGTATAACAACTAGACAGAATCATTCTCAGAAACTACTTTGTGATGTGTGCGTTCAACTCACAGAGTTTAACCTTTCTTTTCATAGAGCAGTTTGGAAACACTCTGCTTGTACATTCTGCAAGCAGATATTTCAATGTCTTTGAGGCCTTCGTAGGAAACGGGATTTCTTCATATAATGCTAAACAGAAAAATTCTCAGTAACTTCTTTGTGTTCTGTATATTGAACTCACAGAGTGGAACCTTCCTTTAGACAGAGCAGATTTGAAACACTCTTTTTGTCGAATTTGCAGGTGGAATTTTCATGCCCATTGAGGCCAGTGGTTGAAAAGGAAATATCTTCGTATAAAAACTAGACAGAATGATTCTCAGAAACTACCTTGTGATGTGTGCCTTCAACTCACAGAGTTTAACCTTCCTTTTCGTAGAGCAGTTTGGAAACACTCTGTTTGCAAATTCTGCAAGTGGATATTTGGACCTCTTTGATGCCTTCGTTGGAAACGGGATTTCTTCTCACAATGTTAGACAGAAGAATTCTCAGTAACTCCTTTGTGTTGAGTGTATTCAACTCACAGAGTTGAATCTTCCTTTACTCAGGGGAGATATGAAACACACTTTTTGTGGAATTTGCAGGTGGAGATTTCAAGCGCTTTGAGGCCAATGGTAGAAAAGAAAATACCTTCGTATAAAAACTTGACAGAATCATTCTCAGAAACTACTTTGTGATGTATGCGTTCCACTCACAGAGTTTAACCTTTCTTTTCATAGGGAAGTTTGGAAACACTCTGTCTGTACATTCTGCAAGTAGATATTTCGACCTCTAGGAGGTCTTCGTTGGAAACGGGATTTCTTCATATAATGCTAGACTGAAGACTTCTCAGTAACTGCTTTATGTTGTGTGTATTCAAATCACAGAGTTGAACCTTCCTTTAGATAGAGCAGATTTGAAACACTCTTTTTGTTTAATTTGCAGGTGGAGATTTCAAGCGAGTTGAGGCCAGTGATAGAAAAGGAAATATCTTCGTATAAAAACTAGACAGAATCATTCTCAGAAACTACTTTGTGATGTGTGCCCTCAACTCACAGAGTTTAACCTTTCTTTTCATAGAGCAGTTTGGAAACACTCTGTTTGTAAATTCTGCAAGTGGATATTTGTACCTCTAACAGGTCTTCTTTGGAAAAGGGATTTCTTCATATAATGCTTGACAGAAGAATTCTCAGTAACCTTTTTATGTTGTGTGTAATCAAATCACAGAGTTGAACCTTCCTTTAGTTAAAGCATATTTGAAATACTCTTTTTGTGGAATGTGCAGGTGGAGATTTCAAGCCCTTTGACGCCAACGGTTGAAAAGGGAATATCTTCTTATAACTACTAGACAGAATCATTCTCAGAAACTACTTTGTGATGTGTGTGTTCAACTCACAGAGTTTAACCACTCTTTTCATAGACCAGTTGGAAAACACTCTGTAAATTCTGCAAGTGGATATTTGGACCTCTTTGAGGCCTTCGTTGGAAACGGGATTTCTTCATATAATGCTAAACAGAAGAATTCTCAGTAACTTTTTGTGTTCTGTGTATTCAACTCACAGATTTGAACCTTCTTTAGACAGAGCAGATTTGAAACACTCTTTTGGTGGAATTTGCAGATGAAGATTTCAAGCGATTTGAGGCCAATGGTAGAAAAGGAAAGACCTTCGTATAACAACTAGACAGAATCATTCTCAGAAACTACTTTGTGATGTGTGCGTTCCACTCACAGAGTTTAACCTTTCTTTTCATAGAGCAGTTTGGAAACACTCTGTCTGTACATTCTGCAAGTAGATATTTCGACCTATTTGAGGCCTTCGTTGGAAACGGGATTTCTTCATATAATGCTAAACAGAAGAATTCTCAGTAACTTCTTTGTGTTCTGTGTATTCAACTCACAGAGTTGTACCTTCCTTTAGACAGATCAGATTTGATACACTCTTTTTGTGGAATTTGCAGGTGAAGATTTCAAGCGCTTTGAGGCCATTGGTAGAAAAGGAAATATCTTGGTATAACAACTTGACAGAATCATTCTCAGAAACTACTTTGTGATGTGTGCGTTCAACTCACAGAGTTTAACCTTTCTTTTCATAGAGCAGTTTGGAAACACTCTCTTTGAAAAATCTGCAAGTGGACATTTGGACCTCTTAGTGGTCTTCGTTGGAATCGGGATTTCTTCATATAATGCTTGACTAAAGAATTCTCAGTAACTTCTTTATGTTGTGTGTATTCAAATCACAGAGTTGAACATTCCTTTTGATAGAGCAGATTTGAAACACTCTTTTTATGGAATTTGCTGGTGGAGATTTCAAGCCCGTTGATGCCAATGGTAGAAAAGGAAATATCTTCTTATAACAACTAGACAGAATCATTCTCAGAAACTACTTTGTGATGTGTGCCCTCAACTCACAGAGTTTAACCTTTCTTTTCATAGAGCAGTTTGGAAACACTCTGTTTGTACATTCTGCAAGTAGATATTTCGACCTCTTTGAGGCCTTCGTAGGAAACGGGATTTCTTCATATAATGCTAAACAGAAGAATTCTCAGTAACTACTTCATGTTCTCTGTGTAAAACTCACAGAGTTAAACCTTCCTTTAGACAGAGAAGATTTGAAACACTCTTTTGTTGGAATTTGCAGATGGAGATTGGAAGCGATTTGAGGCCAATGGAAGAAAACGAAATATCTTCGTATAAAAACTTGACAGAATCATTATCAGAAACTACCTTGTGATGAGTGCCTTCAACAAACAGAGTTTAACCTTCCTTTTCATAGAGTATTTTGGAAACACTCTGTTTGTACATTCTGCAATTGGATATTTGGACCTCTTTGATGCCTTCGTTGGAAACGATATTTCTTCATACAGTGCTAGACACAAGAATTCTCCATAACTACTTTATGTTGGCTATATTCAACTCACAGAGTTGAACCTTCCTTTACATAGAGTAGATTTGAAACAAACTTTCTGTGGAATTTGCAGGTGGAGATTTCATGTGCTTTGAGGCCAATGGTAGAAAAGGAAATATCTTGGTATAAAAACTAGACAGAATCATTCTCAGAAACTACTTTGTAATGTGTGCGTTCAACTCACAGAGTTTAACCTCTCTTTTCATAGAGAAGTTTGGAAACACTCTGTACATTCTGCAAGTAGATATTTCGACCTATTTGAGGCCTTCGTTGGATACGGGATTTCTTCATATAATGCTAAACAGAAGAATTCTCAGAAACTTCTTTGTGATCTGTGTATTCAACTCACAGAGTTGTACCTTCCTTTAGACAGAGCAGATTAGACACCTTCTTTTTGCGGAATTTGCAGGTGGAGATATCAAGCTCTTTGAGGCCAATGGTAGAAAAGGAAATATCTTGGTATAACAACTAGATAGAATCATTCTCAGAAATTACCTTGGGATGTGTGCGTTCAACTCACAGAGTTTAACCTTCCTTTTCATAGAGCACTTTGGAAACACTCTGTTTGTAAATTCTGCATGTGGATATTCGGACCTCTTTAATGCCTTCGTTGGAAACGGGATTTCTTCATACTATGCTAGACAGAAGAATTCTCAGCAACTTCTTTGTGTTGAGGGTATTCAACTCACAGAGTTGAACCTTCCTTTAGATAGAGCAGATTTGAAGCACACATTTTGTGCAATTTTCAAGTGGCGATTTCAAGCGCTTTGAGGTCAATGGAAGAAAAGGAAATATCTTGGTATAACAACTAGACAGAATCATTCTCAGAAACTACTTTGTGACGTGTGCGTTCAACTCACAGAGTTTAACCTTTCTTTTCATAGAGCAGTTTGGAAACACTCTGCTTGTACATTCTGCAAGCAGATATTTCAATGTCTTTGAGGCCTTCGTAGGAAACGGGATTTCTTCATATAATGCTAAACAGAAAAATTCTCAGTAACTTCTTTGTGTTCTGTGTATTGAACTCACAGAGTGGAACCTTCCTTTAGACAGAGCAGATTTGAAACACTCTTTTTGTCGAATTTGCAGGTGGAATTTTCATGCCCATTGAGGCCAGTGGTTGAAAAGGAAATATCTTCGTATAAAAACTAGACAGAATGATTCTCAGAAACTACCTTGTGATGTGTGCCTTCAACTCACAGAGTTTAACCTTCCTTTTCGTAGAGCAGTTTGGAAACACTCTGTTTGCAAATTCTGCAAGTGGATATTTGGACCTCTTTGATGCCTTCGTTGGAAACGGGATTTCTTCTCACAATGTTAGACAGAAGAATTCTCAGTAACTCCTTTGTGTTGAGTGTATTCAACTCACAGAGTTGAATCTTCCTTTACTCAGGGGAGATATGAAACACACTTTTTGTGGAATTTGCAGGTGGAGATTTCAAGCGCTTTGAGGCCAATGGTAGAAAAGAAAATACCTTCGTATAAAAACTTGACAGAATCATTCTCAGAAACTACTTTGTGATGTATGCGTTCCACTCACAGAGTTTAACCTTTCTTTTCATAGGGAAGTTTGGAAACACTCTGTCTGTACATTCTGCAAGTAGATATTTCGACCTCTAGGAGGTCTTCGTTGGAAACGGGATTTCTTCATATAATGCTAGACTGAAGACTTCTCAGTAACTGCTTTATGTTGTGTGTATTCAAATCACAGAGTTGAACCTTCCTTTAGATAGAGCAGATTTGAAACACTCTTTTTGTTTAATTTGCAGGTGGAGATTTCAAGCGAGTTGAGGCCAGTGATAGAAAAGGAAATATCTTCGTATAAAAACTAGACAGAATCATTCTCAGAAACTACTTTGTGATGTGTGCCCTCAACTCACAGAGTTTAACCTTTCTTTTCATAGAGCAGTTTGGAAACACTCTGTTTGTAAATTCTGCAAGTGGATATTTGTACCTCTAACAGGTCTTCTTTGGAAAAGGGATTTCTTCATATAATGCTTGACAGAAGAATTCTCAGTAACCTTTTTATGTTGTGTGTAATCAAATCACAGAGTTGAACCTTCCTTTAGTTAAAGCATATTTGAAATACTCTTTTTGTGGAATGTGCAGGTGGAGATTTCAAGCCCTTTGACGCCAACGGTTGAAAAGGGAATATCTTCTTATAACTACTAGACAGAATCATTCTCAGAAACTACTTTGTGATGTGTGTGTTCAACTCACGGAGTTTAACCACTCTTTTCATAGACCAGTTGGAAAACACTCTGTAAATTCTGCAAGTGGATATTTGGACCTCTTTGAGGCCTTCGTTGGAAACGGGATTTCTTCATATAATGCTAAACAGAAGAATTCTCAGTAACTTTTTGTGTTCTGTGTATTCAACTCACAGATTTGAACCTTCTTTAGACAGAGCAGATTTGAAACACTCTTTTGGTGGAATTTGCAGATGAAGATTTCAAGCGATTTGAGGCCAATGGTAGAAAAGGAAAGACCTTCGTATAACAACTAGACAGAATCATTCTCAGAAACTACTTTGTGATGTGTGCGTTCCACTCACAGAGTTTAACCTTTCTTTTCATAGAGCAGTTTGGAAACACTCTGTCTGTACATTCTGCAAGTAGATATTTCGACCTATTTGAGGCCTTCGTTGGAAACGGGATTTCTTCATATAATGCTAAACAGAAGAATTCTCAGTAACTTCTTTGTGTTCTGTGTATTCAACTCACAGAGTTGTACCTTCCTTTAGACAGATCAGATTTGATACACTCTTTTTGTGGAATTTGCAGGTGAAGATTTCAAGCGCTTTGAGGCCATTGGTAGAAAAGGAAATATCTTGGTATAACAACTTGACAGAATCATTCTCAGAAACTACTTTGTGATGTGTGCGTTCAACTCACAGAGTTTAACCTTTCTTTTCATAGAGCAGTTTGGAAACACTCTCTTTGAAAAATCTGCAAGTGGACATTTGGACCTCTTAGTGGTCTTCGTTGGAATCGGGATTTCTTCATATAATGCTTGACTAAAGAATTCTCAGTAACTTCTTTATGTTGTGTGTATTCAAATCACAGAGTTGAACATTCCTTTTGATAGAGCAGATTTGAAACACTCTTTTTATGGAATTTGCTGGTGGAGATTTCAAGCCCGTTGATGCCAATGGTAGAAAAGGAAATATCTTCTTATAACAACTAGACAGAATCATTCTCAGAAACTACTTTGTGATGTGTGCCCTCAACTCACAGAGTTTAACCTTTCTTTTCATAGAGCAGTTTGGAAACACTCTGTTTGTACATTCTGCAAGTAGATATTTCGACCTCTTTGAGGCCTTCGTAGGAAACGGGATTTCTTCATATAATGCTAAACAGAAGAATTCTCAGTAACTACTTCATGTTCTCTGTGTAAAACTCACAGAGTTAAACCTTCCTTTAGACAGAGAAGATTTGAAACACTCTTTTGTTGGAATTTGCAGATGGAGATTGGAAGCGATTTGAGGCCAATGGAAGAAAACGAAATATCTTCGTATAAAAACTTGACAGAATCATTATCAGAAACTACCTTGTGATGAGTGCCTTCAACAAACAGAGTTTAACCTTCCTTTTCATAGAGTATTTTGGAAACACTCTGTTTGTACATTCTGCAATTGGATATTTGGACCTCTTTGATGCCTTCGTTGGAAACGGTATTTCTTCATACAGTGCTAGACACAAGAATTCTCCATAACTACTTTATGTTGGCTATATTCAACTCACAGAGTTGAACCTTCCTTTACATAGAGTAGATTTGAAACAAACTTTTTGTGGAATTTGCAGGTGGAGATTTCATGTGCTTTGAGGCCAATGGTAGAAAAGGAAATATCTTGGTATAAAAACTAGACAGAATCATTCTCAGAAACTACTTTGTAATGTGTACGTTCAACTCACAGAGTTTAACCTTTCTTTTCATAGAGAAGTTTGGAAACACTCTGTACATTCTGCAAGTAGATATTTCGACCTATTTGAGGCCTTCGTTGGATACGGGATTTCTTCATATAATGCTAAACAGAAGAATTCTCAGAAACTTCTTTGTGATCTGTGTATTCAACTCACAGAGTTGTACCTTCCTTTAGACAGAGCAGATTAGACACCTTCTTTTTGCGGAATTTGCAGGTGGAGATATCAAGCTCTTTGAGGCCAATGGTAGAAAAGGAAATATCTTGGTATAACAACTAGATAGAATCATTCTCAGAAATTACCTTGGGATGTGTGCGTTCAACTCACAGAGTTTAACCTTCTTTTTCATAGAGCACTTTGGAAACACTCTGTTTGTAAATTCTGCAAGTGGATATTTGGACCTCTTTGATGCCTTCGTTGGAAACGGGATTTCTTCTCACAATGTTAGACAGAAGAATTCTCAGTAACTCCTTTGTGTTGAGTGTATTCAACTCACAGAGTTGAATCTTCCTTTACTCAGGGGAGATATGAAACACACTTTTTGTGGAATTTGCAGGTGGAGATTTCAAGCGCTTTGAGGCCAATGGTAGAAAAGAAAATACCTTCGTATAAAAACTTGACAGAATCATTCTCAGAAACTACTTTGTGATGTATGCGTTCCACTCACAGAGTTTAACCTTTCTTTTCATAGGGAAGTTTGGAAACACTCTGTCTGTACATTCTGCAAGTAGATATTTCGACCTCTAGGAGGTCTTCGTTGGAAACGGGATTTCTTCATATAATGCTAGACTGAAGACTTCTCAGTAACTGCTTTATGTTGTGTGTATTCAAATCACAGAGTTGAACCTTCCTTTAGATAGAGCAGATTTGAAACACTCTTTTTGTTTAATTTGCAGGTGGAGATTTCAAGCGAGTTGAGGCCAGTGATAGAAAAGGAAATATCTTCGTATAAAAACTAGACAGAATCATTCTCAGAAACTACTTTGTGATGTGTGCCCTCAACTCACAGAGTTTAACCTTTCTTTTCATAGAGCAGTTTGGAAACACTCTGTTTGTAAATTCTGCAAGTGGATATTTGTACCTCTAACAGGTCTTCTTTGGAAAAGGGATTTCTTCATATAATGCTTGACAGAAGAATTCTCAGTAACCTTTTTATGTTGTGTGTAATCAAATCACAGAGTTGAACCTTCCTTTAGTTAAAGCATATTTGAAATACTCTTTTTGTGGAATGTGCAGGTGGAGATTTCAAGCCCTTTGACGCCAACGGTTGAAAAGGGAATATCTTCTTATAACTACTAGACAGAATCATTCTCAGAAACTACTTTGTGATGTGTGTGTTCAACTCACAGAGTTTAACCACTCTTTTCATAGACCAGTTGGAAAACACTCTGTAAATTCTGCAAGTGGATATTTGGACCTCTTTGAGGCCTTCGTTGGAAACGGGATTTCTTCATATAATGCTAAACAGAAGAATTCTCAGTAACTTTTTGTGTTCTGTGTATTCAACTCACAGATTTGAACCTTCTTTAGACAGAGCAGATTTGAAACACTCTTTTGGTGGAATTTGCAGATGAAGATTTCAAGCGATTTGAGGCCAATGGTAGAAAAGGAAAGACCTTCGTATAACAACTAGACAGAATCATTCTCAGAAACTACTTTGTGATGTGTGCGTTCCACTCACAGAGTTTAACCTTTCTTTTCATAGAGCAGTTTGGAAACACTCTGTCTGTACATTCTGCAAGTAGATATTTCGACCTATTTGAGGCCTTCGTTGGAAACGGGATTTCTTCATATAATGCTAAACAGAAGAATTCTCAGTAACTTCTTTGTGTTCTGTGTATTCAACTCACAGAGTTGTACCTTCCTTTAGACAGATCAGATTTGATACACTCTTTTTGTGGAATTTGCAGGTGAAGATTTCAAGCGCTTTGAGGCCATTGGTAGAAAAGGAAATATCTTGGTATAACAACTTGACAGAATCATTCTCAGAAACTACTTTGTGATGTGTGCGTTCAACTCACAGAGTTTAACCTTTCTTTTCATAGAGCAGTTTGGAAACACTCTCTTTGAAAAATCTGCAAGTGGACATTTGGACCTCTTAGTGGTCTTCGTTGGAATCGGGATTTCTTCATATAATGCTTGACTAAAGAATTCTCAGTAACTTCTTTATGTTGTGTGTATTCAAATCACAGAGTTGAACATTCCTTTTGATAGAGCAGATTTGAAACACTCTTTTTATGGAATTTGCTGGTGGAGATTTCAAGCCCGTTGATGCCAATGGTAGAAAAGGAAATATCTTCTTATAACAACTAGACAGAATCATTCTCAGAAACTACTTTGTGATGTGTGCCCTCAACTCACAGAGTTTAACCTTTCTTTTCATAGAGCAGTTTGGAAACACTCTGTTTGTACATTCTGCAAGTAGATATTTCGACCTCTTTGAGGCCTTCGTAGGAAACGGGATTTCTTCATATAATGCTAAACAGAAGAATTCTCAGTAACTACTTCATGTTCTCTGTGTAAAACTCACAGAGTTAAACCTTCCTTTAGACAGAGAAGATTTGAAACACTCTTTTGTTGGAATTTGCAGATGGAGATTGGAAGCGATTTGAGGCCAATGGAAGAAAACGAAATATCTTCGTATAAAAACTTGACAGAATCATTATCAGAAACTACCTTGTGATGAGTGCCTTCAACAAACAGAGTTTAACCTTCCTTTTCATAGAGTATTTTGGAAACACTCTGTTTGTACATTCTGCAATTGGATATTTGGACCTCTTTGATGCCTTCGTTGGAAACGGTATTTCTTCATACAGTGCTAGACACAAGAATTCTCCATAACTACTTTATGTTGGCTATATTCAACTCACAGAGTTGAACCTTCCTTTACATAGAGTAGATTTGAAACAAACTTTTTGTGGAATTTGCAGGTGGAGATTTCATGTGCTTTGAGGCCAATGGTAGAAAAGGAAATATCTTGGTATAAAAACTAGACAGAATCATTCTCAGAAACTACTTTGTGATGTGTGCGTTCCACTCACAGAGTTTAACCTTTCTTTTCATAGAGCAGTTTGGAAACACTCTGTCTGTACATTCTGCAAGTAGATATTTCGACCTATTTGAGGCCTTCGTTGGAAACGGGATTTCTTCATATAATGCTAAACAGAAGAATTCTCAGAAACTTCTTTGTGATCTGTGTATTCAACTCACAGAGTTGTACCTTCCTTTAGACAGAGCAGATTAGACACCTTCTTTTTGCGGAATTTGCAGGTGGAGATATCAAGCTCTTTGAGGCCAATGGTAGAAAAGGAAATATCTTGGTATAACAACTAGATAGAATCATTCTCAGAAATTACCTTGGGATGTGTGCGTTCAACTCACAGAGTTTAACCTTCCTTTTCATAGAGCACTTTGGAAACACTCTGTTTGTAAATTCTGCATGTGGATATTCGGACCTCTTTAATGCCTTCGTTGGAAACGGGATTTCTTCATACTATGCTAGACAGAAGAATTCTCAGCAACTTCTTTGTGTTGAGGGTATTCAACTCACAGAGTTGAACCTTCCTTTAGATAGAGCAGATTTGAAGCACACATTTTGTG
Source organism: Gorilla gorilla gorilla (assembly GCF_029281585.2). Classification (NCBI taxonomy): domain Eukaryota; kingdom Metazoa; phylum Chordata; class Mammalia; order Primates; family Hominidae; genus Gorilla; species Gorilla gorilla. The sequence goes on from NC_073224.2 coordinate 108,550,613, forward strand.
CAATTTTCAAGTGGCGATTTCAAGCGCTTTGAGGTCAATGGAAGAAAAGGAAATATCTTGGTATAACAACTAGACAGAATCATTCTCAGAAACTACTTTGTGATGTGTGCGTTCAACTCACAGAGTTTAACCTTTCTTTTCATAGAGCAGTTTGGAAACACTCTGCTTGTACATTCTGCAAGCAGATATTTCAATGTCTTTGAGGCCTTCGTAGGAAACGGGATTTCTTCATATAATGCTAAACAGAAAAATTCTCAGTAACTTCTTTGTGTTCTGTGTATTGAACTCACAGAGTGGAACCTTCCTTTAGACAGAGCAGATTTGAAACACTCTTTTTGTCGAATTTGCAGGTGGAATTTTCATGCCCATTGAGGCCAGTGGTTGAAAAGGAAATATCTTCGTATAAAAACTAGACAGAATGATTCTCAGAAACTACCTTGTGATGTGTGCCTTCAACTCACAGAGTTTAACCTTCCTTTTCGTAGAGCAGTTTGGAAACACTCTGTTTGCAAATTCTGCAAGTGGATATTTGGACCTCTTTGATGCCTTCGTTGGAAACGGGATTTCTTCTCACAATGTTAGACAGAAGAATTCTCAGTAACTCCTTTGTGTTGAGTGTATTCAACTCACAGAGTTGAATCTTCCTTTACTCAGGGGAGATATGAAACACACTTTTTGTGGAATTTGCAGGTGGAGATTTCAAGCGCTTTGAGGCCAATGGTAGAAAAGAAAATACCTTCGTATAAAAACTTGACAGAATCATTCTCAGAAACTACTTTGTGATGTATGCGTTCCACTCACAGAGTTTAACCTTTCTTTTCATAGGGAAGTTTGGAAACACTCTGTCTGTACATTCTGCAAGTAGATATTTCGACCTCTAGGAGGTCTTCGTTGGAAACGGGATTTCTTCATATAATGCTAGACTGAAGACTTCTCAGTAACTGCTTTATGTTGTGTGTATTCAAATCACAGAGTTGAACCTTCCTTTAGATAGAGCAGATTTGAAACACTCTTTTTGTTTAATTTGCAGGTGGAGATTTCAAGCGAGTTGAGGCCAGTGATAGAAAAGGAAATATCTTCGTATAAAAACTAGACAGAATCATTCTCAGAAACTACTTTGTGATGTGTGCCCTCAACTCACAGAGTTTAACCTTTCTTTTCATAGAGCAGTTTGGAAACACTCTGTTTGTAAATTCTGCAAGTGGATATTTGTACCTCTAACAGGTCTTCTTTGGAAAAGGGATTTCTTCATATAATGCTTGACAGAAGAATTCTCAGTAATCTTTTTATGTTGTGTGTAATCAAATCACAGAGTTGAACCTTCCTTTAGTTAAAGCATATTTGAAATACTCTTTTTGTGGAATGTGCAGGTGGAGATTTCAAGCCCTTTGACGCCAACGGTTGAAAAGGGAATATCTTCTTATAACTACTAGACAGAATCATTCTCAGAAACTACTTTGTGATGTGTGTGTTCAACTCACAGAGTTTAACCACTCTTTTCATAGACCAGTTGGAAAACACTCTGTAAATTCTGCAAGTGGATATTTGGACCTCTTTGAGGCCTTCGTTGGAAACGGGATTTCTTCATATAATGCTAAACAGAAGAATTCTCAGTAACTTTTTGTGTTCTGTGTATTCAACTCACAGATTTGAACCTTCTTTAGACAGAGCAGATTTGAAACACTCTTTTGGTGGAATTTGCAGATGAAGATTTCAAGCGATTTGAGGCCAATGGTAGAAAAGGAAAGACCTTCGTATAACAACTAGACAGAATCATTCTCAGAAACTACTTTGTGATGTGTGCGTTCCACTCACAGAGTTTAACCTTTCTTTTCATAGAGCAGTTTGGAAACACTCTGTCTGTACATTCTGCAAGTAGATATTTCGACCTATTTGAGGCCTTCGTTGGAAACGGGATTTCTTCATATAATGCTAAACAGAAGAATTCTCAGTAACTTCTTTGTGTTCTGTGTATTCAACTCACAGAGTTGTACCTTCCTTTAGACAGATCAGATTTGATACACTCTTTTTGTGGAATTTGCAGGTGAAGATTTCAAGCGCTTTGAGGCCATTGGTAGAAAAGGAAATATCTTGGTATAACAACTTGACAGAATCATTCTCAGAAACTACTTTGTGATGTGTGCGTTCAACTCACAGAGTTTAACCTTTCTTTTCATAGAGCAGTTTGGAAACACTCTCTTTGAAAAATCTGCAAGTGGACATTTGGACCTCTTAGTGGTCTTCGTTGGAATCGGGATTTCTTCATATAATGCTTGACTAAAGAATTCTCAGTAACTTCTTTATGTTGTGTGTATTCAAATCACAGAGTTGAACATTCCTTTTGATAGAGCAGATTTGAAACACTCTTTTTATGGAATTTGCTGGTGGAGATTTCAAGCCCGTTGATGCCAATGGTAGAAAAGGAAATATCTTCTTATAACAACTAGACAGAATCATTCTCAGAAACTACTTTGTGATGTGTGCCCTCAACTCACAGAGTTTAACCTTTCTTTTCATAGAGCAGTTTGGAAACACTCTGTTTGTACATTCTGCAAGTAGATATTTCGACCTCTTTGAGGCCTTCGTAGGAAACGGGATTTCTTCATATAATGCTAAACAGAAGAATTCTCAGTAACTACTTCATGTTCTCTGTGTAAAACTCACAGAGTTAAACCTTCCTTTAGACAGAGAAGATTTGAAACACTCTTTTGTTGGAATTTGCAGATGGAGATTGGAAGCGATTTGAGGCCAATGGAAGAAAACGAAATATCTTCGTATAAAAACTTGACAGAATCATTATCAGAAACTACCTTGTGATGAGTGCCTTCAACAAACAGAGTTTAACCTTCCTTTTCATAGAGTATTTTGGAAACACTCTGTTTGTACATTCTGCAATTGGATATTTGGACCTCTTTGATGCCTTCGTTGGAAACGGTATTTCTTCATACAGTGCTAGACACAAGAATTCTCCATAACTACTTTATGTTGGCTATATTCAACTCACAGAGTTGAACCTTCCTTTACATAGAGTAGATTTGAAACAAACTTTTTGTGGAATTTGCAGGTGGAGATTTCATGTGCTTTGAGGCCAATGGTAGAAAAGGAAATATCTTGGTATAAAAACTAGACAGAATCATTCTCAGAAACTACTTTGTAATGTGTGCGTTCAACTCACAGAGTTTAACCTTTCTTTTCATAGAGAAGTTTGGAAACACTCTGTACATTCTGCAAGTAGATATTTCGACCTATTTGAGGCCTTCGTTGGATACGGGATTTCTTCATATAATGCTAAACAGAAGAATTCTCAGAAACTTCTTTGTGATCTGTGTATTCAACTCACAGAGTTGTACCTTCCTTTAGACAGAGCAGATTAGACACCTTCTTTTTGCGGAATTTGCAGGTGGAGATATCAAGCTCTTTGAGGCCAATGGTAGAAAAGGAAATATCTTGGTATAACAACTAGATAGAATCATTCTCAGAAATTACCTTGGGATGTGTGCGTTCAACTCACAGAGTTTAACCTTCCTTTTCATAGAGCACTTTGGAAACACTCTGTTTGTAAATTCTGCATGTGGATATTCGGACCTCTTTAATGCCTTCGTTGGAAACGGGATTTCTTCATACTATGCTAGACAGAAGAATTCTCAGCAACTTCTTTGTGTTGAGGGTATTCAACTCACAGAGTTGAACCTTCCTTTAGATAGAGCAGATTTGAAGCACACATTTTGTGCAATTTTCAAGTGGCGATTTCAAGCGCTTTGAGGTCAATGGAAGAAAAGGAAATATCTTGGTATAACAACTAGACAGAATCATTCTCAGAAACTACTTTGTGATGTGTGCGTTCAACTCACAGAGTTTAACCTTTCTTTTCATAGAGCAGTTTGGAAACACTCTGCTTGTACATTCTGCAAGCAGATATTTCAATGTCTTTGAGGCCTTCGTAGGAAACGGGATTTCTTCATATAATGCTAAACAGAAAAATTCTCAGTAACTTCTTTGTGTTCTGTGTATTGAACTCACAGAGTGGAACCTTCCTTTAGACAGAGCAGATTTGAAACACTCTTTTTGTCGAATTTGCAGGTGGAATTTTCATGCCCATTGAGGCCAGTGGTTGAAAAGGAAATATCTTCGTATAAAAACTAGACAGAATGATTCTCAGAAACTACCTTGTGATGTGTGCCTTCAACTCACAGAGTTTAACCTTCCTTTTCGTAGAGCAGTTTGGAAACACTCTGTTTGCAAATTCTGCAAGTGGATATTTGGACCTCTTTGATGCCTTCGTTGGAAACGGGATTTCTTCTCACAATGTTAGACAGAAGAATTCTCAGTAACTCCTTTGTGTTGAGTGTATTCAACTCACAGAGTTGAATCTTCCTTTACTCAGGGGAGATATGAAACACACTTTTTGTGGAATTTGCAGGTGGAGATTTCAAGCGCTTTGAGGCCAATGGTAGAAAAGAAAATACCTTCGTATAAAAACTTGACAGAATCATTCTCAGAAACTACTTTGTGATGTATGCGTTCCACTCACAGAGTTTAACCTTTCTTTTCATAGGGAAGTTTGGAAACACTCTGTCTGTACATTCTGCAAGTAGATATTTCGACCTCTAGGAGGTCTTCGTTGGAAACGGGATTTCTTCATATAATGCTAGACTGAAGACTTCTCAGTAACTGCTTTATGTTGTGTGTATTCAAATCACAGAGTTGAACCTTCCTTTAGATAGAGCAGATTTGAAACACTCTTTTTGTTTAATTTGCAGGTGGAGATTTCAAGCGAGTTGAGGCCAGTGATAGAAAAGGAAATATCTTCGTATAAAAACTAGACAGAATCATTCTCAGAAACTACTTTGTGATGTGTGCCCTCAACTCACAGAGTTTAACCTTTCTTTTCATAGAGCAGTTTGGAAACACTCTGTTTGTAAATTCTGCAAGTGGATATTTGTACCTCTAACAGGTCTTCTTTGGAATAGGGATTTCTTCATATAATGCTTGACTGAAGAATTCTCAGTAACTTTTTTATGTTGTGTGTAATCAAATCACAGAGTTGAACCTTCCTTTAGTTAAAGCATATTTGAAATACTCTTTTTGTGGAATGTGCAGGTGGAGATTTCAAGCCCTTTGACGCCAACGGTTGAAAAGGGAATATCTTCTTATAACTACTAGACAGAATCATTCTCAGAAACTACTTTGTGATGTGTGTGTTCAACTCACAGAGTTTAACCACTCTTTTCATAGACCAGTTGGAAAACACTCTGTAAATTCTGCAAGTGGATATTTGGACCTCTTTGAGGCCTTCGTTGGAAACGGGATTTCTTCATATAATGCTAAACAGAAGAATTCTCAGTAACTTTTTGTGTTCTGTGTATTCAACTCACAGATTTGAACCTTCTTTAGACAGAGCAGATTTGAAACACTCTTTTGGTGGAATTTGCAGATGAAGATTTCAAGCGATTTGAGGCCAATGGTAGAAAAGGAAAGACCTTCGTATAACAACTAGACAGAATCATTCTCAGAAACTACTTTGTGATGTGTGCGTTCCACTCACAGAGTTTAACCTTTCTTTTCATAGAGCAGTTTGGAAACACTCTGTCTGTACATTCTGCAAGTAGATATTTCGACCTATTTGAGGCCTTCGTTGGAAACGGGATTTCTTCATATAATGCTAAACAGAAGAATTCTCAGTAACTTCTTTGTGTTCTGTGTATTCAACTCACAGAGTTGTACCTTCCTTTAGACAGATCAGATTTGATACACTCTTTTTGTGGAATTTGCAGGTGAAGATTTCAAGCGCTTTGAGGCCATTGGTAGAAAAGGAAATATCTTGGTATAACAACTTGACAGAATCATTCTCAGAAACTACTTTGTGATGTGTGCGTTCAACTCACAGAGTTTAACCTTTCTTTTCATAGAGCAGTTTGGAAACACTCTCTTTGAAAAATCTGCAAGTGGACATTTGGACCTCTTAGTGGTCTTCGTTGGAATCGGGATTTCTTCATATAATGCTTGACTAAAGAATTCTCAGTAACTTCTTTATGTTGTGTGTATTCAAATCACAGAGTTGAACATTCCTTTTGATAGAGCAGATTTGAAACACTCTTTTTATGGAATTTGCTGGTGGAGATTTCAAGCCCGTTGATGCCAATGGTAGAAAAGGAAATATCTTCTTATAACAACTAGACAGAATCATTCCCAGAAACTACTTTGTGATGTGTGCCCTCAACTCACAGAGTTTAACCTTTCTTTTCATAGAGCAGTTTGGAAACACTCTGTTTGTACATTCTGCAAGTAGATATTTCGACCTCTTTGAGGCCTTCGTAGGAAACGGGATTTCTTCATATAATGCTAAACAGAAGAATTCTCAGTAACTACTTCATGTTCTGTGTGTAAAACTCACAGAGTTAAACCTTCCTTTAGACAGAGAAGATTTGAAACACTCTTTTGTTGGAATTTGCAGATGGAGATTGGAAGCGATTTGAGGCCAATGGAAGAAAACGAAATATCTTCGTATAAAAACTTGACAGAATCATTATCAGAAACTACCTTGTGATGAGTGCCTTCAACAAACAGAGTTTAACCTTCCTTTTCATAGAGTATTTTGGAAACACTCTGTTTGTACATTCTGCAATTGGATATTTGGACCTCTTTGATGCCTTCGTTGGAAACGGTATTTCTTCATACAGTGCTAGACACAAGAATTCTCCATAACTACTTTATGTTGGCTATATTCAACTCACAGAGTTGAACCTTCCTTTACATAGAGTAGATTTGAAACAAACTTTTTGTGGAATTTGCAGGTGGAGATTTCATGTGCTTTGAGGCCAATGGTAGAAAAGGAAATATCTTGGTATAAAAACTAGACAGAATCATTCTCAGAAACTACTTTGTAATGTGTGCGTTCAACTCACAGAGTTTAACCTTTCTTTTCATAGAGAAGTTTGGAAACACTCTGTACATTCTGCAAGTAGATATTTCGACCTGTTTGAGGCCTTCGTTGGATACGGGATTTCTTCATATAATGCTAAACAGAAGAATTCTCAGAAACTTCTTTGTGATCTGTGTATTCAACTCACAGAGTTGTACCTTCCTTTAGACAGAGCAGATTAGATACCTTCTTTTTGCGGAATTTGCAGGTGGAGATATCAAGCTCTTTGAGGCCAATGGTAGAAAAGGAAATATCTTGGTATAACAACTAGATAGAATCATTCTCAGAAATTACCTTGGGATGTGTGCGTTCAACTCACAGAGTTTAACCTTCCTTTTCATAGAGCACTTTGGAAACACTCTGTTTGTAAATTCTGCATGTGGATATTCGGACCTCTTTAATGCCTTCGTTGGAAACGGGATTTCTTCATACTATGCTAGACAGAAGAATTCTCAGCAACTTCTTTGTGTTGAGGGTATTCAACTCACAGAGTTGAACCTTCCTTTAGATAGAGCAGATTTGAAGCACACATTTTGTGCAATTTTCAAGTGGCGATTTCAAGCGCTTTGAGGTCAATGGAAGAAAAGGAAATATCTTGGTATAACAACTAGACAGAATCATTCTCAGAAACTACTTTGTGATGTGTGCGTTCAACTCACAGAGTTTAACCTTTCTTTTCATAGAGCAGTTTGGAAACACTCTGCTTGTACATTCTGCAAGCAGATATTTCAATGTCTTTGAGGCCTTCGTAGGAAACGGGATTTCTTCATATAATGCTAAACAGAAAAATTCTCAGTAACTTCTTTGTGTTCTGTGTATTGAACTCACAGAGTGGAACCTTCCTTTAGACAGAGCAGATTTGAAACACTCTTTTTGTCGAATTTGCAGGTGGAATTTTCATGCCCATTGAGGCCAGTGGTTGAAAAGGAAATATCTTCGTATAAAAACTAGACAGAATGATTCTCAGAAACTACCTTGTGATGTGTGCCTTCAACTCACAGAGTTTAACCTTCCTTTTCGTAGAGCAGTTTGGAAACACTCTGTTTGCAAATTCTGCAAGTGGATATTTGGACCTCTTTGATGCCTTCGTTGGAAACGGGATTTCTTCTCACAATGTTAGACAGAAGAATTCTCAGTAACTCCTTTGTGTTGAGTGTATTCAACTCACAGAGTTGAATCTTCCTTTACTCAGGGGAGATATGAAACACACTTTTTGTGGAATTTGCAGGTGGAGATTTCAAGCGCTTTGAGGCCAATGGTAGAAAAGAAAATACCTTCGTATAAAAACTTGACAGAATCATTCTCAGAAACTACTTTGTGATGTATGCGTTCCACTCACAGAGTTTAACCTTTCTTTTCATAGGGAAGTTTGGAAACACTCTGTCTGTACATTCTGCAAGTAGATATTTCGACCTCTAGGAGGTCTTCGTTGGAAACGGGATTTCTTCATATAATGCTAGACTGAAGACTTCTCAGTAACTGCTTTATGTTGTGTGTATTCAAATCACAGAGTTGAACCTTCCTTTAGATAGAGCAGATTTGAAACACTCTTTTTGTTTAATTTGCAGGTGGAGATTTCAAGCGAGTTGAGGCCAGTGATAGAAAAGGAAATATCTTCGTATAAAAACTAGACAGAATCATTCTCAGAAACTACTTTGTGATGTGTGCCCTCAACTCACAGAGTTTAACCTTTCTTTTCATAGAGCAGTTTGGAAACACTCTGTTTGTAAATTCTGCAAGTGGATATTTGTACCTCTAACAGGTCTTCTTTGGAATAGGGATTTCTTCATATAATGCTTGACTGAATAATTCTCAGTAACTTTTTTAAGTTGTGTGTAATCAAATCACAGAGTTGAACCTTCCTTTAGTTAAAGCATATTTGAAATACTCTTTTTGTGGAATGTGCAGGTGGAGATTTCAAACCCTTTGACGCCAACGGTTGAAAAGGGAATATCTTCTTATAACTACTAGACAGAATCATTCTCAGAAACTACTTTGTGATGTGTGTGTTCAACTCACAGAGTTTAACCACTCTTTTCATAGACCAGTTGGAAAACACTCTGTAAATTCTGCAAGTGGATATTTGGACCTCTTTGAGGCCTTCGTTGGAAATGGGATTTCTTCATATAATGCTAAACAGAAGAATTCTCAGTAACTTTTTGTGTTCTGTGTATTCAACTCACAGATTTGAACCTTCTTTAGACAGAGCAGATTTGAAACACTCTTTTGGTGGAATTTGCAGATGAAGATTTCAAGCGATTTGAGGCCAATGGTAGAAAAGGAAAGACCTTCGTATAACAACTAGACAGAATCATTCTCAGAAACTACTTTGTGATGTGTGCGTTCCACTCACAGAGTTTAACCTTTCTTTTCATAGAGCAGTTTGGAAACACTCTGTCTGTACATTCTGCAAGTAGATATTTCGACCTATTTGAGGCCTTCGTTGGAAACGGGATTTCTTCATATAATGCTAAACAGAAGAATTCTCAGTAACTTCTTTGTGTTCTGTGTATTCAACTCACAGAGTTGTACCTTCCTTTAGACAGATCAGATTTGATACACTCTTTTTGTGGAATTTGCAGGTGAAGATTTCAAGCGCTTTGAGGCCATTGGTAGAAAAGGAAATATCTTGGTATAACAACTTGACAGAATCATTCTCAGAAACTACTTTGTGATGTGTGCGTTCAACTCACAGAGTTTAACCTTTCTTTTCATAGAGCAGTTTGGAAACACTCTCTTTGAAAAATCTGCAAGTGGACATTTGGACCTCTTAGTGGTCTTCGTTGGAATCGGGATTTCTTCATATAATGCTTGACTAAAGAATTCTCAGTAACTTCTTTATGTTGTGTGTATTCAAATCACAGAGTTGAACATTCCTTTTGATAGAGCAGATTTGAAACACTCTTTTTATGGAATTTGCTGGTGGAGATTTCAAGCCCGTTGATGCCAATGGTAGAAAAGGAAATATCTTCTTATAACAACTAGACAGAATCATTCCCAGAAACTACTTTGTGATGTGTGCCTTCAACTCACAGAGTTTAACCTTTCTTTTCATAGAGCAGTTTGGAAACACTCTGTTTGTTCATTCTGCAAGTAGATATTTCGACCTCTTTGAGGCCTTCGTAGGAAACGGGATTTCTTCATATAATGCTAAACAGAAGAATTCTCAGTAACTACTTCATGTTCTGTGTATAAAACTCACAGAGTTAAACCTTCCTTTAGACAGAGAAGATTTGAAACACTCTTTTGTTGGAATTTGCAGATGGAGATTGGAAGCGATTTGAGGCCAATGGAAGAAAACGAAATATCTTCGTATAAAAACTTGACAGAATCATTATCAGAAACTACCTTGTGATGAGTGCCTTCAACAAACAGAGTTTAACCTTCCTTTTCATAGAGTATTTTGGAAACACTCTGTTTGTACATTCTGCAATTGGATATTTGGACCTCTTTGATGCCTTCGTTGGAAACGGTATTTCTTCATACAGTGCTAGACACAAGAATTCTCCATAACTACTTTATGTTGGCTATATTCAACTCACAGAGTTGAACCTTCCTTTACATAGAGTAGATTTGAAACAAACTTTTTGTGGAATTTGCAGGTGGAGATTTCATGTGCTTTGAGGCCAATGGTAGAAAAGGAAATATCTTGGTATAAAAACTAGACAGAATCATTCTCAGAAACTACTTTGTAATGTGTGCGTTCAACTCACAGAGTTTAACCTTTCTTTTCATAGAGAAGTTTGGAAACACTCTGTACATTCTGCAAGTAGATATTTCGACCTATTTGAGGCCTTCGTTGGATACGGGATTTCTTCATATAATGCTAAACAGAAGAATTCTCAGAAACTTCTTTGTGATCTGTGTATTCAACTCACAGAGTTGTACCTTCCTTTAGACAGAGCAGATTAGACACCTTCTTTTTGCGGAATTTGCAGGTGGAGATATCAAGCTCTTTGAGGCCAATGGTAGAAAAGGAAATATCTTGGTATAACAACTAGATAGAATCATTCTCAGAAATTACCTTGGGATGTGTGCGTTCAACTCACAGAGTTTAACCTTCCTTTTCATAGAGCACTTTGGAAACACTCTGTTTGTAAATTCTGCATGTGGATATTCGGACCTCTTTAATGCCTTCGTTGGAAACGGGATTTCTTCATACTATGCTAGACAGAAGAATTCTCAGCAACTTCTTTGTGTTGAGGGTATTCAACTCACAGAGTTGAACCTTCCTTTAGATAGAGCAGATTTGAAGCACACATTTTGTGCTATTTTCAAGTGGCGATTTCAAGTGCTTTGAGGTCAATGGAAGAAAAGGAAATATCTTGGTATAACAACTAGACAGAATCATTCTCAGAAACTACTTTGTGATGTGTGCGTTCAACTCACAGAGTTTAACCTTTCTTTTCATAGAGCAGTTTGGAAACACTCTGCTTGTACATTCTGCAAGCAGATATTTCAATGTCTTTGAGGCCTTCGTAGGAAACGGGATTTCTTCATATAATGCTAAACAGAAAAATTCTCAGTAACTTCTTTGTGTTCTGTGTATTGAACTCACAGAGTGGAACCTTCCTTTAGACAGAGCAGATTTGAAACACTCTTTTTGTCGAATTTGCAGGTGGAATTTTCATGCCCTTTCAGGCCAGTGGTTGAAAAGGAAATATCTTCGTATAAAAACTAGACAGAATGATTCTCAGAAACTACCTTGTGATGTGTGCCTTCAACTCACAGAGTTTAACCTTCCTTTTCGTAGAGCAGTTTGGAAACACTCTGTTTGCAAATTCTGCAAGTGGATATTTGGACCTCTTTGATGCCTTCGCTGGAAACGGGATTTCTTCTCACAATGTTAGACAGAAGAATTCTCAGTAACTCCTTTGTGTTGAGTGTATTCAACTCACAGAGTTGAATCTTCCTTTACTCAGGGGAGATATGAAACACACTTTTTGTGGAATTTGCAGGTGGAGATTTCAAGCGCTTTGAGGCCAATGGTAGAAAAGAAAATACCTTCGTATAAAAACTTGACAGAATCATTCTCAGAAACTACTTTGTGATGTATGCGTTCCACTCACAGAGTTTAACCTTTCTTTTCATAGGGAAGTTTGGAAACACTCTGTCTGTACATTCTGCAAGTAGATATTTCGACCTCTAGGAGGTCTTCGTTGGAAACGGGATTTCTTCATATAATGCTAGACTGAAGACTTCTCAGTAACTGCTTTATGTTGTGTGTATTCAAATCACAGAGTTGAACCTTCCTTTAGATAGAGCAGATTTGAAACACTCTTTTTGTTTAATTTGCAGGTGGAGATTTCAAGCGAGTTGAGGCCAGTGATAGAAAAGGAAATATCTTCGTATAAAAACTAGACAGAATCATTCTCAGAAACTACTTTGTGATGTGTGCCCTCAACTCACAGAGTTTAACCTTTCTTTTCATAGAGCAGTTTGGAAACACTCTGTTTGTAAATTCTGCAAGTGGATATTTGTACCTCTAACAGGTCTTCTTTGGAAAAGGGATTTCTTCATATAATGCTTGACAGAAGAATTCTCAGTAACCTTTTTATGTTGTGTGTAATCAAATCACAGAGTTGAACCTTCCTTTAGTTAAAGCATATTTGAAATACTCTTTTTGTGGAATGTGCAGGTGGAGATTTCAAGCCCTTTGACGCCAACGGTTGAAAAGGGAATATCTTCTTATAACTACTAGACAGAATCATTCTCAGAAACTACTTTGTGATGTGTGTGTTCAACTCACAGAGTTTAACCACTCTTTTCATAGACCAGTTGGAAAACACTCTGTAAATTCTGCAAGTGGATATTTGGACCTCTTTGAGGCCTTCGTTGGAAACGGGATTTCTTCATATAATGCTAAACAGAAGAATTCTCAGTAACTTTTTGTGTTCTGTGTATTCAACTCACTGATTTGAACCTTCTTTAGACAGAGCAGATTTGAAACACTCTTTTGGTGGAATTTGCAGATGAAGATTTCAAGCGATTTGAGGCCAATGGTAGAAAAGGAAAGACCTTCGTATAACAACTAGACAGAATCATTCTCAGAAACTACTTTGTGATGTGTGCGTTCCACTCACAGAGTTTAACCTTTCTTTTCATAGAGCAGTTTGGAAACACTCTGTCTGTACATTCTGCAAGTAGATATTTCGACCTATTTGAGGCCTTCGTTGGAAACGGGATTTCTTCATATAATGCTAAACAGAAGAATTCTCAGTAACTTCTTTGTGTTCTGTGTATTCAACTCACAGAGTTGTACCTTCCTTTAGACAGATCAGATTTGATACACTCTTTTTGTGGAATTTGCAGGTGAAGATTTCAAGCGCTTTGAGGCCATTGGTAGAAAAGGAAATATCTTGGTATAACAACTTGACAGAATCATTCTCAGAAACTACTTTGTGATGTGTGCGTTCAACTCACAGAGTTTAACCTTTCTTTTCATAGAGCAGTTTGGAAACACTCTCTTTGAAAAATCTGCAAGTGGACTTTTGGACCTCTTAGTGGTCTTCGTTGGAATCGGGATTTCTTCATATAATGCTTGACTAAAGAATTCTCAGTAACTTCTTTATGTTGTGTGTATTCAAATCACAGAGTTGAACATTCCTTTTGATAGAGCAGATTTGAAACACTCTTTTTATGGAATTTGCTGGTGGAGATTTCAAGCCCGTTGATGCCAATGGTAGAAAAGGAAATATCTTCTTATAACAACTAGACAGAATCATTCTCAGAAACTACTTTGTGATGTGTGCCCTCAACTCACAGAGTTTAACCTTTCTTTTCATAGAGCAGTTTGGAAACACTCTGTTTGTACATTCTGCAAGTAGATATTTCGACCTCTTTGAGGCCTTCGTAGGAAACGGGATTTCTTCATATAATGCTAAACAGAAGAATTCTCAGTAACTACTTCATGTTCTCTGTGTAAAACTCACAGAGTTAAACCTTCCTTTAGACAGAGAAGATTTGAAACACTCTTTTGTTGGAATTTGCAGATGGAGATTGGAAGCGATTTGAGGCCAATGGAAGAAAACGAAATATCTTCGTATAAAAACTTGACAGAATCATTATCAGAAACTACCTTGTGATGAGTGCCTTCAACAAACAGAGTTTAACCTTCCTTTTCATAGAGTATTTTGGAAACACTCTGTTTGTACATTCTGCAATTGGATATTTGGACCTCTTTGATGCCTTCGTTGGAAACGATATTTCTTCATACAGTGCTAGACACAAGAATTCTCCATAACTACTTTATGTTGGCTATATTCAACTCACAGAGTTGAACCTTCCTTTACATAGAGTAGATTTGAAACAAACTTTCTGTGGAATTTGCAGGTGGAGATTTCATGTGCTTTGAGGCCAATGGTAGAAAAGGAAATATCTTGGTATAAAAACTAGACAGAATCATTCTCAGAAACTACTTTGTAATGTGTGCGTTCAACTCACAGAGTTTAACCTTTCTTTTCATAGAGAAGTTTGGAAACACTCTGTACATTCTGCAAGTAGATATTTCGACCTATTTGAGGCCTTCGTTGGATACGGGATTTCTTCATATAATGCTAAACAGAAGAATTCTCAGAAACTTCTTTGTGATCTGTGTATTCAACTCACAGAGTTGTACCTTCCTTTAGACAGAGCAGATTAGACACCTTCTTTTTGCGGAATTTGCAGGTGGAGATATCAAGCTCTTTGAGGCCAATGGTAGAAAAGGAAATATCTTGGTATAACAACTAGATAGAATCATTCTCAGAAATTACCTTGGGATTTGTGCGTTCAACTCACAGAGTTTAACCTTCCTTTTCATAGAGCACTTTGGAAACACTCTGTTTGTAAATTCTGCATGTGGATATTCGGACCTCTTTAATGCCTTCGTTGGAAACGGGATTTCTTCATACTATGCTAGACAGAAGAATTCTCAGCAACTTCTTTGTGTTGAGGGTATTCAACTCACAGAGTTGAACCTTCCTTTAGATAGAGCAGATTTGAAGCACACATTTTGTGCAATTTTCAAGTGGCGATTTCAAGCGCTTTGAGGTCAATGGAAGAAAAGGAAATATCTTGGTATAACAACTAGACAGAATCATTCTCAGAAACTACTTTGTGATGTGTGCGTTCAACTCACAGAGTTTAACCTTTCTTTTCATAGAGCAGTTTGGAAACACTCTGCTTGTACATTCTGCAAGCAGATATTTCAATGTCTTTGAGGCCTTCGTAGGAAACGGGATTTCTTCATATAATGCTAAACAGAAAAATTCTCAGTAACTTCTTTGTGTTCTGTGTATTGAACTCACAGAGTGGAACCTTCCTTTAGACAGAGCAGATTTGAAACACTCTTTTTGTCGAATTTGCAGGTGGAATTTTCATGCCCATTGAGGCCAGTGGTTGAAAAGGAAATATCTTCGTATAAAAACTAGACAGAATGATTCTCAGAAACTACCTTGTGATGTGTGCCTTCAACTCACAGAGTTTAACCTTCCTTTTCGTAGAGCAGTTTGGAAACACTCTGTTTGCAAATTCTGCAAGTGGATATTTGGACCTCTTTGATGCCTTCGTTGGAAACGGGATTTCTTCTCACAATGTTAGACAGAAGAATTCTCAGTAACTCCTTTGTGTTGAGTGTATTCAACTCACAGAGTTGAATCTTCCTTTACTCAGGGGAGATATGAAACACACTTTTTGTGGAATTTGCAGGTGGAGATTTCAAGCGCTTTGAGGCCAATGGTAGAAAAGAAAATACCTTCGTATAAAAACTTGACAGAATCATTCTCAGAAACTACTTTGTGATGTATGCGTTCCACTCACAGAGTTTAACCTTTCTTTTCATAGGGAAGTTTGGAAACACTCTGTCTGTACATTCTGCAAGTAGATATTTCGACCTCTAGGAGGTCTTCGTTGGAAACGGGATTTCTTCATATAATGCTAGACTGAAGACTTCTCAGTAACTGCTTTATGTTGTGTGTATTCAAATCACAGAGTTGAACCTTCCTTTAGATAGAGCAGATTTGAAACACTCTTTTTGTTTAATTTGCAGGTGGAGATTTCAAGCGAGTTGAGGCCAGTGATAGAAAAGGAAATATCTTCGTATAAAAACTAGACAGAATCATTCTCAGAAACTACTTTGTGATGTGTGCCCTCAACTCACAGAGTTTAACCTTTCTTTTCATAGAGCAGTTTGGAAACACTCTGTTTGTAAATTCTGCAAGTGGATATTTGTACCTCTAACAGGTCTTCTTTGGAATAGGGATTTCTTCATATAATGCTTGACTGAAGAATTCTCAGTAACTTTTTTATGTTGTGTGTAATCAAATCACAGAGTTGAACCTTCCTTTAGTTAAAGCATATTTGAAATACTCTTTTTGTGGAATGTGCAGGTGGAGATTTCAAGCCCTTTGACGCCAACGGTTGAAAAGGGAATATCTTCTTATAACTACTAGACATAATCATTCTCAGAAACTACTTTGTGATGTGTGTGTTCAACTCACAGAGTTTAACCACTCTTTTCATAGACCAGTTGGAAAACACTCTGTAAATTCTGCAAGTGGATATTTGGACCTATTTGAGGCCTTCGTTGGAAACGGGATTTCTTCATATAATGCTAAACAGAAGAATTCTCAGTAACTTTTTGTGTTCTGTGTATTCAACTCACAGATTTGAACCTTCTTTAGACAGAGCAGATTTGAAACACTCTTTTGGTGGAATTTGCAGATGAAGATTTCAAGCGATTTGAGGCCAATGGTAGAAAAGGAAAGACCTTCGTATAACAACTAGACAGAATCATTCTCAGAAACTACTTTGTGATGTGTGCGTTCCACTCACAGAGTTTAACCTTTCTTTTCATAGAGCAGTTTGGAAACACTCTGTCTGTACATTCTGCAAGTAGATATTTCGACCTATTTGAGGCCTTCGTTGGAAACGGGATTTCTTCATATAATGCTAAACAGAAGAATTCTCAGTAACTTCTTTGTGTTCTGTGTATTCAACTCACAGAGTTGTACCTTCCTTTAGACAGATCAGATTTGATACACTCTTTTTGTGGAATTTGCAGGTGAAGATTTCAAGCACTTTGAGGCCATTGGTAGAAAAGGAAATATCTTGGTATAACAACTTGACAGAATCATTCTCAGAAACTACTTTGTGATGTGTGCGTTCAACTCACAGAGTTTAACCTTTCTTTTCATAGAGCAGTTTGGAAACACTCTCTTTGAAAAATCTGCAAGTGGACATTTGGACCTCTTAGTGGTCTTCGTTGGAATCGGGATTTCTTCATATAATGCTTGACTAAAGAATTCTCAGTAACTTCTTTATGTTGTGTGTATTCAAATCACAGAGTTGAACATTCCTTTTGATAGAGCAGATTTGAAACACTCTTTTTATGGAATTTGCTGGTGGAGATTTCAAGCCCGTTGATGCCAATGGTAGAAAAGGAAATATCTTCTTATAACAACTAGACAGAATCATTCCCAGAAACTACTTTGTGATGTGTGCCCTCAACTCACAGAGTTTAACCTTTCTTTTCATAGAGCAGTTTGGAAACACTCTGTTTGTACATTCTGCAAGTAGATATTTCGACCTCTTTGAGGCCTTCGTAGGAAACGGGATTTCTTCATATAATGCTAAACAGAAGAATTCTCAGTAACTACTTCATGTTCTGTGTGTAAAACTCACAGAGTTAAACCTTCCTTTAGACAGAGAAGATTTGAAACACTCTTTTGTTGGAATTTGCAGATGGAGATTGGAAGCGATTTGAGGCCAATGGAAGAAAACGAAATATCTTCATATAAAAACTTGACAGAATCATTATCAGAAACTACCTTGTGATGAGTGCCTTCAACAAACAGAGTTTAACCTTCCTTTTCATAGAGTATTTTGGAAACACTCTGTTTGTACATTCTGCAATTGGATATTTGGACCTCTTTGATGCCTTCGTTGGAAACGGTATTTCTTCATACAGTGCTAGACACAAGAATTCTCCATAACTACTTTATGTTGGCTATATTCAACTCACAGAGTTGAACCTTCCTTTACATAGAGTAGATTTGAAACAAACTTTTTGTGGAATTTGCAGGTGGAGATTTCATGTGCTTTGAGGCCAATGGTAGAAAAGGAAATATCTTGGTATAAAAACTAGACAGAATCATTCTCAGAAACTACTTTGTGATGTGTGCGTTCCACTCACAGAGTTTAACCTTTCTTTTCATAGAGCAGTTTGGAAACACTCTGTCTGTACATTCTGCAAGTAGATATTTCGACCTATTTGAGGCCTTCGTTGGAAACGGGATTTCTTCATATAATGCTAAACAGAAGAATTCTCAGTAACTTCTTTGTGTTCTGTGTATTCAACTCACAGAGTTGTACCTTCCTTTAGACAGATCAGATTTGATACACTCTTTTTGTGGAATTTGCAGGTGAAGATTTCAAGCGCTTTGAGGCCATTGGTAGAAAAGGAAATATCTTGGTATAACAACTTGACAGAATCATTCTCAGAAACTACTTTGTGATGTGTGCGTTCAACTCACAGAGTTTAACCTTTCTTTTCATAGAGCAGTTTGGAAACACTCTCTTTGAAAAATCTGCAAGTGGACATTTGGACCTCTTAGTGGTCTTCGTTGGAATCGGGATTTCTTCATATAATGCTTGACTAAAGAATTCTCAGTAACTTCTTTATGTTGTGTGTATTCAAATCACAGAGTTGAACATTCCTTTTGATAGAGCAGATTTGAAACACTCTTTTTATGGAATTTGCTGGTGGAGATTTCAAGCCCGTTGATGCCAATGGTAGAAAAGGAAATATCTTCTTATAACAACTAGACAGAATCATTCCCAGAAACTACTTTGTGATGTGTGCCCTCAACTCACAGAGTTTAACCTTTCTTTTCATAGAGCAGTTTGGAAACACTCTGTTTGTACATTCTGCAAGTAGATATTTCGACCTCTTTGAGGCCTTCGTAGGAAACGGGATTTCTTCATATAATGCTAAACAGAAGAATTCTCAGTAACTACTTCATGTTCTGTGTGTAAAACTCACAGAGTTAAACCTTCCTTTAGACAGAGAAGATTTGAAACACTCTTTTGTTGGAATTTGCAGATGGAGATTGGAAGCGATTTGAGGCCAATGGAAGAAAACGAAATATCTTCGTATAAAAACTTGACAGAATCATTATCAGAAACTACCTTGTGATGAGTGCCTTCAACAAACAGAGTTTAACCTTCCTTTTCATAGAGTATTTTGGAAACACTCTGTTTGTACATTCTGCAATTGGATATTTGGACCTCTTTGATGCCTTCGTTGGAAACGGTATTTCTTCATACAGTGCTAGACACAAGAATTCTCCATAACTACTTTATGTTGGCTATATTCAACTCACAGAGTTGAACCTTCCTTTACATAGAGTAGATTTGAAACAAACTTTTTGTGGAATTTGCAGGTGGAGATTTCATGTGCTTTGAGGCCAATGGTAGAAAAGGAAATATCTTGGTATAAAAACTAGACAGAATCATTCTCAGAAACTACTTTGTAATGTGTGCGTTCAACTCACAGAGTTTAACCTTTCTTTTCATAGAGAAGTTTGGAAACACTCTGTACATTCTGCAAGTAGATATTTCGACCTATTTGAGGCCTTCGTTGGATACGGGATTTCTTCATATAATGCTAAACAGAAGAATTCTCAGAAACTTCTTTGTGATCTGTGTATTCAACTCACTGAGTTGTACCTTCCTTTAGACAGAGCAGATTAGATACCTTCTTTTTGCGGAATTTGCAGGTGGAGATATCAAGCTCTTTGAGGCCAATGGTAGAAAAGGAAATATCTTGGTATAACAACTAGATAGAATCATTCTCAGAAATTACCTTGGGATGTGTGCGTTCAACTCACAGAGTTTAACCTTCCTTTTCATAGAGCACTTTGGAAACACTCTGTTTGTAAATTCTGCATGTGGATATTCGGACCTCTTTAATGCCTTCGTTGGAAACGGGATTTCTTCATACTATGCTAGACAGAAGAATTCTCAGCAACTTCTTTGTGTTGAGGGTATTCAACTCACAGAGTTGAACCTTCCTTTAGATAGAGCAGATTTGAAGCACACATTTTGTGCAATTTTCAAGTGGCGATTTCAAGCGCTTTGAGGTCAATGGAAGAAAAGGAAATATCTTGGTATAACAACTAGACAGAATCATTCTCAGAAACTACTTTGTGATGTGTGCGTTCAACTCACAGAGTTTAACCTTTCTTTTCATAGAGCAGTTTGGAAACACTCTGCTTGTACATTCTGCAAGCAGATATTTCAATGTCTTTGAGGCCTTCGTAGGAAACGGGATTTCTTCATATAATGCTAAACAGAAAAATTCTCAGTAACTTCTTTGTGTTCTGTGTATTGAACTCACAGAGTGGAACCTTCCTTTAGACAGAGCAGATTTGAAACACTCTTTTTGTCGAATTTGCAGGTGGAATTTTCATGCCCATTGAGGCCAGTGGTTGAAAAGGAAATATCTTCGTATAAAAACTAGACAGAATGATTCTCAGAAACTACCTTGTGATGTGTGCCTTCAACTCACAGAGTTTAACCTTCCTTTTCGTAGAGCAGTTTGGAAACACTCTGTTTGCAAATTCTGCAAGTGGATATTTGGACCTCTTTGATGCCTTCGTTGGAAACGGGATTTCTTCTCACAATGTTAGACAGAAGAATTCTCAGTAACTCCTTTGTGTTGAGTGTATTCAACTCACAGAGTTGAATCTTCCTTTACTCAGGGGAGATATGAAACACACTTTTTGTGGAATTTGCAGGTGGAGATTTCAAGCGCTTTGAGGCCAATGGTAGAAAAGAAAATACCTTCGTATAAAAACTTGACAGAATCATTCTCAGAAACTACTTTGTGATGTATGCGTTCCACTCACAGAGTTTAACCTTTCTTTTCATAGGGAAGTTTGGAAACACTCTGTCTGTACATTCTGCAAGTAGATATTTCGACCTCTAGGAGGTCTTCGTTGGAAACGGGATTTCTTCATATAATGCTAGACTGAAGACTTCTCAGTAACTGCTTTATGTTGTGTGTAATCAAATCACAGAGTTGAACCTTCCTTTAGTTAAAGCATATTTGAAATACTCTTTTTGTGGAATGTGCAGGTGGAGATTTCAAGCCCTTTGACGCCAACGGTTGAAAAGGGAATATCTTCTTATAACTACTAGACAGAATCATTCTCAGAAACTACTTTGTGATGTGTGTGTTCAACTCACAGAGTTTAACCACTCTTTTCATAGACCAGTTGGAAAACACTCTGTAAATTCTGCAAGTGGATATTTGGACCTATTTGAGGCCTTCGTTGGAAACGGGATTTCTTCATATAATGCTAAACAGAAGAATTCTCAGTAACTTTTTGTGTTCTGTGTATTCAACTCACAGATTTGAACCTTCTTTAGACAGAGCAGATTTGAAACACTCTTTTGGTGGAATTTGCAGATGAAGATTTCAAGCGATTTGAGGCCAATGGTAGAAAAGGAAAGACCTTCGTATAACAACTAGACAGAATCATTCTCAGAAACTACTTTGTGATGTGTGCGTTCCACTCACAGAGTTTAACCTTTCTTTTCATAGAGCAGTTTGGAAACACTCTGTCTGTACATTCTGCAAGTAGATATTTCGACCTATTTGAGGCCTTCGTTGGAAACGGGATTTCTTCATATAATGCTAAACAGAAGAATTCTCAGTAACTTCTTTGTGTTCTGTGTATTCAACTCACAGAGTTGTACCTTCCTTTAGACAGATCAGATTTGATACACTCTTTTTGTGGAATTTGCAGGTGAAGATTTCAAGCACTTTGAGGCCATTGGTAGAAAAGGAAATATCTTGGTATAACAACTTGACAGAATCATTCTCAGAAACTACTTTGTGATGTGTGCGTTCAACTCACAGAGTTTAACCTTTCTTTTCATAGAGCAGTTTGGAAACACTCTCTTTGAAAAATCTGCAAGTGGACATTTGGACCTCTTAGTGGTCTTCGTTGGAATCGGGATTTCTTCATATAATGCTTGACTAAAGAATTCTCAGTAACTTCTTTATGTTGTGTGTATTCAAATCACAGAGTTGAACATTCCTTTTGATAGAGCAGATTTGAAACACTCTTTTTATGGAATTTGCTGGTGGAGATTTCAAGCCCGTTGATGCCAATGGTAGAAAAGGAAATATCTTCTTATAACAACTAGACAGAATCATTCCCAGAAACTACTTTGTGATGTGTGCCCTCAACTCACAGAGTTTAACCTTTCTTTTCATAGAGCAGTTTGGAAACACTCTGTTTGTACATTCTGCAAGTAGATATTTCGACCTCTTTGAGGCCTTCGTAGGAAACGGGATTTCTTCATATAATGCTAAACAGAAGAATTCTCAGTAACTACTTCATGTTCTGTGTGTAAAACTCACAGAGTTAAACCTTCCTTTAGACAGAGAAGATTTGAAACACTCTTTTGTTGGAATTTGCAGATGGAGATTGGAAGCGATTTGAGGCCAATGGAAGAAAACGAAATATCTTCGTATAAAAACTTGACAGAATCATTATCAGAAACTACCTTGTGATGAGTGCCTTCAACAAACAGAGTTTAACCTTCCTTTTCATAGAGTATTTTGGAAACACTCTGTTTGTACATTCTGCAATTGGATATTTGGACCTCTTTGATGCCTTCGTTGGAAACGGTATTTCTTCATACAGTGCTAGACACAAGAATTCTCCATAACTACTTTATGTTGGCTATATTCAACTCACAGAGTTGAACCTTCCTTTACATAGAGTAGATTTGAAACAAACTTTTTGTGGAATTTGCAGGTGGAGATTTCATGTGCTTTGAGGCCAATGGTAGAAAAGGAAATATCTTGGTATAAAAACTAGACAGAATCATTCTCAGAAACTACTTTGTGATGTGTGCGTTCCACTCACAGAGTTTAACCTTTCTTTTCATAGAGCAGTTTGGAAACACTCTGTCTGTACATTCTGCAAGTAGATATTTCGACCTATTTGAGGCCTTCGTTGGAAACGGGATTTCTTCATATAATGCTAAACAGAAGAATTCTCAGTAACTTCTTTGTGTTCTGTGTATTCAACTCACAGAGTTGTACCTTCCTTTAGACAGATCAGATTTGATACACTCTTTTTGTGGAATTTGCAGGTGAAGATTTCAAGCGCTTTGAGGCCATTGGTAGAAAAGGAAATATCTTGGTATAACAACTTGACAGAATCATTCTCAGAAACTACTTTGTGATGTGTGCGTTCAACTCACAGAGTTTAACCTTTCTTTTCATAGAGCAGTTTGGAAACACTCTCTTTGAAAAATCTGCAAGTGGACATTTGGACCTCTTAGTGGTCTTCGTTGGAATCGGGATTTCTTCATATAATGCTTGACTAAAGAATTCTCAGTAACTTCTTTATGTTGTGTGTATTCAAATCACAGAGTTGAACATTCCTTTTGATAGAGCAGATTTGAAACACTCTTTTTATGGAATTTGCTGGTGGAGATTTCAAGCCCGTTGATGCCAATGGTAGAAAAGGAAATATCTTCTTATAACAACTAGACAGAATCATTCCCAGAAACTACTTTGTGATGTGTGCCCTCAACTCACAGAGTTTAACCTTTCTTTTCATAGAGCAGTTTGGAAACACTCTGTTTGTACATTCTGCAAGTAGATATTTCGACCTCTTTGAGGCCTTCGTAGGAAACGGGATTTCTTCATATAATGCTAAACAGAAGAATTCTCAGTAACTACTTCATGTTCTGTGTGTAAAACTCACAGAGTTAAACCTTCCTTTAGACAGAGAAGATTTGAAACACTCTTTTGTTGGAATTTGCAGATGGAGATTGGAAGCGATTTGAGGCCAATGGAAGAAAACGAAATATCTTCGTATAAAAACTTGACAGAATCATTATCAGAAACTACCTTGTGATGAGTGCCTTCAACAAACAGAGTTTAACCTTCCTTTTCATAGAGTATTTTGGAAACACTCTGTTTGTACATTCTGCAATTGGATATTTGGACCTCTTTGATGCCTTCGTTGGAAACGGTATTTCTTCATACAGTGCTAGACACAAGAATTCTCCATAACTACTTTATGTTGGCTATATTCAACTCACAGAGTTGAACCTTCCTTTACATAGAGTAGATTTGAAACAAACTTTTTGTGGAATTTGCAGGTGGAGATTTCATGTGCTTTGAGGCCAATGGTAGAAAAGGAAATATCTTGGTATAAAAACTAGACAGAATCATTCTCAGAAACTACTTTGTAATGTGTGCGTTCAACTCACAGAGTTTAACCTTTCTTTTCATAGAGAAGTTTGGAAACACTCTGTACATTCTGCAAGTAGATATTTCGACCTATTTGAGGCCTTCGTTGGATACGGGATTTCTTCATATAATGCTAAACAGAAGAATTCTCAGAAACTTCTTTGTGATCTGTGTATTCAACTCACTGAGTTGTACCTTCCTTTAGACAGAGCAGATTAGATACCTTCTTTTTGCGGAATTTGCAGGTGGAGATATCAAGCTCTTTGAGGCCAATGGTAGAAAAGGAAATATCTTGGTATAACAACTAGATAGAATCATTCTCAGAAATTACCTTGGGATGTGTGCGTTCAACTCACAGAGTTTAACCTTCCTTTTCATAGAGCACTTTGGAAACACTCTGTTTGTAAATTCTGCATGTGGATATTCGGACCTCTTTAATGCCTTCGTTGGAAACGGGATTTCTTCATACTATGCTAGACAGAAGAATTCTCAGCAACTTCTTTGTGTTGAGGGTATTCAACTCACAGAGTTGAACCTTCCTTTAGATAGAGCAGATTTGAAGCACACATTTTGTGCAATTTTCAAGTGGCGATTTCAAGCGCTTTGAGGTCAATGGAAGAAAAGGAAATATCTTGGTATAACAACTAGACAGAATCATTCTCAGAAACTACTTTGTGATGTGTGCGTTCAACTCACAGAGTTTAACCTTTCTTTTCATAGAGCAGTTTGGAAACACTCTGCTTGTACATTCTGCAAGCAGATATTTCAATGTCTTTGAGGCCTTCGTAGGAAACGGGATTTCTTCATATAATGCTAAACAGAAAAATTCTCAGTAACTTCTTTGTGTTCTGTGTATTGAACTCACAGAGTGGAACCTTCCTTTAGACAGAGCAGATTTGAAACACTCTTTTTGTCGAATTTGCAGGTGGAATTTTCATGCCCATTGAGGCCAGTGGTTGAAAAGGAAATATCTTCGTATAAAAACTAGACAGAATGATTCTCAGAAACTACCTTGTGATGTGTGCCTTCAACTCACAGAGTTTAACCTTCCTTTTCGTAGAGCAGTTTGGAAACACTCTGTTTGCAAATTCTGCAAGTGGATATTTGGACCTCTTTGATGCCTTCGTTGGAAACGGGATTTCTTCTCACAATGTTAGACAGAAGAATTCTCAGTAACTCCTTTGTGTTGAGTGTATTCAACTCACAGAGTTGAATCTTCCTTTACTCAGGGGAGATATGAAACACACTTTTTGTGGAATTTGCAGGTGGAGATTTCAAGCGCTTTGAGGCCAATGGTAGAAAAGAAAATACCTTCGTATAAAAACTTGACAGAATCATTCTCAGAAACTACTTTGTGATGTATGCGTTCCACTCACAGAGTTTAACCTTTCTTTTCATAGGGAAGTTTGGAAACACTCTGTCTGTACATTCTGCAAGTAGATATTTCGACCTCTAGGAGGTCTTCGTTGGAAACGGGATTTCTTCATATAATGCTAGACTGAAGACTTCTCAGTAACTGCTTTATGTTGTGTGTATTCAAATCACAGAGTTGAACCTTCCTTTAGATAGAGCAGATTTGAAACACTCTTTTTGTTTAATTTGCAGGTGGAGATTTCAAGCGAGTTGAGGCCAGTGATAGAAAAGGAAATATCTTCGTATAAAAACTAGACAGAATCATTCTCAGAAACTACTTTGTGATGTGTGCCCTCAACTCACAGAGTTTAACCTTTCTTTTCATAGAGCAGTTTGGAAACACTCTGTTTGTAAATTCTGCAAGTGGATATTTGTACCTCTAACAGGTCTTCTTTGGAATAGGGATTTCTTCATATAATGCTTGACTGAATAATTCTCAGTAACTTTTTTAAGTTGTGTGTAATCAAATCACAGAGTTGAACCTTCCTTTAGTTAAAGCATATTTGAAATACTCTTTTTGTGGAATGTGCAGGTGGAGATTTCAAACCCTTTGACGCCAACGGTTGAAAAGGGAATATCTTCTTATAACTACTAGACAGAATCATTCTCAGAAACTACTTTGTGATGTGTGTGTTCAACTCACAGAGTTTAACCACTCTTTTCATAGACCAGTTGGAAAACACTCTGTAAATTCTGCAAGTGGATATTTGGACCTCTTTGAGGCCTTCGTTGGAAATGGGATTTCTTCATATAATGCTAAACAGAAGAATTCTCAGTAACTTTTTGTGTTCTGTGTATTCAACTCACAGATTTGAACCTTCTTTAGACAGAGCAGATTTGAAACACTCTTTTGGTGGAATTTGCAGATGAAGATTTCAAGCGATTTGAGGCCAATGGTAGAAAAGGAAAGACCTTCGTATAACAACTAGACAGAATCATTCTCAGAAACTACTTTGTGATGTGTGCGTTCCACTCACAGAGTTTAACCTTTCTTTTCATAGAGCAGTTTGGAAACACTCTGTCTGTACATTCTGCAAGTAGATATTTCGACCTATTTGAGGCCTTCGTTGGAAACGGGATTTCTTCATATAATGCTAAACAGAAGAATTCTCAGTAACTTCTTTGTGTTCTGTGTATTCAACTCACAGAGTTGTACCTTCCTTTAGACAGATCAGATTTGATACACTCTTTTTGTGGAATTTGCAGGTGAAGATTTCAAGCGCTTTGAGGCCATTGGTAGAAAAGGAAATATCTTGGTATAACAACTTGACAGAATCATTCTCAGAAACTACTTTGTGATGTGTGCGTTCAACTCACAGAGTTTAACCTTTCTTTTCATAGAGCAGTTTGGAAACACTCTCTTTGAAAAATCTGCAAGTGGACATTTGGACCTCTTAGTGGTCTTCGTTGGAATCGGGATTTCTTCATATAATGCTTGACTAAAGAATTCTCAGTAACTTCTTTATGTTGTGTGTATTCAAATCACAGAGTTGAACATTCCTTTTGATAGAGCAGATTTGAAACACTCTTTTTATGGAATTTGCTGGTGGAGATTTCAAGCCCGTTGATGCCAATGGTAGAAAAGGAAATATCTTCTTATAACAACTAGACAGAATCATTCCCAGAAACTACTTTGTGATGTGTGCCTTCAACTCACAGAGTTTAACCTTTCTTTTCATAGAGCAGTTTGGAAACACTCTGTTTGTTCATTCTGCAAGTAGATATTTCGACCTCTTTGAGGCCTTCGTAGGAAACGGGATTTCTTCATATAATGCTAAACAGAAGAATTCTCAGTAACTACTTCATGTTCTCTGTGTAAAACTCACAGAGTTAAACCTTCCTTTAGACAGAGAAGATTTGAAACACTCTTTTGTTGGAATTTGCAGATGGAGATTGGAAGCGATTTGAGGCCAATGGAAGAAAACGAAATATCTTCGTATAAAAACTTGACAGAATCATTATCAGAAACTACCTTGTGATGAGTGCCTTCAACAAACAGAGTTTAACCTTCCTTTTCATAGAGTATTTTGGAAACACTCTGTTTGTACATTCTGCAATTGGATATTTGGACCTCTTTGATGCCTTCGTTGGAAACGGTATTTCTTCATACAGTGCTAGACACAAGAATTCTCCATAACTACTTTATGTTGGCTATATTCAACTCACAGAGTTGAACCTTCCTTTACATAGAGTAGATTTGAAACAAACTTTTTGTGGAATTTGCAGGTGGAGATTTCATGTGCTTTGAGGCCAATGGTAGAAAAGGAAATATCTTGGTATAAAAACTAGACAGAATCATTCTCAGAAACTACTTTGTAATGTGTGCGTTCAACTCACAGAGTTTAACCTTTCTTTTCATAGAGAAGTTTGGAAACACTCTGTACATTCTGCAAGTAGATATTTCGACCTATTTGAGGCCTTCGTTGGATACGGGATTTCTTCATATAATGCTAAACAGAAGAATTCTCAGAAACTTCTTTGTGATCTGTGTATTCAACTCACTGAGTTGTACCTTCCTTTAGACAGAGCAGATTAGATACCTTCTTTTTGCGGAATTTGCAGGTGGAGATATCAAGCTCTTTGAGGCCAATGGTAGAAAAGGAAATATCTTGGTATAACAACTAGATAGAATCATTCTCAGAAATTACCTTGGGATGTGTGCGTTCAACTCACAGAGTTTAACCTTCCTTTTCATAGAGCACTTTGGAAACACTCTGTTTGTAAATTCTGCATGTGGATATTCGGACCTCTTTAATGCCTTCGTTGGAAACGGGATTTCTTCATACTATGCTAGACAGAAGAATTCTCAGCAACTCCTTTGTGTTGAGGGTATTCAACTCACAGAGTTGAACCTTCCTTTAGATAGAGCAGATTTGAAGCACACATTTTGTGCAATTTTCAAGTGGCGATTTCAAGCGCTTTGAGGTCAATGGAAGAAAAGGAAATATCTTGGTATAACAACTAGACAGAATCATTCTCAGAAACTACTTTGTGATGTGTGCGTTCAACTCACAGAGTTTAACCTTTCTTTTCATAGAGCAGTTTGGAAACACTCTGCTTGTACATTCTGCAAGCAGATATTTCAATGTCTTTGAGGCCTTCGTAGGAAACGGGATTTCTTCATATAATGCTAAACAGAAAAATTCTCATTAACTTCTTTGTGTTCTGTGTATTGAACTCACAGAGTGGAACCTTCCTTTAGACAGAGCAGATTTGAAACACTCTTTTTGTCGAATTTGCAGGTGGAATTTTCATGCCCATTGAGGCCAGTGGTTGAAAAGGAAATATCTTCGTATAAAAACTAGACAGAATGATTCTCAGAAACTACCTTGTGATGTGTGCCTTCAACTCACAGAGTTTAACCTTCCTTTTCGTAGAGCAGTTTGGAAACACTCTGTTTGCAAATTCTGCAAGTGGATATTTGGACCTCTTTGATGCCTTCGTTGGAAACGGGATTTCTTCTCACAATGTTAGACAGAAGAATTCTCAGTAACTCCTTTGTGTTGAGTGTATTCAACTCACAGAGTTGAATCTTCCTTTACTCAGGGGAGATATGAAACACACTTTTTGTGGAATTTGCAGGTGGAGATTTCAAGCGCTTTGAGGCCAATGGTAGAAAAGAAAATACCTTCGTATAAAAACTTGACAGAATCATTCTCAGAAACTACTTTGTGATGTATGAGTTCCACTCACAGAGTTTAACCTTTCTTTTCATAGGGAAGTTTGGAAACACTCTGTCTGTACATTCTGCAAGTAGATATTTCGACCTCTAGGAGGTCTTCGTTGGAAACGGGATTTCTTCATATAATGCTAGACTGAAGACTTCTCAGTAACTGCTTTATGTTGTGTGTATTCAAATCACAGAGTTGAACCTTCCTTTAGATAGAGCAGATTTGAAACACTCTTTTTGTTTAATTTGCAGGTGGAGATTTCAAGCGAGTTGAGGCCAGTGATAGAAAAGGAAATATCTTCGTATAAAAACTAGACAGAATCATTCTCAGAAACTACTTTGTGATGTGTGCCCTCAACTCACAGAGTTTAACCTTTCTTTTCATAGAGCAGTTTGGAAACACTCTGTTTGTAAATTCTGCAAGTGGATATTTGTACCTCTAACAGGTCTTCTTTGGAATAGGGATTTCTTCATATAATGCTTGACTGAATAATTCTCAGTAACTTTTTTAAGTTGTGTGTAATCAAATCACAGAGTTGAACCTTCCTTTAGTTAAAGCATATTTGAAATACTCTTTTTGTGGAATGTGCAGGTGGAGATTTCAAACCCTTTGACGCCAACGGTTGAAAAGGGAATATCTTCTTATAACTACTAGACAGAATCATTCTCAGAAACTACTTTGTGATGTGTGTGTTCAACTCACAGAGTTTAACCACTCTTTTCATAGACCAGTTGGAAAACACTCTGTAAATTCTGCAAGTGGATATTTGGACCTCTTTGAGGCCTTCGTTGGAAATGGGATTTCTTCATATAATGCTAAACAGAAGAATTCTCAGTAACTTTTTGTGTTCTGTGTATTCAACTCACAGATTTGAACCTTCTTTAGACAGAGCAGATTTGAAACACTCTTTTGGTGGAATTTGCAGATGAAGATTTCAAGCGATTTGAGGCCAATGGTAGAAAAGGAAAGACCTTCGTATAACAACTAGACAGAATCATTCTCAGAAACTACTTTGTGATGTGTGCGTTCCACTCACAGAGTTTAACCTTTCTTTTCATAGAGCAGTTTGGAAACACTCTGTCTGTACATTCTGCAAGTAGATATTTCGACCTATTTGAGGCCTTCGTTGGAAACGGGATTTCTTCATATAATGCTAAACAGAAGAATTCTCAGTAACTTCTTTGTGTTCTGTGTATTCAACTCACAGAGTTGTACCTTCCTTTAGACAGATCAGATTTGATACACTCTTTTTGTGGAATTTGCAGGTGAAGATTTCAAGCGCTTTGAGGCCATTGGTAGAAAAGGAAATATCTTGGTATAACAACTTGACAGAATCATTCTCAGAAACTACTTTGTGATGTGTGCGTTCAACTCACAGAGTTTAACCTTTCTTTTCATAGAGCAGTTTGGAAACACTCTCTTTGAAAAATCTGCAAGTGGACATTTGGACCTCTTAGTGGTCTTCGTTGGAATCGGGATTTCTTCATATAATGCTTGACTAAAGAATTCTCAGTAACTTCTTTATGTTGTGTGTATTCAAATCACAGAGTTGAACATTCCTTTTGATAGAGCAGATTTGAAACACTCTTTTTATGGAATTTGCTGGTGGAGATTTCAAGCCCGTTGATGCCAATGGTAGAAAAGGAAATATCTTCTTATAACAACTAGACAGAATCATTCCCAGAAACTACTTTGTGATGTGTGCCTTCAACTCACAGAGTTTAACCTTTCTTTTCATAGAGCAGTTTGGAAACACTCTGTTTGTTCATTCTGCAAGTAGATATTTCGACCTCTTTGAGGCCTTCGTAGGAAACGGGATTTCTTCATATAATGCTAAACAGAAGAATTCTCAGTAACTACTTCATGTTCTCTGTGTAAAACTCACAGAGTTAAACCTTCCTTTAGACAGAGAAGATTTGAAACACTCTTTTGTTGGAATTTGCAGATGGAGATTGGAAGCGATTTGAGGCCAATGGAAGAAAACGAAATATCTTCGTATAAAAACTTGACAGAATCATTATCAGAAACTACCTTGTGATGAGTGCCTTCAACAAACAGAGTTTAACCTTCCTTTTCATAGAGTATTTTGGAAACA
This sequence comes from Gorilla gorilla gorilla, assembly GCF_029281585.2. Taxonomy (NCBI): domain Eukaryota; kingdom Metazoa; phylum Chordata; class Mammalia; order Primates; family Hominidae; genus Gorilla; species Gorilla gorilla. The sequence continues at coordinate 108,581,977 of NC_073224.2, forward strand.
CTCTGTTTGTACATTCTGCAATTGGATATTTGGACCTCTTTGATGCCTTCGTTGGAAACGGTATTTCTTCATACAGTGCTAGACACAAGAATTCTCCATAACTACTTTATGTTGGCTATATTCAACTCACAGAGTTGAACCTTCCTTTACATAGAGTAGATTTGAAACAAACTTTTTGTGGAATTTGCAGGTGGAGATTTCATGTGCTTTGAGGCCAATGGTAGAAAAGGAAATATCTTGGTATAAAAACTAGACAGAATCATTCTCAGAAACTACTTTGTAATGTGTGCGTTCAACTCACAGAGTTTAACCTTTCTTTTCATAGAGAAGTTTGGAAACACTCTGTACATTCTGCAAGTAGATATTTCGACCTATTTGAGGCCTTCGTTGGATACGGGATTTCTTCATATAATGCTAAACAGAAGAATTCTCAGAAACTTCTTTGTGATCTGTGTATTCAACTCACTGAGTTGTACCTTCCTTTAGACAGAGCAGATTAGATACCTTCTTTTTGCGGAATTTGCAGGTGGAGATATCAAGCTCTTTGAGGCCAATGGTAGAAAAGGAAATATCTTGGTATAACAACTAGATAGAATCATTCTCAGAAATTACCTTGGGATGTGTGCGTTCAACTCACAGAGTTTAACCTTCCTTTTCATAGAGCACTTTGGAAACACTCTGTTTGTAAATTCTGCATGTGGATATTCGGACCTCTTTAATGCCTTCGTTGGAAACGGGATTTCTTCATACTATGCTAGACAGAAGAATTCTCAGCAACTTCTTTGTGTTGAGGGTATTCAACTCACAGAGTTGAACCTTCCTTTAGATAGAGCAGATTTGAAGCACACATTTTGTGCAATTTTCAAGTGGCGATTTCAAGCGCTTTGAGGTCAATGGAAGAAAAGGAAATATCTTGGTATAACAACTAGACAGAATCATTCTCAGAAACTACTTTGTGATGTGTGCGTTCAACTCACAGAGTTTAACCTTTCTTTTCATAGAGCAGTTTGGAAACACTCTGCTCGTACATTCTGCAAGCAGATATTTCAATGTCTTTGAGGCCTTCGTAGGAAACGGGATTTCTTCATATAATGCTAAACAGAAAAATTCTCAGTAACTTCTTTGTGTTCTGTGTATTGAACTCACAGAGTGGAACCTTCCTTTAGACAGAGCAGATTTGAAACACTCTTTTTGTCGAATTTGCAGGTGGAATTTTCATGCCCTTTCAGGCCAGTGGTTGAAAAGGAAATATCTTCGTATAAAAACTAGACAGAATGATTCTCAGAAACTACCTTGTGATGTGTGCCTTCAACTCACAGAGTTTAACCTTCCTTTTCGTAGAGCAGTTTGGAAACACTCTGTTTGCAAATTCTGCAAGTGGATATTTGGACCTCTTTGATGCCTTCGTTGGAAACGGGATTTCTTCTCACAATGTTAGACAGAAGAATTCTCAGTAACTCCTTTGTGTTGAGTGTATTCAACTCACAGAGTTGAATCTTCCTTTACTCAGGGGAGATATGAAACACCCTTTTTGTGGAATTTGCAAGTGGAGATTTCAAGCGCTTTGAGGCCAATGGTAGAAAAGGAAATATCTTGGTATAACAACTAGATAGTATCATTCTCAGAAATTTCCTTGGGATGTGTGCGTTCAACTCACAGAGTTTAACCTTTCTTTTCATAGAGCAGTTTGGAAACACGCTCTTTGTAAAATCTGCAAGTGGATATTTGGACCTCTTTCATGCCTTCGTTGGAAACGGGATTTCTTCATATAATGCTAGACTGAAGACTTCTCAGGAACTTCTTTGTGTTGTGTGTATTCAACTCACAGAGTTGAACCTTCCTTTAGACAGAGCAGATTTGAAACACTCTTTTGGTGGAATTTGCAGATGGAGATTTCAAGTGATTTGAGGCCAATGGTTGAAAAGGAAAAATCTCCGTATAAAAACTAGGCAGAATCAGTCTCAGAAACAACTTTGTGATGTGTGCGTTCAATTCACGGAGTTTAACCTTTCTTTTCATAGAGCAGTTTGGAAACACTCTCTTTGAAAAATCTGCAAGTGGACATTTGGAACTCTTAGTCGTCTTCGTTGGAAACGGGATTTCTTCATATAATGCTTGACTGAAGAATTCTCAGTAAATTCTTTATGTTGTGTGTATTCAACTCACAGAGTTGAACCTTCCTTTTGATAGAGCAGATTTGTAACACTCTTTTTGTGGTATTTGCTGGTGGAGATTTCAAGCCCATTGATGCCAATTTTAGAAAAGGAAATATCTTCTTATCACAAATAGACAGAATCCTTCTCAGAAACTACTTTGTGATGTGTGTGTTCAAGTCACAGAGTTTAACCTTTCGTTTGATAGAGCACTTTAGAAACGCTTTGTTTCTAAAGTCTGAAAGTGGATATTTGGACCTGTTGAGGCCTTCATTGGAGATGGGATTTCTTCATATAATTCTAAACAGAAGAATTCTCAGTAACTTCTTTGTGTTCTGTGTATTCATCTCACAGAGTTGAGCCTTCGTTTGCACAGAGCAGATTTGAAACACTCTTTTTGTGCAATTTGCAGGTGGAGATTTCAAGCACTTTGAGGACAGTGGTAGAAAAGGATATATCTTCGTATAAAAACTAGACAGAATCATTCTCAGAAACTACCTTGTGATGTGTGCGTTCAACTCACAGAGTTTAACCTTCCTTTTCATAGAGCAGTTTCGAAACACTCTGTTTGTAAATTCTGCAAGTGGATATTTGGACTTCTTTGATGCCATCGCTTGAAACGGGATTTCTTCATACAATGCTAGACGGAAGAATTCTAAGTAACTTCTTTGTGTTGAGTATATTCAACTCACAGAGTTGAACCTTCCTTTACACAGAGGAGATTTGAAACACAATTTTTGTGGAATTTGCAGGTGGACATTTCATGCGCTTTGAGGCCAATGGTAGAAAACGAAATATCTTGGTATAACAACTAGACAGAATCATTCTCAGAAACTACTTTGTGATGTGTGCGTTCAACTCATAGAGTTTAACCTTTCTTTTCATATAGCAGTTTGGAAACACTTTGGAAAATCTGCCACTGGATATTTGGACCTTTTTGATGCCTTCATTGGAAATGGGATATCTACATATAATGGTAGACAGAAGAACTCTCAATATATCCTTTGTGTTCTGTGTATTCAACTCTCAGGGTTGAACCTTCCTTTAGAAAGAGCAGATTTGCAACACTCGTTTGCGGGAATTTGCAGGTGGAGATTTCAAGCGATTTGAGGCCAATGGTAGAAAAGGAAATATCTTCGTATAAAAACTAGACAGTATCATTCTCAGAAACTATTTTACGATGTGTTCGTTCATCTCACAGAGTTTAACCTTTCTTTTCATAGAACAGTTTGGAAACTCTCTCTTTGTAAAGTCTTCAAGTGGACATTTGGACCTCTCAGAAGTCTTCGTTGCAAACGGGATTTCTTCATATAATGCTAGACTGAAGAATTCTCAGTAACTTCTTTCTGTTGTGTGTAATCAAATCACAGAGTTCAACCTTCCTTTAGATAGAGCAGATTTGAAACACTCTTTTTGCGGAATTTGCAGGTGGAGATTTCAAGCGCTTTGGGGCCAATGGTAGAAAAGGAAATATCTTGGTATAACAACTAGACAGAGTCATTCTCAGAAACTACATTGTGATATGTGCGTTCAACTCAGAGAGTTTAACCTTTCTTTTCGTAGAGCAGCTTGGAAACACTCTCTTTGTAAATCTGCAAGTGGATATTTGGACCTTTTTGATGACTTCGTTGGAAACGGGATTTCTACATATAATGCTAGACAGAAGAACTCTCAATAACTTCTTTGTGTTCTGTGTATTCAACTCACAGAGTTGAACCTTCCTTTAGACAGAGCAGGTTTGAAACACTCTTTTGATGGAATTTGCAGATGGAGATTTCAAGCAATTTGAGGCCAATTTGAGAAAAGGAAATATCTTCGTATAAAAACTAGACAGAATCATTCTCAGAAACTACTTTGTGATGTGTGAGTTCAGCTCACAGTGTTTAACCTTCCTTTCATAGAGCAGTTTGGAAACACTCTGTTTCTAAATTCTGCAAGTGGATATTTGTACCTCTTTGATGCCTTCGTTGGAAGCAGGAATTCTTCATACAATACAAGACAGAAGAATTCTCAGTAACTTCTCTGTGTTTCGGGTATTCAACTCACAGAGTTTAACATTCCTTTAGATAGAGCAGATTTGAAACACTCTTTTTGTGGAATTTGCAAGTGGAGATTTGAAGCGCTTTGAGGCCAATGGTAGAAAAGGAAATACCTTCTTCTAACAACTGGACAGAATCATTCTCAGAAACTACTTTGTGATGTGTGTGTTCAACTCACAGAGTTTAAGCTTCCCTTTCATAGAGCAGTTTGGAAACACTCTGTTTGTAAATTCTGCAAGTGGATATTTCGACCTCTTTGATGCCTTCGTTGGAAACGGGCTTTCTTCATACAATGATAGACAGAGGAATTCTCAGTAACTTCTCTGTGTTGAGGGTATTCAACTCACAGAGTTGAACCTTCCTTTAGATAGAGCAGATCTGCAACACTCTTGTTGTGGAATTTGCAAGTGGAGATTTCAAGCGCTTTGAGGCCAATGGTTGAAGAGGAAATATCTTCTTATAACAACTATGCAGAGCCATTCTCAGAAACTACTGTGTGATGTGTGTGTTCAACTCACAGAGTTTAACCTTCCTTTTCATAGAGCTGTTCCGAAACACTCTGTTTTTACATTCTGCAAGTAGATATTTCGACCTCTTTGAGGACTTCATTGGAAACGGGATTTCTTCATATAATGCTAAAGAGAAGAATTCTCAGTAACTTTTTTGTGTTGTGTGTATTCATCTCACAGAGTTGAACCTTCCTTTAGAAAAAGCCAGTTTGAAACACTCTTTTTGTGGAATTTGCAAGTGGAGATTTCAAGTGCTTTGAGGCCAATGGTAGAAAAGGAAATATCTTGGTACAAAAACTAGACAGAATCATTCTCTGAAACTACTTTGTGATATGTGCGTTCAACTCACAGAGTTTAACCTTTCTTTTCATGGAGCAGTTTCGACACACTCTGTTTGCAAAATTTGCAAGTGGATACTCGGACCTCTAAGAGGTCTTCGTTGTAAACGGGATTTCTCATATCACGCTTGATGGAAGAATTCTCAGTAACTTCTTTATATTGTGTGTATTCGAGTCACAGAGTTGAACCTTGCTTCTGATAGGGCAGATTTGAAACACTCTCTTTGTGGAATTTGCAAGTGGAGATTTCAAGCCCATTGATGCAAATGGTAGAAAAGGAAATATCTTCATATCACAACTAGACAGAATCATTCTTAGAAACTACTTTGTGATGTGTGTGTTCAACTCACAGAGTTTAACCTTTCTTTTCATAGAGCAGTTTGGAAACACTCTGTTTGTAAAGTCTGCCAGTAGATATTTGGACCTGTTTGAGTCCTTCGTTGGAGACGGGATTGCTTCATATAATGCTAGACTTAAGAATTCTCAGTAAGTTCTTTGTGTTCTGTGTATTCAACTCACGGACTTGAACCTTCCTTTAGACACAGCAGATTTGAAACACTCTTTTTGAGAAATTTGCAAGTGGAGATTTCAAACGCTTTGAGGCCATTGGTAGAAAAGGAAATATCTTGGTATAAAAACTAGACAGAATCATTCTCTGAAACTACTTTGTGATGTGTGCGTTCAACTCACAGAGTTTAACCTTTCTTTTCATAGAGCAGTTTGGAAACACTCTGTTTGTACATTCTGCAAGTAGATATTTCGGCCTCTTTGAGGCCTTCGTTGGAAACGGGATTTCTTCATATAATGCTAAACAGAAGAATTCTCAGTTACCACTTTGTGTTGTGTGTATTCAACTCACAGAGTTCAACCTTCCTTTAGACAGAGCAGATATGAAACACTCTTTTTGTGGAATTTGCAGGTGGAGATTTCAAGCATTTTGTGGCCCGTGGTAGAAAAGGAAATATCTTCGTAAAAACTAGACAGAATCGTTCTCAGAAACTACTTTGTGATGTGTGCTTTCAACTCACATTGTTTAACCTTCCTTTTCATAGAGCAGTTTGGAAACACTCTGTTTGTAAATTCTGCATGTGGATATTTGGGCCTCTTTGGTGCCTTCATTGGAAACGGGATTTCTTCATACAATGCTAGACAGAAGAATTCCCAGTAACTTCTTTGTGTTGAGGGTATTCATCTCACAGAGTTGAACATTCCTTTAGATAGAGCAGATTTGAAACACTCTGTTTGCGGAATTTGCAGGTGGAGATTTCAAGTGCTTTGAGGCCAATGGTAGAAAATTAACTATCTTGGTATAACAATTAGACAGAGTCATTCTCAGAAACTACATTGTGATATGTGCGTTCAACTCAGAGAGTTTAACCTTTCTTTTCATAGAGCAGTTTGGAAACACTCTCTTTGTAAATCTGCAAGTGGATATTTGGACCTTTTTGATGACTTCGTTGGAAACGGGATTTCTACATATAATGCTAGACAGAAGAATTCTCAATAACTTCTTTGTGTTCTGTGTATTCAACTCACAGAGTTGAACCTTCCTTTAGACAGAGCTGGTTTGAAACACTGTTTTGGTGGAATTTGCAGATGGAGATTTCAAGCGATTTGAGGCCAATTTGAGAAAAGGAAATATCTTCGTATAAAAACTAGACAGAATCATTCTCAGAAACTACTTTGTGATGTGTGAGTTCAGCTCACAGTGTTTAGCCTTCCTTTTCATAGAGCAGTTTGGAAACACTCTGTTTCTAAATTCTGCAAGTGGATATTTGTACCTCTTTGATGCCTTCGTTGGACACGGGCTTTCTTCATACAATGCTAGACAGAGGAATTCTCAGCAACTTCTCTGTGTTTCGAGTATTCAACTCACAGAGTTGAACCTTCCTTTAGATAGAGCAGATCTGTAACACTCTTGTTGTGGAATTTGCAAGTGGAGATTTCAAGCGCTTTGAGGCCAGTGGTTGAAGAGGAAATATCTTCTTATAACAACTATGCAGAGCCATTCTCAGAAACTACTGTGTGATGTGTGTGTTCAACTCACAGAGTTTAACCTTCCTTTTCATAGAGCAGTTTTGAAACACTCTGTTTGTACATTCTGCAAGTAGATATTTCAACCTCTTTGGGGACTTCATTGGAAACGGGATTTCTTCATATAATGCTAAAGAGAAGAATTCTCAGTAACTTTTTTGTGTTGTGTGTATTCATCTCACAGAGTTGAACCTTCCTTTAGAAAAAGCCAGTTTGAAACACTCTTTTTGTGGAATTTGCAGGTGGAGATTTCAAGCGCTTTGAGGCCAGTGGTAGAAAAGGAAATATCTTGGTATAAAAACTAGACAGAATCATTCACTGAAACTACTTTGTGATATGTGCGTTCAACTCACAGAGTTTAACCTTTCTTTTCATGGAGCAGTTTCGACACACTCTGTCTGCAAAATCTGCAAGTGGATAATTGGACCTGTAAGTGGTCTTCGTTGTAAACGGGATTTCTCATATAACGCTTGACGGAAGAATTCTCAGTAACCTCTTTATGTTGTGTGTATTCGAGTCACAGAGTTGAACCTTCCTTTTGATAGGGCAGATTTGAAACACTCTTTTTGTGGAATTTCCAAGTGGAGATTTCAAGCGCGTTGAGGCCAATGGTGGAAAAGGAAATATCTTCTTATAACAACTAGAGAGAATCATTCTCAGAAACTACTTTGTGATGTGTGTGTTCAACTCACAGTGTTTAACCTTTCTTTTCATAGAGCAGTTTGGAAACACTCTGTTTGTTAAGTCTGCAAGTGGATATTTGGACCTCTTTGAGGCCTTCATTGGAAACGGGATTTCTTCATATAATGCCAAACAGAAGAATTCTCAGTAACTTCTTTGTGTTGTGTGTGTTCAACTCACAGAGTTGTACCTTCCTTTCGACAGAGCAGATTTGATACACTCTTTTTGTAGAATTTGCAGGTGAAGACTTCAAGAGCTTTGAGGCCAATGGTTAAAAAGGACATATCTTGGTATAAAAACTAGACAGAATCATTCTCAGAAACTACGTTGTGATTTGTGCGTTCAACTCACAGGGTTTAACCTTTCTTTTCATAGAGCAGTTTGGAAACACTCTGTTTCTACATTCTGCAGGTAGATATTTCGTCCTCTTTTAGGCCTTCATTGGAAACGGGATTTCTTCATACAATGCTAGACAGAAGAATTCTCAGTAACTTCTTTGTGTTGAGGGTATTCAACTCACAGAGTTGAACCTTCCTTTAGATAGAGCAGATTTGAATCACTCTTTTTGTGGAAAATGTAGGTGGAGATTTCATGCGCTTTGAGGCCAATGGTAAAATAGGAAATATCTTCTTATAAAAACTAGACACAATCATTCACAGAAACTACTTTGTGATGTGTGTGTTCAACTGGCAGAGTTTAACGTTTCTTTTCATAGAGCAGTTTTGAAACACTCTGTTTGTACATTCTGCAAGTAGATATTTCGACCTCTTTGCAGTCTTCATTGGCAACGGAATTTCTTCCTATAATGCTAAACGGAAGAATTCTCAGTAACTTCTTTGTGTTGTGTGTATTCAACTCACAGAGTTGAACATTTGCTTAGGCAGAGCAGATTTGAAATACTCTTTTTGGTTTTTTTTTTTTATTATTGTACTTTAAGTTTTAGGGTACATGTGCTGGTTACATGTGCGCTGCACCCACTAACTCGTCATCTAGCATTAGGTATATCTCCCAGTGCTATCCCTCCCCCCGCCCCCCACCCCACTACAGTCCCCAGAGTGTGATATTCCCCTTCCTGTGTCCATGTGATCTCATTGTTCAATTCCCACGTATGAGTGAGAATATGTGGTGTTTGGTTTTTTGTTCTTGTGATAGTTTACTGAGAATGATGGTTTCCAATTTCATCCATGTCCCTACAAAGGACATGAACTCATCATTTTTTATGGCTGCATAGTATTCCATGGCGTATATGTTCTGCATTTTCTTAATCCAGTCTATCATTGTTGGACATTTGGGTTCGTTCCAAGTACTTGCTATTGTGAATAATGCCTCAATAAACATATGTGTTCCTGTGTCTTTATAGCAGCATGATTTATAGTCCTTTGGGTATATACCCAGTAATGGGATGGCTGGGTCAAATGGTATTTCTAGTTCTAGATCCTTGAGGAATCGCCACACTGACTTCCACAATGGTTGAACTAGTTTACAGTCCCACCAACAGTGTAAAAGTGTTCCTATTTCTCCACATCCTCTCCAGCACCTGTTGTTTCCTGACTTTTTAATGATTTCCATTCTAACTGGTGTGAGATGATATCTCATAGTGGTTTTGATTTGCATTTCTCTGATGGCCAGGGATGATGAGCATTTTTTCATGTGTTTTTTGGCTGCATAAATGTCTTCTTTTGAGAAGTGTCTGTTCATGTCCTTCGCCCACTTTTTGATGGGGTTGTTTTTTTTTTTTCTTGTAAATTTGTTTGAGTTCATTGTAGATTCTGGATATTAGCCCTTTGTCAGATAAGTAGGTTGTGAAAATTGTCTCCCATGTTGTAGGTTGCCTGTTCACTCTGATGGTAGTTTCTTTTGCTGTGCAGAAGCACTTTAGTTTAATTAGATCCCATTTGTCAATTTTGTCTTTTGTTGCCATTGCTTTTGGTGTTTTGGACATGAAGTCCTTGCCCACGCCTATGTCCTGAATGGTAATGCCTAGGTTTTCTTCTAGGGTTTTTATGATTTTAGGTCTAAGGTTTAAATCTTTAATCCATCTTGAATTGATTTTTGTATAAGGTGTAAGGAAGGGATCCAGTTTCAGCTTTCTACATATGGCTAGCCAGTTTTCCCAGCACCATTTATTAAATAGGGAATCCTTTCCCCATTGTTTGTTTTTCTAAGGTTTGTCAAAGATCAGATAGTTGTAGGTATGCGGCATTATTTCTGAGGGCTCTGTTCTGTTCCATTGATCTATATCTCTGTTTTGGTACCAGTACCATGCTGTTTTGGTTGCTGTTGCCTTGTAGTATAGTTTGAAGTCAGGTAGTGTGATGCCTCCAGCTTTGTTCTTTTGGCTTAGGATTGACTTGGCGATGCGGGCTTTTTTTTGGTTCCATATGAACTTTAAAGTAGTTTTTTCCAATTCTGTGAAGAAAGTCATTGGTAGCTTGATGGGGATGGCATTGAATCTGTAAATTACCTTGGGCAGTATGGCCATTTTCACGATATTGATTCTTCCTACCCATGAGCATGGAATGTTCTTCCATTTGTCTGTATCCTCTTTTATTTCCTTGAGCAGTGGTTTGTAGTTCTCCTTGAAGAGGTCCTTCACATCCCTTGGAAGTTGGATTCCTAGGTATTTTATTCTCTTTGAAGCAATTGTGAATGGGAGTTCACTCATGATTTGGCTCTCTGTTTGTCTGTTGTTGGTGTATAAGAATGCTTGTGATTTTTGTACATTGATTTTGTATCCTGAGACTTTGCTGAAGTTGCTTATCAGCTTAAGGAGATTTTGGGCTGAGACAATGGGGTTTTCTAGATATACAATCATGTCGTCTGCAAACAGGGACAATTTGACTTCCTCTTTTCCTAATTGAATACCCTTTATTTCCTTCTCCTGCCTGATTGCCCTGGCCAGAACTTCCAACACTATGTTGAATAGCAGTGGTGAGAGAGGTCATCCCTGTTTTGTGCCAGTTTTCAAAGGGAATGCTTCCAGTTTTTGCCCATTCAGTATGATATTGGCTGTGGGTTTGTCATAGATAGCTCTTATTATTTTGAAATATGTCCCATGAATACCTAATTTATTGAGAGTTTTTAGCATGAAGGGTTGTTGAATTTTGTCAAAGGCTTTTTCTGCATCTATTGAGATAATCATGTGGTTTTTGTCTTTGGCTCTGTTTATATGCTGGATTACATTTATTGATTTGCGTATATTGAACCAGCCTTGCATCCCAGGGATGAAACCCACTTGATCATGGTGGATAAGCTTTTTGATGTGCTGCTGGATTCGGTTTGCCAGTATTTTATTGAGAATTTTTGCATGAATGTTCATCAAGGATATTGGTCTAAAATTCTCTTTTTTGGTTGTGTCTTTGCCCGGCTTTGGCATCAGAATGATGCTGGCCTCATAAAATGAGTTAGGGAGGATTCCCTCTTTTTCTATTGATTGGAATAGTTTCAGAAGGAATGGTACCAGTTCCTCCTTGTACCTCTGGTAGAATTCGGCTGTGAATCCATCTGGTCCTGGACTCTTTTTGGTTGGTAAACTATTGATTATTGCCACAATTTCAGCTCCTGTTATTGGTCTATTCAGAGATTCAACTTCTTCCTGGTTTAGTCTTGGGAGAGTGTATGTGTCGAGGAATGTATCCATTTCTTCTAGATTTTCTAGTTTATTTGCGTAAAGGTGTTTGTAGTATTCTCTGATGGTAGTTTGTATTTCTGTGGGATCGGTGGTGATATCCCCTTTATCATTTTTTATTGTGTCAATTTGATTCTTCTCTCTTTTTTTCTTTATTAGTCTTGCTAGCGGTCTGTCAATTTTGTTGATCTTTTCAAAAAACCAGCTCCTGGATTCATTGATTTTTTGAAGGGTTTTTTGTGTCTCTATTTCCTTCAGTTCTGCTCTGATTTTAGTTATTTCTTGCCTTCTGCTAGCTTTTGAATGTGTTTGCTCTTGCTTTTCTTGTTCTTTTAATTGTGATGTTAGTGTGTCAATTTTGGATCTTTCCTGCTTTCTCTTGTGGGCATTTAATGCTGTAAATTTCCCTCTACACTCTGCTTTGAATGCATCCCAGAGATTCTGGTATGTTGTGTCTTTGTTCTCATTGGTTTCAAAGAACATCTTTATTTCTGCCTTCATTTCGTTATGTACCCAGTAGTCATTCAGGAGCAGGTTGTTCAGTTTCCATGTAGTTGTGCGGCTTTGAGTGAGATTTTTAATCCTGAGTTCTAGTTTGATTGCACTGTGGTCTGAGAGATAGTTTGTTATAATTTCTGTTCTTTTACTTTTGCTGAGGAGAGCTTTACTTCCAACTATGTGGTCAGTTTTGGAATAGGTGTGGTGTGGTGCTGAAAAAAATGTATATTCTGTTGATTTGGGGTGGAGAGTTCTGTAGATGTCAATTAGGTCTGCTTGGTGCAGAGCTGAGTTCAATTCCTGGGTATTCTTGTTGACTTTCTGTCTCATTGATCTTTCTAATGTTGACAGTGGGGTGTTAAAGTCTCCCATTATTAATGTGTGGGAGTCTAAGTCTCTTTGTAGGTCACTCAGGACTTGCTTTATGAATCTGGGTGCTCCTGTATTGGGTGCATATATATTTAGGATAGTTAGCTCCTCTTGTTGAATTGATCCCTTTACCATTATGTAATGGCCTTCTTTGTCTCTTTTGATCTTTGTTGGTTTAAAGTCTGTTTGATCAGAGACTAGGATTGCAACTCCTGCCTTTTTTGTTTTCCATTTGCTTGGTAGATCTTCCTCCATCCTTTTATTTTGAGCTTATATGTGTCTCTGCACGTGAGATGGGTTTCCTGAATACAGCACACTGATGGGTCTTGACTCTTTATCCAACTTGCCAGTCTGTGTCTTTTAATTGGAGAATTTAGTCCATTTACATTTAAAGTTAGTATTGTTATGTGTGAATTTGATCCTGTCATTATGATGTTAGCTGGTGATTTTGCTCATTAGTTGATGCAGTTTCTTCCTAGTCTCGATGGTCTTTACCTTGTGGCATGATTTTGCAGTGGCTGGTACCGGTTGTTCCTTTCCATGTTTAGTGCTTCCTTAAGGAGCTCTTTTAGGGCAGGCCTGGTGGTGACAAAATCTCTCAGCATTTGCTTGTCTGTAAAGTATTTTATTTCTCCTTCACTTATGAAGCTTAGTTTGGCTGGATATGAAATTCTGGGTTGAAAATTCTTTTCTTTAAGAATGTTGAATATTGGCCCCCACTTTCATCTGGCTTGTAGGGTTTCTGCTGAGGGATCCGCTGTTAGTCTGATGGGCTTCCCTTTGAGGGTAACCCGACCTTTCTCTCTGGCTGCCCTTAACATTTTTTCCTCATTTCAACTTTGGTGAATCTGACAATTATGTGTCTTGGAGTTGCTCTTCTCGAGGAGTATCTTTGTGGCGTTCTCTGTATTTCCTGAATCTGAACGTTGGCCTGCCTTGCTAGATTGGGGAAGTTCTCCTGGATAATATCCTGCAGAGTGTTTTCCAACTTGGTTCCATTCTCTGCATCACTTTCAGGTACACCAAGCAGACGTAGATTTGGTCTTTTCACATAGTCCCATATTTCTTGGAGGCTTTGCTCATTTCTTTTTATTCTTTTTTCTCTAAACTTCCCTTCTCACTTCATTTCATTCATTTCATCTTCCATTGCTGATACCCTTTCTTCCAGTTGATCGCGTCGGCTCCTGAGGCTTCTGCATTCTTTATGTAGTTCTCGAGCCTTGGTTTTCAGCTCCATCGGCTCCTTTAAGCACTTCTCTGTATTGGTTATTCTAGTTATACATTCTTCTAAATTTTTTTCAAGGTTTTCAACTTCTTTGTCTTTGGTTTGAATGTCCTCCCGTAGCTCAGAGTAATTTGATCGTCTGAAGCCTTCTTCTCTCAGCTCGTCAAAATCATTCTCCATCCAGCTTTGTTCCGTTGCTGGTGAGGAACTGCGTTCCTTTGGAGGAGTAGAGGTGCTCTGCGTTTTAGAGTTTCCCATTTTTCTGTTCTGTTTTTTCCCCATCTTTGTTGTTTTATCTACTTTTGGTCTTTGATGATGGTGATGTACAGATGGGATTTCGGTGTGGATGTCCTTTCTGTTTGTTAGTTTTTCTTCTAACAGACAGTACCCTCAGCTGCAGGTCTGTTGGAATACCCTGCCGTGTGAGGTGTCAGTGTGCCCCTGCTGGGGGGTGCCTCCCAGTTAGGCTGCTTGGGGGTCAGGGGTCAGGGACCCACTTGAGGAGGCAGTCTGCCCATTCTCAGATCTCCAGCTGTGAGCTGGGATAACCACTGCTCTCTTCAAAGCTGTCTGACAGGGACATTTAAGTCTGCAGAGGTTACTGCTGTCTTTTTGTTTGTCTGTGCCCTGCCCCCAGAGGTGGAGCCTACAGAGGCAGGCAGGCCTCCTTGAGCTGCGGTGGGCTCCACCCAGTTCGAGCTTCCAGGCTGCTTTGTTTACCTAAGCAAGCCTGGGCAATGGCGGGCGCCCCTACCCCAGGCTCGCTGCCACCTTGCAGTTTGATCTCAGACTGCTGTGCTAGCAATCAGCGAGATTCCATGGGCGTAGGACCTTCTGAGCCAGGTGTGGGATATAGTCTCGTGGTGCGCCGTTTTTTAAGCCGGTCTGAAAAGCGCAATATTCGGGTGGGAGTGACCCGATTTTCCAGGTGTGCCCGTCACCCCGTTCTTTGACTCAGAAAGGGAACTCCCTGACCCCTTGTACTTCCCAGGTGAGGCAATGCCTCGCCCTGCTTCGGCTCACGCACGGTGCAGGCACCCACTGACCTGCGCCCACTGTCTGGCACTCCCTAGTGTGATGAACCCGGTAGCTCAGATGGAAATGCAGAAATCACCCGTCTTCTGCATCGCTCACACTGAGAGCTGTAGACCGGAGCTGTACCTATTCGGCCATCTTGGCTCCTCCACCCCCAAAACACTCTTTTTGTGGAATTTGCAGGTGGAGAATTCAAGCCCTTTGACGCCAATGGTAGAAAAGGAAATATCTTCTGATAACAACTAGACAGAATGCTTCACAGAAACTACTTTGTGATGTGTGTGTTCATCTCACAGAGTTTAACCTCTCTTTTCATAGAGCTGTTTGGAAACGCTCTGTATGTAAAGTCTGCAAGTGGATATTTGGACCTCTTTGAGGTCTTCGTTGGAAACGGGATTTCTTCATATAATGCTAAACAGAAAAATTCTCAGTAACTTCTCTGTGTTCTGTGTATTCAACTCACAGAGTAGAACCTTCCTTCAGACAGAGCAGATTTGAAACACTCTTTGGTGGAATTTGCTGATGGAGATTTCAAGCGATTTTAGGCCAATGGTAGAAAAGTAAATATCTTGGTATAACAACTAGACAGAATCATTCTCAGAAACATCTTTGTGATGTTTGCGTTCAACTCACAGAGTTTAACCTTTCTTTTCATAGAGCAGTTTGGAAACACTCTCTTTGTAAAATCTGCAAGTGGATATTTGGACCTCTTAGAGGCCTTCATTGGGAACGGGATTTCTTCATATAATGCTAGGCAGAAAAATTCACAGTAACTTCTTTGTGTTGTGTGTATTCAACTCACAGAGTTGAACCTTCCTTTAGATAGAGCAGATTTGAAACACTCTTTTTGTGGAATTTGCAAGTGGAGAATTCAAGCGCTTTGAGGCCAATGGTAGAAAAGGAAATATCTTCTTTTTTTTTTCTTATACTTTATGTTTTAGGGTACATGTGCACATTGTGCAGGTTAGTTACATATGTATACATGTGCCATGCTGGTGTGCTGCACCCACTAACTCGTCATCTAACATCAGGTATATCTCCCAATGCTCTCCTTCCCACCTCCCCCCACCCCACAAGAGTCCCCAGAGTGTGATATTCCCCTTCCTGTGTCCATGTGATCTCATTGTTCAATTCCCACCTATGAGTGAGAATATAAGGTGTTTGGTTTTTTGTTCTTGCGATAGTTTACTGAGAATGATGGTTTCCAATTTCATCCATGTCCCAACAAAGGACATGAACACATCACTTTTTATGGCTGCATAGTATTCCATGTTATATATGTGCCACATTTTCTTAATCCAGTCTATCATTGTTGGACATTTGGCAGGAAATATCTTCTTATAACAACTAGACAGAATCATTCTCAGAAACTACATTGTGATGTGTGCGTTCAACTCACGGAGTTAAACCTTTCTTTTCATAGAGCAGTTTGGAAACACTCTGTTTGTACATTCTGCAAGTTGATATTTCGACCCCTTTGAGCCCTTCGTTGGAAACGGGATTTCCTCATATAATGATAAACAGAAGAATTCTCAGTAACTTCTTTGTGTTGTGTGTATTCAACTCACAGAGATGAACCTTCCTTTAGAGAAAGCAGATTTCAAACACTCTTTTTCTGGAATTTGCAGGTGGAGATTTCAAGAATTTTGAGGCCAGTGGTAGAAAAGGAAATATCTTCGTATAAAAACTAGACAGAATCATTCTCAGAAACTACATTGTGATGTGTGCGTTCAACTCACAGAGTTTTACCTTTCTTTTCATAGAGCAGTTTGGAAACACTCTGTTTGTACATTCTGCAAGAAGACATTTGTACCTCTTTGAGGCCTTCATTGGAAACGGGATTTCTTCATATTATGCTGAACTGAAGAATTCTCAGTAACTACTTTGTGTTGTGTGTATTCAACTCAGAGGTTTGAACATTCCTTTAGACAGAGCAGACTTGAAACACTCTTTTTGTGGAATTTGCAGGTGGAGATTTCAAGCACTTTGAGGCCAGTGGTAGAAAAGTAAATATCTTCATATAAAAACTAGACAGAATCAATCTCAGAAACTACTTTGTGATGTGTGCGTTCAACTCACAGAGTTTAACCTTCCTTTTCATAGAGCAGTTTGGAAACACTCTGTTTGTAAAATCTGCAACTGGATATTTGGACCTCTTTGATGCCTTCGCTGGAAACGGGATTTCTTCATATTATGCTGAACTGAAGAATTCTCAGTAGCTTCTTTGCGTTGAGGTTATTCAACTCACAGAGTTGTAACTTCCTTTAGATAGAGCAGGTTTGAAACCCTCTTTTTGTGGAATTTGCAAGTAGAGATTTGAAGCGATTTGAGGCCAATGGTAGAAAAGGAAATATCTTCGTATAAATACTAGACAGAATAATTCTCAGAAACTACATTCTGATGATTGCATTCAACTCACAGAGTTTAACTTTCTTTTCATAGAGCGGTTTGGAAATGCTGTCTTTGTAAAGTCTGCAAGTGGATATTTGGACCTCTTTGAGGCCTTCATTGGAAACGGCATTTCTTCATATAATGCTAAACAGAAGAATTCTCAGTAACTTCTTTGTGTTGTGTGTATTCAACTCACAGAGTTGGACCTTCCTTTAGACACAGCAGAGTTGATACACTCTTTCTTTGGAATTTGCAGATGGAGATTTCAAGCGCTTTGAGGTCAACAGTAGAAAATGAAATATCCTCGTATAACAAATAGACAGAATGATTCTCAGAAAATACTTTGTGATGTGTGCGTTCAACTCACAGAGTTTAACCTTTCTTTTCACAAAGCAGTGTGGAAACACTCTCTTTGTAAAATCTGCAAGTGGATATTTCGACCACTTTGAGGCCTTCGTTGGAAACGGGATTACTTCATATAATGCTAGACAGAAGAATTCTCAGTAACTTCTTTGTGTTGAGTGTATTCAACTCACAGACTTGAAGCTTAATTTACATAGAGCAGATTTGAAACACTCTTTTTGTGGAATTTGCAGGTACAGATTTCAAGCGCTTTGAGGCCAATGGTGGAAAAGGAAATATCTTTGTATAACAACTAGACAGAATCATTCTCAGAAACTACTTTGTGATGTGTGCCTTCAACTCACAGAATTTAACCTTTTTTTTCATAGAGCAGTTTGGAAAAACTCTGTTTGTAAAATCTGCAAGTGGATATTTGGACAGCTTTGAGGCCTTCGTTGGAAACGGGATTTCTTCATATAATGCTAAACAGAAGAATTCTCAGTAACTTATTTGTGTTCTGTGTATTGAACTTATAGAATTGAACGTTCTTTAGACAGAGCAGATTTGAACCACACTTTTGGTGGAATATGCAAGTGGAGATTTCAAGTCCTTTGTGGCCAATGGTTGAAATGGAAATATCTACGTATAAAAACTAGACAGCATCATTCTCAGAAACTAACTTGTGAAGTGTATGTTCAACTCACAGAGTTTAAACTTTCTTTTCACAGAGCAGATTGGAAACACTCTGTTTGTAAAATCTGCAAGTGGATATTTGTACCACTTTGACGCTTTCGTTGGGAAAGGGATTTCTTCATATAATGCTAGACAGAAGAATTCTCAGTAACTGCTTGGGGTTGCGTGTATTCAACACACAGAGTTGAATCTTCCTTTAGACCGAGCAGATTTGAAACACTATTTTTGTGGAATTTGCATGTGGAGA
The DNA here is from genome assembly GCF_029281585.2 of Gorilla gorilla gorilla. Lineage (NCBI taxonomy): Eukaryota > Metazoa > Chordata > Mammalia > Primates > Hominidae > Gorilla > Gorilla gorilla. The sequence continues at coordinate 108,600,159 of NC_073224.2, forward strand.
TTTCAAGCGCTTTGGGGCCAAATGCAGAAAAGGAAATATCTTTGTATAAAAACTACAGAGAATCATTCTCAGAAACCACTTTGTGATGTGTGCGTTCCAATCATGGAGTTTAACCTTTCTTTTCGTAGAGCAGTTTGGAAACACTCTGTTTGTAAAGGATGAAAGTGGATATTTGGACCTCTTTGAGGATTTCTTTGGAAACGGGATTTCTTCCTATAATGCTAGACAGAAGAATTCTCAGTAACTGCTTTGGGTTGCGTGTATTCAACTCACAGAGTTGCATCTTCATTTAGACAGAGCAGATTTGAAACCCTCTTTTTCTGGAATTTGCAAGTGGAGATTTCAAGCGCTTTAAGGCCAATTGTAGAAAAGGAAATATCTTCGTAAAAAAACTACAGAAAATCTTTCTCAGAAACTATTTGTAATGTGTGCATTCCACTCACAGAGTTTACCCTTTCATTTCATAGAGCAGTTTGGAAACACTCTGTTTGTAAAGTCTGCAAGTGCATATTTGGACCTCCTTGAGGATTTCTTTGGAAACGGGATTTCTTCATATAAGGCTAGACGAAGAATTCTCAGTAACTTCTTGGGGTTGCATGTATTCTACTCACAGAGTTGAACATTCCTTTAGAGAGAGCAGATTAGAAACACTCTTTTTGTGGAATTTGCAAGTGGAGATTTCAAGCGCTTTGGGGCCAATGGTAGAAAAGGAAATATCTTCAAATAAAAACTAGAGAGAATCTTTCTCAGAAACCGCTTTGTAATGTGTGCGTCCACCCACAGAGTTCAACATTTCTTTTCATACAGCATTTTGTAAACACTCTGTTTGTAAAGTCTGCAAGTGGATATTTGGATCTCTTTGAGGATTTCGTTGGAAACGGCATTTCTTAATATAATGCTAGAGAGAAGGATTCTCAGTAACTTCTTTGGGTTGCGTGTATTCAACTCACAGAGTTGACCCTTCCTTTAGACAGAGCAGATTAGAAACTCTCTTTTTGTGGAATTTGCAAGTGGAGATTTCAAGCGCTTTGGGGCCAATGGTAGAAAAGGAAATATCTTCGTATAAAAACCAGAGAGAATCATTCTCAGAAACCACATTGTGGTGTGTGTGTTCCACTCACAGAGTTTAACCATTCTTTTCATAGAGCAGTGTGGAAACACTCTGTTTGTAAACTCCGCAAGTGGATATTTGGACCCCTTTGTGGATTTCATTGGAAACGGGATTTCTTCATATAATGCAAGACAGAAGAATTCTCAGTAACATCTTTGGGTTGTATGGATTCATTTCAAAATGTTGAACCTTCGTTTAGACAGAGAAGATGTGAAGCACACTTTTTGTGGAATTTGCAAGTGGAGATTTCAAGGGCTTTGGGGCCAATGGTAGAAAAGGAAATATCTTCCTATAAATACTAGAGAGACTCATTCTCAGCAACCAATATGTGATGTGTGCGTTACACTCACCGAGTTTTACCTGTCTTTTTATAGGGCAGTTTGGAAACACTCTTTTTGTAAAATCTGCAAGTGGATATTTGGATCTCTTTGAGGGTTTCGTTGGAAACGGGATTTCTTCATATAATGCTAGACAGAAGAATTCTCAGTAAGTCCTTTGGGTAGCGTGTATTCAACTCACAGAGTTGAACTTTCCTTTAGACAGAGCAGATTAGAAACACTCTTTTTGTGGAATTTGTAAGTGGAGACTTCAAGCGCTTTGGGTCCAATGGTAGAAACGGAAATATCTTCGTATAAATACTTGAGAGAATCATTCTCAGCAACCACTATGTGATGTGTGCGTTACACTCACAGAGTTTAACCTGTCTTTTTATAGGGCAGTTTGGAAACACTCTTTTTGTAAAATCTGCAAGTGGATATTTGGATCTCTTTGAGGGTTTCGTTGGAAACGGGATTTCTTCATATAATGCTAGACAGAAGAATTCTCAGTAAGTCCTTTGGGTAGCGTGTATTCAACTCACAGAGTTGAACTTTCCTTTAGACAGAGCAGATTAGAAACACTCTTTTTGTGGAATTTGTAAGTGGAGACTTCAAGCACTTTGGGTCCAATGGTAGAAAAGGAAATATCTTCGTATAAAAACTAGAGAGAATCATTCTCAGAAACCACTTTGTGATGTGTGCGTTCCACTCACAGAGTTTAACCTTTCTTTTCATGGAGCAGTTTGGAGACACTCCGTTTGTAAAGTCTGCAAGTGGATATTTGAACCTCTTTGAGGATTTTTTGGAAACGGGAATTCTTCGTAGAATGCTAGACAGAAGAATTCTCAGTAACTTCTTTGGGTTGCATGTATTCTACCCACAGAGTTGAACATTCCTTTAGAGAGAGCAGATTAGAAACACTCTTTTTGTGGAATTTGCAAGTGGAGATTTCAAGCGCTTTGGGGCCAATGGTAGAAAAGGAAATAACTTCAAATAAAAACTAGAGAGAATCATTCTCACAAACGGCTTTGTGATGTGTGCATTCCACTCACACAGTTTAACATTTATTTCATAGAACAGTTTGGAAACACTCTGTTTTTAAATTCTGCAAGTGCATATTTGGACCTCTTTGAGGATTTCATTGGAAACGGGATTTCTTCATATAATGCTGGGAAGAGGGATTCTCAGTAACTTCTTTGTGTTGTGTGTGTTCAACTGACAGAGTTGGAACTTCCTTTAGACAGAGCAGATTAGAAACACTCTTTTTGTGGAATTTGTAAGTGGAGACTTCAAGCACTTTGGGTCCAATGGTAGAAAAGGAAATATCTTCGTATAAAAACTAGAGAGAATCATTCTCAGAAACCACTTTGTGATGTGTGCGTTCCACTCACAGAGTTTAACCATTCTTTTCATAGAGCAGTTTGGAAACACACTGTTTGTAATGCATGCAAGTGGATATTTGGACCTCTTTGAGGATTTCGTTGGAAACCGGATTTCTTCTTATAACGCTAGACAGAAGAATTCTCAGAAACTTCCTTGGGTTGTGTGTATTCAGCTCACAGGTTTGAACCTTCCTTTAGACAGAGCAGACTTGAAACACTGTTTTTGTTGAATTTCTAAGTGGAGATTTCAAGCACTTTGTGTCCAATGGTAGAGAAGGAAATATCTTCGTTTAAAAACTAGAGAGAATCATTCTCAGAAACGGCTTTGTGATGTGTGTGTTCCACTCACACAGTTTAACACTTCTTTTCATAGAGCAGTTTGGAAGCACTCTGTTTGTAAGGTCTGCAAGTGGATATTTGGACTTCTTGGAGGAATTCGTAGGAAACGGGATTTCTTCATATAATGCTAGACAGAAGAATTCTCAGTAACTTCTTTGGGTTGCGTGAATTTAACTCACAGAGTTGAACCTTCCTTTAGACAGAGCAGATTTGAAACACTCTTTTGTGGAATTTGCAAGTGGAGATTTCAAGCCCTTTGGGGCCAATGGCAGAAAAGGAAATATCTTCGTATAACAACTAGAGAGAAACATTCTCAGAAACCACTTAGTGACGTGTGCGTTCCACTCACAGAGTTTAACCTTTCTTTCATAGAGCAGTTTGGAAACACTCTCTTTTTAATGTCTGCAAGTGGATATTTGGACCTCTTTGAGGATTTCGTTGGAAACGGGATTTCTTCATATAATGCTAGACAGAAGAATTCTCGGTAACTTCTTTGGGTTGCGTGTATTCAACTCACAGAGCTGAACCTCCCTTTACAGAGAGCAGATGTGAAACAATCTTTTTCTGGAATTTGCTAGTGGAGATTTCAAGTGCTTTTGGACCAATGGTAGAAAAGGAAATATCTTCACATAAAAAGTAGAGAGAATCATTCTCAGAAACCACTTTGTGATGAGCGCGTTCCACTCACAGAGTTTAACCTTTCTATTCATAGAGCAGTTTGGAAACACTCTGTTTGATATGTCTGCAAGTGGATATTCGGACATCTTTGAGGATTTCTTTGGAAACGGGATTTCTTCATATAATGCTAGACAGAAGAATTCTCAGTAACTTCCTTGGGTTGTGTGTTTTCAGCTCACAGAGTTGAACCTTCCTTTAGACAGAGCAGATTTGAAACACACTTTTTGTGGAATTTGCAAGTGGAGATTTCTATCGCTTTGAGGCCAATGGTAGAAAAGGAAATATATTCGTATGAAAACTAGAGACAATCATTCTCAGAAAAGACTTTGTGATGTGTGCGTTCCACTCACTGAGTTTAACCTTTCTTTTCAGAGAGCAGTTTGGAAACACCCTGTTGGCAAAATCTGCAAGTGTATATTTGGACGTCTTTGAGGGTTTCGTTGGAAATGGGATTTATTCATATAATGCTAGACAGAAGAATTCTCAGTAACTGCTTTCGGTTGTGTGTATTCAGGTCACAGAGTTGAAATTTCTTTTAGACAGAGCAGATGTGAAACACTCTTTCTGTGGAATTTGCAAGTGGATATTTCAAGCCATTTGTAGCCAATGGTAGAAAAGGAAATATCTTCTTATAAATACTAGAGAGAATCATTCTCAGTAACCACTTTGTGATGTGTGCATTCCACCCACAGAGTTTAACCTTTCTTTTCATAGAGCACTTTGGAAACCCTCTGTTTGTAATGTCTGCAAGCGGATATTTGGACCTCTTTGAGGATTTCGTTGGAAACGGGATTTCTTCATCTAATGCTAGACAATAGAAGTCTCAGTAACTTCGTTGGGTGGCGTGTATTCAACTCAGAGAGTTGAACCTTCCTTTAGACAGAGTGGATTTGAAGCACTCTTTTTGTGGAATTTGCAATTGGAGATTTCAAGCACTTTTGGGGCCAATGGTAGATAAGGAAATATCTTCGTATAGAAATTAGAGAGGATCATTCTCAGAAACCACTTTGTGATGTGTGCGTTCCACTCACAGAGTTTAACCTTTCTTTTCACAGAGCAGTTTGGAAACACTCTGTTTGTAAAGCCTGCAAGTGGATATTTGGACCTCTTTGAGGATTTCATTGGAAATGGGATTTCTTCATTTAATGCTAGACAGAAGAATTCTCAGTAACTTCTTTGGGTTGCGTGTATTCAACTCACAGAGTTGAGCCTTCCTTTAGACAGAGCAGATTTGAAACACTCTTTTTGTGGAATTTGCAAGTGGAGATTTCAAGCGCTTTGGGGCCAATGGTAGAAAAGGAAACACCTTCGTATAAAAACTAGAGAGAATCACTCTCAGGAACCACTTTGTGATGTGTGCATTCCACTCACAGAGTTTAACCTTTCTTTTCATAGAGCAGTTTGGAAACACTCTGTTTGTAAAGCCTGCAAGTGGATATTTGGAACTCTTTGAGGATTTCGTTGGAAGCGGGATTTTTTCATAAAATGCTAGACAGAAGAATTCACAGTATCTACTTTTGGTTGCGTGTGTTCAACTCACTGAGTTGAACCTTACTTTAGACAGAGTAGGTTTGAAGCACACTTTTTGTTGAATTTGCAACTGGAGATTTCCAGCGCCTTGGGGCCAAAGGTAGATAACGAAATATCTTTGTATAAAAACTAGAGAGAATCATTCTCAGAAACCATTTTGTGATGTGTGCGTTCCACTCACAGAGTTTAACCTTTCTTTTCATAGAGCAGTTTGGAAACACTCTGTAGTGTCTGAAAGTGGATATTTGGACCTCTTTGAGTATTTCGTTGGAAACGGGGTTTCTTCATATAATGCTTGACAGAAGAATTCTCAGTAACTCTTTTGGGTTGAGTGTATTCAACTCACAGAGTTGAAACATCCTTTTGAGAGAGCAGATTTCAAACACTCTGTTTGTGGAATTTGCAAGTGGAGATTTCAAGTGCTTTGAGGCCAATGGTAGGAAACGGAATATCTTCGTATTAAAGCAAGACAGAATCATTCTCAGAAACCACTTTGTGATGTGTGCATTCCACTCACAGAGTTTTACCTTTGTTTTCATAGTGCTCTTTGGAAAAACTCTGTTTTTCAATTCTGCAATTGGATATTTGGACCACTTTGTGGATTTCGTTTGAAATGGGATTTCTTCATGTAAAGCTAGACAGAAGAATTCTTAGTAACTTCCTTGGGATGCGTGTATTCAACTCACAGAGTTGAAGCTTCCTTTAGACAGAGCAGATTTGAAACCCCCTTTTTGTGGAATTTGCAAGTGGAGATTTCAAGCGCTTTGGGGCCAATGGTAGAAAAGGAAATATCCTCATATAAAAACTAGAGAGAAGCATTCTCAGAAACCACTTTGTGATGTCTGCGTTCCGCTCACAGAGTTTAACCTTTCTTTTCATAGAGCAGTTTGGAAAAACTCTGTTTGTAAAGTCTGTAAGTGGATATTTGGAGCTCTTCGAGGATTTCGTTGGAAACGGTGTTTCTCCATATAATGCTAGACAGAAGAATTTTCAGAAACTCCTTTGTGTTTCTTGTATTCATCTCACAGAGTTGAACCTTCATTTGGAGAGAGCAGATTTGATACACTATTTTTGTGGAATTTGCAGGTGGAGATTTCAAGTGCTTTGAGTCAAATGGTAGGAAAGGAAATATCTTTGTATAAAAACTAGAGAGAATCATTCTCAGAAACTGCTTTGTGATGTGTGCGTTCCACTCACAGAGTTTAACCTTTCTTTTCATAGAGCAGTTTGGAAACACTCTGTTTGTAGAGTCTGCAAGTGGATATTTGGACCTCTTTGAGGATTTGATTGGAAACGGGATTTCTTCATGCAATGCTAGACACAAGAATTATCAGTAACTTCTTTTGGTTGTGAGTATTCAATTCACAGAGTTGAACTTCCTTTAGACAGAGCAGATTAGAAACTCTCTTTTTGTGGAATTTGCAAGTGGAGATTTCATGTGCTTTTGGGGCCAATGGTAGAAAGGGAAATATCTTCGTATAAAAACTAGAGAGAATCATTCTCAGAAACCACTTTGTGATATGTGCGTTCCACTCACAAAGTTTAACCTTTCTTTTCATAGAGCAGTTTGGAAACACTCTGTTTGTAAAGTCTGCAAATGGATATGTGGACCTCTTTGAGGATTTCGTTGTAAACGGGATTTCTTCATGTAATGCTAGACAGAAGAATTCTCAGTAACTTCTTTTGGTTGCGTGTATTCAACTCACAGATTTGAACCTTCCTTTAGAGAGAGAGGACTTGAAAAACTCTTTTTGTGGAATTTGCCAGTGGAGATTTCTAGCGATTTGGGGCCAATGGTAGAAAAGGTAATATCTTCGTATAAAAACTAGAGAGAATGATTCTCAGAAAACACTTTGTGATGTGTGTGTTCCACACACAGAGTTTAATCATTCTTTTCATAGAGCAGTTTGGATACACTCTGTTTGTAAAGTCTGCAAGTGAATATTTGGACCTTTTTGAGGATTTCGTTGGAAATGGGATTTCTTCATATAATGCTAGACGGAAAAATTCTCAGTAACTTCTTTGGGTTGTTTGTATTCATCTCACAGATTTGAACCTTGCTTTAGACAGAGCAGATTAGAAACACTCTTTTTGTGGAATTTGCAAGTGGAGATTTCAAGCGCTTTGGGGCCAATGGTAGAAAAGGAAATATCTTCGTATAAAAACTATAGAGAATCATTCTCAGAAACCACTTTGTGATGTGTGCGTTCCACTCACAGAGTTTAACTTTTCTTTTCATAGAGCAGTTTGGTAACACTCTGTTTGTTAAGTCTGCAAGTGGTTATTTGGACCTCGTTCACGATTTCGTAGGTAACGGGATTTCTTCATATAATGCTAGACAGAAGAATTCTCAGTAACTTCCTTGGGTTGTGTGTTTTCAACTCTCAGAGTTGAGCCATCATTTAGACAGAGCGGATTTGAAACACTCTTCTTTTGGAATACGCAAAATGAGATTTCAAGCGCTTTGTGGCCAAAGGTAGAAAAGGAAATATCTTCGTATAAAAACTAGAGAGAATCATTCTCAGAAGCCACTTTGTGATGTGTGCGTTCCACTCACAGACTTTAACCTTTCTTTTCATAGAGCCGTTTCAAAACACCCTCTTTGTAATGTCTGCCAGTGGATATTTGGACCTCTTTGAGGATTTCGTTGGAAACAGGATTTCTTCATATAATGCTAAACAGAAGAATTTTCAGTAACTTCTTTGGGTTGTGTGTATTCAACTCACAGAGATGAATCTTCGTTTAGACAGAGCACTTTTGAAACATTCTTTTTGTGGAATTTGCAAGCAGAGATTTCAAGCGCTTTGCAGCCAATGGTAGAAAAGGAAATATCTTCGTACAAAAACCAGACAGAATCGTTCTCAGAAACAGCCTTGTGACGTGAGCATTCAACTCACAGAGTTTAACCTTTCTTTTCTTAGAGCAGTTTGGAAAAACTCTGTAAATTCTGCAAGTGTATATTTAGACCTCTTTGATGCCTTCTTTGGAAACGGGATTTCTTCATACATTGCTAGACAGAAGAATTTTCAGTGACTTCTTTGTGTTGAGTATATTCAACTCACAGGGTTGAACCTTCCTTTACAGAGAGGCGATATGAAACATCCTTTTTGTGGAATTGGCTGGTGGAGATTTCATGCGCTTTGTGGCCAATGGTAGAAAAGGAAATATCTTCTTATAACTACTAGACACAATCATTCTCAGAAACTACTTTGTGATGTGTGCATTCCACTCATAGACTTTAACCTTTCTTTTCATAGAGCAGTTTGGAAACACTCTGTTTGTAAAGTCTGCAAGTGGATATTTGGGACTCTTTGAGTATTTCGTTGGAAACGGGATTTCTTCATTTAATGCTAGCAGAAGAAATATCAGTAACTTCTTTGGCTTGCGTGTAATCAACTCACAGAGTTGAACCTTCCTTTAGCCAGAGCAGATATGAAAAACCCTTTTAGTGGAATTTGCAAGCAGAGATTTCAAGAGAGTTGGGGTCAATGGTACAAAAGGAAATATCTTCATATAAAAACTGGAGAGAATCATTCTCAGAAACCAGTTTGTGATGTGTGCTTTCCACTCACAGAGTTTAACCTTTCTTTTCATAGTGTAGTTTGGAAACACTCTGTTTGAAAAGTCTGCAAGTGGATATTTGGACCTTTATGAGGATTACGTTGGAAACGGGATTTCTTCATATAATGCTAGGCTGAAGAATTCTGAGTAACTTCTTTGTGTTCTGGGTATTCAACTCACATAGTTGAAACTTTCTTTAGACAGAGCAGATTTGAAACACTCTTTTTGTGGAATTTGCAGATGGATATTTCAAGCGATTTGATGCCAATGGTAGAAAAGGAAATATCTTCGTATACAAACTAGACAGAATCATTCTCAGAAACTGCTTTGTGATATGTGCGTTCAACTCACAGAGTTTAACCTTTCTTTTCATAGAGCAGTTTGGAAACATTCTGATTGTCAATTCTGCAAGTGGATATTTGGACCTCTTTGATGCCTTCGTTGGAAACGGGATTTCTTCATACAATGCTAGACAGAAGAATTCTCAGTAACTTCTTTGTGTTCTGTGTATTCAACTCACAGAGTTGTACCTTCCTTTAGACAGAGCAGATTTGATACATTCCTTTTGTGGAATTTGCAGGTGGAGATTTCAAGCGCTTTGAGGAAAATGGTGGAAAAGGAAATATCTTGGTATAACAACTAGACAGAATCATTCTCATAAACTATTTTCTGATGTGGCCGTTCAACTCACAGAGTTTAACCTTTGTTTTCATAGAGCAGTTTGGAAACAGTCTCTTTGTAAAATCTGCAAGTGGATATTTGGACCTCTTTGAGGCCTTCGTTGGAAAAGGGATTTCTTCATGTAATGCTAGATAGAAGAATTCTCAGTAACTTCTTTGTGTTGTGTGTATTCAACTCACAGAGTTTAACCTTCCTTTAGAGAGAGGAGATTTGAAACACTCTTTTTGTGGAATTCGCAGGTGGAGTTTTCAAGCCCTTTGACGCCAATGGTAGAAAAGGAAATATCTTCTTATAAAAACTACACAGAATCATTCACAGACACTTTGTGATGTGTGTGTTCAACTCACAGAGTTTAACCTTTCTTTTCATAGAGCAGTTTGGAAACACTCTGTTTGTAAAGTCTGCAAGTGGATATTTTGACCTCTTTGAGGCCTTCGTTGGAAACGGGATTTCTTCATATAATGCTAGACAGAAGAATTCCCAGTAACTTCTTTGTGTTCTGTATATTCAACTCACAGAGTTGAACCTTCCTTTAGACGGAGCATATTTAAAACCCTCCTTTTGTGGAATTTGCAGGTGTAGATTTCAAGCACTTTGAGGCCAGGGGTAGAAAAGGAAATGTCTTCTTACAAAAACTAGACAGAATCATTCTCAGAAACTACCTTCTGATATGTGCATTCAACTCACAGAGTTTAACCTTCGTTTTCATAGAGCAGTTTGGAAACACTCTGTAAATTCGGCAAGTGGATATTTGGACCTCTTTGATGCCTTCGTTGGAAACAGGATTTCTACATAGAATGTTAGACAGAAGAATTGTCAGTAACTTCTTTGTTTTCTGTGTATTCAACACACAGAGATGTACTATCCTTTATACAGAGCAGATTGGATACATTCTTTTTGTGGAATTTGCAGTGGAGATTTCAAGGGCTTTCAGGCCAATGGTAGAAAAGGAAATATCTTGGTGTAACAACTAGACAGAATCTTTCTCAGAAACTACTTTGAGATGTGGGCTTTCAATTCACAGAGTTTCATCTTTCTTTTCATAGAGCAGTTTGGAAACACTCTGTTTGTAAAATCTGCAAGTGGATATTTGGACCTATTTGAGGATTTCGTTGGAAACGGGATTTCTTCATATAATGCTAGACAGAAGAATTCTTAGTAACTTCTTTGGGTTCTGTGTATTCAACTCACAGAATTGAACCTTCCTTTAGATAGAGCAGATTTGAAACACTCTTTTTTTGGAATTTGCAAGTGGAGATTTCAAGCCCTTAGAGGCCAATGGTAGAAAAGAAAATATCTTGTTATTACTAACAGAAAGAATCATTCTCAGAAACTACTTTGTGATGTGTGCGTTAAACTCACAGAGTTTAAACTTTCTTTTCCTAGTGCAGTTAGGAAACACTCTGTTTGCACATTCTGCAAGTAGATATTTCGACCTCTTTGAGACATTCGTTGGAAACGGGATTTCTTCATATAATGCTAAACAGAAGAATTCTCAGTAACTTCTTTGTATTCAGGGTATTCAACTCACAGAGTTGCACCTTCCTTTCGACAGAGCAGATTTCATACATTCTTTTTGTGGAATTTGCAGGGGGAGATTTCAAGCACTTTGAGGCCAATGGTAGAAAAGGAAATATCTTGGTATAACAACTATACAGAATCATTCTCAGCAACTGCTTTGTGATGTGTGCCATCAACTCACAGAGTTTAACCTTTCTTTTCATAGAGCAGTTTGGAAACATTATCTTTGTTAAATCTGCAAGTGGATATTTGGACCTCTTTGAGACCTTCGTTGGAAACGTGACTTCTTCATCTAATGCTAGACAGAAGAATTCTCAGTAACTTCTGTGTGTTCTGTGTATTCATCTCACAGAGTTGAAATTTCCTTTAGACAGAGCAGATTTGAAACACTCTTGTTGGAATTTGCAGATACAGATTTCAAGAGTTTTGAGGCCAATGGCAGAAAAGGATATATCTTCGTACAAAAGCAAGACAGAGTCATTCTCGGAAACTACATTGTGATGTGTGCATTCAACTCACAGAGTTTAACCTTCCTTTTCATAGACAGTTTGGAAACACTCCGTTTGTGAATTCTGCAAGTGGATATTTGGACCTCTTTGATGTCATGGTTGGAAAAGGGATTTCCTCATGCAATGCTGGACAGAAGAATTCTCAGTAACTTCTTTGGGTTGCTTATATTCAAATCACAGAGTTGAAACTTCTTTTACGCAGAGGAGATTTGAAACACTCTTTGAGTGGAATTTGCAGGTGGAAATTTCCAGCCCTTTGACGCCAGTGGTAGAAAAGGAAATATCTTCTTATAACAACTGGACAGAATTATTCACAGAAACTCCTTTGTGATGCGTGTGTTCAACTCTCAGAGTTTAACCTTTCTTTTCATAGAGCAGTTTGGAAACACTCTGTTTGTAAATTCTTCAAGTGGGTATTGGGAACTTTTTGAGGCCTTCGTTGGAAACGGGATTTCTTCATATAATGCTAAACAGAAGAATTCTCAGTAACTTCTTTGTGTTGTGTGTATTCAACACACAGAATTGAACCTTTCTTTCGACAGAGCAGATTCGAAACACTCTTTTGTCGAATTTGGAAGTGGAGATTTCAAGCACTTTGAGGCCAATCATAGAAAAGGAAATATCTTAATTTAAAAACTAGACAGAATCATTCTCAGAAACTACTGTGTGATGTGTGCATTCCACTCACAGAGTTTAACCTTTCTTTTAATAGAGCAGTTTGGAAACCCTCTGTTTTTAAAGTCCGCAAGTGGATATTTGGACCTCTTTAAGGCCTTCGTTTGAAAACGGATTTCTTCATATAGTGCTAGACAGAGAAATTCTCAGTAACTTCTTTGGGTTGTGTGTATTCAAATCACAGAGTTGAACCTTCCTTTAGACAGAGGATATTGGAAACACACTTTTTCTGGAATTTGTAGGTGGAGATTTCAAGAGCTTTGAGGCCAATGTTAGAAAAGGAAATATCTTCATATAAAACTAGACAGAATCATTCACAGAAACTATTCTGTGATGTGCGCATTCAGCTCACGGAGTTTAACCTTTCTTTTCATAGAGCAGTTTGGAAACACTCTGTTTGTAAAGTCTGCAAATGGATATGTGGACCTCTTTGAGGATTTCGTTGTAAACGGGATTTCTTCATGTAATGCTAGACAGAAGAATTCTCAGTAACTTCTTTTGGTTGCGTGTATTCAACTCACAGATTTGAACCTTCCTTTAGAGAGAGAGGACTTGAAAAACTCTTTTTGTGGAATTTGCCAGTGGAGATTTCTAGCGATTTGGGGCCAATGGTAGAAAAGGTAATATCTTCGTATAAAAACTAGAGAGAATGATTCTCAGAAAACACTTTGTGATGTGTGTGTTCCACACACAGAGTTTAATCATTCTTTTCATAGAGCAGTTTGGATACACTCTGTTTGTAAAGTCTGCAAGTGAATATTTGGACCTTTTTGAGGATTTCGTTGGAAATGGGATTTCTTCATATAATGCTAGACGGAAAAATTCTCAGTAACTTCTTTGGGTTGTTTGTATTCATCTCACAGATTTGAACCTTGCTTTAGACAGAGCAGATTAGAAACACTCTTTTTGTGGAATTTGCAAGTGGAGATTTCAAGCGCTTTGGGGCCAATGGTAGAAAAGGAAATATCTTCGTATAAAAACTATAGAGAATCATTCTCAGAAACCACTTTGTGATGTGTGCGTTCCACTCACAGAGTTTAACTTTTCTTTTCATAGAGCAGTTTGGTAACACTCTGTTTGTTAAGTCTGCAAGTGGTTATTTGGACCTCGTTCACGATTTCGTAGGTAACGGGATTTCTTCATATAATGCTAGACAGAAGAATTCTCAGTAACTTCCTTGGGTTGTGTGTTTTCAACTCTCAGAGTTGAGCCATCATTTAGACAGAGCGGATTTGAAACACTCTTCTTTTGGAATACGCAAAATGAGATTTCAAGCGCTTTGTGGCCAAAGGTAGAAAAGGAAATATCTTCGTATAAAAACTAGAGAGAATCATTCTCAGAAGCCACTTTGTGATGTGTGCGTTCCACTCACAGACTTTAACCTTTCTTTTCATAGAGCCGTTTCAAAACACCCTCTTTGTAATGTCTGCCAGTGGATATTTGGACCTCTTTGAGGATTTCGTTGGAAACAGGATTTCTTCATATAATGCTAAACAGAAGAATTTTCAGTAACTTCTTTGGGTTGTGTGTATTCAACTCACAGAGATGAATCTTCGTTTAGACAGAGCACTTTTGAAACATTCTTTTTGTGGAATTTGCAAGCAGAGATTTCAAGCGCTTTGCAGCCAATGGTAGAAAAGGAAATATCTTCGTACAAAAACCAGACAGAATCGTTCTCAGAAACAGCCTTGTGACGTGAGCATTCAACTCACAGAGTTTAACCTTTCTTTTCTTAGAGCAGTTTGGAAAAACTCTGTAAATTCTGCAAGTGTATATTTAGACCTCTTTGATGCCTTCTTTGGAAACGGGATTTCTTCATACATTGCTAGACAGAAGAATTTTCAGTGACTTCTTTGTGTTGAGTATATTCAACTCACAGGGTTGAACCTTCCTTTACAGAGAGGCGATATGAAACATCCTTTTTGTGGAATTGGCTGGTGGAGATTTCATGCGCTTTGTGGCCAATGGTAGAAAAGGAAATATCTTCTTATAACTACTAGACACAATCATTCTCAGAAACTACTTTGTGATGTGTGCATTCCACTCATAGACTTTAACCTTTCTTTTCATAGAGCAGTTTGGAAACACTCTGTTTGTAAAGTCTGCAAGTGGATATTTGGGACTCTTTGAGTATTTCGTTGGAAACGGGATTTCTTCATTTAATGCTAGCAGAAGAAATATCAGTAACTTCTTTGGCTTGCGTGTAATCAACTCACAGAGTTGAACCTTCCTTTAGCCAGAGCAGATATGAAAAACCCTTTTAGTGGAATTTGCAAGCAGAGATTTCAAGAGAGTTGGGGTCAATGGTACAAAAGGAAATATCTTCATATAAAAACTGGAGAGAATCATTCTCAGAAACCAGTTTGTGATGTGTGCTTTCCACTCACAGAGTTTAACCTTTCTTTTCATAGTGTAGTTTGGAAACACTCTGTTTGAAAAGTCTGCAAGTGGATATTTGGACCTTTATGAGGATTACGTTGGAAACGGGATTTCTTCATATAATGCTAGGCTGAAGAATTCTGAGTAACTTCTTTGTGTTCTGGGTATTCAACTCACATAGTTGAAACTTTCTTTAGACAGAGCAGATTTGAAACACTCTTTTTGTGGAATTTGCAGATGGATATTTCAAGCGATTTGATGCCAATGGTAGAAAAGGAAATATCTTCGTATACAAACTAGACAGAATCATTCTCAGAAACTGCTTTGTGATATGTGCGTTCAACTCACAGAGTTTAACCTTTCTTTTCATAGAGCAGTTTGGAAACATTCTGATTGTCAATTCTGCAAGTGGATATTTGGACCTCTTTGATGCCTTCGTTGGAAACGGGATTTCTTCATACAATGCTAGACAGAAGAATTCTCAGTAACTTCTTTGTGTTCTGTGTATTCAACTCACAGAGTTGTACCTTCCTTTAGACAGAGCAGATTTGATACATTCCTTTTGTGGAATTTGCAGGTGGAGATTTCAAGCGCTTTGAGGAAAATGGTGGAAAAGGAAATATCTTGGTATAACAACTAGACAGAATCATTCTCATAAACTATTTTCTGATGTGGCCGTTCAACTCACAGAGTTTAACCTTTGTTTTCATAGAGCAGTTTGGAAACAGTCTCTTTGTAAAATCTGCAAGTGGATATTTGGACCTCTTTGAGGCCTTCGTTGGAAAAGGGATTTCTTCATGTAATGCTAGATAGAAGAATTCTCAGTAACTTCTTTGTGTTGTGTGTATTCAACTCACAGAGTTTAACCTTCCTTTAGAGAGAGGAGATTTGAAACACTCTTTTTGTGGAATTCGCAGGTGGAGTTTTCAAGCCCTTTGACGCCAATGGTAGAAAAGGAAATATCTTCTTATAAAAACTACACAGAATCATTCACAGACACTTTGTGATGTGTGTGTTCAACTCACAGAGTTTAACCTTTCTTTTCATAGAGCAGTTTGGAAACACTCTGTTTGTAAAGTCTGCAAGTGGATATTTTGACCTCTTTGAGGCCTTCGTTGGAAACGGGATTTCTTCATATAATGCTAGACAGAAGAATTCCCAGTAACTTCTTTGTGTTCTGTATATTCAACTCACAGAGTTGAACCTTCCTTTAGACGGAGCATATTTAAAACCCTCCTTTTGTGGAATTTGCAGGTGTAGATTTCAAGCACTTTGAGGCCAGGGGTAGAAAAGGAAATGTCTTCTTACAAAAACTAGACAGAATCATTCTCAGAAACTACCTTCTGATATGTGCATTCAACTCACAGAGTTTAACCTTCGTTTTCATAGAGCAGTTTGGAAACACTCTGTAAATTCGGCAAGTGGATATTTGGACCTCTTTGATGCCTTCGTTGGAAACAGGATTTCTACATAGAATGTTAGACAGAAGAATTGTCAGTAACTTCTTTGTTTTCTGTGTATTCAACACACAGAGATGTACTATCCTTTATACAGAGCAGATTGGATACATTCTTTTTGTGGAATTTGCAGTGGAGATTTCAAGGGCTTTCAGGCCAATGGTAGAAAAGGAAATATCTTGGTGTAACAACTAGACAGAATCTTTCTCAGAAACTACTTTGAGATGTGGGCTTTCAATTCACAGAGTTTCATCTTTCTTTTCATAGAGCAGTTTGGAAACACTCTGTTTGTAAAATCTGCAAGTGGATATTTGGACCTATTTGAGGATTTCGTTGGAAACGGGATTTCTTCATATAATGCTAGACAGAAGAATTCTTAGTAACTTCTTTGGGTTCTGTGTATTCAACTCACAGAATTGAACCTTCCTTTAGATAGAGCAGATTTGAAACACTCTTTTTTTGGAATTTGCAAGTGGAGATTTCAAGCCCTTAGAGGCCAATGGTAGAAAAGAAAATATCTTGTTATTACTAACAGAAAGAATCATTCTCAGAAACTACTTTGTGATGTGTGCGTTAAACTCACAGAGTTTAAACTTTCTTTTCCTAGTGCAGTTAGGAAACACTCTGTTTGCACATTCTGCAAGTAGATATTTCGACCTCTTTGAGACATTCGTTGGAAACGGGATTTCTTCATATAATGCTAAACAGAAGAATTCTCAGTAACTTCTTTGTATTCAGGGTATTCAACTCACAGAGTTGCACCTTCCTTTCGACAGAGCAGATTTCATACATTCTTTTTGTGGAATTTGCAGGGGGAGATTTCAAGCACTTTGAGGCCAATGGTAGAAAAGGAAATATCTTGGTATAACAACTATACAGAATCATTCTCAGCAACTGCTTTGTGATGTGTGCCATCAACTCACAGAGTTTAACCTTTCTTTTCATAGAGCAGTTTGGAAACATTATCTTTGTTAAATCTGCAAGTGGATATTTGGACCTCTTTGAGACCTTCGTTGGAAACGTGACTTCTTCATCTAATGCTAGACAGAAGAATTCTCAGTAACTTCTGTGTGTTCTGTGTATTCATCTCACAGAGTTGAAATTTCCTTTAGACAGAGCAGATTTGAAACACTCTTGTTGGAATTTGCAGATACAGATTTCAAGAGTTTTGAGGCCAATGGCAGAAAAGGATATATCTTCGTACAAAAGCAAGACAGAGTCATTCTCGGAAACTACATTGTGATGTGTGCATTCAACTCACAGAGTTTAACCTTCCTTTTCATAGACAGTTTGGAAACACTCCGTTTGTGAATTCTGCAAGTGGATATTTGGACCTCTTTGATGTCATGGTTGGAAAAGGGATTTCCTCATGCAATGCTGGACAGAAGAATTCTCAGTAACTTCTTTGGGTTGCTTATATTCAAATCACAGAGTTGAAACTTCTTTTACGCAGAGGAGATTTGAAACACTCTTTGAGTGGAATTTGCAGGTGGAAATTTCCAGCCCTTTGACGCCAGTGGTAGAAAAGGAAATATCTTCTTATAACAACTGGACAGAATTATTCACAGAAACTCCTTTGTGATGCGTGTGTTCAACTCTCAGAGTTTAACCTTTCTTTTCATAGAGCAGTTTGGAAACACTCTGTTTGTAAATTCTTCAAGTGGGTATTGGGAACTTTTTGAGGCCTTCGTTGGAAACGGGATTTCTTCATATAATGCTAAACAGAAGAATTCTCAGTAACTTCTTTGTGTTGTGTGTATTCAACACACAGAATTGAACC
The DNA here is from genome assembly GCF_029281585.2 of Gorilla gorilla gorilla. Lineage (NCBI taxonomy): Eukaryota > Metazoa > Chordata > Mammalia > Primates > Hominidae > Gorilla > Gorilla gorilla. The sequence goes on from NC_073224.2 coordinate 108,618,079, forward strand.
TTTCTTTCGACAGAGCAGATTCGAAACACTCTTTTGTCGAATTTGGAAGTGGAGATTTCAAGCACTTTGAGGCCAATCATAGAAAAGGAAATATCTTAATTTAAAAACTAGACAGAATCATTCTCAGAAACTACTGTGTGATGTGTGCATTCCACTCACAGAGTTTAACCTTTCTTTTAATAGAGCAGTTTGGAAACCCTCTGTTTTTAAAGTCCGCAAGTGGATATTTGGACCTCTTTAAGGCCTTCGTTTGAAAACGGATTTCTTCATATAGTGCTAGACAGAGAAATTCTCAGTAACTTCTTTGGGTTGTGTGTATTCAAATCACAGAGTTGAACCTTCCTTTAGACAGAGGATATTGGAAACACACTTTTTCTGGAATTTGTAGGTGGAGATTTCAAGAGCTTTGAGGCCAATGTTAGAAAAGGAAATATCTTCATATAAAACTAGACAGAATCATTCACAGAAACTATTCTGTGATGTGCGCATTCAGCTCACGGAGTTTAACCTTTCTTTTCATAGAGCAGTTTGGAAACACTCTGTTTGTAAAGTCTGCAGGCAGATATTTGGCCCTTTTTGAGGCTTTCGTTGGAAGCGGGATTTCTTCATATAATGCTAGACAGAAGAATTCTCAGTAACTTCTTTGTGTTGTGTCTATTCAACACACAGAGTTGAACGTTCTTTTAGACCAAGCCGATTCGAAACACTCTTTTTGTGGAATTTGCAGTTGGAGCATTCAAGCGCTTAGAGGGCAATGGTAGAAAAGCAAATATCTTCATATAAAAACTAGAAAGAAGCATTCACAGAAACTACTTTGTGATGTGTGTGTTCAACTCACAGAGTTTAACCTTTCTTTTCATAGAGCAGTTTGGAAATACTCTGTTTGTAAAGTCTGCAAGTGGATATTTAGACCTCTTTGAGGATTTCCTTGGAAAAGGGATTTCTTCATATAATGCTGGACAGAAGAATTCTCAGTAACGTCTTTGGGTTGTGTGTATTCAACTGACGGATTTGAACCTTCCTTTAGACAGAGCAGATTTGAAACACTCTTTTTGTGGAATTTCCAGGTGGAGATTTACAGCGCTTTGAGGCCAATGGAAGAAAAGGAAATATCTTCGTATAAAAACTACACAGAATCTTTCTCAGAATCCACTTGTGATGTGTGTGTTCAACTCACAGAGTTTAACCTTTCTTTTCATAGAGCAATTTGGAAACACTCTGATTGTAAAGTCTGCAAGTGGATATTTGGAGCTGTTTGGGGCCTTCGTTGGAAACGGGATTTCTTCATATAATGCTAAACAGAAGAGTTCTCAGTAACTTCTTTGTGTTGTGTGTATTCAACTCACAGATTTGATCCTTGCTTTAGAGAGAGCAGATTCGAAGCACTCTTTTTGTGGAATTTGGAAGTGGAGATTTCAAGCGCTTTGAGGCCAATCGTAGAAAAGGAAACATCTTAATTTACAAACTAGACAGAATCATTCTCATAAACTACTTTGTGAGGCGTGCGTTCCACTCACAGAATTTAACCTTTCTTTTCATACAGCAGTTTGGAAACACTCTGTTTGTAAAGTCTGCAAGTGGATATTAGAACCTCTTTGAGGCATTCGTTGGAAATGGGATTTCTTCATATAGTGCTACACAGAGGAATTCTCAGTAACTTCTTTGGGTTGTGTGTATTCCACTCACAGAGCTGAACTTTCCTTTAGACAGAGGATATTGGAAACACTTTTTGTGGAATTTGCAGGTGGAGATTTCAAGCGCTTTGAGGCCAATTGTAGAAAAGGAAATATCTTCATATAAAAATTAGAAAGAATCATTCTCAGAAACTATTGTGTGATGTGTGCATTCAACTCACGGAGTTTAACCTTTCTTTTCATAGAGCAGTTTGGAAACACTCTGTTTGTGAAGTCTGCAAGCGGATATTTGGACCTTTTTGAGGCCTTCGTTGGAAGCGGGATTTCTTCATGTAATGCTAGACAGAAGAATTACCAGTAACTTCTTTGTGTTGTGTCTATTCAACTCACAGAGTTGAACCTTCTTTTAGACAGAGCAGATTCGAAACACTCTTTTTGTGGAATTTGCAGGAGGAGCATTCAAGCGCTTTGAAGGCAATGGTAGAAAAGGAAATATCTTCATATAAAAATTAGACAGAAGCATTCTCAGAAACAACTTTGTGATGTGTGCGCTCAACTCACAGACTTTAATCTTTATTTTCACAGAGCAGTTTGGAAACACTCGGTTTGTAAAGTCTGCAAGTGGATATTTGGACCTCTTTGAGAATTTCGTTGGAAACGGGATATCTTCATATAATGCTAGACAGAAGAATTCTCAGTAACTTCTTTGGGCTGTGTGTATTGAAGTCACAGAGTTGTACCTTCCTTTAGAAAGATCACTTTAGAAACACTCTTTTTTGGAATTCGCTGGTGGACATATCAAGCACTTTGAGGCCAATGGAAGAAAAGGAAATATCTTCGTATAGAACTAGACAGAATCATTCTCAGAAACCACTTTGTGATGTGTGCATTCAACTCACAGGGTTTAACCTTTCTTTTCGTAGAGCAGTGTGGAAACACTCTGATTGTAAAATCTGCAAGTGGATATTTGGACCTCTTTGTGGCCTTTGTTGGAAACGGGATTTCTTCATAAAATGCTAAACAGAATAATTCTCAGTAACTTGTTTGTGTTGTGTGTATTCAACTCACAGAGTTGAACCTTCCTTTAGACAGAACAGATTCGAAACACTCCTTTTGTGGAATTTGGAAGTGGAGATTTCAAGCGCTTTGAGGCCAATCGTAGAAAGGAAATATCTTAATTTAAAAACTAGACAGAATTATTCTCAGAAACTACTTTGGGAGGTGTGCGTTCCACTCACAGAGTTTAACCTTTCTTTTCATACAGCAGTTTGGAAACACTCTGTTTGTAAAGAATACAGGTGGATATTTGGACCTCTTTGGGGCCTTTGTTGGAAACGGGATTTTTTCAAATAGTGCTAGACAGAGGAATTCTCAGTACCTTCTTTGGGCTGTGTGTATTCAACTCACAGAGTTGAACCTTCCTTTAGACAGAGGATATTGGAAACACTCTTTTTCTGGAATTTGCAGGGGGAGATTTCAAGCGCTTTGAGGCCAATCGTAGAAAGGAAATATCTTAATTTAAAAACTAGACAGATTCATTCTCAGAAACTACTGTGTGATGTGTGTGTTCCACTCACAGAGTTTAACCTTTCTTTTCATAGAGCAGTTTGGAAACACTCTGTTTGTGATGTCTGGAAGTGGATATCTGCACCTCTTTGAGGCCTTCGTTGGAAATCGGATTTCTTCATATAGTGCTAGACAGAGGAATTCTCAGTAACTTCTTTGGGTTGTGTGTATTCAACACACAGAGTTGAACCTTCCTTTAGACAGAGCAGATTTGAAGCACTCTTTTTGTGGAATTTGCAGGTGGAGATTACATGCGCTTTGAGGCCAATGGAAGAAAAGGAAATATCTTCGTATAAAAACCAGACAGAAACATTCTCAGAAACCACTTTGTGATGTGAGCGTTTAACTCACAAAGTTTAACCTTTCTTTTCATAGAGCAGTGTGGAAACACTCTGGTTGTAAAGTTTGCAAGTGGATATTTGGACCTTTTTGAGGCCTTCATTGGAAAAGGGATTTCTTCATATAATGCTAAACAGAAGAATTCTCAGTAACTTCTTTGTGTTGTGTGTATTCAACTCACTGTGTTGAACCTTCCTTTAGACAGAGCAGATTCGAAACACTCTTTTTTGTGGAGTGTGGAAGTGGAGATTTCAAGCGCTTTGAGGCCAATCGTAGAAAAGGACATATCTTAATTTACAAACTAGACAGAATCATTCTGAGAAACTACTGTGTGATGTGTGTGTTCCACTCAGAGTGTTTAACCGTTGTTTTCAGAGAGCAGTTTGGAAACACTCTGTTTGTAAAGTCTGCTAGTGGATATTTGGACCTCTTTGAGGATTTTGTTGGAAACGGGATTTCTTCATATACTGCTAGATAGAGGAATTCTCAGTAACTTCCTTGGGTTGTGTGTATTCAACTCACAGAGTTGAACCTTCCTTTAGACAGAGGATATCGGAAACACTCTATTTTTGGAAGTTGCAGGTGGGGATTTCATGCTCTTTGAGGCCAATGGTGGAAAAGGAAATATCTTCGTATAAAAACTAGACAGAATCATTCTCAGAAACCACTTTGTGATGTGTGCATTCAACTCACAGAGTTTAACCTTTCTTTTCATAGAGCATTGTGGAAACACTCTGGTTCTAAAGTCTGCAAGTGAATATTTGGACCTCTTTGAGGCCGTCATTGGAAACGGGATTTCTTCATATAATGCTAAACAGAAGAATTCTCAGTAACTTCTTTGTGTTGTGTGTATTCAACACACAGAGTTGAACCTTCCTTTAGATGGAGCAGATTTAAAACACTCGTTTTGTGGAATTTGGAATTGGAGATTTCAACTGCTTTGAGGCCAATTTTACAAAATGAAATATCTTAATTTAAAAACTAGACAGAATCATTCTCTGAAACTACTGTGTGACGTGTGCATTCCACTCACAGAGTTTAACCTTTCTTTTCATAGAGCAGTTTTGAAACACTCTGTTTGTGATGTCTGGAAGTGGATATTTGGACCTCTTTGAGGCCTTCGTTGGAAACGGGATTTGTTCATATAATGCTTCCCGGAAGAATTCTCAGTAACTTCTTTTGTGTTGTGTGTATTCAACTCACAGAGTTGAACCTTCTTTTAGACAGAGCTGATTCGAAACACTCTTTTTTTGGAATTTGCTGGTGGAGCATTCAAGCGATTTGAGGGCAATGGTAGAAAAGGAAATATCCTTCTATAGAAACTAGACAGAAGCATTCTGAGAAACTACATTGTCATGTGTGGGTTCAACTCACAGAGTTTAACCTTTCTTTTCATAGAGCACTTTGGAAACACTCTGTTTGTAAAGTCTGCAAGAGGATATTTGGACCTCTTTGAGGATTTCGTTGGAAACGGGATTTCTTCATATAATGCTGGACAGAAGAATTCTCAGTAACTTCTTTGTGTTGTGTGTATTCAGCTCACAGAGTTAAACCTTAATTTAGACAGAGCAGATTCGAAACACTCTTTTTGTGGAATTTGGAAGTGGAGATTTCAAGGGCTTTGATACCAATCGTAGAAAAGGAAGTATCTTAATTAAAAAACTAGACAGAATCATTCACAGAAACTTCTGTGTGATGTGTGTGTTCCACTCACGGATTTTAACCTTCCTTTTCATAGAGCAGTTTGGAAACACTATATTTGTAAAGTCTGCAAGCGAATATTTGGACCTGTTTTAGGCCTCCGTTGGAAGTGGGATTTCTTCATATAATGCTAGACAGAAGAATTCTCAGTAACTTCTTTGTGTTGTGTGTATTCAACTCACAGAGTTGAACCTTCCTTTAGACAGAGCAGATTTGAATCACTCTTTTTGTGGAATTTGGAAGTGGAGATTTCAAGCCCTTTGTGGCCAATCATAGAAAAGGAAATATCTTAATTTAAAAACCAGACAGAATCATTCTCAGAAACTACTGTGTGATGGGTGTGTTCCACTCACAGATCTTAACCTTTCTTTTCATAGAGCCATTTGGAAACTCTCTGTTTGTAAAGTCTGCAAGTGTATATTTCCACCTCTTTTAGGCCTTCGTTTGGAAAGGGATTTCTTCATATACTTCTAGACAGAGGGATTCTCAGTATCTTCTCTGGGTTGTGTGTATTCAACACACAGAGTTGAGCCTTCCTTTACACAGAGGATATTGGAAACACTCTTTTTCTGGAATTTTCAGGTGGAGTATTCTAGCACTTTGAGGCCAATGGTAGAAAAGGAAATATCTTCTTATAAAAACTAGAAAGAATCATTCTCAGAAACTATTGTGTGATGTGTGCATTCAACTCATAGAGTTTAACCTTTCTTTTCATAGAGCAGTTTGGAAACACTCTGTTTGTAAAGTCTGCAAGCGGATATTTGGACCTTTTTGAGGCCTTCGTTGGAAGTGCGATTTCTTCATATAATGCTAGACAGAAGAATTCTCAGTAACTTCTTTGTGTTGTGTCTATTCAACTCACAGAGTTGAAACTTCTTTAGACAGAGCAGATTCGAAACACCCTTTTTGTGGAATTTGCAAGTGGATAGTTCAAGCGCTTTGGGGCCAATGGTAGAAAAGGAAATATCTTCGTATAAAAACTAGAGAGAATCATTCTCAGAAACCACTTTGTGATGTGTGCGTTCCACTCACAGAGTTTAACCTTTCCTTTCATAGAGCAGTGTGGAAACACTCTGACTGTAAAGTCTGCAAGTGGATATTTGGACCTCTTTGAGGCCTTCGTTGGAAGTGGATTTCTACATATAATGCTAAACAGAAGAATTCTCAGTAACTTCTTTGAGTTGTGTCTATTCAACTCACAGAGTTGAACCTTCCTTTAGACAGAGCAGATTCGAAACACTCTTTTTGTGGAATTTGGAAGTGGAGATTTCAAGTGCTTTGAGGCCAACGGTGGAAAAGGACATATCTTCATTTAAAAACTAGACAGAATCATTCTCAGAAACTACTGTGTGATATCTGCGTTCCACTCACAGAGCTTAACCTTTCTTTTCATACAGCCGTTTTGAAACACTCTGTTTGTAAAGCCTGCAAGTGGATATTTGGACCTCTTTCAGGCCTTCATTGGAAACGGGATTTCTTCAAATAGTGCTAGACAGAGGAATTCTCAGTAACTTCTTTGGGATGTGTGTATTCAACTCACAGAGTTGAACCTTCCTTTAGACAGAGGATATTGGAAACAGTCTTTTTCTGGAAGTTGCAGGTGGGGATTTCAAGCAGTTTGAGGCCAATGGTAGAAAAGGAAACATCTTCGTATAAAAACTAGACAGAAGCATTCTCAGAAGCTACTTTGTGATGTGTGCGTTCAACTCACGGAGTTTAACCCTTCTTTTCATAGAGCAGTTTGGAAACACTCTGTTTGTGAAGTCTGCAAGGGGATATTTGGACCTTTTTGAGGTCTTCGTTGGAAGCGGGATTTCTTCATGTAATGCTAAACAGAAGAATTCTCAGTAACTTCTTTGTGTTGTGTGTATTCAACTCACAGAGTTGAACCTTCCTTTAGACAGAGCAGATTCGAAACACTCTTTTTGTGGAGTGTGGAAGTGGAGATTTCAAGCGCTTTGAGGCCAATTGTAGAAAATGAAATATCTTAATTTAAAAACTAGACAGAATCATTCTCTGAAACTACTGTGTGACGTGTGCATCCCACTCAGAGGGTTTAACCGTTGTTTTCAGAGAGCAGTTTGGAAACACTCTGTTTGTAAAGTCTGCTAGTGGATATTTGGACCTCTTTGAGGATTTTGTTGGAAACGGGATTTCTTCATCTAATGCTTCACGGAAGAATTCTCAGTAACTTCTTTTGTGCTTTGTGTATTCAACTCACAGAGCTGAACCTTCTTTTAGACATAGCCGATTCGAAACACTCTTTTTTTGGAATTTGCTGGTGGAGCATTCAAGCGATTTGAGGGCAATGGTAGAAAAGGAAATATCCTTCTATGGAAACTAGACAGAAGCATTCTGAGAAACTACTTTGTCATGTGTGGGTTCAACTGACAGAGTTTAACCTTTCTTTTCATAGAGCACTTTGGAAACACTCTGTTTGTAAAGTCTGCAAGAGGATATTTGGACCTCTTTGAGGATTTCGTTGGAAACGGGATTTCTTCATATAATGCTAGACAGAAGAATTCTCAGTAACTTCTTTGTGTTGTGTGTATTCAACTCACAGAGATAAACCTTAATTTAGACAGAGCAGATTCGAAACAGTCTTTTTGTGGAATTTGGAAGTGGAGATTTCAAGCGCTTTGAGGCCAATCGTAGAAAAGGAAACATCTTAATTTACAAACTAGACAGAATCATTCTCATAAACTACTTTGTGAGGCGTGCGTTCCACTCACAGAATTTAACCTTTCTTTTCATACAGCAGTTTGGAAACACTCTGTTTGTAAAGTCTGCAAGTGGATATTAGAACCTCTTTGAGGCATTCGTTGGAAATGGGATTTCTTCATATAGTGCTACACAGAGGAATTCTCAGTAACTTCTTTGGGTTGTGTGTATTCCACTCACAGAGCTGAACTTTCCTTTAGACAGAGGATATTGAAAACACTTTTTGTGGAATTTGCAGGTGGAGATTTCAAGCGCTTTGAGGCCAATTGTAGAAAAGGAAATATCTTCATATAAAAATTAGAAAGAATCATTCTCAGAAACTATTGTGTGATGTGTGCATTCAACTCACGGAGTTTAACCTTTCTTTTCATAGAGCAGTTTGGAAACACTCTGTTTGTGAAGTCTGCAAGCGGATATTTGGACCTTTTTGAGGCCTTCGTTGGAAGCGGGATTTCTTCATGTAATGCTAGACAGAAGAATTACCAGTAACTTCTTTGTGTTGTGTCTATTCAACTCACAGAGTTGAACCTTCTTTTAGACAGAGCAGATTCGAAACACTCTTTTTGTGGAATTTGCAGGAGGAGCATTCAAGCGCTTTGAAGGCAATGGTAGAAAAGGAAATATCTTCATATAAAAATTAGACAGAAGCATTCTCAGAAACAACTTTGTGATGTGTGCGCTCAACTCACAGACTTTAATCTTTATTTTCACAGAGCAGTTTGGAAACACTCGGTTTGTAAAGTCTGCAAGTGGATATTTGGACCTCTTTGAGAATTTCGTTGGAAACGAGATATCTTCATATAATGCTAGACAGAAGAATTCTCAGTAACTTCTTTGGGCTGTGTGTATTGAAGTCACAGAGTTGTACCTTCCTTTAGAAAGATCACTTTAGAAACACTCTTTTTTGGAATTCGCTGGTGGACATATCAAGCACTTTGAGGCCAATGGAAGAAAAGGAAATATCTTCGTATAGAACTAGACAGAATCATTCTCAGAAACCACTTTGTGATGTGTGCATTCAACTCACAGGGTTTAACCTTTCTTTTCGTAGAGCAGTGTGGAAACACTCTGATTGTAAAATCTGCAAGTGGATATTTGGACCTCTTTGTGGCCTTTGTTGGAAACGGGATTTCTTCATAAAATGCTAAACAGAAGAATTCTCAGTAACTTGTTTGTGTTGTGTGTATTCAACTCACAGAGATGAACCTTCCTTTAGACAGAACAGATTCGAAACACTCCTTTTGTGGAATTTGGAAGTGGAGATTTCAAGCGCTTTGAGGCCAATCGTAGAAAGGAAATATCTTAATTTAAAAACTAGACAGAATTATTCTCAGAAACTACTTTGGGAGGTGTGCGTTCCACTCACAGAGTTTAACCTTTCTTTTCATACAGCAGTTTGGAAACACTCTGTTTGTAAAGAATACAAGTGGATATTTGGACCTCTTTGAGGCCTTTGTTGGAAACGGGATTTTTTCAAAAAGTGCTAGACAGAGGAATTCTCAGTACCTTCTTTGGGCTGTGTGTATTCAACTCACAGAGTTGAACCTTCCTTTAGACAGAGGATATTGGAAACACTCTTTTTCTGGAATTTGCAGGGGGAGATTTCAAGCGCTTTGAGGCCAATCGTAGAAAGGAAATATCTTAATTTAAAAACTAGACAGATTCATTCTCAGAAACTACTGTGTGATGTGTGTGTTCCACTCACAGAGTTTAACCTTTCTTTTCATAGAGCAGTTTGGAAACACTCTGTTTGTGATGTCTGGAAGTGGATATCTGCACCTCTTTGAGGCCTTCGTTGGAAATCGGATTTCTTCATATAGTGCTAGACAGAGGAATTCTCAGTAACTTCTTTGGGTTGTGTGTATTCAACACACAGAGTTGAACCTTCCTTTAGACAGAGCAGATTTGAAGCACTCTTTTTGTGGAATTTGCAGGTGGAGATTACATGCGCTTTGAGGCCAATGGAAGAAAAGGAAATATCTTCGTATAAAAACCAGACAGAAACATTCTCAGAAACCACTTTGTGATGTGAGCGTTTAACTCACAAAGTTTAACCTTTCTTTTCATAGAGCAGTGTGGAAACACTCTGGTTGTAAAGTTTGCAAGTGGATATTTGGACCTTTTTGAGGCCTTCATTGGAAAAGGGATTTCTTCATATAATGCTAAACAGAAGAATTCTCAGTAACTTCTTTGTGTTGTGTGTATTCAACTCACTGTGTTGAACCTTCCTTTAGACAGAGCAGATTCGAAACACTCTTTTTTGTGGAGTGTGGAAGTGGAGATTTCAAGCGCTTTGAGGCCAATCGTAGAAAAGGACATATCTTAATTTACAAACTAGACAGAATCATTCTGAGAAACTACTGTGTGATGTGTGTGTTCCACTCAGAGTGTTTAACCGTTGTTTTCAGAGAGCAGTTTGGAAACACTCTGTTTGTAAAGTCTGCTAGTGGATATTTGGACCTCTTTGAGGATTTTGTTGGAAACGGGATTTCTTCATATACTGCTAGATAGAGGAATTCTCAGTAACTTCCTTGGGTTGTGTGTATTCAACTCACAGAGTTGAACCTTCCTTTAGACAGAGGATATCGGAAACACTCTATTTTTGGAAGTTGCAGGTGGGGATTTCATGCTCTTTGAGGCCAATGGTGGAAAAGGAAATATCTTCGTATAAAAACTAGACAGAATCATTCTCAGAAACCACTTTGTGATGTGTGCATTCAACTCACAGAGTTTAACCTTTCTTTTCATAGAGCATTGTGGAAACACTCTGGTTCTAAAGTCTGCAAGTGAATATTTGGACCTCTTTGAGGCCGTCATTGGAAACGGGATTTCTTCATATAATGCTAAACAGAAGAATTCTCAGTAACTTCTTTGTGTTGTGTGTATTCAACACACAGAGTTGAACCTTCCTTTAGACGGAGCAGATTTGAAACACTCGTTTTGTGGAATTTGGAATTGGAGATTTCAACTGCTTTGAGGCCAATTTTACAAAATGAAATATCTCAATTTAAAAACTAGACAGAATCATTCTCTGAAACTACTGTGTGACGTGTGCATTCCACTCACAGAGTTTAACCTTTCTTTTCATAGAGCAGTTTTGAAACACTCTGTTTGTGATGTCTGGAAGTGGATATTTGGACCTCTTTGAGGCCTTCGTTGGAAACGGGATTTGTTCATATAATGCTTCCCGGAAGAATTCTCAGTAACTTCTTTTGTGTTGTGTGTATTCAACTCACAGAGTTGAACCTTCTTTTAGACAGAGCCGATTCGAAACACTCTTTTTTTGGAATTTGCTGGTGGAGCATTCAAGCGATTTGAGGGCAATGGTAGAAAAGGAAATATCCTTCTATAGAAACTAGACAGAAGCATTCTGAGAAACTACATTGTCATGTGTGGGTTCAACTCACAGAGTTTAACCTTTCTTTTCATAGAGCACTTTGGAAACACTCTGTTTGTAAAGTCTGCAAGAGGATATTTGGACCTCTTTGAGGATTTCGTTGGAAACGGGATTTCTTCATATAATGCTGGACAGAAGAATTCTCAGTAACTTCTTTGTGTTGTGTGTATTCAGCTCACAGAGTTAAACCTTAATTTAGACAGAGCAGATTCGAAACACTCTTTTTGTGGAATTTGGAAGTGGAGATTTCAAGGGCTTTGATACCAATCGTAGAAAAGGAAGTATCTTAATTAAAAAACTAGACAGAATCATTCACAGAAACTTCTGTGTGATGTGTGTGTTCCACTCACGGATTTTAACCTTCCTTTTCATAGAGCAGTTTGGAAACACTATATTTGTAAAGTCTGCAAGCGAATATTTGGACCTGTTTTAGGCCTCCGTTGGAAGTGGGATTTCTTCATATAATGCTAGACAGAAGAATTCTCAGTAACTTCTTTGTGTTGTGTGTATTCAACTCACAGAGTTGAACCTTCCTTTAGACAGAGCAGATTTGAATCACTCTTTTTGTGGAATTTGGAAGTGGAGATTTCAAGCCCTTTGTGGCCAATCATAGAAAAGGAAATATCTTAATTTAAAAACCAGACAGAATCATTCTCAGAAACTACTGTGTGATGGGTGTGTTCCACTCACAGATCTTAACCTTTCTTTTCATAGAGCCATTTGGAAACTCTCTGTTTGTAAAGTCTGCAAGTGTATATTTCCACCTCTTTTAGGCCTTCGTTTGGAAAGGGATTTCTTCATATACTTCTAGACAGAGGGATTCTCAGTATCTTCTCTGGGTTGTGTGTATTCAACACACAGAGTTGAGCCTTCCTTTACACAGAGGATATTGGAAACACTCTTTTTCTGGAATTTTCAGGTGGAGTATTCTAGCACTTTGAGGCCAATGGTAGAAAAGGAAATATCTTCTTATAAAAACTAGAAAGAATCATTCTCAGAAACTATTGTGTGATGTGTGCATTCAACTCATAGAGTTTAACCTTTCTTTTCATAGAGCAGTTTGGAAACACTCTGTTTGTAAAGTCTGCAAGCGGATATTTGGACCTTTTTGAGGCCTTCGTTGGAAGTGGATTTCTACATATAATGCTAAACAGAAGAATTCTCAGTAACTTCTTTGAGTTGTGTCTATTCAACTCACAGAGTTGAACCTTCCTTTAGACAGAGCAGATTCGAAACACTCTTTTTGTGGAATTTGGAAGTGGAGATTTCAAGTGCTTTGAGGCCAACGGTGGAAAAGGACATAACTTCATTTAAAAACTAGACAGAATCATTCTCAGAAACTACTGTGTGATATGTGCGTTCCACTCACAGAGTTTAACCTTTCTTTTCATACAGCCGTTTTGAAACACTCTGTTTGTAAAGCCTGCAAGTGGATATTTGGACCTCTTTGAGGCCTTCGTTGGAAACGAGATATCTTCAAATAGTGCTAGACAGAGGAATTCTCAGTAACTACTTTGGGCTATGTGTATTCAACTCACAGAGTTGAACCTTACTTTAGACAGAGGATATTGGAAACTCTGTTTTTCTCAAATTTGCTGGTGGAGATTTCAAGCAATTTGAGGCCAATGGTAGAAAAGGAAATATCTTCATATAAAAACTAGACAGAATCATTCTCTTAAACTATTGTGTGATGTGTGCATTCAACTCACGGAGTTTTACCTTTGTTTTAATTGAGCAGTTTGGAAACACTCTGTTTGTAAAGTCTGCAAGCAGATATTTGGACATTTTTGTGGCCTTCGTTGGAAGCGGTCTTTCTTCATATAATGCTAGACAGAAGAATTCTCAGTAACTTCTTTGTGTTGTGTCTATTCAACTCACAGAGTTGAACCTTTTTTAGACAGAGCAGATTCGAAACACTCTTTTTGTGGAATTCGCAGGGGGAACACTCAAGCGCTTTCAGGGCAATGGTAGAAAAGGAAACATCTTCATATAAGAACTAGACAGAAGCATTCTCAGAAACTACTTTGTGATGTGTGCGTTCAACTCACAGAGTTTAACCTTTCTTTTCATAGAGCAGTTTGGAAAAGCTCTGTTTGTAAAGTCTGCAAGTGGATATTTGGACCTCTTTGAGGATTTCGTTGGAAACGGGATTTCTTCACATATTGCTAGACAGAAGAATTCACAGTAACTTCTTTGGGTTGTGTGTATTCAACTCACAGAGTTGAACCTTAATTTAAATAAGGCTGATTTGAAACACTCTTTTTGTGGAATTTGCAGGTGGAGATTTCTAGCGCTTTGAGGGCAATGATAGAAAAGGAAATATCTTCGTATAAAAACTAGACAGAAGCATTATCAGAAACTACTTTGTGACGTGTGCATTCAACTCAGAGAGTTTAAGCTTTCTTTTCATAGAGCACTTTGGAAACACTCTGTTTGAAAAGTCTGCAGGTGGATATTATTGACCTTTTTGAAGCCTTCATTGGAAGCGGGATTTCTTCATATAATGCTAGAAAGAAGAATTCTCAGTAACTTCTTTGTGTTGTCTCTATTCAACTCACATAGTTGAACCTTCTTTTAGACAGAGCAGATTAGAAACACTCATTTTGTGGAATTTGCAGGTGGAGCCTTCAAGCGCTTTCAGGGCAATGGTAGAAAAGGAAATATCTTTGTATAAAAACTAGACAGAAACATTCTCAGAAACTACTTTTTGATGTGTGCATTCAACTCACAGAGTTTAACCTTTCTTTTCATAGAGCAGTTTGGAAACATTCTGTTTGTAAAGTCTGGATGCGGATATTTGGACCTTTTTGAGGCCTTTGTTTGATGCGGGATTTCTTCACATACAGCTAGACAGAAGAATTCTCAGTAACTTCTTTGTGTTGTGTCTATTCAACTCACAGAGTTGAAGTTTCTTTTAGACAGAGCGGATTCGAAACACTCTTTTTGTGGAATTTGCAGGTGGAGCATTCAAGCGTTTTGAGGGCAATGGTAGAAAAGGAAATATCTTCATCTAAAAACTAGACAGAAGCATTCTCAGAAACTACTTTGTGATGTGTGCGTTCAACTCACAGAGTTTAACCTTTCTTTTCGTAGAGCAGTGTGGAAACACTCTGATTGTAAAGTCTGCAAGTGGATATTTGGACCTCTTTGAGGCCTTTGTTGGAAACGGGATTTCTTCATATAATGCTAGACAGAAGAATTCTCAGTAACTTCTTTGTGTCGCGTGTATTCAAGTCACAGAGTTGAACATTCCTTAGACAGGGCAGATTTGAAACACTCTTTTTGTGGAATTTGGAAGTGGAGATTGCAAGTGCTTTGAGGCCAATCATAGGAAAGGAAATATCTTAATTTAAAAACTAGACAGAATCATTCTCAGAAACTACTGTGTGACGTGTGCGTTCCACTCACAAAGTTTAACCTTCCTTTTCATAGAGCAGTTTGGAAACACTCTGTTTGTGACGTCTGGAAGTGGACATTTGGACCTCTTTGAGGCCTTCATTGGAAAAGGTATTTCTTCTTATAGTGCTAGACACAGGAATTCTCAGTAACTTCGTTGGGTTGTTTGTATTCAACTCACATACTTGAGCCTTCCTTTAGACAGAGGATGCTTTAAACACTCTTTTTCTGGAATTTGCAGGTGTAGATTTCAAGCGATTTGAGACCAATTGTAGAAAAGGAAATATCTTCATATAAAAACTAGACAGAATCATTCTCGGAAAGTATTGTGTGGTGTGCATTCAACTCTCGTAGTTTAACCTTTCTTTTAATAGAGCAGTTTGGAAACACTCTGTTTGTAAAGTATGGAAGCCGATATTTGGACGTTTTTGTAGCCTTCATTGGAAGCGGGTTTTCTTCATACAATGCTAGACAGAAAAATTCTCAGTAACTTCTTTCTGTTGTGTCTATTCAACTCACAGAGTTGAACCTTCTTTTAGACAGAGCAGATTCGAAACACTCTTTTTGTGGAATTTGCAGGTGGAGCCTTCAAGCGCTTTGAGGGCAATGTTAGAAAAGGAAATATCTTCGTATGGAAAACTAGACAGAAGCATTCTCAGAAACTACATTGTGATGTGTGCATTCAACTCACAGAGTTTAACCTTCCTTTTCATAGAGCAGTTTTGAAACACTCTGTTTGTAAAGTCTGCAAGTGGATATTTGGACCCCTTTGAGGATTTCGTTGGAAACGGGATTTCTTCATATAATGCTTGACTGAAGAATTTTAAGTACCTTCTTTGGGTTGTGTGTGTTCAACTCACAGAGTTGAACCTTCCTTTAGACAGAGCAGATTTGAAACACTCTTTTTGTGGGATTTGCAGGTGGAGATTACATGCGCTTTGAGGCCAATGGAAGAAAAGGAAATATCTTCGTAAGAAAATTAGAGAGAATCATTCTCAGAAACCACTTTGTGATGTGTGCGTTCCACTCACAGAGTTTAACCTTTCTTTTCATAGAGCAGTGTGGAAACACTCTGACTGTAAATTCTGCAAGTGGATATTTGGACCTCTTTGAGGCCTTCGTTGGAAACGGGATTTTTTCATATAATGCTAAACAGAAGAGTTCTCAGTACCTTCTTTGTGTTGTGTGTATTCAACTCACAGAGTTGGACTTTCTTTTAGACAGAGCAGATTCGAAACACTCTTTTTTTGGAATTTGGAATTGGAGATTTCAAGTGCTTTGAGGCCGATCGTAGAAAAGGAATTATCTTCATTTAAAAACTAGACAGAGTCATTCTCAGAAACTACTGTGTGAAGTGTGCGTTCCACTCACAGAGTTTAACCTTTCTTTTCATAGAGCGATTTGGAAACACTCTGTTTGTAAAGCCTGCAAGTGGATATTTGGACCTCCTTCAGGCCTTCATTGGAAAAGGGATTTCTTCAAATTGTGCTAGACAGAGGAATTCTCAGAAACTTCTCTGGCCTGTGTGTATTCAACTCACAGAGTTGAACCTTCCTTTAGACAGAGGATATTGGAAACACTCTTTTTCTGGAATTTGCAGGTAGAGATTTCAAGCACTTTTAGGCCAATGGTTGAAAAGGAAATATCTTCGTATAAAAACTAGACAGAATCATTCTCGGAAACTATTGTGTGATATGTGCATTCAACTCACGGAGTTTAACCTTTCTTTCCTTAGAGCAGTATGGAAACACTCTGCTTGTAAGGTCTGCAAGCGGATATTTGGACCTTTTTGAGGCCTTCGTTGGAAGCGGTGTTTCTTCATATAATGCTTGACAGAAGAATTCTCAGTAACTTCTTTGTGTTGTGTATATTCAACTCACAGAGTTGATCCTTTTTTAGACAGAGCAGATTCAAAACACTCTTTTTGTGGAATTTGCAGGGAGAGCATTCATGCGCATTGAGGGCAATGGTAGAAAAGGAAACATCTTCGTATAAAAACTAGACAGAAGCATTCTCAGAAACTACTTTGTGGTGTGTGCGTTCAACTCACAGAGTTTAACCTTTCTTTTCATAGAGCAGTTCGGAAATACTCTGTTTGTAAAGTCTGCAAGTGGATATTTAGATCTCTTTGAGGATTTCATTGGAAAGGGGATTTCTTCATATAATGCTAGACAGAAGAATTCTCAGTAACTTTTTTGGGTTGTGTGTATTCAACTCACAGAGTTGAACCTTCCTTTAGACAGAGCAGATTTGAAACACTCTTTTTGTGGAATTCGCAGGTGGAGATTTCAAGCGTTTTGAGGCCAATGGAAGAATAGGAAATATCTTCGTATAAAAAATAGACAGAATCATTCTCAGAAACCACTTTGCGATGTGTGCATTCAACTCACGGAGTTTAACCTTTCTTTTCATAGAGCAGTGTGGAAACACTCAGATTGTCAAGTCTGCAATTGGAAATTTGGACCTCTTTGAGGCCTTTGTTGGAAACGGGATTTCTTCATGTAATGCTAAACAGAAGAATTCTCAGTAACTTCTTTGTGTTGTGTGTATTCAACACACAGAGTTGAACATTCCTTTAGACAGACAAGATTCGAAACACTCTTTTTGTGGAATTTGGAAGTGGGGATTTCAAACGATTTGAGGCTAATCGTAGAAAAGGAAATATCTTAATTTAAAAACTAGACAGAATCATTCACAGAAACTGCTGTGTGACGTGTGCGTTCCGCTCACAGGGTTTAACGTTTCTTTTCATAGAGCAGTTTGGAAACACTCTGTTTGTGGTGTCTGGAAGTGGATATTTGGACCTCTTTGAGGCCTTCGTTGGAAACGGGATTTCTTCATATAGTGCTAGACAGAGGAATTCTCAGTAACTTCTTTCGGTTGTGTGTATTCAACTCACAGAGTTGAACCTTCCTTTAGACAGAGGATATTGGAAACCCTCTTTTTCTGGAATTTGCAGGAGTAGATTTCCAGTGCTTTGAGGCCAATGGTAGAAAAGGAAATATCTTCATATAAAAACTAGACAGAATCATTCTCAGAAACTATTGTGTGATGTGTTCGTTCAACTCACGGAGTTTAACCTTTCTTTTCATAGAGCAGTTTGGAAACACGCTGTATGTAACGTCTGCAAGCCGATGTTTGGACATTTTTGAGGCCATCTTTGGAAACGGGATTTCTTCATGTAATGCTAGACAGAAAAATTCTCAGTAAATTCTTTGTGTTGTGTCTATTCAACTCACAGAGTTGAACCTTCTTTTAGACAGAGCCGATTCGACACGCTCTTTTTATGGAATTTATAGGTGGAGCATTCAAGCGCTTTGAGGGCAATGGTAGAAAAGGAAATATCTTCATCTAAAAACTAGACAGAAGCATTCTCAGAAACTATTTTGTGATGTGTGCGTTCAACACACAGAGTTGAACCTTTCTTTACATAGAGAAGTTTGGAAACACTCTGTTTCTACATTCTGCAAGTAGATATTTTGACCTCTTTGAGGCCTTCGTTGGAAATGGGTTTTTTTCATATAATGCTAAACAGAAGAATTCTCAGTAACTTCTGTGTGTTCTGCGTATTCATCTCACAGAGCTGAACCTTACTTTAGACAGAGCAGATTTGAAACACTCCTTTGGTGGAATTTGCTGATGGAGATTTCAAGCGTTTTGGGCCAATGGTAGAAAAGGAAATACCTTCATATTAAAACTAGACAGAATAATTCACAGAAACTACTTTTTGATGGCTGCGTTCAACTCACAGAGTTTAACCTTCCTTTTCATAGAGCAGTTTGGAAACACTCTGTCTCTACATTCTGCAAGTAGATATTTCGACCTCTTTGAGGCCTTCATTGGAAACGGGATTTCTTCATATAATGCTAAACAGAAGAATTCTCAGTAACTTCTTTGTGTTCTGTGTATTCAACTCACACAGTTGTACCTTCCTTTAGACAGATCAGATTTGAAGCACTCTTTTTGTGGAATTTGCAGGTGGAGATTTCAAGCACTTTGCAGCCAGTGGTAGAAAAGGAAATATCTTCTTATAAAAACTGGAGAGAATCATTATGAGAAACCACTTTGTGATGTGTGCGATCAACTCACAGAGTTTAACCTTTCTTTAAGTAGAGCAGTGTGGAAACACTCTGATTGTAAAGTCTGCAAGGGGATATTTGGACCTCCTTGAGGCCTTCGTTGGAAAAGGGATTTCTTCACATAATGCTGCACAGAAGAATTCTCAGTAACTTCCTTGTGTTCTGTGTATTCAACTCACAGAGTTGAAACTTCCTTTAGACAGAGCAGATTTGAAACACTCTTTTGGTGGAATTTGCAGATGGAGACTTCAAGCGATTTCAGGCCATTGGTAGAAAAGGAAATATCTTCGTATAAAAACTAGACAGAATCATTCTCAGAAACCACACTGTGATGTGTGCGATCAACTCACAGAGTTTAAACTTTCTTTTCATAGAGCAGTTTGGAAACACTCTGTCTGTACATTCTGCAAGTAGATATTTCGACCTCTTTGAGGCCTTCGTTGCAAACGGTATTTCTTCATATAATGCTGGACAGAAGAATTCTCAGTAACTTCCTTGTGTTCCGTGTATTCAACTAACAGAGTTGTACCCTCCTTTCGACAGAGCAGATTTGAAGCACTCTTTTTGTGGAATTTGCAGGTGGAGATTTCAAGCGCTTTGGGGCCAAAGGAAGAAAAGGAAATATCTTCGTATAAAAGCTAGAGAGAATCATTCTCAGCAACCACTTTGTGATGTGTGCATTCAACTCACAGAGTCTAACCTTTCTTCTCATAGAGCAGTGTGGAAACACTGTGATTGTAAAGTCTGCAAGTGGATATTTGGACCTCTTTGAGGCTTTCGTTGGAAACGGGATTTCTTCATATAATTCTAGACAGAAGAATTCTCAGTAACTTCCTTGTGTTTTGTGTATTCAACTCACAGAGTTGTACCTTTCTTTAGACAGAGCAGATTTGAAACACTCTTTTGGTGGAATTTGCATATGGACATATCAAGTGTTTTGGCTCCAACACTAGAAAAGGAAATATCTTCATATAAAAACTAGACAGAATAATTCTCAGAAACTACTTTGTGATGTGTGCGTTCAACTCACAGAGTTTAACCTTTCTTTTCATAGAGCAGTTTGAAAACACTCTGTCTGTACATTCTGCCAGTAGATATTAGGACCTCTTTCAGGATTTCGTTGTAAACGGGATTTCTTCATATAATGCTAAACAAAAGAATTCGCAGTAACTTCTTTGTGTTCTGTGTATTCAATTCACAGAGTTGTACCTTGCTTTAGACAGAGCAGATTTGAAGCTCTCTTTTTGTGGAATTTGCAGGTGGAGATTTCAAGCACTTTACGGCCAGTGGTAGAATATGAAATATCTTCATATAAAAACTGGAGAGAGTCATTCTCAGAAACCACTTTGTGATGTGTGCGTTCCACTCAAAGATTTTAACCTTTCTGTTCACAGAGCAGTTTGGAAGCACTCTGTTTGTAAAGTCTCCAAGTGGATATTTGGACCTCTTGGAAGATTTCGTTGGAAACGGGATTTCTTCATATAATGCTAGGCAGAAGAATTCTCAGTAACTTCTTTCTGTTGCATGTATTCAACTCACAGAGATGAACCTTCGTTTAGACAGAGCAGATTTGAAACACTCTTTTTGTGGAATTTGCAAGTGGAGATTTCAAGTGCTTTTTTGTCGATGGTAGAAAAGGAAATATCTTCGTATAAAAACTAGAGAGAAATATTCTCAGAAACCTCTTTGGGATGGGTGCGTTCCACTCACAGTGTTTAACCTTTCTTTTCATGGAGCAGTGTGTAAACACTCTGATTATAAAGTTTGCAAGTCGAAATTTGGACCTCTTTGAGGAATTCATTGGAAACGGTATTTCTCCATATAATGCTGGACAGAAGAATTCTCAGTAACTTCCTTGTGTTCTGTGTATTCAACTAACAGAGTTGAAACTTCCTTTAGACCGTGCAGATTTGAAACATTCTTTTGGTGGAATTTGCAGATGGAGATTTCAAGCGATTTGAGGCCAATGTTAGAAAAGGAAATATCTTCGAACAAAAACTAGACAGAAACATTCTCAGAAACCACTTTGTGATGTGTGCGTTCCACTCACAGAGTTTAACCTTTCTTTTCATAGAGCAGTTTGGAAACACTCTGTTTGTAAAGTCTGCGAGTGGATATTTGGACCTCTTTGAGGATTTCGTTGGAAACGGGATTTCTTCATCTAATGCTAGACAGAAGAATTCTCAGTAACTACTTTGTTTTGCATGTATTCAACTCACAAAGTTGAACCTTCCATTAGACATAGCAGATTTGAAACACTCTTTTTGTGGAATTTGCAGGTGGAGATTTCAAGCGCTTTGGGGCCAATGGTAGAGAAGGAAATATCTTCGTATAAAAACTAGAGAGAATCATTCTCAGAAACCTCTTTGTGATGTGTGCGTCCAACTAACACAGTTTAACATTTCTTTTCAAACAGCAGTTTGGAAACACTCTCTTTGTAAAGTCTGCTAGTGGATATTTGGACCTCTTCGAGGATGTCGTTGGAAACGGTATTTCTTCACATAATGCTAGACAGAAGAATTCTCAGTAACTTCTTTGTGTTGCATGTATTCAACTCACAGAGTTGAACCTTACTTTAGACAGAGCAGATTTGAAACACTCTTTTTGAGGAATTTGCAGGTTGAGATTACAAACGCTTTGGGTCCATTGGTTGGAAAGGAAATAACTTCGTGTAAAAACTAGAGAGAATCATTCTCAGAAGCCACTTATTGATGTGTGCATTCCACTCACAGAGTTTAACCTTTCTCTTCAGAGAGCAGTTTGGAAACACTCTGTGTGTAAAGTCTGCAAGTGGATATTTGGAACTCTTTGAGGATTTCCTTGGAAATGGGATTTCTTCATCTAATGCTAGACAGAAGAATTCTCAGTAACTTCTTTGGGTTCGGTGTGTTCAACTCACAGAGTTGAACCTTCCTTTAGACAGAGCAGATTTGAAACCCTCTTTTTGTGGAATTTGCAAGTGGAGATTTAAAGTGCTTTTTGGCCAAAGGTAGAAAAGGAAATATCTTCGTATAAAAACTAGAGAGAACCATTCTCTGAAACCACTTTGTGATGTGTGCGTTCCACTCACAGAGTTTAACCTTTCTTTTCATAGAGCAGTTTGGAAACACTCTGTTTGTAAAGTCTGCAAGTGGATATTTGGACCACTTTGAGGATTTCGTTGGAAACTGGATTTCTTCATCTAATGCTAGACAGAAGAACTCTCAGTAACTTCTTTCAGTTGTGTGTGTTCAACTCACAGAGTTGAACCTTCCTTTAGACAGAGCAGATTTGAAACACTCTTTTTGTGGAATTTGCAAGTGGAGATTTCAAGCGCTTTGGGGCCAATGAGAGAAAAGGAAATTTCTTCGTATAAAAACTAGAGAGAATCATTCTCAGAAACAACTTTGTGATGTGTGCATTCCACTCACGGAGTTTAACCTTTGTTTTCATAGAGCAGTTTGGAAACACTCTGTTTGTAAAGTCTGCGAGTGGATATTTGGACCTCTTTGAGGATTTCGTTGGAAACGGGATTTCTTCATCTAATGCTAGACAGAAGAATTCTCAGTAATTTCATTGTTTTGCATGTATTCAACTCACAGAGTTGAAACTTCCATTAGACAGAGCAGATTTGAAAGAATCTTTTTCTGGAATTTGCAAGTGGAGATTTCCAGTGCTTTGTGGCCAATGGTAGAGAAGGAAATATCTTCGTATAAAAACTGGAGAGAAACATTCTCAGAAACCACTTTGTGATGTGTGCATTCCACTCACAGAGGTTAAGCTTTCTTTTCATTAGAGCAGTTTGGAAACACTCTCTTTGTAAAGTCTGCAAGTGGATATTTGGACCTCTTTAAGGACTTCTTCGGAAACGGGATTTCTTCATCTATTGCTAGACAGAAGAATTCTCAGTAACTACTTTGGGTTGCGTGTGTTCAACTCACAGAGTTGAACGTTCCTTTAGACAGAGCAGATTTGAAACACTCTTTTTGTGGAATTTGCAAGTGGAGATTTCGAGCGCTTTTTGCCAATGGTAGAAAAGGAAATACCTTCGAATAAAAACTATAGAGAACGATTCTCTGAAACCACTTTGTGACGTGTGCGTTCCACTCACAGAGTTTAACCTTTATTTTCATAGAGCAGTTTCGAAACACTCTGTTTGTAAAGTCTGCAAGTGGATATTTGGACCACTTTGAGGATTTCATTTGAAACGGGATTTCTTCATCTAATGCTAGACACAAGAATTCTCAGTAACTTCTTTGGGTTGCGTGTGTTCAACTCACAGAGTTGAACCTTTCTTTAGACGGAGCAGATTTGAAACCCTCTTTTTGTGGAATTTTCAAGTGGAGATTTCCAGCGCTTTGGGGCCAATAGTTGAAAAGGAAATATGTTCCTATAAAAACTAGAGAGAATCATTCTGAGAAACCACTTTGTGATGTGTGCATTCCACTCACGGAGTTTAACCTTTCTTTTCATAGAGCAGTTTGGAAACACTCTGTTTGTAAAGTCTGCAAGTGGATATTTGGACCTCTTTGAGGATTTCGTTGGAAACGGGGTTTCTTCATCTAATGCTAGACAGAAGAATTCTCAGTAACTTCTTTGGGTTGTGTGTGTTCAACTCACAGAGTTGAACCTTCCTTTAGACAGAGCAGATTTGAAACACTCTTTTTGTGGAATTTTCAAGTGGAGATTTCAAGCGCTTTGAGGCCAATTGTAGAAAAGGAAATATCTTCGTATAGAAACTAGAGAGAATCGTTCTCAGAAACCACTTTGTGATGTGTGCGTTCCATTCACAGAGTTTAACCTTTCTTTTCATAGAGCAGTTTGGAAACACTCTGTTTGTAAAGTCTGCAAGTGGATATTTGGACCTCTTTGAGGATTTCGTTGTAAACGGGAATTCTTCATCTAATGATAGACAGAAGAATTCTCAGTAACTTCTTTGGGTTGCGTGTATTCAACTCACACATTTGAACCTTCCTTTATACAGAGCAGATTTGAAACACTCTGTTTGTGAAATTTGCAATTGGAGATTTCAAGCGCTTTGGGGCCAGTGGTAGAAAAGGAAATATCTTCGTATAAAAACTAGAGAGCTCTGTTCTGTTCCATTGATCTATATCTCTGTTTTGGTACCAGTACCGTGCTGTTTCGGTTACTGTAGTCTTGTAGTATAGTTTGAAGTCAGGTAGTGTGATGCCTCCAGCTTTGTTCTTCTGGCTTAGGATTGACTTGGCAATGCGGGCTCTTTTTTGGTTCCATATGAACTTTAAAGTAGATTTTTCCAATTCTGTGAAGAAAGTCATTGGTAGCTTGATGGGGATGGCATTGAATCTATAAATTTCCTTGGGCAGTGTGGCCATTGTCACGATATTGATTCTTCCTACCCATGAGCATGGAATGTTCTTCCATTTGTTTGTATCCTCTTTTATTTCCTTGAGCATTGTTTTGTAGTTTTCCTTGAACAGGTCCTTCACATCCCTTGTAAGTTGGATTCCTAGGTATTTTATTCTCTTTGAAGCAATTGTGAATGGGAGTTCACTCATGATTTGGCTCTCTGTTTGTCTGATGTTGGTGTGTAAGAATGCTTGTGATTTTTGTACATTGATTTTGTATCCTGAGACTTTGCTGAAGTTGCTTATCAGCTTAAGGAGATTTTGGGCTGAGACAATGGGGTTTTCTAGATATACAATCATATCGTCTGCAAACAGGGACAATTTGACTTCCTCTTTTCCTAATTGAATACCCTTTATTTCCTTCTCCTGCCTGATTGCCCTAGCCTGAACTTCCAACACTATGTTGAATAGGAGCGGTGAGAGAGGGCATCCCTGTCTTGTGCCAGTTTTCAAAGGGAATGCTTCCAGTTTTTGCCCATTCAGTATGATATTGGCTGTGGGTTTGTCATAGATAGCTCTTATTGTTTTGAAATACATCCCATCAATACCTAATTTATTGAGAGTTTTTAGCATGAAGGGTTGTTGAATTTTGTCAAAGGCTTTTTCTGCATCTATTGAGATAATCATGTGGTTTTTGTCTTTGGCTCGGTTTATATGCTGGATTACATTTATTGATTTGCGTATATTGAACCAGCCTTGCATCCCAGGGATGAAGCCCACTTGATCATGGTGGATAAGCTTTTTGATGTGCTGCTGGATTCGGTTTGCCAGTATTTTATTGAGGATTTTTTTGGTACCAAAACAGAGATATAGATCAATGGAACCGAACAGAGCCCTCAGAAATAACGCCACATACCTACAACTATCTGATCTTTGACAAACCTGAGAAAAACAAGCAATGGGGAAAGGATTCCCTATTTAATAAATGGTGCTGGGAAAACTGGCTAGCCATATGTAGAAAGCTGAAACTGGATCCCTTCCTTACACCTTATACAAAAATCAATTCAGGATGGACTAAAGATTTAAACGTTAGACCTAAAACCATAAAAACCCTAGAAGAAAACCTAGGCATTACCATTCAGGACATAGACATGGGCAAGGACTTCACGTCCAAAACACCAAAAGCAATGGCAACAAAAGACAAAATTGACAAATGGGATCTAATTAAACTAAAGAGCTTCTGCACTGCAAAAGAAACTACCATCAGAGTGAACAGGCAACCTACAACATGGGAGAAAATTTTCGCAACCTACTCATCTGACAAAGGGCTAATATCCACAATCTACAATGAACTCAAACAAATTTAGAAGAAAAAAACAAACAACCCCATCAAAAAGTGGGTGAAGGACATGAACAGACACTTCTCAAAAGAAGACATTTATGCAGCCAAAAACCACATGAAAAAATACTCATCATCCCTGGCCATCAGAGAAATGCAAATCAAAACCACTATGAGATATCATCTCACACCAGTTAGAATGGAAATCATTAAAAAGTCAGGAAACAACAGGTGCTGGAGAGGATGTGGAGAAATAGGAACACTTTTACACTGTTGGTGGGACTGTAAACTAGTTCAACCATTGTGGAAGTCAGTGTGGCGATTCCTCAGGGATCTAGAACTAGAAATACCATTTGACCCAGCCATCCCATTAAAGGGTATATACCCAAAGGACTATAAATCATGCTGCTATAAAGACACATGCACACGTATGCTTATTGTGGCATTATTCACAATAGCGAAGACTTGGAAACAACCCAAATGTCCAACAATGATAGACTGGATTAAGAAAATGTGGCACATATACAGCATGGAATACTATGCAGCCATAAAAAATGATGAGTTCATGTCCTTTGTGGGGACATGGATGAAATTGGAAACCATCATTCTCAGTAAACTATCACAAGAACAAAAAACCAAACACCGCATATTCTCACTCATAGGTGGGAATTGAACAATGAGATCACATGGACACAGGAAGGGGAATATCACATTCTGGGGACTGTTGTGGGGTGGCGGGAGGGGGGAGGGATAGCATTGGGAGATATACCTAATGCTAGATAACGAGTTAGTGGGTGCAGGGCACCAGCATGGCACAAGTATACATATGTAACTAACCTGCACAAAGTGCATATGTACCCTAAAACTTAAAGTACAGAAAAAAATAAAAATTAAAAAAAAAACAAGAACTATTATCCTGAATAACAACAACAACAAAAAAAACTAGAGAGAATCATTCTCCGAAACCAATTTGTAGTGTGTGCATTCCACTCACGGAGTTTAACCTTTCTTTTCATAGAGCAGTTTCGAAACACTCTGTCTGTAAAGTCTGCAAGTGGATATTTGGACCTCTTTGAGGATTTCATTGGAAACGGGATTTCTTCATCTAATGCTAGACAGAAGAATTCTCAGTAACTTCTTTGGGTTGCGTGTGTTCAACCCACAGAGTTGAACCTTCCTTTAGACAGAGCAGATGTGAAACACTCTTTTTGCGGAATTTGCAAGTGGAGATTTCAAGCGCTTTGGGGCCAATGGTGGAGAAAGAACTATCTTCGTATAAAAAGTAGAGAGAATCATCCTCAGAAACCACTTTGTGATGTGTGCGTTCCACTCACAGAGTTTAACCTTTCTTTTCATAGAGCAGTTTGGAAACACTCTGTCTGTAAAGTCTGCATGTGGATATTTGGACCTCTTTCAGGATATCGTGGGAAATGGGATTTCTTCATCTAATGCTAGACACAAGAATTCTCAGTAACTTCTTTGGGTTGCGTGTGTTCAACTCACAGAGTTGAACCTTCCTTTAGACACAGCAGATTTGAAACCCTATTTTTGTGGAATTTGCAAGTGGAGATTTCAAGCGATTTTTGGCCAATGGTAGAAAAGGAAATATCTTCGTATAAAAACTAGAGAGAACCATTCTCTGAAACCACTTTGTGAATTGTGCATTCCACTCACAGAGTTTAACTTTCTTATCATAGAGCAGTTTGGAAACACTCTGTTTGTAACGTCTGCAAGTGGATATTTGGACCACTTTGAGGATTTCGTTGGAAACGGGATTTCTTCATCTAATGCTAGACAGAAGAATTCTCAGTAACTTCTTTCAGTAGTGTGTGTTCAACTCACTGAGTTGAAACTTCCTTTAGACAGAGCAGATTTGAAACTCTCTTTTTGTGGAATTTTCAAGTGGAGATTTCAGGCGCTTTGGGGCCAATGGTAGAAAAGGAAATATCTTCGTATGAAAACTAGAGAGAATCATTCTCAGAAACCACTTTGTGATGTGTGCGTTCCACTCACAGAGTTTAACCTTTCTTTTCATAGAGCAGTTTGGAAACATTCTGTTTGTAAAGTCTGCAAGTGGATATTTTGATCCCTTTGAGGATTTCGTTGGAAACGGGGTTTCTTCATCGAATGCTAGACAGAAAAATTCTCAGTAACTTCTTTGTTTTGCATGTATTCAACTCACAGAGTTGAACCTTCCTTTAGACAGAGCAGATTTGAAACACTCTTTTTCTGGAATTTGCAAGCGGAGATTTCAAGCGCTTTGGGGCCAATGGTAGAGAAGGAAATATCTTCGTATGAAAACTGGAGAGAATCATTCTCCGAAACCACGTTGTGATGTGTGCGTTCCACTCACAGAGGTTAACCTTTCTTTTCACAGAGCAGTTTGGAAACACTCTCTTTGTAAAGTCTGCAAGTGGATATTTGGACCTCTTTGAGGATTTCTTTGGAAACGGGATTTCTTCATCTAATGCTAGACAGAAGAATTCTCAGTAAGTTCTTTGGGTTGGCAGTGTTCAACTCACAGAGTTGGACCTTCCTTTAGACAGAGCAGATTTGAAACCCTTTTTTTGTGGAATTTGCAAGTGGAGATTTCGAGCGCTTTTTGCCAATGGTAGAAAAGGAAATACCTTCGAATAAAAACTATAGATAACGATTCTCTGAAACCACTTTGTGACGTGTGCGTTCCACTCACAGAGTTTAACCTTTATTTTCATAGAGCAGTTTCGAAACACTCTGTTTGTAAAGTCTGCCAGTGGATATTTGGACCACTTTGAGGATTTCTTTTGAAAGGGGATTTCTTCATCTAATGTTAGACACAAGAATTCTCAGTAACTTCTTTGGGTTGCGTGTGTTCAACTCACAGAGTTGAACCTTTCTTTAGACGGAGCAGATTTGAAACCCTCTTTTTGTGGAATTCTCAAGTGGAGATTTCAAGCGCTTTGGGGCCAATAGTTGAAAAGGAAATATGTTCGTATAAAAACTAGAGAGAATCATTCTCAGAAACCACTTTGTGATGTGTGCATTCCACTCACAGAGTTTAACCTTTGTTTTCATAGAGCAGTTTGGAAACACTCTGTTTGTAAAGTCTGCAAGTGGATATTTGGACCTCTTTGAGGATTTCGTTGGAAACGGGGTTTCTTCATCTAATGCTAGACAGAAGAATTCTCAGTAACTTCTTTGGGTTGTGTGTGTTCAACTCACAGAGTTGAACCTTTCTTTAGACAGAGCAGATTTGAAACACTCTTTTTGTGGAATTTGCAAGTGGAGATTTCAAGCGCTTTGAGGCCAATGGTAGAAAAGGAAATATCTTCGTATAGAAACTAGAGAGAATCGTTCTCAGAAACCACTTTGTGATGTGTGCGTTCCACTCATAGAGTTTAACCTTTCTTTTCATAGAGCAGTTTGGAAACACTCTGTTTGTAAAGTCTGCAAGTGGATATTTGGACCTCTTTGAGGATTTCGTTGGAAACGGGATTTCTTCATCTAATGATAGACAGAAGAATTCTCAGTAACTTCTTTGGGTTGCGTGTGTTCAACTCACACATTTGAACCTTCCTTTATACAGAGCAGATTTGAAACACTCTGTTTGTGGAATTTGCAAGTGGAGATTTCAAGCGCTTTGGGGCCAATGGTAGAAAAGGAAATATCTTCGTATAAAAACTAGAGAGCTCTGTTCTGTTCCATTGATCTATATCTCTGTTTTGGTACCAGTACCGTGCTGTTTCGGTTACTGTAGCCTTGTAGTATAGTTTGAAGTCTGGTAGTGTGATGCCTCCAGCTTTGTTCTTCTGGCTTAGGATTGACTTGGCGATGCAGGCTCTTTTTTGGTTGCATATGAACTTTAAAGCATTTTTTTCCAATTCTGTGAAGAAAGTCATTGGTCGCTTGATGGGGATGACATTGAATCTGTAAATTTCCTTGGGCAGTGTGGCCATTGTCACGATATTGATTCTTCCTACCCATGAGCATGGAATGTTCTTCCATTTGTTTGTATCCTCTTTTATTTCCTTGAGCATTGGTTTGTAGTTCTCCTTGAACAGGTCCTTCACATCCCTTGTAAGTTGGATTCCTAGGTATTTTATTCTCTTTGAAGCAATTGTGAACGGGAGTTCACTCATGATTTGGCTCTCTGTTTGTCTGTTGTTGGTGTGTAAGAATGCTTGTGATTTTTGTACATTGATTTTGTATCCTGAGACTTTGCTGAAGTTGCTTATCAGCTTAAGGAGATTTTGGGCTGAGACAATGGGGTTTTCTAGATATACAATCATATCGTCTGCAAACAGGGACAATTTGACTTCCTCTTTTCCTAATTGAATACCCTTTATTTCCTTCTCCTGCCTGATTGCCCTAGCCTGAACTTCCAACACTATGTTGAATAGGAGCGGTGAGAGAGGGCATCCCTGTCTTGTGCCAGTTTTCAAAGGGAATGCTTCCAGTTTTTGCCCATTCAGTATGATATTGGCTGTGGGTTTGTCATAGATAGCTCTTATTATTTTGAAATACATCCCATCAATACCTAATTTATTGAGAGTTTTTAGCATGAAGGGTTGTTGAATTTTGTCAAAGGCTTTTTCTGCATCTATTGAGATAATCATGTGGTTTTTGTCTTTGGCTCTGTTTATATGCTGGATTACATTTATTGATTTGCGTATATTGAACCAGCCTTGCATCCCAGGGATGAAGCCCACTTGATCATGGTGGATAAGCTTTTTGATGTGCTGCTGGATTCGGTTTGCCAGTATTTTATTGAGGATTTTTTTGGTACCAAAACAGAGATATAGATCAATGGAACAGAACAGAGCCCTCAGAAATAACGCCACATACCTACAACTATCTGATCTTTGACAAACCTGAGAAAAACAAGCAATGGGGAAAGGATTCCCTATTTAATAAATGGTGCTGGGAAAACTGGCTAGCCATATGTAGAAAGCTGAAACTGGATCCCTTCCTTACACCTTATACAAAAATCAATTCAAGATGGACTAAAGATTTAAACGTTAGACCTAAAACCATAAAAACCCTAGAAGAAAACCTAGGCATTACCATTCAGGACATAGACATGGGCAAGGACTTCACGTCCAAAACACCAAAAGCAATGGCAACAAAAGACAAAATTGACAAATGGGATCTAATTAAACTAAAGAGCTTCTGCACTGCAAAAGAAACTACCATCAGAGTGAACAGGCAACCTACAACATGGGAGAAAATTTTCGCAACCTACTCATCTGACAAAGGGCTAATATCCACAATCTACAATGAACTCAAACAAATTTAGAAGAAAAAAACAAACAACCCCATCAAAAAGTGGGTGAAGGACATGAACAGACACTTCTCAAAAGAAGACATTTATGCAGCCAAAAACCACATGAAAAAATACTCATCATCCCTGGCCATCAGAGAAATGCAAATCAAAACCACTATGAGATATCATCTCACACCAGTTAGAATGGAAATCATTAAAAAGTCAGGAAACAACAAGTGCTGGAGAGGATGTGGAGAAATAGGAACACTTTTACACTGTTGGTGGGACTGTAAACTAGTTCAACCATTGTGGAAGTCAGTGTGGCGATTCCTCAGGGATCTAGAACTAGAAATACCATTTGACCCAGCCATCCCATTAAAGGGTATATACCCAAAGGACTATAAATCATGCTGCTATAAAGACACATGCACACGTATGTTTATTGTGGCATTATTCACAATAGCAAAGACTTGGAAACAACAAAAATGTCCAACAATGATAGACTGGATTAAGAAAATGTGGCACATATACAGCATGGAATACTATGCAGCCATAAAAAATGATGAGTTCATGTCCTTTGTGGGGACATGGATGAAATTGGAAACCATCATTCTCAGTAAACTATCACAAGAACAAAAAACCAAACACCGCATATTCTCACTCATAGGTGGGAATTGAACAATGAGATCACATGGACACAGGAAGGGGAATATCACATTCTGGGGACTGTTGTGGGGTGGCGGGAGGGGGGAGGGATAGCATTGGGAGATATACCTAATGCTAGATAACGAGTTAGTGGGTGCAGCGCACCAGCATGGCACAAGTATACATATGTAACTAACCGGCACAAAGTGCATATGTACCCTAAAACTTAAAGTACAGAAAAAAATAAAAATTAAAAAAAAACAAGAACTATTATCCTGAATAACAACAACAACAAAAAAAACTAGAGAGAATCATTCTCCGAAACCAATTTGTAGTGTGTGCATTCCACTCACAGAGTTTAACCTTTCTTTTCATAGAGCAGTTTCAAAACACTCTGTCTGTAAAGTCTGCAAGTGGATATTTGGACCTCTTTGAGGATTTCGTTGGAAACGGGATTTCTTCATCTAATGCTAGACAGAAGAATTCTCAGTAACTTCTTTCAGTAGTGTGTGTTCAACTCACTGAGTTGAAACTTCCTTTAGACAGAGCAGATTTGAAACTCTCTTTTTGTGGAATTTTCAAGTGGAGATTTCAGGCGCTTTGGGGCCAATGGTAGAAAAGGAAATATCTTCGTATGAAAACTAGAGAGAATCATTCTCAGAAACCACTTTGTGATGTGTGCGTTCCACTCACAGAGTTTAACCTTTCTTTTCATAGAGCAGTTTGGAAACATTCTGTTTGTAAAGTCTGCAAGTGGATATTTTGATCCCTTTGAGGATTTGGTTGGAAACGGGGTTTCTTCATCGAATGCTAGACAGAAAAATTCTCAGTAACTTCTTTGTTTTGCATGTATTCAACTCACAGAGTTGAAACTTCCATTAGACAGAGCAGATTTGAAACACCCTTTTTCTGGAATTTGCAAGTGGAGATTTCAACCGCTTTGGGGCCAATGGTAGAGAAGGAAATATCTTCGTATGAAAACTGGAGAGAATCATTCTCAGAAACCACGTTGTGATGTGTGCGTTCCACTCACAGAGGTTAACCTTTCTTTTCACAGAGCAGTTTGGAAACACTCTCTTTGTAAAGTCTGCAAGTGGATATTTGGACCTCTTTGAGGATTTCTTTGGAAACGGGATTTCTTCATCTAATGCTAGACAGAAGAATTCTCAGTAAGTTCTTTGGGTTGGCAGTGTTCAACTCACAGAGTTGGACCTTCCTTTAGACAGAGCAGATTTGAAACCCTCTTTTTGTGGAATTTGCAAGTGGAGATTTCGAGCGCTTTTTGCCAATGGTAGAAAAGGAAATACCTTTGAATAAAAACTATAGAAAACGATTCTCTGAAACCACTTTGTGACGTGTGCGTTCCACTCACAGAGTTTAACCTTTATTTTCATAGAGCAGTTTCGAAACACTCTGTTTGTAAAGTCTGCAAGTGGATATTTGGACCACTTTGAGGATTTCTTTTGAAAGGGGATTTCTTCATCTAATGTTAGACACAAGAATTCTCAGTAACTTCTTTGGGTTGCGTGTGTTCAACTCACAGAGTTGAACCTTTCTTTAGACGGAGCAGATTTGAAACCCTCTTTTTGTGGAATTCTCAAGTGGAGATTTCAAGCGCTTTGGGGCCAATAGTTGAAAAGGAAATATGTTCGTATAAAAACTAGAGAGAATCATTCTCAGAAACCACTTTGTGATGTGTGCATTCCACTCACAGAGTTTAACCTTTGTTTTCATAGAGCAGTTTGGAAACACTCTGTTTGTAAAGTCTGCAAGTGGATATTTGGACCTCTTTGAGGATTTCGTTGGAAACGGGGTTTCTTCATCTAATGCTAGACAGAAGATTTCTCAGTAACTTCTTTGGGTTGTGTGTGTTCAACTCACAGAGTTGAACGTTCCTTTAGACAGAGCAGATTTGAAACCCTCTTTTTGTGGAATTTGCAAGTGGAGATTTCAAGCGCTTTGAGGCCAATGGTAGAAAAGGAAATATCTTCGTAAAGAAACTAGAGAGAATCGTTCTCAGAAACCACTTTGTGATGTGTGCGTTCCACTCATAGAGTTTAACCTTTCTTTTCATAGAGCAGTTTGGAAACACTCTGTTTGTAAAGTCTGCATGTGGATATTTGGACCTCTTTGAGGATATCGTGGGAAATGGGATTTCTTCATCTAATGCTAGACACAAGAATTCTCAGTAACTTCTTTGGGTTGTGTGTGTTCAACTCACAGAGTTGAACCTTCCTTTAGACACAGCAGATTTGAAACCCTCTTTTTGTGGAATTTGCAAGTGGAGATTTCAAGCGATTTTTGGCCAATGGTAGAAAAGGAAATATCTTCGTATAAAAACTAGAGAGAACCATTCTCTGAAACCACTTTGTGAATTGTGCATTCCACTCACAGAGTTTAACTTTCTTATCATAGAGCAGTTTGGAAACACTCTGTTTGTAACGTCTGCAAGTGGATATTTGGACCACTTTGAGGATTTCGTTGGAAACGGGATTTCTTCATCTAATGCTAGACAGAAGAATTCTCAGTAACTTCTTTCAGTAGTGTGTGTTCAACTCACTGAGTTGAAACTTCCTTTAGACAGAGCAGATTTGAAACTCTCTTTTTGTGGAATTTTCAAGTGGAGATTTCAGGCGCTTTGGGGCCAATGGTAGAAAAGGAAATATCTTCGTATGAAAACTAGAGAGAATCATTCTCAGAAACCACTTTGTGATGTGTGCGTTCCACTCACAGAGTTTAACCTTTCTTTTCATAGAGCAGTTTGGAAACATTCTGTTTGTAAAGTCTGCAAGTGGATATTTTGATCCCTTTGAGGATTTCGTTGGAAACGGGATTTCTTCATCGAATGCTAGACAGAAAAATTCTCAGTAACTTCTTTGTTTTGCATGTATTCAACTCACAGAGTTGAAACTTCCATTAGACAGAGCAGATTTGAAACACTCTTTTTCTGGAATTTGCAAGTGGAGATTTCAAGCGCTTTGGGGCCAATGGTAGAGAAGGAAATATCTTCGTATGAAAACTGGAGAGAATCATTCTCAGAAACCACGTTGTGATGTGTGCGTTCCACTCACAGAGGTTAACCTTTCTTTTCACAGAGCAGTTTGGAAACACTCTCTTTGTAAAGTCTGCAAGTGGATATTTGGACCTCTTTGAGGATTTCTTTGGAAACGGGATTTCTTCATCTAATGCTAGACAGAAGAATTCTCAGTAAGTTCTTTGGGTTGGCAGTGTTCAACTCACAGAGTTGGACCTTCCTTTAGACAGAGCAGATTTGAAACCCTCTTTTTGTGGAATTTGCAAGTGGAGATTTCGAGCGCTTTTTGCCAATGGTAGAAAAGGAAATACCTTTGAATAAAAACTATAGAAAACGATTCTCTGAAACCACTTTGTGACGTGTGCGTTCCACTCACAGAGTTTAACCTTTATTTTCATAGAGCAGTTTCGAAACACTCTGTTTGTAAAGTCTGCAAGTGGATATTTGGACCACTTTGAGGATTTCTTTTGAAAGGGGATTTCTTCATCTAATGTTAGACACAAGAATTCTCAGTAACTTCTTTGGGTTGCGTGTGTTCAACTCACAGAGTTGAACCTTTCTTTAGACGGAGCAGATTTGAAACCCTCTTTTTGTGGAATTCTCAAGTGGAGATTTCAAGCGCTTTGGGGCCAATAGTTGAAAAGGAAATATGTTCGTATAAAAACTAGAGAGAATCATTCTCAGAAACCACTTTGTGATGTGTGCATTCCACTCACAGAGTTTAACCTTTGTTTTCATAGAGCAGTTTGGAAACACTCTGTTTGTAAAGTCTGCAAGTGGATATTTGGACCTCTTTGAGGATTTCGTTGGAAACGGGGTTTCTTCATCTAATGCTAGACAGAAGATTTCTCAGTAACTTCTTTGGGTTGTGTGTCTTCAACTCACAGAGTTGAACGTTCCTTTAGACAGAGCAGATTTGAAACCCTCTTTTTGTGGAATTTGCAAGTGGAGATTTCAAGCGCTTTGAGGCCAATGGTAGAAAAGGAAATATCTTCGTATAGAAACTAGAGAGAATCGTTCTCAGAAACCACTTTGTGATGTGTGCGTTCCACTCATAGAGTTTAACCTTTCTTTTCATAGAGCAGTTTGGAAACACTCTGTTTGTAAAGTCTGCATGTGGATATTTGGACCTCTTTGAGGATATCGTGGGAAATGGGATTTCTTCATCTAATGCTAGACACAAGAATTCTCAGTAACTTCTTTGGGTTGTGTGTGTTCAACTCACAGAGTTGAACCTTCCTTTAGACACAGCAGATTTGAAACCCTCTTTTTGTGGAATTTGCAAGTGGAGATTTCAAGCGATTTTTGGCCAATGGTAGAAAAGGAAATATCTTCGTATAAAAACTAGAGAGAACCATTCTCTGAAACCACTTTGTGAATTGTGCATTCCACTCACAGAGTTTAACTTTCTTATCATAGAGCAGTTTGGAAACACTCTGTTTGTAACGTCTGCAAGTGGATATTTGGACCACTTTGAGGATTTCGTTGGAAACGGGATTTCTTCATCTAATGCTAGACAGAAGAATTCTCAGTAACTTCTTTCAGTAGTGTGTGTTCAACTCACTGAGTTGAAACTTCCTTTAGACAGAGCAGATTTGAAACTCTCTTTTTGTGGAATTTTCAAGTGGAGATTTCAGGCGCTTTGGGGCCAATGGTAGAAAAGGAAATATCTTCGTATGAAAACTAGAGAGAATCATTCTCAGAAACCACTTTGTGATGTGTGCGTTCCACTCACAGAGTTTAACCTTTCTTTTCATAGAGCAGTTTGGAAACATTCTGTTTGTAAAGTCTGCAAGTGGATATTTTGATCCCTTTGAGGATTTCGTTGGAAACGGGGTTTCTTCATCGAATGCTAGACAGAAAAATTCTCAGTAACTTCTTTGTTTTGCATGTATTCAACTCACAGAGTTGAAACTTCCATTAGACAGAGCAGATTTGAAACACTCTTTTTCTGGAATTTGCAAGCGGAGATTTCAAGCGCTTTGGCGCCAATGGTAGAGAAGGAAATATCTTCGTATGAAAACTGGAGAGAATCATTCTCAGAAACCACGTTGTGATGTGTGCGTTCCACTCACAGAGGTTAACCTTTCTTTTCACAGAGCAGTTTGGAAACACTCTCTTTGTAAAGTCTGCAAGTGGATATTTGGACCTCTTTGAGGATTTCTTTGGAAACGGGATTTCTTCATCTAATGCTAGACAGAAGAATTCTCAGTAAGTTCTTTGGGTTGGCAGTGTTCAACTCACAGAGTTGGACCTTCCTTTAGACAGAGCAGATTTGAAACCCTCTTTTTGTGGAATTTGCAAGTGGAGATTTCGAGCGCTTTTTGCCAATGGTAGAAAAGGAAATACCTTCGAATAAAAACTATAGATAACGATTCTCTGAAACCACTTTGTGACGTGTGCGTTCCACTCACAGAGTTTAACCTTTATTTTCATAGAGCAGTTTCGAAACACTCTGTTTGTAAAGTCTGCAAGTGGATATTGGACCACTTTGATGATTTCTTTTGAAAGGGGATTTCTTCATCTAATGTTAGACACAAGAATTCTCAGTGACTTCTTTGGGTTGCGTGTGTTCAACTCACAGAGTTGAACCTTTCTTTAGACGGAGCAGATTTGAAACCCTCTTTTTGTGGAATTCTCAAGTGGAGATTTCAAGCGCTTTGGGGCCAATAGTTGAAAAGGAAATATGTTCGTATAAAAACTAGAGAGAATCATTCTGAGAAACCACTTTGTGATGTGTGCATTCCCCTCACAGAGTTTAACCTTTGTTTTCATAGAGCAGTTTGGAAACACTCTGTTTGTAAAGTCTGCAAGTGGATATTTGGACCTCTTTGAGGATTTCATTGGAAACGGGGTTTCTTCATCTAATGCTAGACAGAAGAATTCTCAGTAACTTCTTTGGGTTGTGTGTGTTCAACTCACAGAGTTGAACCTTCCTTTAGACAGAGCAGATTTGAAACACTCTTTTTGTGGAATTTGCAAGTGGAGATTTCAAGCGCTTTGAGGCCAATGGTAGAAAAGGAAATATCTTCGTATAGAAACTAGAGAGAATCGTTCTCAGAAACCATTTTGTGATGTGTGCGTTCCACTCATAGAGTTTAACCTTTCTTTTCATAGAGCAGTTTGGAAACACTGTTTGTAAAGTCTGCAAGTGGATATTTGGACCTCTTTGAGGATTTCGTTGGAAACGGGATTTCTTCATCTAATGCTAGACAGAAGAATTCTCAGTAACTTCTTTGGGTTGCGTGTGTTCAACTCACACATTTGAACCTTCCTTTATACAGAGCAGATTTGAAACACTCTGTTTGTGGAATTTGCAAGTGGAGATTTCAAGCGCTTTGGGGCCAATGGTAGAAAAGGAAATATCTTCGTATAAAAACTAGAGAGCTCTGTTCTGTTCCATTGATCTATATCTCTGTTTTGGTACCAGTACCGTGCTGTTTCGGTTACTGTAGCCTTGTAGTATAGTTTGAAGTCAGGTAGTGTGATGCCTCCAGCTTTGTTCTTCTGGCTTAGGATTGACTTGGCGATGCAGGCTCTTTTTTGGTTCCATATGAACTTTAAAGCATTTTTTTCCAATTCTGTGAAGAAAGTCATTGGTCCCTTGATGGGGATGGCATTGTATCTGTAAATTTCCTTGGGCAGTGTGGCCATTGTCACGATATTGATTCTTCCTACCCATGAGCATGGAATGTTCTTCCATTTGTTTGTATCCTCTTTTATTTCCTTGAGCATTGGTTTGTAGTTCTCCTTGAACAGATCCTTTACATCCCTTGTAAGTTGGATTCCTAGGTATTTTATTCTCTTTGAAGCAATTGTGAACGGGAGTTCACTCATGATTTGGCTCTCTGTTTGTCTGTTGTTGGTGTGTAAGAATGCTTGTGATTTTTGTACATTGATTTTGTATCCTGAGACTTTGCTGAAGTTGCTTATCAGCTTAAGGAGATTTTGGGCTGAGACAATGGGGTTTTCTAGATATACAATCATATCGTCTGCAAACAGGGACAATTTGACTTCCTCTTTTCCTAATTGAATACCCTTTATTTCCTTCTCCTGCCTGATTGCCCTAGCCTGAACTTCCAACACTATGTTGAATAGGAGCGGTGAGAGAGGGCATCCCTGTCTTGTGCCAGTTTTCAAAGGGAATGCTTCCAGTTTTGCCCATTCAGTATGATATTGGCTGTGGGTTTGTCATAGATAGCTCTTATTATTTTGAAATACATCCCATCAATACCTAATTTATTGAGAGTTTTTAGCATGAAGGGTTGTTGAATTTTGTCAAAGGCTTTTTCTGCATCTATTGAGATAATCATGTGGTTTTTGTCTTTGGCTCGGTTTATATGCTGGATTACATTTATTGATTTGCGTATATTGAACCAGCCTTGCATCCCAGGGATGAAGCCCACTTGATCATGGTGGATAAGCTTTTTGATGTGCTGCTGGATTCGGTTTGCCAGTATTTTATTGAGGATTTTTTTGGTACCAAAACAGAGATATAGATCAATGGAACCGAACAGAGCCCTCAGAAATAACGCCACATACCTACAACTATCTGATCTTTGACAAACCTGAGAAAAACAAGCAATGGGGAAAGGATTCCCTATTTAATAAATGGTGCTGGGAAAACTGGCTAGCCATATGTAGAAAGCTGAAACTGGATCCCTTCCTTACACCTTATACAAAAATCAATTCAAGATGGACTAAAGATTTAAACGTTAGACCTAAAACCATAAAAACCCTAGAAGAAAACCTAGGCATTACCATTCAGGACATAGACATGGGCAAGGACTTCACGTCCAAAACACCAAAAGCAATGGCAACAAAAGACAAAATTGACAAATGGGATCTAATTAAACTAAAGAGCTTCTGCACTGCAAAAGAAACTACCATCAGAGTGAACAGGCAACCTACAACATGGGAGAAAATTTTCGCAACCTACTCATCTGACAAAGGGCTAATATCCACAATCTACAATGAACTCAAACAAATTTACAAGAAAAAAACAAACAACCCCATCAAAAAGTGGGTGAAGGACATGAACAGACACTTCTCAAAAGAAGACATTTATGCAGCCAAAAACCACATGAAAAAATACTCATCATCCCTGGCCATCAGAGAAATGCAAATCAAAACCACTATGAGATATCATCTCACACCAGTTAGAATGGAAATCATTAAAAAGTCAGGAAACAACAGGTGCAGGAGAAGATGTGTAGAAATAGGAACACTTTTACACTGTTGGTGGGACTGTAAACCAGTTCAACCATTGTGGAAGTCAGTGTGGTGATTCCTCAGGGATCTAGAACTAGAAATATCATTTGACCCAGCCATCCCATTAAAGGGTATATACACAAAGGACTATAAATCATGCTGCTATAAAGACACATGCACACGTATGTTTATTGTGGCATTATTCACAATAGCAAAGACTTGGAAACAACCCAAATGTCCAACAATGATAGACTGGATTAAGAAAATGTGGCAAATATACACCATGGAATACTATGCAGCCATAAAATTGATGAGTTCATGTCCTTTGTGGGGACATGGATGAAATTGGAAACCATCATTCTCAGTAAACTATCACAAGAACAAAAAACCAAACACCGCATATTCTCACTCATATGTGGGAATTGAACAATGAGATCACATGGACACAGGAAGGGGAATATCACATTCTGGGGACTGTTGTGGGGTGGCGGGAGGGGGGAGGGATAGCATTGGGAGATATACCTAATGCTAGATAACGAGTTAGTGGGTGCAGCGCACCAGCATGGCACAAGTATACATATGTAACTAACCTGCACAAAGTGCATATGTACCCTAAAACTTAAAGTACAGAAAAAAAAAAAAATTAAAAAAAAAACAAGAACTATTATCCTGAATAACAACAACAACAAAAAAAACTAGAGAGAATCATTCTCCGAAACCAATTTGTGTTGTGTGCATTCCACTCACAGAGTTTAACCTTTCTTTTCATAGAGCAGTTTCGAAACACTCTGTCTGTAAAGTCTGCAAGTGGATATTTGGACCTCTTTGAGGATTTCGTTGGAAACGGGATTTCTTCATCTAATGCTAGACAGAAGAATTCTCAGTAACTTCTTTGGGTTGCGTGTGTTCAACTCACAGAGTTGAACCTTCCTTTAGACAGAGCAGATTTGAAACACTCTTTTTGTGGAATTTGCAAGTGGAGATTTCAAGCGCTTTGGGGCCAATGGTGGAGAAAGAAATATCTTCGTATAAAAAGTAGAGAGAATCATCCTCAGAAACCACTTTGTGATGTGTGCGTTCCACTCACAGAGTTTAACCTTTCTTTTCATAGAGCAGTTTGGAAACACTCTGTCTGTAAAGTCTGCATGTGGATATTTGGACCTCTTTGAGGATTTCGTTGGAAATGGGATTTCTTCATCTAATGCTAGACACAAGAATTCTCAGTAACTTCTTTGGGTTGTGTGTGTTCAACTCACAGAGTAGAACCTTTCTTTAGACAGAGCAGATTTGAAACCCTCTTTTTGTGGAATTTTCAAGTGGTGATTTCCAGCGCCTTGGGGCCAATAGTTGAAAGGGAAATATCTTCGTATAGAAACTAGAGAGAATCATTCTCAGAAACCACTTTGTGATGTGTGCATTCCACTCACACAGTTTAACCTTTCTTTTCATAGAGCAGTTTGGAAACACTCTGTTTGTAAAGTCTGCAAGTGGATATTTGGACCTCTTTGAGGATTTCGTTGGAAACGGGGTTTCTTCATCTAATGCTAGACAGAAGAATTCTCAGTAACTTCTTTGAGTTGTGTGTGTTCTACTCACAGAGTTGAACCTTCCTTTAGACAGAGTAGATTTGAAACACTCTTTTTGTGGAATTTTCAAGTGGAGATTTCAAGCACTTTGAGGCCAATGGTAGAAAAGGAAATATCTTCGTATAGAAACTAGAGAGAATCGTTCTCAGAAACCACTTTGTGATGTGTGCGTTCCACTCACAGAGTTTAACCTTTCTTTTCATAGAGCAGTTTGGAAACACTCTGTCTGTAAAGTCTGCATGTGGATATTTGGACCTCTTTGAGGATTTCGTTGGAATTGGGATTTCTTCATCTAATGCTAGACACAAGAATTCTCAGTAACTTCTTTGGGTTGTGTGTGTTCAACTCACAGAGTAGAACATTTCTTTAGACAGAGCAGATTTGAAACACTCTTTTTGTGGAATTTTCAAGTGGTGATTTCCAGCGCCTTGGGGCCAATAGTTGAAAAGGAAATATCTTCGTATAGAAACTAGAGAGAATCATTCTCAGAAACCACTTTGTGATGTGTGCATTCCACTCACAGAGTTTAACCTTTCTTTTCATAGAGCAGTTTGGAAACACTCTGTTTGTAAAGTCTGCAAGTGGATATTTGGACCTCTTTGAGGATTTCGTTGGAAACGGGGTTTCTTCATCTAATGCTAGACAGAAGAATTCTCAGTAACTTCTTTGGGTTGTGTGTGTTTAACTCACAGAGTTGAACCTTCCTTTAGACAGAGCAGATTTGAAACACTCTTTTTGTGGAATTTTCAAGTGGAGATTTCAAGCACTTTGAGGCCAATGGTAGAAAAGGAAATATCTTCGTATAGAAACTAGAGAGAATCGTTCTCAGAAACCAATTTGTGATGTGTGCGTTCCACTCACAGAGTTTAACCTTTCTTTTCATAGAGCAGTTTGGAAACACTCTGTCCGTAAAGTCTGCATGTGGATATTTGGACCTCTTTGAGGATTTCGTTGGAATTGGGATTTCTTCATCTAATGCTAGACACAAGAATTCTCAGTAACTTCTTTGGGTTGTGTGTGTTCAACTCACAGAATAGAACCTTTCTTTAGACAGAGCAGATTTGAAACACTCTTTTTGTGGAATTTTCAAGTGGTGATTTCCAGTGCCTTGGGGCCAATAATTGAAAAGGAAATATCTTCGTATAGAAACTAGAGAGAATCATTCTCAGAAACCACTTTGTGATGTGTGCATTCCACTCACAGAGTTTAACCTTTCTTTTCATAGAGCAGTTTGGAAACACTCTGTTTGTAAAGTCTGCAAGTGGATATTTGGACCTCTTTGAGGATTTCATTGGAAACGGGATTTCTTCATCTAATGCTAGACAGAAGAATTCTCAGTAACTTCTTTGGGTTGCGTGTGTTCAACTCACACATTTGAACCTTCCTTTATACAGAGCAGATTTGAAACACTCTGTTTGTGGAATTTGCAAGTGGAGATTTCAAGCGCTTTGGGGCCAATTGTAGAAAAGGAAATGTCTTCGTATAAAAACTAGAGAGCTCTGTTCTGTTCCATTGATCTATATCTCTGTTTTGGTACCAGTACCATGCTGTTTCGGTTACTGTAGCCTTGTAGTATAGTTTGAAGTCAGGTAGTGTGATGCCTCCAGCTTTGTTCTTCTGGCTTAGGATTGACTTGGCGATGTGGGCTGTTTTTTGGTTCCATATGAACTTTAAAGTAGTTTTTTCCAATTCTGTGAAGAAAGTCATTGGTAGCTTGATGGGGATGGCATTGAATCT
Source organism: Gorilla gorilla gorilla (assembly GCF_029281585.2). NCBI lineage: Eukaryota > Metazoa > Chordata > Mammalia > Primates > Hominidae > Gorilla > Gorilla gorilla. The sequence goes on from NC_073224.2 coordinate 108,661,012, forward strand.
GTAAATTTCCTTGGGCAGTGTGGCCATTGTCACGATATTGATTCTTCCTACCCATGAGCATGGAATGTTCTTCCATTTGTGAGTATCCTCTTTTATTTCCTTGGTCAGTGGTTTGTAGTTTTCCTTTAAGAGGTCCTTCTCATCCCTTGTAAGTTGGATTCCTAGGTATTTTATTCTCTTTGAAGCAATTGTGAATGGGAGTTCACTCATGATTTGGCTCTCTGTTTGTCTGTTGTTGGTGTGTAAGAATGCTTGTGATTTTTGTACATTGATTTTGTATCCTGAGACTTTGCTGAAGTTGCTTATCAGCTTAAGGAGATTTTGGGCTGAGACAATGGGGTTTTCTAGATATACAATCATATCGTCTGCAAACAGGGACAATTTGACTTCCTCTTTTCCTAATTGAATACCCTTTATTTCCTTCTCCTGCCTGATTGCCCTAGCCTGAACTTCCAACACAATGTTGAATAGGAGCGGTGAGAGAGGGCATCCCTGTCTTGTGCCAGTTTTCAAAGGGAATGCTTCCAGTTTTTGCCCATTCAGTATGATATTGGCTGTGGGTTTGTCATAGATAGCTCTTATTATTTTGAAATACATCCCATCAATACCTAATTTATTGAGAGTTTTTAGCATGAAGGGTTGTTGAATTTTGTCAAAGGCTTTTTCTGCATCTATTGAGATAATCATGTGGTTTTTGTCTTTGGCTCAGTTTATGTGCTGGAATACATTTACTGATTTGTGTATATTGAACCAGCCTTGCATCCCAGGGATGAAGCCCACTTGATCATGGTGGATAAGCTTTTTGATGTGCTGCTGGATTCGGTTTGCCAGTATTTTATTGAGGATTTTTTTGGTACCAAAACAGAGATATAGATCAATGGAACTGAACAGAGCCCTCAGAAATAACGCCACATACCTACAACTATCTGATCTTTGACAAACCTGAGAAAAACAAGCAATGGGGAAAGGATTCCCTATTTAATAAATGGTGCTGGGAAAACTGGCTAGCCATATGTAGAAAGCTGAAACTGGATCCCTTCCTTACACCTTATACAAAAATCAATTCAGGATGGACTAAAGATTTAAACGTTAGACTTAAAACCATAAAAACCCTAGAAGAAAACCTAGGCATTACCATTCAGGACATAGACGTGGGCAAGGACTTCACGTCCAAAACACCAAAAGCAATGGCAACAAAAGACAAAATTGACAAATGGGATCTAATTAAACTAAAGAGCTTCTGCACTGCAAAAGAAACTACCATCAGAGTGAACAGGCAACCTACAACATGGGAGAAAATTTTCGCAACCTACTCATCTGACAAAGGGCTAATATCCAGAATCTACAATGAACTCAAACAAATTTAGAAGAAAAAAACAAACAACCCCATCAAAAATTGGGCGAAGGACATGAACAGACACTTCTCAAAAGAAGACATTTATGCAGCCAAAAACCACATGAAAAAATACTCATCATCCCTGGCCATCAGAGAAATGCAAATCAAAACCACTATGAGATATCATCTCACACCAGTTAGAATGGAAATCATTAAAAAGTCAGGAAACAACAGGTGCTGGAGAGGATGTGGAGAAATAGGAACACTTTTACACTGTTGGTGGGACTGTAAACTAGTTCAACCATTGTGGAAGTCAGTGTGGCGATTCCTCAGGGATCTAGAACTAGAAATACCATTTGACCCAGCCATCCCATTAAAGGGTATATACCCAAAGGACTATAAATCAAGCTGCTATAAAGACACATGCACACGTATGTTTATTGTGGCATTATTCACAATAGCAAAGACTTGGAAACAACAAAAATGTCCAACAATGATAGACTGGATTAAGAAAATGTGGCACATATACAGCATGGAATACTATGCAGCCATAAAAAATGATGAGTTCATGTCCTTTGTGGGGACATGGATGAAATTGGAAACCATCATTCTCAGTAAACTATCACAAGAACAAAAAACCAAACACCGCATATTCTCACTCATAGGTGAGAATTGAACAATGAGATCACATGGACACAGGAAGGGGAATATCACATTCTGGGGACTGTTGTGGGGTGGCGGGAGGGGGGAGGGATAGCATTGGGAGATATACCTAATGCTAGATAACGAGTTAGTGGGTGCAGCGCACCAGCATGGCACAAGTATACATATGTAACTAACCTGCACAAAGTGCATATGTACCCTAAAACTTAAAGTACAGAAAAAAATAAAAATTAAAAAAAAAACAAGAACTATTATCCTGAATAACAACAACAACAACAAAAAAACTAGAGAGAATCATTCTCCGAAACCAATTTGTGTTGTGTGCATTCCACTCACAGAGTTTAACCTTTCTTTTCATAGAGCAGTTTCGAAACACTCTGTCTGTAAAGTCTGCAAGTGGATATTTGGAACTCTTTGAGGATTCCGTTGGAAACGGGATTTCTTCATCTAATGCTAGACAGAAGAATTCTCAGTAACTTCTTTGGGTTGCGTGTGTTCAACTCACAGAGTTGAACCTTCCTTTAGACAGAGCAGATTTGAAACCCTGTTTTTGTGGAATTTGCAAGTGGAGATTTCAAGCGCTTTGGGGCCAATAGTTGAAATGGAAATATGTTCGTATAAAAACTAGAGAGAATCATTCTCAGAAACCACTTTGTGATGTGTGCATTCCACTCACAGAGTTTAACCTTTCTTTTCATAGAGCAGTTTGGAAACACTCTGTTTGTAAAGTCTGCAAGTGGATATTTGGACCTCTTTGAGGATTTCGTTGGAAACGGGGTTTCTTCATCTAATGCTAGACAGAAGAATTCTCAGTAACTTCTTTGGGTTGCGTGTGTTCAACTCACACATTTGAACCTTCCTTTATACAGGGTAGATTTGAAACACTCTGTTTGTCGAATTTGCAAGTGGAGATTTCAAGCGCTTTGGGGTCAATGGTAGAAAAGGAAATATCATCGTATAAAAACTAGAGAGCTCTGTTCTGTTCCATTGATCTATATCCCTGTTTTGATACCAGTACCGTGCTGTTTCGGTTACTGTAGCATTGTAGTATAGTTTGAAGTCAGGTAGTGTGATGCCTCCAGCTTTGTTCTTCTGGCTTAGGATTGACTTGGCAATGCGGGCTCTTTTTTGGTTCCATATGAACTTTAAAGTAGTTTTTTCCAATTCAGTGAAGAAAGTCATTGGTAGCTTGATGGGGATGGCATTGAATCTGTAAATTTCCTTGGGCAGTGTGGCCATTGTCACGATATTGATTCTTCCTACCCATGAGCATGGAATGTTCTTCCATTTGTGTGTATCCTCTTTTATTTCCTTGAGCAGTGGTTTGTCATTCTCCTTGAAGAGGTCCTTCACATCCCTTGTAAGTTGGATTCCTAGGTATTTTATTCTCTTTGAAGCAATTGTGAACGGGAGTTCACTCATGATTTGGCTCTCTGTTTGTCTGTTGTTGGTGTGTAAGAATGCTTGTGATTTTTGTACATTGATTTTGTATCCTGAGACTTTGCTGAAGTTGCTTATCAGCTTAAGGAGATTTTGGGCTGAGACAATGGGGTTTTCTAGATATACAATCATATCGTCTGCAAACAGGGACAATTTGACTTCCTCTTTTCCTAATTGAATACCCTTTATTTCCTTCTCCTGCCTGATTGCCCTAGCCTGAACTTCCAACACTATGTTGAATAGGAGCGGTGAGAGAGGGCATCCCTGTCTTGTGCCAGTTTTCAAAGGGAATGCTTCCAGTTTTTGCCCATTCAGTATGATATTGGCTGTGGGTTTGTCATAGATAGCTCTTATTGTTTTGAAATACATCCCATCAATACCTAATTTATTGAGAGTTTTTAGCATGAAGGGTTGTTGAATTTTGTCAAAGGCTTTTTCTGCATCTATTGAGATAATCATGTGGTTTTTGTCTTTGGCTCGGTTTATATGCTGGATTACATTTATTGATTTGCGTATATTGAACCAGCCTTGCATCCCAGGGATGAAGCCCACTTGATCATGGTGGATAAGCTTTTTGATGTGCTGCTGGATTCGGTTTGCCAGTATTTTATTGAGGATTTTTTTGGTACCAAAACAGAGATATAGATCAATGGAACCGAACAGAGCCCTCAGAAATAACGCCACATACCTACAACTATCTGATCTTTGACAAACCTGAGAAAAACAAGCAATGGGGAAAGGATTCCCTATTTAATAAATGGTGCTGGGAAAACTGGCTAGCCATATGTAGAAAGCTGAAACTGGATCCCTTCCTTACACCTTATACAGAAATCAATTCAAGATGGATTAAAGATTTAAACGTTAGACCTTAAATCATAAAAACCCTAGAAGAAAACCTAGGCATTACCATTCAGGACATAGGCGTGGGCAAGGTCTTCACGTCCAAAACACCAAAAGCGATGGCAACAAAAGACAAAATTGACAAATGGGATCTAATTAAACTAAAGAGCTTCTGCACTGCAAAAGAAACTACCATCAGAGTGAACAGGCAACCTACACATGGGAGAAAATTTTCGCAACCTACTCATCTGACAAAGGGCTAATATCCACAATCTACAATGAACTCAAACAAATTTACAAGAAAAAAACAAACAACCCCATCAAAAAGTGGGCGAAGGACATGAACAGACACTTCTCAAAAGAAGACATTTATGCAGCCAAAAACCACATGAAAAAATACTCATCATCCCTGGCCATCAGAGAAATGCAAATCAAAACCACTATGAGATATCATCTCACACCAGTTAGAATGGAAATCATTAAAAAGTCAGGAAACAACAGGTGCTGGAGAGGATGTGGAGAAATAGGAACACTTTTACACTGTTGGTGGGACTGTAAACTAGTTCAACCATTGTGGAAGTCAGTGTGGCGATTCCTCAGGGATCTAGAACTAGAAATACCATTTGAACCAGCCATCCCATTAAAGGGTATATACCCAAAGGACTATAAATCATGCTGCTATAAAGACACATGCACACGTATGTTTATTGTGGCATTATTCACAATAGCAAAGACTTGGAAACAACAAAAATGTCCAACAATGATAGACTGGATTAAGAAAATGTGGCAAATATACACCATGGAATACTATGCAGCCATAAAAATGATGAGTTCATGTCCTTTGTGGGGACATGGATGAAATTGGAAACCATCATTCTCAGTAAACTATCACAAGAACAAAAAACCAAACACCGCATATTCTCATTCATAGGTGGGAATTGAACAATGAGATCACATGGACACAGGAAGGGGAATATCACATTCTGGGGACTGTTGTGGGGTAGCGGGAGGGGGGAGGGATAGCATTGGGAGATATGATTAATGCTAGATAACGAGTTAGTGAGTGCAGCACACCAGCATGGCACAAGTATACATATGTAACTAACCTGCACAAAGTGCACATGTACCCTAAAACTTAAGTATAGAAAAAAATAAAAATTAAAAAAAAAACTAGAACTATTATCCTGAATAACAACAACAACAAAAAAAAACTAGAGAGAATCATTCTCCGAAACCACTTTGTGATGTGCGCATTCCACTCACAGAGTTTAACCTTCTTTTCATACAGCAGTTTCGAAACCCTCAGTCTGTAAAGTGTGCAAGTGGATATTTGGACCTCTTTGAGGATTTCGTTGGAAACGGGATTTCTTCATCTAATGCTAGACAGAAGAATTCTCAGTAACTTCTTTGGGTTGTGTGTGTTCAGCACACTGAGTTGAACCTTCCTTTGGACAGAGCAGATTTGAAACACTCTTTTTGTGGAATTTGCAAGTGGAGATTTCAAGCGCTTTGTGGCCAACGGTGGAGAAGGAAATATCTTCGTACAAAAACTAGAGAGAATCATTCTCAGAAACCACTTTGTGATGTGTGTGTTCCACTTACAGAGTTTAACCTTTCTTTTCACAGAGCAGTTTGGAAACACTCTGTTTGTAAAGTCTGCAAGTGGATATTTGGACCTCTTTGAGGATTTCGTTGGAAACGGGATTTCTTCATCTAATGCTAGACAGAAGAATTCGCAGTAACTTCCTTGGGTTGCGTGTGTTCAACTCACAGAGTTGAACCTTCCTTTAGACAGAGCAGATTTGAAACACCCTTTTTGTGGAATTTGCAAGTGGATATTTCAAGCGCTTTTTGGGCCAATGGTAGAAAAGGAAATATCTTCGTATAAAAACTAGAGAGAATCGTTCTCAGAAACCACTTTGTGAGGTGTGCGTTCCACTCACAGAGTTTAACCTTTCTTTTCATAGAGCAGTTTGGAAACACTCTGTTTGTAAAGTCTGCAGGTGGATATTTGGACCTCTTTGAGGATTTCGTTGGAAACGGGATTTCTTCATCTAATGCTAGACAGAAGAATTCTCAGTAACTTCTTTGGGTTGCGTGTGTTCAACTCACACAGTAGAACCTTTCTTTAGACAGAGCAGATTTGAAACACTCGTTTTGTGGAATTTGCAAGTGGAGATTTCAAGCACTTTGGGGCCAAAGGTAGAAAAGGAAATATCTTTGTATAAAAACTGGAGAGCTCTGTTCTGTTCCATTGATCTATATCTCTGTTTTGGTACCAGTACCATGCTGTTTTTGTTACTGTAGCCTTGTAGTATAGCTTGAAGTCAGGTAGTGTGATGCCTCCAGCTTTGTTCTTCTGGCTTAGGATTGACTTGGCCATGCGGGCTTTTTTTTGGTTCCATATGAACTTTAAAGTAGATTTTTCCAATTCTGTGAAGAAAGTCATTGGTAGCTTGATGGGGATGGCATTGAATCTATAAATTTCCTTGGGCAGTGTGGCCATTGTCACGATATTGATGCTTCCTACCCATGAGCATGGAATGTTCTTCCATTTGTTTGAATCCTCTTTTATTTCCTTGAGCAGTGGTTTGTAGTTCTCCTTGAAGAGGTCCTTCACATCCCTTGTAAGTTGGATTCCTAGGTATTTTATTCTCTTTGAAGCAATTGTGAATGGGAGTTCACTCATGATTTGGCTCTCTGTTTGTCTGTTGTTGGTGTGTAAGAATGCTTGTGATTTTTGTACATTGATTTTGTATCCTGAGACTTTGCTGAAGTTGCTTATCAGCTTAAGGAGATTTTGGGCTGAGACAATGGGGTTTTCTAGATATACAATCATATCGTCTGCAAACAGGGACAATTTGACTTCCTCTTTTCCTAATTGAATACCCTTTATTTCCTTCTCCTGCCTGATTGCCCTAGCCTGAACTTCCAACACTATGTTGAATAGGAGCGGTGAGAGAGGGCATCCCTGTCTTGTGCCAGTTTTCAAAGGGAATGCTTCCAGTTTTGCCCATTCAGTATGATATTGGCTGTGGGTTTGTCATAGATAGCTCTTATTATTTTGAAATACATCCCATCAATACCTAATTTATTGAGAGTTTTTAGCATGAAGGGTTGTTGAATTTTGTCAAAGGATTTTTCTGCATCTATTGAGATAATCATGTGGTTTTTGTCTTTGGCTCTGTTTATATGCTGGATTACATTTATTGATTTGCATATATTGAACCAGCCTTGCATCCCAGGGATGAAGCCCACTTGATCATGGTGGATAAGCTTTTTATGTGCTGCTGGATTCGGTTTGCCAGTCTTTTATTGAGGATTTTTTTGGTACCAAAACAGAGATATAGATCAATGGAACCGAACAGAGCCCTCAGAAATAACGCCACATACCTACAACTATCTGATCTTTGACAAACCTGAGAAATACAAGCAATGGGGAAAGGATTCCCTATTTAATAAATGGTGCTGGGAAAACTGGCTAGCCATATGTACAAAGCTGAAACTGGATCCCTTCCTTACACCTTATACAGAAATCAACTCAAGATGGATTAAAGATTTTAACGTTAGACCTTAAATCATAAAAACCCTAGAAGAAAACCTAGGCATTACCATTCAGGACATAGACATGGGCAAGGACTTCACCTCCAAAACACCAAAAGCAATGGCAACAAAAGACAAAATTGACAAATGGGATCTAATTAAACTAAAGAGCTTCTGCACTGCAAAAGAAACTACCATCAGAGTGAACAGGCAACCTACACATGGGAGAAAATTTTCGCAACCTACTCATCTGACAAAGGGCTAATATCCACAATCTACAATTAACTCAAACAAATTTACAAGAAAAAAACAAACAACCCCATCAAAAAGTGGGCGAAGGACATGAACAGACACTTCTCAAAAGAAGACATTTATGCAGCCAAAAACCACATGAAAAAATACTCATCATCCCTGGCCATCAGAGAAATGCAAATCAAAACCACTATGAGATATCATCTCACACCAGTTAGAATGGAAATCATTAAAAAGTCAGGAAACAACAGGTGCTGGAGAGGATGTGGAGAAATAGGAACACTTTTACACTGTTGGTGGGACTGTAAACTAGTTCAACCATTGTGGAAGTCAGTGTGGCGATTCCTCAGGGATCTAGAACTAGAAATACCATTTGACCCAGCCATCCCATTAAAGGGTATATACACAAAGGACTATAAATCATGCTGCTATAAAGACACATGCACACGTATGTTTATTGTGGCATTATTCACAATAGCAAAGACTTGGAAACAACCCAAATGTCCAACAATGATAGACTGGATTAAGAAAATGTGGCACATATACACCATGGAATACTATGCAGCCATAAAAAATGATGAGTTCATGTCCTTTGTAGGGACATGGAAGAAATTGGAAACCATCATTCTCAGTAAACTATCACAAGAACAAAAAACCAAACACCGCATATTCTCACTCATAGGTGGGAATTGAACAATGAGATCACATGGACACAGGAAGGGGAATATCACTTTCTGGGGAATGTTGTGGGGTGGCGGGAGGGGGGAGGGATAGCACTGGGAGATATGCCTAATGCTAGATAACGAGTTAGTGAGTGCAGCACACCAGCATGGCACAAGTATACATATGTAACTAACCTGCACAAAGTGCACATGTACCCTAAAACTTAAGTATAGAAAAAAATAAAAATTAAAAAAAAAACTAGAACTATTATCCTGAATAACAACAACAACAAAAAAAAACTAGAGAGAATCATTCTCCGAAACCACTTTGTGATGTGCGCATTCCACTCACAGAGTTTAACCTTTCTTTTCATAGAGCAGTTTGGAAACACTCTGTTTGTAAAGTCTGCAGGTGGATATTTGGACCTCTTTGAGGATTTCGTTGGAAACGGGATTTCTTCATCTAATGCTAGACAGAAGAATTCTCAGTAACTTCTTTGGGTTGCGTGTGTTCAACTCACACAGTAGAACCTTTCTTTAGACAGAGCAGATTTGAAACACTCGTTTTGTGGAATTTGCAAGTGGAGATTTCAAGCGCTTTGGGGCCAAAGGTAGAAAAGGAAATATCTTTGTATAAAAACTGGAGAGCTCTGTTCTGTTCCATTGATCTATATCTCTGTTTTGGTACCAGTACCATGCTGTTTCGGTTACTGTAGCCTTGTAGTATAGTTTGAAGTCAGGTAGTGTGATGCCTCCAGCTTTGTTCTTCTGGCTTAGGATTGACTTGGCGATGCGGGCTCTTTTTTGGTTCCATATGAACTTTAAAGTAGATTTTTCCAATTCTGTGAAGAAAGTCATTGGTAGCTTGATGGGGATGGCATTGAATCTATAAATTTCCTTGGGCAGTGTGGCCATTGTCACGATATTGATTCTTCCTACCCATGAGCATGGAATGTTCTTCCATTTGTTTGTATCCTCTTTTATTTCCTTGAGCAGTGGTTTGTAGTTCTCCTTGAAGAGGTCCTTCACATCCCTTGTAAGTTGGATTCCTAGGTATTTTATTCTCTTTGAAGCAATTGTGAATGGGAGTTCACTCATGATTTGGCTCTCTGTTTGTCTGTTGTTGGTGTGTAAGAATGCTTGTGATTTTTGTACATTGATTTTGTATCCTGAGACTTTGCTGAAGTTGCTTATCAGCTTAAGGAGATTTTGGGCTGAGACAATGGGGTTTTCTAGATATACAATCATATCGTCTGCAAACAGGGACAATTTGACTTCCTCTTTTCCTAATCGAATACCCTTTATTTCCTTCTCCTGCCTGATTGCCCTAGCCTGAACTTCCAACACAATGTTGAATAGGAGCGGTGAGAGAGGGCATCCCTGTCTTGTGCCAGTTTTCAAAGGGAATGCTTCCAGTTTTGCCCATTCAGTATGATATTGGCTGTGGGTTTGTCATAGATAGCTCTTATTATTTTGAAATACATCCCATCAATACCTAATTTATTGAGAGTTTTTAGCATGAAGGGTTGCTGAATTTTGTCAAAGGCTTTTTCTGCATCTATTGAGATAATCATGTGGTTTTTGTCTTTGGCTCTGTTTATATGCTGGATTACATTTATTGATTTGCATATATTGAACCAGCCTTGCATCCCAGGGATGAAGCCCACTTGATCATGGTGGATAAGCTTTTTATGTGCTGCTGGATTCGGTTTGCCAGTCTTTTATTGAGGATTTTTTTTGGTACCAAAACAGAGATATAGATCAATGGAACCGAACAGAGCCCTCAGAAATAACGCCACATACCTACAACTATCTGATCTTTGACAAACCTGAGAAAAACAAGCAATGGGGAAAGGATTCCCTATTTAATAAATGGTGCTGGGAAAACTGGCTAGCCATATGTAGAAAGCTGAAACTGGATCCCTTCCTTACACCTTATACAAAAATCAATTCAAGATGGACTAAAGATTTAAACGTTAGACCTAAAACCATAAAAACCCTAGAAGAAAACCTAGGCATTACCATTCAGGACATAGACATGGGCAAGGACTTCACGTCCAAAACACCAAAAGCAATGGCAACAAAAGACAAAATTGACAAATGGGATCTAATTAAACTAAAGAGCTTCTGCACTGCAAACGAAACTACAATCAGTGAACAGGCAACCTACAACATGGGAGAAAATTTTCGCAACCTACTCATCTGACAAAGGGCTAATATCCAGAATCTACAATGAACACAAACAAATTTAGAAGAAAAAAACAAACAACCCCATCAAAAAGTGGGTGAAAGACATGAACAGACACTTCCCAAAAGAAGACATTTATGCAGCCAAAAACCACATGAAAAAATACTCATCATCCCTGGCCACCAGATAAATGCAAATCAAAACCACTATGAGATATCATCTCACACCAGTTAGAATGGAAATCATTAAAAAGTCAGGAAACAACAGGTGCTGGAGAGGATGTGGAGAAATAGGAACACTTTTACACTGTTGGTGGGACTGTAAACTAGTTCAACCATTGTGGAAGTCAGTGTGGCGATTCCTCAGGGATCTAGAACTAGAAATACCATTTGACCCAGCCATCCCATTAAAGGGTATATACCCAAAGGACTATAAATCATGCTGCTATAAAGACACATGCACACGTATGTTTATTGTGGCATTATTCACAATAGCAAAGACTTGGAAACAACCCAAATGTCCAACAATGATAGACTGGATTAAGAAAATGTGGCACATATACAGCATGGAATACTACGCAGCCATAAAAAATGATGAGTTCATGTCCTTTGTGGGGACATGGATGAAATTGGAAACCATCATTCTCAGTAAACTATCACAAGAACAAAAAACCAAACACCGCATATTCTCACTCATAGGTGGGAATTGAACAATGAGATCACATGGACACAGGAAGGGGAATATCACATTCTGGGGACTGTTGTGGGGTGGCGGGAGGGGGGAGGGATAGCATTGGGAGATATACCTAATGCTAGATAACGAGTTAGTGGGTGCAGCGCACCAGCATGGCACAAGTATACATATGTAACTAACCTGCACAAAGTGCATATGTACCCTAAAACTTAAAGTATAGAAAAAAATAAAAATTTAAAAAAAAAACAAGAACTATTATCCTGAATAACAACAACAACAAACTAAAACTAGAGAGAATCATTCTCCGAAACCAATTTTTGATGTGCGCATTCCACTCACAGAGTTTAACCTTTCTTTACATAGAGCAGTTTCGAAACACTCTGTCTGTAAAGTCTGCAAATGGATATTTGGACCTCTTTGAGGATTTCGTTGGAAACGGGATTTCTTCATCTAATGCTAGACAGAAGAATTCTCAGTAACTACTTTGGGTTGCGTGTGTTCAACTCACAGAGTTGAACCTTCCTTTAGACAGAGCAGATTTGAAACACTCTTTTTGTGGAATTTGCAAGTGGAGATTTCAAGCGCTTTGGGGCCAATGGTGGAGAAAGAAATATCTTCGTATAAAAAGTAGAGAGAATCATCCTCAGAAACCACTTTGTGATGTGTGCATTCCACTCACAGAGTTTAACCTTTCTTTTCATAGAGCAGTTTGGAAACACTCTGTCTGTAAAGTCTGCATGTGGATATTTGGACCTCTTTGAGGATTTCGTTGGAAATGGGATTTCTCCATCTAATGCTAGACACAAGAATTCTCAGTAACTTCTTTGGGTTGTGTGTGTTCAACTCACAGAGTAGAACCTTTCTTTAGACAGAGCAGATTTGAAACACTCTTTTTGTGGAATTTTCAAGTGGAGATTTCCAGCGCTTTGGGGCCAATAGTTGAAAAGGAAATATCTTCGTATAGAAACTAGAGAAAATCATTCTCAGAAACCACTTTGTGATGTCTGCATTCCACTCACAGAGTTTAACCTTTCTTTTCATAGAGCAGTTTGGAAACACTCTGTTTGTAAAGTCTGCAAGTGGATATTTGGACCTCTTTGAGGATTTCGTTGGAAACGGGATTTCTTCATCTAATGCTAGACAGAAGAATTCTCAGTAACTTCTTTGGGTTGTGTGTGTTCAGCACACTGAGTTGAACCTTCCTTTGGACAGAGCAGATTTGAAACACTCTTTTTGTGGAATTTGCAAGTGGAGATTTCAAGCGCTTTGTGGCCAACGGTGGAGAAGGAAATATCTTCGTACATAAACTAGAGAGAATCATTCTCAGAAACCACTTTGTGATGTGTGTGTTCCACTTACAGAGTTTAACCTTTCTTTTCACAGAGCAGTTTGGAAACACTCTGTTTGTAAAGTCTGCAAGTGGATATTTGGACCTCTTTGAGGATTTCGTTGGAAACGGGATTTCTTCATCTAATGCTAGACAGAAGAATTCGCAGTAACTTCCTTGGGTTGCGTGTGTTCAACTCACAGAGTTGAACCTTCCTTTAGACAGAGCAGATTTGAAACACCCTTTTTGTGGAATTTGCAAGTGGATATTTCAAGCGCTTTTTGGGCCAATGGTAGAAAAGGAAATATCTTCGTATAAAAACTAGAGAGAATCGTTCTCAGAAACCACTTTGTGAGGTGTGCGTTCCACTCACAGAGTTTAACCTTTCTTTTCATAGAGCAGTTTGGAAACACTCTGTTTGTAAAGTCTGCAGGTGGATATTTGGACCTCTTTGAGGATTTCGTTGGAAACGGGATTTCTTCATCTAATGCTAGACAGAAGAATTCTCAGTAACTTCTTTGGGTTGCGTGTGTTCAACTCACACATTTGAACCTTCCTTTATACAGAGCAGATTTGAAACACTCTGTTTGTGGAATTTGCAAGTGGAGATTTCAAGCGCTTTGGGGCCAATGGTAGAAAAGGAAATGTCTTCGTATAAAAACTAGAGAGCTCTGTGCTGTTCCATTGATCTATATCTCTGTTTTGGTACCAGTACCATGCTGTTTCGGTTACTGTAGCCTTGTAGTATAGTTTGAAGTCAGGTAGTGTTATTCCTCCAGCTTTGTTCTTCTGGCTTAGGATTGACTTGGCGATGCGGGCTCTTTTTTGGTTCCATATGAACTTTAAAGTAGTTTTTTCCAATTCTGTGAAGAAAGTCATTGGTAGCTTGATGGGGATGGCATTGAATCTATAAATTTCCTTGGGCAGTGTGGCCATTGTCACGATATTGATTCTTCCTACCCATGAGCATGGAATGTTCTTCCATTTGTTTGAATCCTCTTTTATTTCCTTGAGCAGTGGTTTGTAGTTCTCCTTGAAGAGGTCCTTCACATCCCTTGTAAGTTGGATTCCTAGGTATTTTATTCTCTTTGAAGCAATTGTGAACGGGAGTTCACTCATGATTTGGCTCTCTGTTTGTCTGTTGTTGGTGTGTAAGAATGCTTGTGATTTTTGTACATTGATTTTGTATCCTGGGACTTTGCTGAAGTTGCTTATCAACTTAAGGAGATTTTGGGCTGAGACAATGGGGTTTTCTAGATATACAATCATATCGTCTGCAAACAGGGACAATTTGACTTCCTCTTTTCCTTATTGAATACCCTTTATTTCCTTCTCCTGCCTGATTGCCCTAGCCTGAACTTCCAACACTATGTTGAATAGGAGCGGTGAGAGAAGGCATCCCTGTCTTGTGCCAGTTTTCAAAGGGAATGCTTCCAGTTTTTGCCCATTCAGTGTGATATTGGCTGTGGGTTTGTCATAGATAGCTCTTATTATTTTGAAATACATCCCATCAATACCTAATTTATTGAGAGTTTTTAGCATGAAGGGTTGTTGAATTTTGTCAAAGGCTTTTTCTGCATCTATTGAGATAATCATGTGGTTTTTGTCTTTGGCTCTGTTTATATGCTGGATTACATTTATTGATTTGCGTATATTGAACCAGCCTTGCATCCCAGGGATGAAGCCCACTTGATCATGGTGGATAAGCTTTTTGATGTGCTGCTGGATTCGGTTTGCCAGTATTTTATTGAGGATTTTTTTGGTACCAAAACAGAGATATAGATCAATGGAACCGAACAGAGCCCTCAGAAATAACGCCACATACCTACAACTATCTGATCTTTGACAAACCTGAGAAAAACAAGCAATGGGGAAAGGATTCCCTATTTAATAAATGGTGCTGGGAAAACTGGCTAGCCATATGTAGAAAGCTGAAACTGGATCCCTTCCTTACACCTGATACAGAAATCAATTCAAGATGGATTAAAGATTTAAACGTTAGACCTTAAATCATAAAAACCCTAGAAGAAAACCTAGGCATTACCATTCAGGACATAGGCGTGGGCAAGGTCTTCACGTCCAAAATACCAAAAGCGATGGCAACAAAAGACAAAATTGACAAATGGGATCTAATTAAACTAAAGAGCTTCTGCACTGCAAAAGAAACTACCATCAGAGTGAACAGGCAACCTACACATGGGAGAAAATTTTCGCAACCTACTCATCTGACAAAGGGCTAATATCCACAATCTACAATGAACTCAAACAAATTTACAAGAAAAAAACAAACAACCCCATCAAAAAGTGGGCGAAGGACATGAACAGACACTTCTCAAAAGAAGACATTTATGCAGCCAAAAACCACATGAAAAAATACTCATCATCCCTGGCCATCAGAGAAATGCAAATCAAAACCACTATGAGATATCATCTCACACCAGTTAGAATGGAAATCATTAAAAAGTCAGGAAACAACAGGTGCTGGAGAGGATGTGGAGAAATAGGAACACTTTTACACTGTTGGTGGGACTGTAAACTAGTTCAACCATTGTGGAAGTCAGTGTGGCGATTCCTCAGGGATCTAGAACTAGAAATACCATTTGACCCAGCCATCCCATTAAAGGGTATATACACAAAGGACTATAAATCATGCTGCTATAAAGACACATGCACACGTATGTTTATTGTGGCATTATTCACAATAGCAAAGACTTGGAAACAACCCAAATGTCCAACAATGATAGACTGGATTAAGAAAATGTGGCATATATACACCATGGAATACTATGCAGCCATAAAAAATGATGAGTTCATGTCCTTTGTAGGGACATGGATGAAATTGGAAACCATCATTCTCAGTAAACTATCACAAGAACAAAAAACCAAACACCGCATATTCTCACTCATAGGTGGGAATTGAACAATGAGATCACATGGACACAGGAAGGGGAATATCACATTCTGGGGACTGTTGTGGGGTGGCGGGAGGGGGGAGGGATAGCATTGGGAGATATGCCTAATGCTAGATAACGAGTTAGTGAGTGCAGCACACCAGCATGGCACAAGTATACATATGTAACTAACCTGCAAAAAGTGCACATGTACCCTAAAATTAAGTATAGAAAAAAATAAAAATTAAAAAAAAAACAAGAACTATTATCCTGAATAACAACAACAACAACAAAAAAACTTGAGAGAATCACTCTCAGAAACCACTTTGTGATGTGCGCATTCCACTCACAGTGTTTAACCTTCTTTTCATAGAGCAGTTTCGAAACACTCTGTCTGTAAAGTCTGCAAGTTTATATTTGGACCTCTTTGAGGATTTCGTTGGAAACGGGATTTCTTCATCTAATGCTAGACAGAAGAATTCCCAGTAACTTCTTTGGGTTGTGTGTGTTCAACTCACAGAGTTCAACCTTCCTTTGGACGGAGCAGATTTGAAACACTCTTTTTGTGGAATTTGCAAGTGGAGATTTCAAGCGCTTTGTGGCCAACGGTAGAGAAGGAAATATCTTCGTATAAAAAGTAGAGAGAATCATTCTCAGAAACCACTTTGTGATGTGTGCGTTCCACTTACAGAGTTTAACCTTTCTTTTCATAGAGCAGTTTGGAAACACTCTGTTTGTAAAGTCTGCAAGTGGATATTTGGACCTCTTTGAGGATTTCGTTGGAAACGGGATTTCTTCATCTAATGCTAGGCAGAAGAGTTCTCAGTAACTTCCTTGGGTTGCGTGTGTTCAACTCACAGAATTGAACCTTCCTTTAGACAGAGCAGATTTGAAACACCCTTTTTGTGGAATTTGCAAGTGGAGATTTCAAGCGCTTTGGGGCCAATGGTAGAAAACGAAATATCTTCGAATAAATACTAGAGAGAATCGTTCTCAGAAACCACTTTGTGACGTGTGCGTTCCACTCACAGAGTTTAACCTTTCTATTCATAGAGCAGTTTGGAAACACTCCGTTTGTAAAGTCAGCAAGTGGATATTTGGACCTCTTTGAGGATTTCGTTGGAAACGGGATTTCTACATCTCATGCTAGACAGAAGAATTCTCAGTAACTTCTTTGGGTTTTGTGTGTTCAACTTACAGAGTTGAACCTTCCTTTAGACAGAGTAGGTTTGAAACACTGTTTTTGTGGATTTTGCAAGTGGAGATTTCAAGTGCTTTTGGGCCAGTGTTAGAAAAGGAAATATCTTCGTATAAAAAATAGAGAGAATCATTCTCAGAAAGCAATTTGTGATGTGTGCATTCCACTCCAGAGTTTAACCTTTCTTTTTATAGAGCAGTTTGGAAACACTCTGTTTGTAAGGTCTGCAAGTGGATATTTGGACCTCTTTGAGGATTTCGTTGGAAACGGGATTTCTTCATCTAATGCTAGACAGAAGAATTCTCAGTAACTTCTTTGGGTTGTGTGTGTTCAACTCACAGAGTTGAAACTTCCTTTGGACAGAGCAGATTTGAAACACTCTTTTTGTGGAATTTGCAAGTGGAGATTTCAAGCGCTTTGGGGCCAATGGTGGAGAAGGAAATATCTTCGTATTAAAAGCAGAGAGAGTCATCCTCAGAAACCACTTTGTGATGTGTGCGTTCCACTCACAGAGTTTAACATTTCTTTTCATAGATTCGTTTGGAAGCCCTTTGTTTGTAAAGTCTGCAAGTGGATGTTGGACCTCTTTGAGGATTACGTTGGAAATGGGATTTCTTCATCTAATGCTAGACAGAAGAATTCTCAATAACTATTTGGGGTTGCGAGTGTTCAACTCACAGAGTTGAACCTTACTTTAGACAGAGCAGATTTGAAACCCTCTTTTTGTGGAATTTGCAAGTGGAGATTTCAAGCGCTTTGTGGCCAATGGTAGAAAAGGAAATATCTTCGTATAAAAACTGGAGAGAATCATCCTCAGAAACCACTTTTTGATGTGTGCGTTCCACTCACAGAGTTTAACCTTTCTTTTCATAGAGCAGTTTGGAAACACTCTGTTTGTAAAGTCTGCAAGTGAATATTTGGACATCTTTGAGGATTTCGTTGGAAACGGGATTTCTTCATCTAATGCTAGACAGAAGAATTCTCAGTAACTTCTTTTGGTTGCATGTGTTCAACTCACAGAGTTGAACCTTCCTATAGACAGAGCAGATTTGAAACCCTCTTTTTGTGGAATTTGCAAGTGGAGATTTCAAGCGCTTTGGGGCCAATGGTAGAAAAGGAAATATCTTCACATAAAAACTAGAGAGAATCATCCTCTGAAACCACTTTGTGATGTGTGCGTTCAACTCACAGAGATTAACCTTTCTTTTCATAGTGCGGTTTGGAAACACTCTGTAAAGTCTGCCAGTGAATATTTGGACCTCTTTGAGGATTTCGTTGGAAACGGGATTTCTTCATCTAATGCTAGACAGAAGAATTCTCAGTAACTTATTTGGGTTGTATATGTTCAACTCACGGTGTTGAACCTTTCTATAGACAGAGCAGTTTTGAAACCCTCTTTTAGTGGAATTTGCAACTGGAGATTTCAAGCTCTTTGGGACCAATGGTAGAAAAGGAAATATCTTCGTATAAAAACTAGAGAGAAGCATCCTCAGAAAGCACTTTGTGATGTGTGCGTTCCACTCACAGAGTTTAACCTTTCTTTTCACAGAGCAGTTTGGAAACACTCTGCTTGTAAAGTCTGCAAGTGGATATTTGGACCTCTTTGAGGATTTCGTTGGAAACGGGATTTCTTCATCTAATGCTAGACAGAAGAATTCTCAGTAACTTCCTTGGGTTGCGTGTGTTGAACTCACAGAGTTCAGCCTTCCTTTAGGCAGAGCAGATTTGAAACACTCTTTTTGTGGAATTTGGAAGTGGAGATTTCATGCGCTTTGGGGCCAATGTTGGATAAGGAAATATCTTCGTATAAATAGTAGAGAGAGTCATCCTCAGAGACCACTTTGCGATGTGTGCGTTCCACTCACAGAGTTTAACATTTCTTCTCATAGATTAGTGTGGAAACACTCCGTTTGTAAAGTCTGCAAGTGGATATTGGACCTCTTTGTAGATTCGTTGGAAACGGGATTTCTTCATCTAATGCTTGACAGAAGAATTCTCAATAACTACTTTGGGTTGCGAGTGTTCAACTCACAGAGTTGAACCTTACTTTAGACAGAGCAGATTTGAAACCCTCTTTTTGTGGAATTTGCAAGTGGAGATTTCAAGCGCTTTGTGGCCAATGGTAGAAAAGGAAATATCTTCGTATAAAAACTGGAGAGAATCATCCTCAGAAACCACTTTTTGATGTGTGCGTTCCACTCACAGAGTTTAACCTTTCTTTTCATAGAGCAGTTTGGAAACACTCTGTTTGTAAAGTCTGCAAGTGAATATTTGGACATCTTTGAGGATTTCGTTGGAAACGGGATTTCTTCATCTAATGCTAGACAGAAGAATTATCAGTAACTTCTTTTGGTTGCATGTGTTCAACTCACAGAGTTGAACCTTCCTATAGACAGAGCAGATTTGAAACCCTCTTTTTGTGGAATTTGCAAGTGGAGATTTCAAGCGCTTTGGGGCCAATGGTAGAAAAGGAAATATCTTCACATAAAAACTAGAGAGAATCATCCTCTGAAACCACTTTGTGATGTGTGCGTTCAACTCACAGAGATTAACCTTTCTTTTCATAGTGCGGTTTGGAAACACTCTGTAAAGTCTGCCAGTGAATATTTGGACCTCTTTGAGGATTTCGTTGGAAACGGGATTTCTTCATCTAATGCTAGACAGAAGAATTCTCAGTAACTTATTTGGGTTGTATATGTTCAACTCACGGTGTTGAACCTTTCTATAGACAGAGCAGTTTTGAAACCCTCTTTTAGTGGAATTTGCAACCGGAGATTTCAAGCTCTTTGGGACCAATGGTAGAAAAGGAAATATCTTCGTATAAAAACTAGAGAGAAGCATCCTCAGAAAGCACTTTGTGATGTGTGCGTTCCACTCACAGAGTTTAACCTTTCTTTTCACAGAGCAGTTTGGAAACACTCTGCTTGTAAAGTCTGCAAGTGGATATTTGGACCTCTTTGAGGATTTCGTTGGAAACGGGATTTCTTCATCTAATGCTAGACAGAAGAATTCTCAGTAACTTCCTTGGGTTGCGTGTGTTGAACTCACAGAGTTCAGCCTTCCTTTAGGCAGAGCAGATTTGAAACACTCTTTTTGTGGAATTTGGAAGTGGAGATTTCATGCGCTTTGGGGCCAATTTTGGATAAGGAAATATCTTCGTATAAATAGTAGAGAGAGTCATCCTCAGAGACCACTTTGTGATGTGTGCGTTCCACTCACAGAGTTTAACATTTCTTCTCATAGATTAGTGTGGAAACACTCCGTTTGTAAAGTCTGCAAGTGGATATTGGACCTCTTTGTGGATTCGTTGGAAACGGGATTTCTTCATCTAATGCTTGACAGAAGAATTCTCAATAACTACTTTGGGTTGCGAGTGTTCAACTCACAGAGTTGAACCTTCCTTTAGACAGAGCAGATTTGAAAACCTCTTTTTGTGGAATTTGCAAGTGGATGTTTCAAGCGCTTTGGGGCAATGGTAGAAAAGGAAATATCTTCCTATAAAAACTGGAGAGAATCATCCTCAGAAACCACTTTTTGATGTGTGCGTTCCACTCACAAAGTTTAACCTTTCTTTTCATAGAGCAGTTTGGAAACACTCTGTTTGTAAAGTCTGCAAGTGGATATTTGGACCTCTTTGAGGATTTCGTTGGAAACGGGATTTCTTCTTCTAATGCTAGACAGAAGAATTATCAGTAAATTCTTTTGGTTGCGTGTGTTCAACTCACAGAGTTGAACCTGCCTTTAGACAGAGCAGATTTGAAACACTCTTTTTGTGGAATTTGCAAGTGGAGATTTCAAGCGCTTTGGGGCCAATTGTAGAAAAGGAAATATCTTCGTATAAAAACTAGAGAGAGTCATCCTCAGAAACCACTTTGTGATGTGTGCGTTCCACTCACAGAGTTTAACCTTTCATTTCACAGAGCAGTTTGGAAACACTCTGTCTCTAAAGTCTGCTAGTGGATATCTGGACATCTTTGACGATTTCGCTGGAAGAGGGATTTATTCATCTAATGCTAGACACAAGAATTCTTAGTAATTTCTTTGGGTTGCGTGTGTTCAACTCACAGAGTTCAACCTTCCTTTAGACAGAGCAGATTTCAAACACCCTTTTTGTGGAATTTGCAAGTGGATATTTCAAGCGCTTTGGAGAAAATGGTTGAAAAGGAAATACCTTCATATAAAAACTAGAGAGAATCATTCTCAGAAACCACTTTGTGTTGTGTGCGTTCCACTCACAGAGTTTAACCTTTGTTTTCATAGAGCAGTTTGGAAACACTCTGTTTGTAAAGTCTGCAAGTGGATATTTGGACTTCTTTGAGGATTTCGTTGGAAACGGGATTTCTTCATCTAATGATAGACAAAAAAATTCTCACTAACTTCTTTGGGTTGCGTGTGTTCAACTCACAGAGTTGAACCTTCCTTTCGACAAAGCAGATTTGAAACACCCTTTTTGTGGAATTTCCAAATGGATATTTCAAGCACTTTGGGGACAATGGTAGAAAAGGAAATATCTTCGTATAAAAACTAGAGAGAATCATTCTCAGAAACCACTTTGTGATGCGTGCGTTCCACTCAAAGAGTTTAACCTTTCTTTTCATAGAGCAGTTTGGAAACACTCTGTCTGTAACGTCTGCAAGTGGATATTAGGACCTCTTTGAGGATTTCGTTGGGAACGGGATTTCTCCATCTAATGCTAGACAGAAGAATTCTCAGTAACTTCTTAGGGTTGCTTGTGTTCAACTCACTGTGTTGAACCTTTCTATAGACAGAGCATAGTAGAAACCCTCTTTTTGTGGAATTTGCAATAGGAGATTTCAATTGTTTTGGGGCCAATTGTAGAAAAGGAAATATCTTCGTATAAAAACTAGAGAGAATCATTCTCAGAAACCACTTTGTGATGTGTGAATTCCCCTCACAGAGTTTAACCTTTCTTTTCAGAGAGCAGTTTGGAAACACTCTGTTTGTAAAGTCTGAAAGTGGATATTTGGAACTCTTTGAGGATTTCGTTGGAAACGGGATTTCTTCATCTAAAGCTAGACAGAAGAATTCTCAGTAACTTCTTTGGGTTGCGTGTGTTCAACTCACAGAGTTGAACCTTCCTTTAGACAGAGCAGATTTGAAACACCCTTTTTGTGGAATT
This sequence comes from Gorilla gorilla gorilla, assembly GCF_029281585.2. Taxonomy (NCBI): domain Eukaryota; kingdom Metazoa; phylum Chordata; class Mammalia; order Primates; family Hominidae; genus Gorilla; species Gorilla gorilla. Next base: position 108,683,185 of record NC_073224.2, read on the forward strand.
TGCAAGTGGATATTTCAAGCACTTTGGGGCCAAGGGTAGAAATGGAAATATCTTCATATAAAAACTAGAGACAATCATTCTCAGAAACCACTTTGTGATGTGTGCGTTCCACTCACAGAGTTTAACCTTTGTTTTCATGGAGCAGTTTGGAAACACACTGTTTGTAAAGTCTGCAAGTGGATATTTGGACCTCTTTGAGGATTTCGTTGGAAACAGGATTTCTTCATCTAATGCTTGACAGAAGAATTCTCAGTAACTTCTTTGGGTTGCGTGTGTTCATCTCACAGAGTTGAACCTTCCTTTACAAAGAGCAGATTTGAAACACTCTTTTTGTGGAATTTGCAATCGGAGATTTCAAGCGATTTGGGACCAATGGTAGAAAAGGAATAATCTTCGTATAAACACTGGAGAGAATCATCCTCAGAAACCACTTTGTGATGTGTGCATTCCACTCAAGTAGTTAAACCTTTACTTTCATAGAGCAGTTTGGAAGCACACAGTCTGTAAAGTCTGCAAGTGGATATTTGGACCTCTTTGAGGATTTCGTTGGAAACGGGATTTAATCATCTAATGCTATACAGAAGAATTCTCAGTAACTTCTTTGGGATGCGTGAGTTCAACTCACAGAGATGAACCTTCCTTTACACAGAGCAGATTTGAAACACTCTTTTTGTGGAATTTGCAAGAGGAGATTTCAAGCGCTTTGGGGCCAATGATAGAAAAGGAAATATCTTCGTATAAAAACTAGAGAGAATCTTTCTCAGAAACCACTTTGTGATGTGTGCGTTCCACTCAAATAGTTTAACCCTTCTATTCATAGGGCAGTTTGGAAACACTCTGTCTGTAAAGTCTGCAAGTGGATATTTGGACCTCTTTGAGGATTTCGTTGGAAACGGGATTTCTTCATCTAATGCTAGACAGAAGAATTCTCAGTAACTTCTTTGGGTTGCGTGTGTTCAACTCACGGTGTTGAACCTTTCTATGGACAGAGCAGTGTAGAAACCCTCCTTTTGTGGAATTTTCAATCAGAGATTTCAAGCGCTTTGGGGCCAATGGTAGAAAAGGAAATATCTTCGTATAAAAACTAGAGAGAAACATTCTCAGAAACCACTTATTGATGTGTGCATTCCACTCACAGACTTTAACCTTTCTTTTCATAGAGCAGTTTGGAAACACTCTGTTTGTAAAGTCTGCAAGTGGATATTTGGACCTCTTTGAGGATTTCGTTGGAAATGGGTTTCTTCATCTAATGGTAGACAGAAGAATTCTCAGTAACTTCTTTGGGTTGCGTGTGTTCAACTCACAGAGTTGAACCTTCCTTTAGACAGAGCAGATTTGAAACACACTTTTTGTGGAATTTGCAAGTGCATATTTCAAGCCCTTAGGGGCCAAGGGTAGAAAAGGAAATATCTTCGTATAAAAACTAGAGAGAATCATTCTCAGAAACCACTTTGTGATGTGTGAGTTCCACTCACAGAGTTTAACCTTTGTTTTCATAGAGCAGTTTGGAAACACTCTGTTTGTAAAGTCTGCAAGTGGATATTTGGACCTCTTTGAAGATTTCATTGGAAAAGGGATTTCTTAATCTAATGCTAGACAGAAGAATTCTCAGTAACTTCTTTGGGTTGCGTGTGTTCAACTCACAGAGTTGAACCTTCCTTTAGACAGAGCAGATTTGAAACACCCTTTTTGTGGAATTTGCAAGTGGATATTTCAAGCACTTTGTTGCCAAGGGTTGAAAAGGAAATATCTTCGTATAAAAACTAGAGGGAATCATTCTCAGAAACCACTTTGTTTTGTGTGCGTTCCACTCACAGAGTTTAACCTTTGTTTTCATCGAGCAGTTTGGAAACACTCTGTTTGTAAAGTCCGCAAGTGGATATTTGGACCTCTTTGAGGATTTCGTTGGAAAGAGGATTTCTTCATCTAATGCTTGACAGAAGAATTCTCAGTAACTTCTTTGGGTTGCGTGTGTTCATCTCACAGAGTTGAACCTTCCTTTAGAAAGAGCAGATTTGAAACACTCTTTTTGTGGTATCTGCAATTGGAGATTTCAAGCGATTTGGGACCAATGGTAGAAAAGGAAATATCTTTGTATAAAAACTAGAGAGAATCATCCTCAGAAACCACTTTGTGATGTGTGCATTCCACGCACAGAGTTTAACCTTTCTTTTCATAGAGCTTTTGGAAACATTATGTTTATAAAATCTGCTAGTGGATATTTGGACCTTCTTGAGGATTTCGTTGGAAATGGGATTTCCTCATCTAATGCTAGACAGAAGAATTCTCAGTAACTTCTTTGGGTTGCGTGTGTTCAACTCACAGAGTTGAACCTTCCTTTACACGGAGCAGATTTGAAACCCTCTTTTTGTGGAATTTGCAAGTGGAGATTTCAAGCGCTTTGTGGCCAATGGTGGAGAAGGAAAAATCTTCGTATAAAAACTAGAGAGAAACATCCTCAGAAACCACTTTGTGATGTGTGCATTCCACTCAAAGTGTTTAACCTTTCTTTTCTTAGAGCTGTTTGGAAACACTCTGTTTGTAAAGTCTGCAAGTGGATATTTGGACCTCTTTGAGGATTTCGTTGGAAACGGGATTTCTTCATCTAATGCTAGACAGAAGAATTCTCAGTAACTTCTTTGGGTTGTGTGTGTTCAACTCACAGAGTTGAACCTTCCTTTAGACAGAGCAGATTTGAAACACCCTTTTTGTGGAATTTGCAAGTGGATATTTCAAGCACTTTGGGGCCAAGGGTAGAAAAGGCAATATCTTTGTATAAAAACTATAGAGAATCATTCTCAGAAACCACTTTGTGATGTGTGCGTTCCACTCACAGAGTTTAACCTTTGTTTTCATAGAGCAGTTTGGAAACACTCTGTTTGTAAAGTCTGCAAGTGGATATTTGGACCTCTTTGAGGATTTCGTTGGAAACAGGATTTCTTCATCTAATGCTTGACAGAAGAATTCTCAGTAACATCTTTTGGTTGCGTGTGTTCATCTCACAGAGTTGAACCTTCCTTTACAAAGAGCAGATTTGAAACACTCTTTTTGTGGAATTTGCAATTGGAGATTTCAAGCGATTTGAGACCAATGGTAGAAAAGGAAATATCTTCGTATAAAAATTAGAGAGAATCATTCTCAGAAACCACTTTGTGATGTGTGCGTTCCACTCACAGAGTTTAACCTTTCTTTTCATAGAGCTTTTGGAAACATTCTGTTTATTAAGTCTGCAAGTGGATATTTGGACCTTCTTGAGGATGTCGTTGGAAACGGGATTTCCTCATCTAATGCTAGACAGAAGAATTCTCAGTAACTTCTTTGGGTTGCGTGTGTTCAACTCACAGAGTTGAACCTTCCTTTACACGGAGCAGATTTGAAACCCTCTTTTTGTGGAATTTGCAAGTGGAGATTTCAAGCGCTTTGAGGCCAGTGGTGGAGAAGGAAAAATCTTCGTATAAAAACTAGAGAGTCATCCTCTGAAACCACTTTGTGATGTGTGCGTTCCACTCACAGAGTTTAACCTTTCATTTCTTTGAGCAGTTTGGGAACACTCTGTCTGTAAAGCCTGCAAGCGGATATTTAGACTTCTTTGAGGATTTCGTTGGAAACGGGATTTCTTCATCTAATGCTAGACAGAAGAATTCTCAGTAACTTCTTTGGGTTACGTGTGTTCATCTCACAGAGTTCAACCTTCCTTTAGACAGAGCAGATTTGAAACTCCCTTTTTGTGGAATTTGCAAGTGGATATTTCAAGCGCTTTGGGGCCAATGGTTGAAAAGGAAATATCTTCGTATAAAAACTAGAGAGAATCATTCTCAGAAACCTCTTTGTGATGTGTGCGTTCCACTCAAAGAGTTTAACCTTTCTTTTCACTGAGCAGTTTGGAAACACTCTGTCTGTAACGTCTGCAAGGTGATATTAGGACCTCTTTGAGGATTACGTTGGGAATGGTATTTCTCCATCTAATGCTAGACAGAAGAATTCTCAGTAACTCCTTTGGGTTGCGTGTGTTCAACTCGCGGTGTTGAACTTTTCTATAGACAGAGCAGAGTAGAAACCATCTTTTTGTGGAATTTGCAAGTGGAGATTTCAAGCGCTTTGGGGCAAATAGTAGAAAAGGAAATATCTTGGTATAAAAACTAGAGAGAATCATTCTCAGAAACCACATTGTGATGTGTGCATTCCACTTATATAGTTTAACCTTTCTTTTCAGGGAGCAGTTTGGAAACACTCTGATTGTAAAGTCTGCAAGTGGATATTTGGACCTCTTTGAGGATTTCGTTGGAAACGGGATTTCTTCATCTAATGCTAGACAGAAGAATTCTCAGTAACTTCTTTGGGTTGCGTGTGTTCAACTCACAGAGTTGAACTTTCCTTTAGACAAAGCAGATTTGAAAAACTCTTTTTGTTGAATTTGCAATTGGAGATTTCAAGCGATTTGGGACCAATGGTAGAAAAGGAAATATCTTCATATAAAAACTAGAGAGAATCATCCTCAGAAACCACTTTGTGATGTGGGCGTTCCACTCACAGAGTTTAACCTTTCTTTTCAGAGAGCAGTTTGGAAATACTCTGTTTGTAAAGTCTGCAAGTGGATATTAGGACCTCTTTGAGGATTTCGATGGAAACGTGATTTCTTCATCTAATGCTAGACAGAAGAATTCTCAGTAACTTCTTTGGGTTGTGTGTGTTCAACTCACAGAGTTGAACCTTCCTTTAGAGAGAGCAGATTTGAAACCTTCTTTTTGTGGAATTTACAAGTGGAGATTTCATGCGCTTTGGGGCCAATGGTAGAAAAGGAAATATCTTCGCATAAAAACTAGAGAGAATCATCCTCTGAAACCACTTTGTGATGTGTGCGTTAAACTCACAGAGATTAACCTTTCTTTTCATAGAGCAGTTTGGAAACACTCTGTTTGTAGAGTCTGCAAGTGGATATTTGGACCCCTTTGAGGATTTCGTTGGAAATGGGATAACTTCATCTAATGCAAGACACAAGAATTCTCAGTAACTTCTTTTGTTGCGTGTGATCAACTCACAGAGTTCAACCTTCCTTTAGACAGAGCAGATTTCAAACACCCTTTTTGTGGAATTTGCAAGTGGATATTTCAAGCGCTTTGGAGAAAATGGTTGAAAAGGAAATACCTTCGTATAAAAACTAGAGAGAATCATTCTCAGAAACCACTTTGTGTTGTGTGCGTTCCACTCACAGAGTTTAACCTTTGTTTTCATAGAGCAGTTTGGAAACACTCTGTTTGTAAAGTCTGCAAGTGGATATTTGGACCTCTTTGAAGATTTTGTTGGAAACGGGATTTCCTCATCTAATGCTTGACAGAAGAATTCTCAGTAACTTCTTTGGGTTGCGTCTGTTCATCTCACAGAGTTGAACATTCCTTTACACAGAGCAGATTTGAAACACTCTTTTTGTGGAATTTACATGTGGAGATTTCAAGCGCTATGGGGCCTATGGTAGAAAAGGAAATATCTTCATATAAAAACTAGAGAGAATCAAACTCAGAAACCACTTTGTGACGTGTGCGTTCCACTCACAGAGTTTAACCTTTCTTTTCAGAGAGCAGTTTGGAAACACTCTGTTTGTAAAGTCTGCAAGTGGATATTTGGACCTCTTTGGGGATTTCGCTGCAAAAGGGATTTCTTCATCTAATGCAAACAAAACAATTCTCTCTAACTTCTTTGGGTTGTGTGTGTTCAACTCACAGACTTTTACCTTCCTTTCGACAGAGCACATTTGAAACACCCTTTTTGTGGAATTTCCAAGTGGATATTTCAAGCACTTTGGGGCCAACGGTAGAAAAGGAAATATCTTCGTATAAAAATTAGAGAGAATCATTCTCAGAAACCACTTTGTGATGTGTGCGTTCCACTCAAAGAGTTTAACCTTTCTTTTCATAGAGCAGTTTGGACACACTCTGTCTGTAACGGCTGCAAGTGGATATTAGGACCTCTTTGAGGATTTGGTTGGAAACGGGATTTCTCCATCTAATGCTAGACAGAAGAATTCTCAGTAACTTCTTTGGGTTGTGTGTGTTCAACTCACGGTGTTGAACCTTTCTATAGACAGAGCAGAGTAGAAACCCTCTTTTTGTGAAATTTGCAAGTGGAGATTTCAAGCGCTTTGGGGCTAATGGTAGAAAAGGAAATATCTTGATATAAAATTAGAGAGAATCATTCTCAGAAACCACTTTGTGATGTGTGCATTCCACTCACACAGTTTAACCTTTCTTTTCACAGAGCAGGTTGGAAACACTCTGTTTGTAAAGTCTGCAAGTGGATATTTGGAACTCTTTGAGGATTTTGTTGGCAACGGGATTTCTCCATCTAATGCTAGACAGAAGAATTCTCAGTAACTTCTTTGGGTTGCATGTGTTCAACTAACGGTGTTGAACCTTCCTTTAGACAGAGCAGATTTGAAACCCTCTTTTTGTGGAATTTGAAAGTGGAGATTTCATGCGCTTTGGGGCCAATGGTGGAGAAGGAAATATCTTTGTATAAAAACTAGAGAGAATCATTCTCACAAACCACTTTGTGATGTGTGCGTTCCACTCAACTAGTTAAACCTTTCTTTTCATAGAGCAGTTTGGAAACACTCTGTTTGTAAAGTCTGCAAGTGGATATTTGGACCTCTTTGAGGATTTCGTTGGAAACGGGATTTCCTCATCTAATGCTAGACAGAAGAATTCTCAGTAACTTCTTTGGGTTCCGTGTGTTCAACTCACAGAGTTGAACCTTCCTTTAGACAGAGCAGTTTTGAAACCTTCTTTTTGTGGAATTTGAAAGTGGAGATTTTAAGCGCTTTGGAGCTAACGGTAGAGAAGGAAATATCTTCGTATAAAAACTAGAGAGAATGATTCTCAGAAACCACTTTGTCATGTGTGCATTCCACTCACTGAGTTTAACCTTTCTTTTCATAGAGCAGTTTGGAAACACTCTGTTTGTAAGGTCTGCATGTGGATATTTAGACCTATTTGAGGATTTCATTGGAAAAGGGATTTCTTCATGTAATGCTAGACAGAAGAATCCTCAGTAACTTCTTTGGGATGCATGTGTTCAACTCACAGAGTTCAACCTTCCTTTAGACAGAGCAGATTTGAAACCCTCTTTTTGTGGAATTTGCAAGCGGAGATATCAAGCGCTTTGGGGCCAACAGTAGAAAAGGAAATATCTTCGTATAAAAACAAGAGAGAATCATTCTCAGAAACCACTTTGTGATTTGTGCGTTCCACTCACAGAGTTTAACCTTTCTTTTCATAGAGCAGTTTGGAAACACTCTGTTTGTAAAGTCTGCAAGTGGATATTTGGACCTCTTTGAGGATTTCGTTGGAAACGGGATTTCCTCCTCTAATGCTAGACAGAAGAATTCTCAGTAACTTCTTTTGGTTGCGAGTGTTCAACTCGCAGAGTTGAACCTTCCTTTAGACAGAGCAGATTTGGAACCCTCCTTCTGTGGAATTTGCAAGTGGAGATTTCAAGCGCTTCGAGGCCAATGGTACAAAAGGAAATATCTTCGTATAAAAACTAGAGAGAATCATTCTCAGAAACCGCTTTGTCATGTGTGCGTTCCACTCACGGAGTTTAAACTTTCTTTTCATAGAGCAGTTTGGAAACACTCTGTTTGTAAAGTCTGCAAGTGGATGTTTGGACCTCTTTGAGGATTTCGTTGGAAACGGGATTTCCTCATCTAATGCCAGACAGAAGAATTCTCAGTAACTTCTTTGGGTTGCATGCGTTCAACTCACAGAGTTGGACCTTCTTTAGATAGATCATATTTGAAACCCTCTTTTTGTGGAACTTGCAAGTGGAGATTTCAAGTGCTTTGGGTCCAATGGTAGAAAAGGAAATATCTTCGTATAAAAACTAGAGAGAATCATTCTCAGAAACCACTTTGTGATGTGTGCATTCCACTCACAGACTTTAACCTTTCTTTTCATAGAGCAGTTTGGAAACACTCTGTTTGTGACGTCTGCAGAAGAATATTTGGACCTCTTTGAGGATATTGATGGAAAAGGGATTTCTTCATGTAATGCTAGACAGAAAAATCCTCAGTAACTTCTTTGGGTTGCGTGTGTTCAACTCACAGAGTTGAACGATCCCTTAGACAGAGCATATTTGAAACCCTCTTTTTGTGGAATTTGCAAGTGGAGATTTCAAGCGCTTTGGGGCCAACGGTTGAAAAGGAAATATCTTCGTATAAAAACTAGAGAGAATCATTCTCAGAAACCACTTTGTGATGTGTGCGTTCCACTCACAGAGTTTAACCTTTCTTTCCATAGAGCAGTTTGGAAACACTCTGTTTGTAAAGTCTGCAAGTGGATATTTAGACCTTTTTGAGGATTTCGTTGGAAACGGGATTTCTTCATGTAATGCTAGACAGAAGAATTCTCAGTAACTTCTTTGGGTTGTGTGTGTTCAACTCACAGAGTTGAACCTTCCTTTAGACAGAGCAGATTTGAAACCCTCTTTTTGTGGAATTTGCCAGTGGAGATTTCAAGCGCTTTGGGGCCAACGGTAGAAAAGGAAATATCTTCGTATAAAAACTACACAGAGTCATTCTCAGAAACCACTTTGTGATGTGTGTGTTCCACTCACAGAGTTTAACCTTTCTTTTCATAGAACAGTTTGGAAACACTCTGTTTGTAAAGTCTGCAAGTGGATATTTCAACGTCTTTGAGGATTTCATTGGAAACGGGATTTCTTCATCTAATGCTAGACAGAAGAATTCTCAGTAACTTCTTTGGGTTGCGTGTGTTCAACTCACAGAGTTGAACCATCCTTTAGACAGAGCAGAATTGAAACCCTCTTTTTGTGGAATTTGAAAATGGAGATTTCAAGCGCTTTGGGGCCAACGGTAGAAAAGGAAATATCTTCACATAAAAAGGAGAGATAATCATTCTCAGAAACCACTTTGTGATGTGTGCATTCCACTCACAGAGTTTAACCTTTCTTTCATCAGACGAGGTTGGAAACACTCTGTTTGTAAAGTCTGCAAGTGGATATTTGGACCTGTTTGAGGATTTCGTTGGAAACAGGATTTTTTCATGTAATGCTAGACAGAAGAATTCTCAGTAACTTCTTTGGGTTGCGTGTGTTCAACTCACAGAGGTGAACCTTCCTTTAGACAGAGCAGATTTGAAAGTCTCTTTTTGTGGAATTTGCAATTGGAGATTTCAAGCGCTTTGAGGCCAACGGTAGAAAAGGAAATATCTTCGTATAAGAAATAGAGAGAATCATTCTCAGAAACCGGTTTGTGATGTGTGCGTTCCACTCACAGAGTTTCACCTTTCTTTTCATAGAGCAGTTTGGAAACACTCTGTTTGTAAAGTCTGCAAGTGCATATTTGGACCTCTTTGAGGATTTCGTTGGAAACGGGATTTCTTCATCTAACGCGAAACAGAAGAATTCTCAGTAACTTCTTTGGGTTGTGTGTGTTCAACTCACAGAGTTGAACCTTCCTTTAGACAGAGCAGATTTGAAACCCTCTTTTTGTGGAATTTGAAAGTGGAGATTTCAAGCACTTTGGGGCCAACGGTAGAAAAGGAAATATCTTCGTATAAGAACTAGAGATAATCATTCTCAGAAACCACTTTGTGATGTGTGCGTTCCACTCAAAGAGTTTAACATTTCTTTTCATGGAGCAGATTGGAAACACTCTGTTTGTGAAGTTTGCAAGTGGATATTTGGACCTCTGTGAGGATTTCTTTGGAAACGGTTTTTCTTCATTTAATACTAGACAGAAGAATTCTCAGTAACTTCTTTGGGTTGCGTGTGTTCAACTCATGGAGTTGAACCTTACTTTAGGCAGAGCAGATTTTAAACCCTCTTTTTGTGGAATTTGCAAGTGGAGATTTCAAGCGCTTTGGGGCCAACGGTAGAAAAGTAAATATCTTTTTATAAAAACTAGAGAGAATCATTCTCAGAAACCGCTTTGTCATGTGTGCGTTCCACTCACAGAGTTTAACCTTTCTTTTCGTAGAGCACTTTTGAAACACTCTGTTTGTAAAGTCTGCAATTGGATATTTGGACCTCTTTGAGGATTTCGTTGGAAACGGGATTTCTTCATGTAATGCTAGACAGAAGAATTCTCAGTAACTTCTTTGGATTGCTTGTGTTCAACTCACAGAGTTGAACCATCCTTTAGACAGAGCAGATTTGAAACCCTCTTTTTGTGGAATTTGAAAGTGGAGATTTCAAGCGCTTTGGGGTCAAACGAAGAAAAGGAAATATCTTCGTATAAAAACTAGAGATAATCATTCTCAGAAACCACTTTGTTTTGTGTGCCTTCCACTTACAGAGTTTAACCTTTCTTTTCATAGAGCAGTTTGGAAACACTCTGTTTGTAAAGTCTGCAAGTGGATATTTGGACCTCTTTGAGGATTTCGTTGGAAACGGGATTTCTTAATCTAATGCTAGACAGAAGAATTCTCAGTAAGTTCTTTGGGTGGCATGTGTTCAATTCACGGAATTGAACCTTACTTTAGACAGAGCAGATTTGAAACCCTCTTTTTGTGGAATTGGCAAGTGGAGATTTCAAGCGCATTGTGGCCAACAGTAGAAAAGGAAATATCTTCGTATAAAAACTAGAGAGAATCATTCTCAGAAACCACTTTTTCATGTGGGCGTTCCACTCACAGAGTTTATCTTTCTTTTCATAGAGCAGTTTGGAAACACACTGTTTGTAAAGTCTGGAAGTGTATGTTTGTTCCTCTTTGTGGATTTCGTTGGAAACGGGATTTCCTCATCAAATGCTAGAGAGAAGAATTCTCAGTAACTTCTTTGTGTTGCGTGTGTTCATCTCACAGTCTTGAACCTTCCTTTAGACACAGCAGATTTGAAACCCTCTTTTTGTGGAATTTGCAAGTGGAGATTTCATGCGCTTTGGGGCCAACGGTAGAAAAGGAAATATCTTCGTTTAAAAATTAGAGAGAATCGTTCTGAGAAACCGCTTTGTCATGTGTGCGTTCCACTCACAGAGTTTAACCTTTCTTTTCATAGAGCAGTTTGGAAACACTCTGTTTGTAAAGTCTGCAAGTGGATATTTGGACCTCTTAGAGGAATTCATTGGAAACAGGTTTTCCTCAACAAATGCTAGACAGAAGAATTCTCATTAACTTCTTTGGGTTGCGTGTGTTCAACTCACAGAGTTGAACCTTCCTTTAGACAGAGCAGTTTTGAAACTCTCTTTTTGTGGAATTTGCAAGTGGAGATTTCAAGCGCTTTGGGGCCAACGGTAGAAAAGTAAATATCTTTTTATAAAAACTAGAGAGAATCATTCTCAGAAACCGCTTTGTCATGTGTGCGTTCCACTCACAGAGTTTAACCTTTCTTTTCGTAGAGCAGTTTTGAAACACTCTGTTTGTAAAGTCTGCAATTGGATATTTGGACCTCTTTGAGGATTTCGTTGGAAACGGGATTTCTTCATGTAATGCTAGACAGAAGAATTCTCAGTAACTTCTTTGGATTGCTTGTGTTCAACTCACAGAGTTGAACCATCCTTTAGACAGAGCAGATTTGAAACCCTCTTTTTGTGGAATTTGAAAGTGGAGATTTCAAGCGCTTTGGGGTCAAATGAAGAAAAGGAAATATCTTCGTATAAAAACTAGAGATAATCATTCTCAGAAACCACTTTGTTTTGTGTGCCTTCCACTTACAGAGTTTAACCTTTCTTTTCATAGAGCAGTTTGGAAACACTCTGTTTGTAAAGTCTGCAAGTGGATATTTGGACCTCTTTGAGGATTTCGTTGGAAACGGGATTTCTTAATCTAATGCTAGACAGAAGAATTCTCAGAAAGTTCTTTGGGTGGCATGTGTTCAATTCACGGAATTGAACCTTACTTTAGACAGAGCAAATTTGAAACCCTCTTTTTGTGGAATTGGCAAGTGGAGATTTCAAGCGCATTGTGGCCAACAGTAGAAAAGGAAATATCTTCGTATAAAAACTAGAGAGAATCATTCTCAGAAACCACTTTTTCATGTGGGCGTTCCACTCACAGAGTTTATCTTTCTTTTCATAGAGCAGTTTGAAAACACACTGTTTGTAAAATCTGGAAGTGTATATTTGTTCCTCTTTGTGGATTTCGTTGGAAACGGGATTTCCTCATCTAATGCTAGAGAGAAGAATTCTCAGTAACTTCTTTGTGTTGCGTGTGTTCATCTCACAGTCTTGAAACTTCCTTTAGACACAGCAGATTTGAAACCCTCTTTTTGTGGAATTTGCACGTGGAGATTTCATGCGCTTTGGGGCCAACGGTAGAAAAGGAAATATCTTCGTTTAAAAATTAGAGAGAATCGTTCTGAGAAACCGCTTTGTCATGTGTGCGTTCCACTCACAGAGTTTAACCTTTCTTTTCATAGAGCAGTTTGGAAACAATCTGTTTGTAAAGTCTGCAAGTGGATATTTGGACCTCTTAGAGGAATTCTTTGGAAACAGGTTTTCCTCAACAAATGGTAGACAGAAGAATTCTCATTAACTTCTTTGGGTTGCGTGTGTTCAACTCACAGAGTTGAACCTTCCTTTAGACAGAGCAGTTTTGAAACTCTCTTTTTGTGGAATTTCCCAGTGGAGATTTCAAGCGCTTTGAGGCCAACGGTAGAAAAGGAAATATCTTCTTATAAAACCCAGAGAGAATCATTCTCTGAAACCGCTTTGTGATGTGTGCGTTCCACTCACAGAGTTAAACCTTTCTTTTCTTAGAGCAGTTTGGAATCACTGTGTCTGTAACGTCTCAAAGTGGATATTTGAACCTCTTTGAGGATTTCGTTGGAAACGGGATTTCTTCATCTAATGCTAGAGAGAAGAATTCTCAGTTACTTCTTTGGGTTGCGTGTGTTCAATTCACGGAGTTGAACCTTACTTTAGACAGAGCAGATTTGAAATCCTCTTTTTGTGGAATTTGCTAGTGGAGATTTCAAGCGCTTTGGGGCCAACGGTAGAAAGGGAAATATCTTCATATAAAAACTAGAGATAATCATTTTCAGAAACCACTTTCTGATGTGTGCGTTCCACTCACAGAGTTTCACTTTCTTTTCATAGAGCAGTTTGGAAACACTCTGTTTGTAAAGTCTGCAAGTGGATATTTGAACCTCTTTGAGGATTTCGTTGGAAACGGGATTTCTTCATCTAACGCCAAACAGAAGAATTCTCAGTAACTTCTTTGGGTTGTGTGTGTTCAACTCACAGAGTTGAACCTTCCTTTAGACAGAGCAGATTTGAAACCCTCTTTTTGTGGAATTTGCAAGTGGAGATTTCAAACGATTTGGGGCCAACGGTAGAAAAGGAAATATCTTCGTAGAAAAACTAGAGAGAATCATTCTCAGAAACCGCTTTGTGTTGTGTGCGTTCCACTCACGGAGTTTAACCTTTCTTTTCACAGAGCAGTTTGGAAACACTCTGTTTGTAAAGTCTGCAAGTGGATATTTGGACCTCTTTGAGGATTTCGTTGGAAACGGGATTTCTTCATCTAACGCCAAACAGAAGAATTCTCAGTAACTTCTTTGGGTTGTGTGTGTTCAACTCACAGAGTTGAACCTTACTTTAGAGAGAGCAGATTTGAAACCCTCTTTTTGTGGAATTTGCAAGTGGAGATTTCAAGCGCTTTGGGGCCAACGGTAGAAAAGGAAATATCTTCGTATAAAAACTAGAGAGAATCATTCTCAGAAACCGCTTTGTGTTGTGTGGATTCCACTCACAGTGTTTAACATTTCTTTTCATAAAGCAGATTGGAAACACTCTGTTTGTGAAGTTTGCAAGTGGATATTTGGACCTCTTTGAGGATTTCGTAGGAAACGGGATTTCTTCGTCTAATGCTAGACAGAAGAATTCTCAGTAACTTCTTTGGGTTGCGTGGGTTCAACTCACAGAGTTGAACCTTCCTTTAGACAGAGCAGATTTGAAACCTTCTTTTTGTGGAATTTGCAAGTGGAGATTTCAAACGCTTTGGGGCCAACGGTAGAACGGGAAATATCTTCGTATAAAAACTAGAGAGAATAATTCTCAGAAACCACTTTGTGTTGTTTGCATTCCACTCACAGAGTTTAACCTTTCTTTTCAATGAGTAGTTTTGAAACACTCTGTTTGTAAAGTCTGCAATTGGATATTAGGACCTCTTTGAGGATTTCGTTGGAAACGGGATTTCTTCATCTAACGCCAAACAGAAGAATTCTCAGTAACTTCTTTGGGTTGTGTGTGTTCAACTCACAGAGTTGAACGTTCCTTTAGACAGAGCAGATTTGAAACCCTCTTTTTGTGGAATTTGCAAGTGGAGATTTCAAGCGCTTTGGGTCCAACGGTAGAAAAGGAAATATCTTCGTATAAGAACTAGAGATAATCATTCTCAGAAACCACTTTGTGATGTGTGCGTTCCACTCAAAGTGTTTAACATTTCTTTTCATGGAGCAGATTGGAAACACTCTGTTTGTGAAGTTTGCAAGTGGATATTTGGACCTCTTTGAGGATATCTTTGGAAAAGGTTTTTCTTCATTTAATACTAGACAGAAGAATTCTCAGTAACTTCTTTGGGTTGCGTGTGTTCAACTCACAGAGTTGAACCTTACTTTAGGCAGAGCAGATTTTAAACCCTCTTTTTGTGGAATTTGCAAGTGGAGATTTCAAGCGCTTTGGGGCCAACGGTAGAAAAGGAAATATCTTCGTATAAAAACTAGAGAGAATCATTCTCAGAAACCACTTTGTCATGTGTGCGTTCCACTCACAGAGTTTAACCGTTCTTTTCATAGAGCAGTTTGGAAACACTCTGTTTGTAAAGTCCGCAAGTGGATATTTGGACATCTTTGAGGATTTCGTTGGAAACGGGATTTCTTCATGTAATGCTAGACAGAAGAATTCTCAGTAACTTCTTTGGGTTGTGTGTGTTCAACTCACAGAGTTGAACCTTCCTTTAGACAGACCAGTTTTGAAACCCTCTCTTTGTGGAATTTGCAAGTGGAGATTTCAACCGCATTGAGGCCAACGGTAGAAAGGGAAATATCTTCGTATAAAAACTAGAGATAATCATTTTCAGAAACCACTTTGTGATGTGTGCATTCCACTCACAGAGTTTTACCTTTCTTTTCATAGAGCATTTTGGAAACACTCTGTTTGTAAAGTCTGCAAGTGGATATTTGGACCTCTTTGAGGATTTCGTTTTAAACGGGATTTCTTCATCTAAAGCCAAACAGAAGAATTCTCAGTAACTTCTTTGGGTTGTGTGTGTTCAACTCACAGAGTTGAACCTTCCTTTAGACAGAGCAGATTTGAAACCCTCTTTTTGTGGAATTTGAAAGTGGAGATTTCAAGCGCTTTGGGGCCAACGGTAGAAAAGGAAATATCTCCGTATATAAACTAGAGAGAATCATTCTCAGAAACCACTTTGTGATGTGTGCGTTCCACTCACAGAGTTTAACATTTCTTTTCATGGAGCAGATTGGAATCACTCTGTTTGTGAAGTTTGCAAGTGGATATTTGGACCTCTTTGAGGATATCTTTGGAAACGGTTTTTCTTCATTTAATACTAGACAGAAGAATACTCAGTAACATCTTTGGGTTGCGTGTGTTCAACTCATGGAGTGGAACCTTACTTTAGGCAGAGCAGATTTTAAACCCTCTTTTTGTGGAATTTGCAAGTGGAGATTTCAAACGCTTTGGGGCCAACGGTAGAAAAGGAAATATCTTCGTATAAAAACTAGAGAGAATCATTCTCAGAAACCACTTTGTCATGTGTGCGTTCCACTCACAGAGTTTAAGCGTTCTTTTCATAGAGCAGTTTGGAAACACTCTGTTTGTAAAGTCTGCAAGTGGATATTTGGACCTCTTTCAGGATTTCGTGGGAAACGGGAATTCCTCATCTAATTCTATATAGAAGAATTCTGATTAACTTCTTTGGGTTGCGTGTGTTCAACTCACAGAAGTGAACATTCCTTTAGACAGAGCAGATTTGAAACACTCATTTTGTGGAATTTGCAAGTGGAGATTTCAAGCGCTTTGGGGCCAACGGTAGAAAAGGAAATATCTTCGTATATAAACTAGAGAGAATCATTCTCAGAAACCGCTTTGTCATGAGTGCATTCCACTCACAGAGTTTAACCTTTCTTTTCATAGAGCAGTTTGTAAACACTCTGTTTGTAAAGTCTGCAATTGGATATTTGGTCCTCTTTGAGGATTTCGTTGGAAACGGCATTTTTTCATGTAATGCTAGACAGAAGAATTCTCAGTAACTTCTTTGGGTTGTGTGTGTTCCACTCACAAAAGTGAACCTTCCTTTAGACAGAGCAGATTTGAAATACTCATTTTGTGGAATTTGCCAGTGGAGATTTCAAGCGCTTTGAGGCCAACGGTAGAAAAGGAAATATCTTCGTATAAAACACAGAGAGAATCATTCTCCGAAACCGCTTTGTGATGTGTGCGTTCCACTCACAGAGTTCAACCTTCCTTTTCATAGAGCAGTTTGGAAACACTCTGTTTGTAAAGTCTGCAAGTGGATATTTGGACTTCTTTGAGGAATTCGTTGGAAACGGGATTTCTTCATCTAACGCCAAACAGAAGAATTCTCAGTAACTTCTTTGGGTTGTGTGTGTTCAACTCACAGAGTTGTACCTTCCTTTAGACAGAGCAGATTTGAAACTCTCTTTTTGTGGAATTTGAAAGTGGAGATTTCAAGCACTTTGGGGCCAACGGTAGAAAAGGAAATATCTTCGTATAAGAACTAGAGAAAATCATTCTCAGAAACCACTTTGTGATGTGTGCGTTCCACTCACAGAGTTTAACATTTCTTTTCATGGAGCAGATTGGAAACACTCTGTTTGTGAAGTTTGCAAGTGGATATCTGGACCTCTTTGAGGATATCTTTGGAAACGGTTTTTCTTCATTTAATACTAGACAGAAGAATTCTCAGTAACTTCTTTGGGTTGCGTGTGTTCAACTCATGGAGTTGAACCTTACTTTAGGCAGAGCAGATTTTAAACCCTCTTTTTGTGGAATTTGCAAGTGGAGATTTCAAGCGCTTTGGGGCCAACGGTAGAAAAGGAAATATCATCGTATAAAAACTAGAGAGAATCATTCTCAGAAACCACTTTGTCATGTGTGCGTTCCACTCACAGAGTTTAACCTTTCTTTTCATAGAGCAGTTTTGAAACACTCTGTTTGTAAAGTCTGCAATTGGATATTTGGACCTCTTTGAGGATTTCGTTGGAAACGAGATTTCTTCATCTAATGCTAGATAGAAGGATTCTCAGTAACTTCTTTGGGTTGCATGTGTTCAACTCACAGAGTTGAACCATCCTTTAGACAGAGCAGATTTGAAACCCTCTTTTTGTGGAATATGAAAGTGGAGATTTCATGCGCTTTGGGGTCAAACGTTGAAAAGGAAATATCTTCGTATAAAACTAGAGATAATCATTCTCAGAAACCACTTTGTTTTGTGTGCGTTCCACCCACAGGGTTTAACCTTTCTTTTCATAGAGCAGTTTGGAAACACTCTGTTTGTAAAGTCTGCAAGTGGATATTTGGACCTCTTTGAGGATTTCGTTGGAAACGGGATTTCTTCATCTAACGCCAAACAGAAGAATTCTCAGTAACTTCTTTGGGTTGTGTGTGTTCAACTCACAGAGTTGAACCTTCCTTTAGACAGAGCAGATTTGAAACCCTCTTTTTGTGGAATTTGAAATTGGAGATTTCAAGCACTTTGGGGCCAACGGTAGAAAAGGAAATATCTTCGTATAAGAACTAGAGATAATCATTCTCAGAAACCACTTTGTGATGTGTGCGTTCCACTCACAGAGTTTAACATTTCTTTTCATGGAGCAGATTGGAAACACTCTGTTTGTGAAGTTTGCAAGTGGATATTTGGACCTCTTTGAGGATATCTTTGGAAACGGTTTTTCTTCATTTAATACTAGACAGAAGAATTCTCAGTAACTTCTTTGGGTTGCGTGTGTTCAACTCATGGAGGTGAACCTTACTTTAGGCAGAGCAGATTTTAAGCCGTCTTTTTGTGGAATTTGCAAGTGGAGATTTCAAGTGCTTTGGGCCCAACGGTAGAAAAGTAAATATTTTCGTATAAAAACTAGAGAGAATCATTCTCAGAAACCACTTTGTCATGTGTGCGTTCCACTCACAGAGTTTAACCGTTCTTTTCATAGAACAGTTTGGAAACACTCTGTTTGTAAAGTCTGCAAGTGGATATTTGGACATCTTTGTGGATTTCGTTGGAAACGGGATTTCTTCATGTAATTTTAGACAGAAGAATTCTCAGTAACTACTTTGGGTTGTGTGTGTTCAACTCACAGAGTTGAACCTTCCTTTAGACAGAGCAGATTTGAAACCCTCTTTTTGTGGAATTGGAAGTGGAGATTTCAAGCGCTTTGGGGCCAACGGTAGAAAAGGAAATATCTTCGTATAAAAACTAGAGAGAATCATTCTCAGAAACCACTTTGTGTAGTGTGCGTTCCGTTCACAGAGTTTAAACTTTCTTTTCATAGAGCAGTTTGGAAACACTCTGTTTGTAAAGTCTGCAAGTGGATATTTGGACTTCTTTGAGGATTTCGTTGGAAACGGGATTTCTTCATCTAATGCTAGATAGAAGAATTCTCAGTAACTTCTTTGTGTTGCGTGTGTTCAACTCACAGAAGTGAACCTTCCTTTAGACAGAGCAGATTTGAAACACTCATTTTGTGGAATTTGCAAGTGGAGATTTCAAGCGCTTTGGGGCCAACGGTAGAAAAGTAAATATCTTCGTATATAAACTAGAGAGAATCATTCTCAGAAATCACTTTGTCATGTGTGCGTTCCACTCACATAGTTTAACCTTTCTTTTCATAGAGCAGTTTGGAAACACACTGTTTCTAAAGCCTGCAAGTGGATATTTGGACCTCTTTGAGGATTTCGTTGGAAACGGGATTTCTTCATGTAATTCTAGACAGAAGAATTCTCAGTAACTTCCTTGGGTTGCGTGTGTTCAACTCACAGAGTTGAACCATCCTTTAGACAGAGCAGATTTGAAACCCTCTTTTTGTGGAATATGAAAGTGGAGATTTCATGCGCTTTGGGGTCAAACGTTGAAAACGAAATATCTTCGTATAAAAACTAGAGAGAATCATTCTCAGAAACCACTTTCTTTTGTGTGCGTTCCACTCACAGAGTTTAACCTTTCTTTTCATAGAGCAGTTTGGAAACACTCTGTTTGTAAAGTCTGCATGTGGATATTTGGACCTTTTTGAGGATTTCGTTGGAAACGGGATTTCTTAATCTAATGCTAGACAGAAGAATTCTCAGTAACTTCTTTGGGTTGTGTGTGTTCAACTCACAGAGT